>NC_062263.1:3468976-4668976 GCF_916048215.2 Malus sylvestris | reverse complement strand
TATTTAGTACGTATAACACTTAAGAAATTGAATGATATGCATATTTATTAAGTAGCTTTAAATTTATTATTGTAGTTCAGATTGAATTTTTGTTAGAAAAATATATTATTGTGTGTTTTATGTTAAAAAAATTAAATTTGAAAAGAATAAAGTCATATTTAAGTAAATTTTATAATAATTTTTTTTAAATACCGTGCGCGACGCCATAATGTGATCGTTGCGCAAAAACACTTTGCATGGAGTCCAAATGTATACCTAGGTCACGCCATTCCTGATAATTTTGGTGGTGCAATTGTGAAAAATGGGTGCCATCTTAAAATTTTCCCATTTTCCCACACCCGAGCTCTCTCTCACTCAGTCTCTCTCTTCCCTCTCGCTCATCTCGCCCTCTCTCTCCCACTCTCTTCATCCTTCATCCTCTCCCGTAGCCTTCATCCTCATCTTCTTTATTTTGAACTCAGACCTCTCTCTCTTCTTCGCAAGCTCAAACCCCAAATCTTGAACCCAGACCTCTCTTTCCTCTTCCCATTCTCGAATCCAACCACCACCACTATTCTGTTGGTTGTCTCTCTCCCTCTCTTTCTAAATGACGGGCAGCCACCACCTCTTCGTCATGCTCGGAGGTTCTCCTTGAAAGTAAGTCTAATTACAAATTATGAAATTGTGAAATTAAGGATTTTGATTGTGAATTGAGATGAATTTTAGAATTTAAGGTTTTAATTTGGGATAAATTACTAGGGCATAGGATGGATTTTAGGGTTTAAAAATTTGTGAATGGGAATTAAGGTTTTAAATTTGAAATGGGGATTGAATCAGGGTTTTTATTCGTTTTAAAAATCTCATCCCTTCAACTTCTGGTGGATCAATGGGTTCTGTTAGGTATCAGCAAGTGGTCAATCTTTAGCACGCACCTCCCCCCAGCTTTACTGGTTTTTGCTATCTATCTCTTTCTCTCATCCATTTATTTGAAAATCAAGGATAAACTCCTAACTATGGCAATGTGGCTTTGTCTGCAGGTTATGTATAATTTTCTTGGGTTTTGATGTGTTTTTTGTCCTTTTCTGTGTTGCACTGGCATGTATGATTGGTATCGCAGTTTGTTGCTGTCTTCCGTGCATTATTGCACTTTTATATGCTATCGTAGATCAGGTAGTTCTCATCCCCAGTAATCTCTATTTTGTGTGTGTGGGGGTGTGTTGGTTTTCATGTCCATAACTATCAGTGTCTTCTATCATTACCATTCTGTAGGTTCGGTGAATATTGATGTATTACAGGTTGAAAAATGAAACCGGAAACTGACAAGTTCTATATGTTTCTGCAATAGCAAACTTTATTTACCAGTTAGTTGATAATAGCAAAAATTAGTCAAATCTTGTTTGTTTGAACGAAAATATCAATGTATCAAGATTTTCAGTATGAGGATTTGGACTCTAAAATGGAACTCAACTAAGATGGGGTTGATTCTGGTTTAGCATAACTTTATCTGGGGTGGGTTGGCAAGTGATGTTTTGTATACAAGTTTGTTGATAGCCTTCATGAGCTCAACTAAATGGGCGAGTTCCTGTGTTGGTAAAATAAGCTGCGCTAAATTAAACAGTACCCTTATGCCATTCATTGCTAAACTTTCATCTCCTCAGAAATATCTGTTATATCCTCTCAAATTTGATAGTATTGATAGATAGTTGAATTACATGGTTCTATCTCTATTGATAAAAGAGGGTTGGAAAAATTGATGTATAGTAGTTTCCCTTGGAGCACTTCGAGATGAAAGATTTATTATTGTTATACTAATTCGTTTCATTTAATTTGTTCTGGCTCTCTTTTAGTTGCATCAAATTTAATGGGCCTCACAAAAAAATTTGATGAGACAATGCTTGATGTTTTGTTGTTGTAACTAAAACTTGGAAGTGTTGTTTACTCTATCAATTTGCCTCCTCATTGTTTATAAATTTAATGGAGTGTAGTTGGAAGAATTATATAGAATATTGATGCCTTATTTTCTCGTTCCCTTGTATATTCGTCTGACCTGTTATTGAAGTAGGATGGAGCATCTAAGGAAGACATCGAACATCTTTCAAAATTCAGATTCAGAAAGGTTGCCAATGAGAAAGTTGCCAGTGACGTACAAGGTGGAGGAGTAATGATTGATTGTGGAACAGATTCACCCATCGAACATGTTATTTCTCAAGAGGATGCGGTAAGTGGCTCTTGACCTTTGGCTCATACTCTTCTTTACTCCCTTGAGTTCTGGTAGTTAAGGAGGAACATTTTCTACTTGACCGATTATATAATTGGATTTTTTTTGTATTCAAATGCAATGTGTGGACTAACGAAATCTTTGGACCAGTCAAGAGATTCTTGTTACATTTGAATGATGATCATTGTGATTTACAGGAGTGCTGCATCTGCCTTTCTTCTTATGATGATGGAGTGGAACTAAGGTAACTTCCTAGTGCCCACCATTTTCACTATTCCTCCATCGACAAGTGGCTTTTTATCAACGCTACCTGTCCCCTCTACAAGTAAAATATCTTGAAGAGTAGCAGCCAGGAGGACCAAGAGGAAGTGTAGAATTCTTCTAATTAGAGACAAATGTCGGGCACGCTGCGGAATTACTCAGGGACTTAAGTGTAATGTTATGCAAAGCTTGGCATTGAACGATACCAAGTAGCCTGATGTATCGAACCTAGAAGACTAGTTGTTGTAGTTTTTTTCTTTTTTGTTTAGACATTTTCATATATTTTATAATTAAATACTTTTTCTTGGTTTATTAATTATTGTTTAGAATTTAATTACAATATTTATAAAAATTTAAATAAAAAATATTTTTGCCAAAAAAAAAAACGAAGAAAAAACAAGGGTTTGCGCGACGAAGAGAGAACCTCCGTCGCACAAAGTTACTTTACGCAACACAAGTTCTACGTCTCACAAAGCGCAATGCAGAGAGTACCTGTATTGCGCAAACCCTATTGTCACTGCCCTTGCGCAACGAAGGTTTCGTTGGGCTAATTTTTAGGTAACTTTTTTTTACTTTGCATGTTGAAAGTACATGCGTCGCGCAAACTGTTTTTTGTACTAGTGTCCGATATTTAACATATGTAAAAAATATATACGATATATGTCGATTTTAGCCTAACTTAAAAGTTTGTCCTGTATGAGTTGAAGTTTAAGCTTCATCCCTATTTCCATATCTTTCTCTAATTTTTTAGAAATTTATATGGAAATATCGACCATATCAAAGAAATTTTAAGCACTGGACATAAAAGCCCTAAAAACAGAAAAATCCAAACTTAGCAACAAATAATAGAAACAAATTCGCATGGATAATTTTGTCAAAAACACAAAAATTTAAAATTCTTTTTATATGTTGAGAAAAAACTTTAAAAAACAAATTAAAAAAAAAGGGTAGAATGACGGATAAACTACCAAAGCTAGAGATACAAAAACATATTTCTCTGATTTCAAGTTTTTATTTTGTGTGATTTTGTTTCCTTTACTATGATTATAATTATGTATGCGGTAAAAAAGAACGAAAAACAAGTGCAATAACATATGCTAAATGCATGCATTCTAAGCCCCGCAGAATTCTTCAAAAGTTGGCTTGGGTTTATCTAAATGAGGGATGGTTGAAATTGAATATTGATGGTTCTCGTCGAGGGCAAAATCATGCTATCTCTTCGGGAGGAGTACTTAGAGATCATCATCGCTCTTGGATTGGGGGGGGGGGGGAGGGTTTCAGCTAATATGAGAGTAGGAGAAGTCCTTGAAGTTGAACTGTGGGGTCTCTTTTTAAATCTGAAAATGGCTTTGGATAAGGTTGCTAGGAGAATTCTTGTGGAATTTGACTCTGCTGTTTTAGTGTCACTCGTCAAATGTACTGGCCATGAGTTGCATCCCTTAGCTTCTTTGTTATATGGTGGCTGATGGTTTGGCAAAATTGAGTTTTTTTTTGGACTTGGGCTATGTTATGTTGGATGACCCTCCTCCTTCAATCGTTGGCATAATTTTAGACGATATTTATGGGGCTTTTGTTAGGACTTGGGCTATTTGTGTAAGCCTTTTGGGCTGATGCTCTTCCTTGTTTTGCGGTTCTGCTTGGGCTTTGAGCCCCTTTGCAACAAAAAGAAAATAAAAAAACATGCTAAAAGCCAAAGCAATGTAAAAGGAGATATCAAATTAATTCCACAATTGTGTTTGCATCTCTTGGAATTGGCAAGAGTTGTCTCATAAGGTAAAGGTGCAATTATTGTGTGGAATCTTTCTGCAATAGAATTTATATTTATGATCTTTAATCTAACAATTTATCTATCTCATGAAAGTATGAAAATTAATTTATCCCTCTCTTGATATGGGAAATTATGGACATATAAAACTAAAGCATGTAGAACACGTACGAAATGTTTCTAAAATAAAAACGTCTTTATGCATGCACAAATGCACAAATGTGGAAACAAAAAACTCTATTTGCCACGAGTAGAGTGTCAAGATGTAAAAATGTCACTCCCATGTGCAAGGCGCGTCCAAAAAAGCTGGTTTTCATTAAATCGCCAACCATGCATCCTTGTTGTTATAGGTAAAACTCAAAGACATCTAAGTACTTTAATTAATCCTAAATATTTCATTTTATATTTCACCAAGTGGCTAAGTTTTTAATATTTTAATGCTTGTCCAAGTTTAGCTAACCACTATTCACAATGTTACTTGGCTCTAGTTAAGTTGTCGGTTACTGGTTTGGAGTAACAATTTGTTGAATTTTGGGTGAAAATGGCTAAGCAAAAGAAAATGGTTAGTCTCTTTGGACCTTCAAGAAAAAAAATGCATAAAACTGAATACAGTTTTTATTTTTTTATTTTTTATTTTAATTTGTAAGGAAGTGATATCACATCTTTATTTATTTATGGCATTTGAATTGAACAAATAAAGTGTGCAAAAAGAGATATGTCTCCATAAATTATTTTCATTTTTTCATGAGAAGAAATGCTATAGAGACTCGCTCAAGGAGAAAACGAGTCTCCCAAACTCTCTAACCTTATGGGACTCGTTTTTTGAGCAAGTACCTGTAGCATTCCTCTTTCCATAGGACTTCGATATTCATTCATGACATAACCATACAATTAGGTACAAAATAGGCATAGAAAAAAACTAAAAAATATATGGACCAAAAAAAAAAATCCATGTTATAATAAGAAACAAACACCAAAGTTGGTGTACCTTGGTCATCAAGAAAAGCACCTGAATTAGATCTAACAGTAGCACAAGGTTTTTTATTTATTAAGATCTAGAAGCCCCTTAAAACAAATACTTAAACATGATTTAGTAATATAATTCCAGAGGTGACCAAATTAATGCAAAACGTAGTGATGTCCCCTGTGAGTTTATGAATACTCTAACCATCACTTGCATGTAACCTGTGCCCTAAATACCAGCAAAGCAGATTTGCCTTATTTACCATACTCTTCATATACTTGAGCAGGAAGGCGCGGAGTGAGAAGGACTTCAAGTTGGGAGTTTCTCTGGTTGGTAAATTCCATCGACTCACGCATGTCAACTGGCTCACCCGTCGGAGTTGCGATTTCAAATCCGTGAAGCAAAGAAGCGAGTGTCAATGGCATAATCCTGAGGGCAAGTGCTATTCCGGGGCATATTCTTCTTCCACTGCCAAACGGTATCAACTCAAAATCCTGACCTTTAACATCAATGTCGCTGTGTGTTGTGAAGAATCGTTCAGGTCGAAACTCATTTGGATCAGGCCAGAACTTCGGGTCTCGATGAATCTTCCATACGTTGACGAGGACGCGAGTGTTTGCTGGGATATGGTAGCCGGCTAGAACGCAATCTTCAATGGATGCATGGGGCAATAAGGTTGGTCCGGGAGGGTATAAACGGAGCGTTTCTTTAATAACGGCTTGGAGATAGACTAAGTTGTCGACGTCTGATTCTTTTACCGCCCTCTCTCTGCCAATATTTTGGTCTATCTCTTCCTGGACCTTTTTTAGAGTTTTAGGGCCGTTGAGAAGTAGAGACAGTGCCCATGTTAATGCCCCTGTCGTCACATCTACACTTGCTAGAAGAAGACTCTGCAAGAGAAGTATGTAAAATTCAACAATAGTATTTGTACAAACAAAATTTACACACTTGCTGACACACTTTATAATAAATGAAACCCTATGTTTATCGATGAAGGGCGATAGAATTATTAGATGCATTCAGTAAGGAAAATGCCGAGGAGACTACTTTTTTGTAATACATTTGTATACAATTTGATGTTGTAAATGATACATGTTACGTCAATTAATGAGTTTATCTCATTGGATATTGGTTGTATGCATTAGTTGACACATAAAAATATTAAGATGATATATACAATGTGTTATTTCTTCTTAATATTACTCATTTACTCAATCTTATGGTCATAAATAAAGATGAATGTGTAAGAGAAGAAAGCAAAAATGAAAATTTAAACAATTAAATGCTAAACTGCACATACGTACCAGTGTGGTAGCTTTGTTGATAATGTCAGCTTCAAAAGAATTGGTAACTTCAGCATCATCAAGAACTGAAAGCATCAAATCCATGAAGTCACGCTCCTCCTCATCACCTTTCACTCCACTAGAAACAGTCCTCCTTTTCTTCTGCTTATGCTCTTCTAACCATCCTTGAAGCACTTGATCTACCTCCTTTGCTACCTTCCTCATGGTCTTCTTATGGCCACCCAAATCCAACCACCTTAAGAACGGAAGCGCATCCGACAGTACAAAAGTAGCATTCAGTCGAAGCCAATCCTTGAATACCTCTCTCCCTATCAAGTCTCCATGGGTGTAATTTGTAGCTTCTGAAATTCGTTTCCCGATAATCATTCTAAAGACCACGTTCTGGTTTATGTCCGCAAACCAGTCTTTCATCTCTACCACCACCTTATCGGAACCACTACTCTTGTTGTGCTTCGTCCACCGATCATATATTTCTTTCATCGATGCACTCACTTCAGATTCTCTAAAGTGTTTGAGCATCTCGACGCGTTGGGGGGATAAGACCCCCGCTTTGATCATCTTCTGTACATGACTAAAGTAGTAGCCATAAGAGCTGAAAGGAAAGAAGGCATAGTTGTAACCCAAGATTTCTGAGGCTAAAGAGCTTGCACGGCTAGCAAACACTTTGTCGCAGGTCTTTAAGCATTCTTTCGCCATTTCCGAGCTGCTCAAAACTAGGGTTCTCTTCACTCCGAACATGAAAGTGAAGATCGGTCCGTATGTGTCCGCCAATTGAGCTATCACCACATGTAGTGGCTCAGACGAACGTACTAACAAGGGTAGGTGACCGATTATCGGCCACGCACCTCCGGCTTGCGGTGGTAGTTTTCTGACTGCTTTTCTTGACTTAAAAAATATGGAGTAGAGGAACAATGAAAAGGCTAATGATGCTACCACAAAAGGTACAAGAGATGGCAGGCGGAAGTCCATAGCTATTTGTTTCATGGGGGATGTCTTTGCTGGCTAGTTTGTTTAATCAGCGATACACGGAAGGGGGTTTTGTTTTGTTTTATAGAGTGAATTTAGAGAAAAATCTGCTACGGGGAAGGTTTCACGTCTCGTTCCCAAATTTAATGTTTATTTTTAGCAGTAATGAAATTATCAAAATGTTTTGAGTAGCCATGTGGATCTTTTACGTGGATCTCGAATTTCCCTTCACACTTTTCGACTCGTATCTAGCTTTTTTTTTTTAATACTCAATTTTAAGAACACGTAATCATAGATCGAACTTTATTCAGAACAACGGACAAGTCATACTCCACTTTGTGAAAATACCTGCCACTCATTGAAATTTGAAATCTGACCTCGTGCAGTGTACACCACTGCCTTGGTCAGTGGTGAGAGTGGCTTTGTTTGTTGTGCTGCGTTGGGAACTTAAATCAGCCTTAAATAGGCTTCATGCAGAATAACCGTGGACATCTTGGACATGTGAAAGGAGCAGAATTCTCCATTTTTAGGGATGGTATAGGAATGAGGTGCTTAAAAAAAAAACATTCATGAAAAAAAATTGTAAGAATTTTAGGTGTTTGGTAAACTAAAAAAAAAAAAGCTTATTTTGGAAGCTGCTATGAGAATAAGCTGAAATTAAAGGAAAAAACTGAAACTGCTATTTGCAGCTTTGGAAAACAGGTTTTTTTTCAAAGCATACGGAGCTACAGTGCTCCTTTAATGAAAAGACCTACTATCAGACTGTTTTTTTTCTTTTCCAAAAGCACTTTTACAAAAAAGTTTACCAAACACTCTGCTGATTTATTTTACAACCGCTTATTCTCATAGCAGTTTTTTTTTCAAAGCACAACAATACCAAACCAGCCCTTAATCTCTTTCTCTTCTATTTTTTTTTTAGAGGTATTCATCAATTTCTCCTCTGAACTTGTGATTATTGGTCAATTTCCCCCCTCAACTTTAATTTTGGCCAATTTCCCCCCTCAACTATCATAATTAGTCAATTTCCCCCTCAACTTTAATTTGGCCAATTTCCCCCTTCAACTCTCATAATTAGTCAATTTGCACCCTACTGTTAATTTTTTAATTTGATCATAATTAAACAAGTGTGTGTAAGAAGCTAAATAAGATGTATGTTAATCATTTTCTTATGTCTTTATCCTATAACAAATAGATTAAAATTTAGAATTTTACAATTTATCATAGATAATATTATTAGTCATAATAAATCAGTATGGAGTAATTTTATTTGATTTTTTATTTTACAAAATTGTTAACGAAAAGGATTGAAGTGTACATTTTTGTATGTGAATACAATTTTCTTTATAAAACTGAAAGCTAAGTTCAAGTAAATTGCAGAGAATCGAGCTTTAGTGCAAAAATGGCTAGTCAATTCATAATTTTCGACTCCTTATTAAGAATAACCCATTTTATTGAAATACGTCTGATCCATGAGTTTAGGATTATTATTTCTTCTTCTACATGCTTTAAACCCGATTCATAACTTTTTCTTATAATCAACCCATATCACATACTAATTGTATTATGTTTTTGTACATTTTACCCTATATTATGCAGGTGAGTTTATGTTAATTTTAGTACTTTGTTGGAAGTTATTAGAAAGATTGAAAGAAAAAAAAAAGAATAGATGGAAAATTAAAAAAAATTAATAGTATGGTGCAAATTGACTAATTATGAGAGTTGAAGGGGGAAATTGGCCAAATTAAAGTTGAGGGGGGAAATTGACTAATTATGAGAGTTGAGGGGGGAAATTGGCCAAAATTAAAGTTGAGGGAGGGAATTGGCCAATGGTCACAAGTTCAGGGGGGAATTGATGAATACCTCTTTTTTTTTTAATTTATTTGACTAGTTACAATTAAATTACGTTAAACTTTTATTTTAATTTTTTTATATAAAAATAAAGATAAAAAGAAAAATATGAGAATGATACCAGGAGGAGAGAGATTCCCATTTAAATCGGTTTAATGTGCATGTGGACATTAAATTTAATATTTCTGATGGGTTTTAAATACCCACTCAGAAGTCATCATTTCTACAACACCATTAGAAGTCATGACACCCCACTAAGACTATCTCCAACCGAAGGAGAGCTAGAGAGCTCTTATTAACTATTTGGTCATCCAATAAATTAATATTTTAATGAACAGTGCATGACTATATTTCTTATCATCTCCAACCAAGGATCATAGGGCTAGTTTTAGCTATGTCACAAAAAACCGTCTCCAACCGAAGGCCAAAGGGCTATAGTATGGAATGTGAAGAATTGAAATAAAATGAGGTAAGATAATATGGAATGGTGAAAAATATGTGAGAAATGATGTAGGAAAAAATTAGAAATAAAAAAATAAAAAATAATGTGAGCTAAGAAATGGAAAAGAACAAAAAAATAAAAGAGACAAAGTGGGCTAGCCAGCGGCTTGGCTGGCTGGTTGAAGATGAGCGACCGGTTGGCTCTTTGACCCTCTTTTGTCTAATGGGGCCCACGAGCCATTTGGCTTGGTCTTCTGTTGGAGATGGTTTTCGTCTATATTCGGTTATCTGGCCCTCTGGACCCTTTAGTTGGAGATGGTCTAAGAGGAGTTCCACCGTGGGTTAATCCCCTCCCCCTTCAAAAGGCTCCAACGTTTCCAAGTCCACTGGGCTCCGAGGGAGCCCAGTTTCTTTCCCAAGGAGAAATCGACAGGCCCAGGGCCTGGTTAATGTGATGCAATGCTGACATCATGGTGACGTCAACATAAATTAAAAGATTAATAAAAAATACAATAATTATTTTAAAATACAGTAAAAATTTGAAAAAATTATTATTCACCCAATAAATCTTCCACATTACACCACATTTTAATATTTTCAAATACTTTCAACCAATCTTTTATTATTATCCGAAATTAAAAATAAAATATTTTTTTATCATTTTATTAAAAAATAATAATATTTTAATATGAATTGACCGGACTATTAAGTTTAGAGGAGGAGATGCACTTGGAAAATTACTGTTCATTACATGCAACTACTATTCACTAAGGGGATTAAGTTGCCTATAGCCTGGGGGGAGGGCTACTACGCTGGAAGTGCTCTAAGGTCATCTCCAAAGGAAATGTCAAATTATAAGAGTCAAATTACAATTGATGGTTGATGTGGCAATCTAAAGTTTTATGTCAAATTTTATACTTCTCCAACTGAATTATCAAATGTTATTTTATTATTTAAATAGAGCTTTAAATGGTTTTAACTATTAAAAAAATATTGAAACACATTTTTATTGGTTGAAATGTTAGTAGAAAAAGGAACCCACTATTACAATGAATTAAAATAAAGGGTTCTTTAGATATAGACCTTTGCAACTTTTATTTTCTAGACAAAAATCCACATAATTATAAACTTCCAAATAAAACCCAATTTTGAAAATGACTGCCAAGTAGAAAAATAATTGACATATTATTACAAGATATTTACAACTTGTGCCACAATATTCAAAATAAATCAATAAATGTAATTACTCACCTTAATTACAATGAACAAATAGTTATTACACATATTATTACCCCTAACATATATATATATATATATATATCTATATATATATATATATATATATATATATATATATATATATGTGTGCACAATACTACATATATGTTCAAACATATTATACTAATTAATCTACCTATCTGTAAATTTATGATGAGCAACTAACATATATTTTGTAGGTAAATTAATGTTGAATCAAATAACATTCTTTTATTTAATTAGTAGGTAATATATTTTCCATGTATTATTACTTATATTTGGCACATTTTATTATAATAAGATATATGTACAAATAATAGGTAAATTAATTTTAAATCAAGTAAAATTACTTTATTTTGTAAGTAAATTAATTTTGAATCAAATTACATTCTTCATTATGTAGGTATTTTATTTTGTATGTATCATATATTGAGCACATTGTATTATTATATGTACAAATAATAGGTAAACTAGTATTGAATAAAAAATATTATTTTTTATGTAGGCACATTATTTTGCATGTATTTGCATCTATAGGGTTTGCTTTATTATGTAGGCAAATTATTTTGCATGTACTTTACATTTATTGGGTAAATTATTATTATTTTTTTTTTAAGCATCTAACATCTTAAAATTTGAATAGTAGGTGCACTAAATCAAATAACTTTTTTTTTGTACGTAAATTATTTCGAATGAATTTTTACGATATCAGGCTTTTTTTTTTGTGGGTTATATGTCACAGCCTGTCCCGAATTATTATTATCGGTGATGTAAAATGACGGTTTTATCCTTGGACATTGAAATTTTAGTGTGTGTGTGACTTATTTTGGAGACTTAGATGTTATTTCCTTGGTTGGGTGGTGACCATGTGGAGCTCACACACAACACACGCACCCTTTCTCTTCTCTCCCGTGCTCTCTCATCTCTTGGACTTTCTCTCTTTCCCTCACATACGGACAAGCAACAAAGCTCACACTCATGCACGGATCAACGTTCTAAAGGTGAGATTCTCGTTCCTTGCAAGCCCCCGAGTACATCCATACTATTCTTAGGACTTGAAACCATGAAAAACCTAAGAAACCCTAACCCCGATTTTGTGCACTGTTCATGCACACGTAAAATCTTATGTTTCATGGAATTTTAAGGACATAGGAAGCTTTAGGACACCCTTGTGAGGCTCGGAGAAGAAAAATAGAGTAAATTGGACGTCGGAGGACTGAGATCGAAGCATTACAAGTTTGGCTGGAATTATCGAGCTTGCTCAGGCGTGATTCAGTGGTTTTCGAGGCTTCATACAGGTATAACGTCGTTCCTCTCATCTCCAGCTTTCCAATGGTTCAAGTTTCACGAAAAATGGTGAAGAAATGAAGGAGAATAAGCGTTTTAAAGTTTTACCCAGTTTTCGACGCCGGCGACGGTCGCCGGAGGTTCAAGGTTAAGGATGATGGAATATTCCATCAAGTTGGTGTCAGTTAAATTTAGTAGATTCCGTTACTATTTGACAGAATATTCCTGACGGCGTTGACTGATGCCGTCAGTATGCCTGTCACGTGGCCTCGCTTGGGGGCGCGTATTGCCGTGACTTGGCAGGCACATGGCGGCGTGTGGGTGGTCAGAAAATTAATCTAAAAATATGGGGATGTTCGTGGAGTTGTGTAGGTCACTGTGGTATATTCAAATACCAAAATTGAGTATTGTATGAGAAGTTATTAGCTAGTTTTACCTATGTGCTTTAAATAACATTTTTATAGTTAATTCACATATAGGTGAGACTTATCCCGAGGACGATCGTGTTCAAAGGCGACTCGGGGGCTACGACCCTTCGACATACCAGTGAGTGGGCTTTTGGTTTTCAGTATATATTTATATACTTGATATTTTCCCAGATATATGTGTTCAAATGAAAGTATGTCTTACATACCATGCATATAAGTATAATTCGTATATGAATTGGTATATGATGCTTTATATATATATATATATATATATATATATATATATATATATGTGGTGTTGTGGACGCTCAGGTAAGCTCAGGTGAGTTATGTTTGGTTATGTGAATTGTCAATGATGTGATATGTGATTGAATAATGTTGAGCTCATAAAATTGTACCTAGGGTGATTGTGATTTAGCCAGAGATATGGCACATGCCTGTTTATTATGTCACCTCCCGCACCATATGCTCATATTGGATCCAATTTAGGTGCATAGCCTTGTTGTACATACCTTATTTATGGTTCCGACTCGTAAGTGACTAGCGATTTAATGCCCAACTATTATGTGAGAGTAGTATTGAGCATAATTATATCACACCCATTATTGTCATACAGACCTTTTCCTTTGGTTCCGACTCTTATGTAGTATGTTGCTGTAAAGGTCATTGTAGTGACTCCGGCTAGATTGATTTTGAGCTATGAATTCAGCCGTACAGACTACTACAGGGGTTCCGGCTAACATGTTATATTTATAGGAAATTATTTTTACCTGAATTGCTTACTCTGTTATATCTTGGTATGACATACATATGAATATGATTATGGGAAGCATGATTTGAATTGATATAATTTCATATATATTTATCTATATGCATATATCTTGATTATGGGAAAAATTATACATGTTTTACACCGAGGGGTTAGATATGTTGATAAATGAAATGGTTTTGTAAAACATTTGTTTTTGCCCACTCACGTTTTCTGTTTTGCGCCCCTCCAGGTTTTAGGTAAGTTTGCAGTTGCTGGGTGAGAGTACTTCGACGGTTTTGAGTGTTTACTTAGTACATCTTATGGTACTGTATAATTAGTACTTGTCCTACTGGACTGCACCTAGACTTTATATGTTCTAATTATGAGTGTTTACTTTTGTATCTTACTCCTAACACTTCCTGTTTAGTAGTGCACTCTAGTAGTTTCGGTTTTTAATTATTCATATCATTCTTATCTTCATTGCTTTCGCACTGTGCACATGGCTACGTCACCCTTATGTGATGGCCAGCATGCCTTGATCTCAGTCGGGATGTGTCATTATATATATGTGTGTGTGTGTGAAATAATTTACCTACATTTATTTGTAAAATATAATTTGATTGACTAAACTAAGCATGTATTATTACATATAGTAGGCATGTTTTATTGTTATTATATATTAGGAAATAAATTTATTATTTTTTTATTTTTGTAAAATCATTAAATCTTCCTTACAATCCGTATAGAATTAATGGTGTACATCAAACATTCAAATATGGGTATTTTAGGCATCAACAAATTTTAAATGTGTAAAGTCTAATATAATTAATGAATTTGCTGATGTGGAATCTAGTCAATGGGTTTTATTAGAGTAAAAAACTTATGTCAGGTTTTATATGGAGAAAATTCAGCTTTAGGGGTTAAAGTCATATTTTCAGTTGATTCTATGACTTCTTTGGCTTTTCCTATGACAAAAAAGGGGAGAGACTTTAGCTAGGGGGAGAGATTTTAGCTAGGAGAGTTTTTTCAGTTTAGTGAGAGTTTTAGCTAGGAGAGTATCTTAGTGAGAGTTTCTTTTAGTCTCTTGTATTTGGAGAATAAATGATGTTTGAATGATTATCTTTATTTCTTAATAAAGTCTATTTTTATTGCAACATCTATTGTTTGTATGTCACGGGTTTTAACGGTTAGTTACGGACATTTGAAGTCGTTACTAAATTATAGATTTTAAATTTATTTTAAAACTCCCACCTTGTGGGAAAGGGACCAATGAGATAAGAGAGTGAGGGACCAATCAGAATATAAATAAAAAATAAAAAATAAAAGGATCAACCAATGAGGAAAGGAAATCCCCCCCTGGATTATCGACCCGTGCACCACCATCAACCTGGTTTAATTCCGACGAATTTCACCATTTTTTTCATTGAATCACCATCATCCGACACCTGCAATACACTTAGTGATTTCCCATCTTCCATCTCCGCCCAAATTTGAGGGTATTTAAGTCCAAAATTGTGTAAAACCGTACGGGTGACCCATGGAGATTTGACGGTGATTCCGCCATTCCAGCGAGTTTCACCACCCACCACCACACTGAATCAACTCTCCTTGGACCCAGGAACAAGACCCAATCAATTGTAGAGGCGTTTGAACATCGAGGAAGTTGAATCGAAGAGCACCCATCTTAGGGTTTTCAGTAGGTTTGAGCAAATTTGGGGCTTTTCCCAGAAAAATTGGACTTGGCCACATATATGAAACTTGCTCTACTCATTGATATATACATTTCTGTGAAATTTGGTAATTTTTGGAGTTAGTCGGAAAATTGGGTTTACGTTCACTAGGAACCGCCACTCGCTGTGGCGCGTGGCTAGTGGGCTGACGATGCCTTTCTAAGTTCAATTAGATGTCCAGATTTTGTATTTAATATTCGTTCTCCAGGAACCGCCACTCACTGAGACATTACTTGATCAAAATATGACTCGATGATCCGACCGTTGGATCGTCACCAAACTTTAATACATTATAATACGTAATATTTGAGGATATTAAGAACTAACGGATCGGGAATCCGACGTACGGATCTTCCCGAATTGGATTTCTAAGTTTGTAAAATAAATTGTTGACCGCCACCTAATTCTAATAATTGGCAGAGATCCGACCATCGGATCTCGATAAGAATTTAGTATGTTGTTCTATGAGAATAATGAGGACCCTAAGAAGTTACGGATCTAAAATTCGATGGGCAGATCTTTCGGATCAAATTATGTGGAGTTGCGAACCCTACCGTTGATCAAGAGTTGACTTTTGGGTCAACATGTTCCGAAACGTTCTGGATACTAAAATTGGTACTACATGAGACTAAGTGAAGTCTAGTGGACCCACATTGGTTAAAGAGTGACTTAAATATATGGGGTAGGTTTATTAAATTAAATTTTTATATTAGTATCCGTTGTGAATATGAATTGGTTTTATAAGTGTGATTTCTATTTAAATGTGACTTTTATGTATATGAAACATGATTTGGCTTGTACTGATGATGGTTGTGATATATGTGTGTTTAATTATCTCTTTTTAGCAATGTGAATGATAAGTATGATAAATGCTATGACTATGTGATCTTAGAATCCTATTAGAAGTATTTTGTAGAATTTATAAGATTGTGTGATGTATTAGTTGGTGGCCATGAAAAGTTGATGGTGTAGCGTCTACGTTGTAACCCATAGGGGTTGAGTTGTAGGTAGGTTGTGAGTTGAATTTCCTGCACCATGTAGCAGTGGTACATGAATGGTTCTGCTTGATTAATCCACATTGGGGGACCATACTATATGTGGATCGTGCTTGGTTAATCCGCACTGGGCGATTCTTATGACCATTTATACTTAGGGGTGATCATGCTTGGTTAATCCGCATTGGATGATCACTGCCTAACAGTTCTGTAGGTGTGACTCTGCTTGGTTAATCCGCTTTAGGGGGTCACTACCTACCTGATTATCTTGACCCTGCTTGGTTAATCCGCATTAGGGGGTGACTAGTGGTCCTACTTGGTTAATCCGCATTGGGGGACCATACTATATGTGGATCGCACTTAGTTAATCCGCGTTGGGCGATCCTTATGGCCATGTATGCTTAGGAGTGATCATGCTTGGTTAATCCGCATTGGGTGATCACTTCCTAACAAGTGTAGGAGTGACTCTGCTTGGTTAATCCGCTTTAGGGAGTGCACTTCGTGTTTGGTTACTTATGTAGGCTTCGGCCGAACTGCGTCCCTCTAGCCCTAGTTTTTAATGTACATATGAATGATGGATTTTGACAATCTTGTGGTTTGAATTAGAAAAGTCGTTGGATGTCTGGGTGACTCCTTCGGAGTTTTCAGCGACTTGATTATGATTTCATAAAGTATGATTCTATACTTGATGTTTATAGATTGTGATCGATGGTCTGTTTTTATTGAATATCACATACTTGTATTATTGTCACTTACCTGAGCCTTGCAGCTTATCTGAGTGCCTGATTTGCCAATGTACCATTCCCATAATGTAGGCACTGACTTTACATGTGATAAGTCTGGGTAGATTACGAGAAACTGCTTGATATTTTGGTTCCGTTGAGTGGTCCAAAACCCGATGTTGTTAGATTTTGTTGAGTGGTCCGGAATCCTTGCTCTTGTTCATTTCCGTAAAGTTATCTTAGAATCCTAAATTCGAGTGAATGGGAATTACCCACAAAAGATCTTGTGAATACAAATTAGAATTACCATGTTATTATTCATAATCCAAGTGGGAAATTATATAGAGTTCCTTGGTTAAATTCCTGAAATGATATGTTATCGCACTGATTGATTACCGTAATTAAATGCTAAGATCGTGCATCTTTGATTCATGAATTGATTAATTGATGGGATTGTGGAATGACGCTGGATATGAGTGTTGTTATTATGATTATTTTAGTTGATCAATGTTTTTAGAGAATAATATTGTGCATTGTTAATTCTTTAATATGCTACATGCTATGAATTGTGATTTTATGTGGGAAACATGATGATTTATGTGATGGATGAAGTGGAAATATCATTGTTATTGTTATGATTAGACTTGTTGATAAATATGGCTAGAGAGTATGATTGTGCTTCGTCATTTGTTCTTTGAAATATTGCATGATATGCATTGTGGTATATTGTTAGGACATAACGATTTATGTGATGAATGTTCGAGTGTAGTGAATAAGGAATTACGAATGGTTTCATCCCTATTTAGGGTACGTAGACAGTCTAACGAGGATGTTAGATGCAGCCATAAAGTCTACGAAGAATTATTGCGTAGTTGGATCTTAAGTTATGTTTTGCCTTTTCCCGGAGGCGGGGTATGTTAGAGATACGGGTTTTTAGTGACGTCACATGTCGATCCTGGACGTATGTCGGGATCAGGGCGTGACATATACTTTTATTGGGTTTTTATACAGTTTGTGTGTTTGCTTAGTCTTGCCTTGGAGTTGGATCCACTTTGTGTAATGTATTGTGATTTGTTTGAAAATATCTTTAGTGATGATTTTGAGTATAATGTGTTTTTCTAATAATGTTTTTCTCTCCCTTTGTAATCTAGTCGTGCAGAAGACATCTCCATTAAACGGTAATAAATGAAATCGTTTGCTGTCAAGATTCCGTGCAGAAGAGCGAAAATGCTACAAGTGAAGGATAGATAATAGCTCAAGACACATGGTATGGGGGTACAGGTAAACTATACATATGCATCTGGAAAAAGTTAAAAGTTAAGGTGGGTTGGCTGTAGCTTCTCCTTCTCACCACAACAAAAAATACTTTTGAACTGCGTTAAGCTATTAATAAATTAAGCTTAAGCTATATTTTACTTATCAAGAATGGGTAAAGTGTTTTAAAAAGGAAAATTAAGTGCTTATATCAGGTAAACTATCAATTTTACAAAGTTTTCTCGTAAATTAGATATATAGTTTAATTCGAAGAGTTGTGTTGACCTTTACTTTTGTTAAATTATATAGTTTAATTGCGTCCTCTTTTTCCAATCCTTATATATCTACTCAACTCTTGGGTCAATTATTTGCCGTTAGGAATGTTTAATTGCTTGATCAATGATGCCGATTCAATTTGAAGAAGAAATAGGACTTTTGTCCAATAGGGATTTGAAATAGGGATTGAGACTCTCACATATGAGTAAGATGTCCCAATTGTTCATCGATTCTTAGGTGCTACGTCTTTTTAGTTGTTTTGTGTGAAAACTATTCATGCCTGTTGCGACTAAAACTTTCAAGTCCCGCAGCAACGCGCGGGCATATTTTCTCATATGGACCAAAACAAAAAAAAAATCCATGTTATAATAAGAAAACAAAAACCAAAGTTTGTGTACCTTAGTCATCAAGAAAAGCACCTGAATTAGATCTAACAGTAGCACAAGGTTTTTTATTTATTAAGATCTAGAAGCCCCTTAAAACAAATACTTAAACATGATTTAGTAACATAATTCCAGAGGTGACTAAATTAATGAAAAACGTAGTGATGCCCCCCGTGAGTTTATGAATACTCTAACCATCACTTGCATGCAACCTGTGCCCTAAATACCAGCAAAGCAGATTTTCTTTATTTACCATACTCTTCATATACTTGAGCAGAAAGGCGCGGAGTGAGAAGGACTTCAAGTTGGGAGGTTCTATGGTTGGTAAATTCCATCGACTCACGCATGTCAACCGGCTCACCCGTCGGAGTTGCGATTTCAAATCCATGAAGCAAAGAAGCGAGTGTCAATGGCATAATCCTGAGGGCAAGTGCTATTCCGGCGCACATTCTTCTTCCACTGCCAAACGGTATCAACTCAAAATCCTGACCTTTAACATCAATGTCGCTGTGTGTTGTGAAGAATCGTTCAGGTCGAAACTCATTTGGATCGGGCCAGACCTTCGGGTCTCGATGAATCTTCCATACGTTGACGAGGACGCGAGTGTTTGCTGGGATATGGTAGCCGGCTAGAACGCAATCTTCATTGGATGCATGGGGCAATAAGGTTGGTCCGGGAGGGTATAAACGGAGCGTTTCTTTGATAACGGCTTGGAGATAGACTAAGTTGTCGACGTCTGATTCTTTTACTGCCCTCTCTCTGCCAATATTTTGGTCTATCTCTTCCTGGACCTTTTTTAGAGTTTTAGGGCTGTTAAGAAGTAGAGACAGTGCCCATGTTAATGTCCCTGTTGTCACATCTACACCTGCTAGAAGAAGACTCTGCAAGAGAAGTACGTAAAATTCAACCATAGCATTTGTACAAACAAAATTTACATATTTGCTGACACACTTTCTAATAAATGGAACCCTATGCTTATCGATGAAGGGCGATAGAATTATTAGATGCATTCAGTAAGGAAAATGCTGAGGAGACTACTTTTTTATGATACATTTGTATACAATCTGATGTTGTAAATGATGCGTACATGTTACGTCAATTAATGAGTTTATCTCATTGGATATTGGTTGTATGCATTAGTTGACACATAAGGATATTAAGATGATATATACACTAATGTGTTATAAATATGTCTCCTTCACATTACTCATTTATTCAATCTGATGGCTATAAATAAAGATGAATGTGTAAGAAAAGAAAGCAAAAATGAAAATTTAAACAATTAAATGCTAAACTGCACATACGTACCAGTGAGGTAGCTTTGTTGATAATGTCAGCTTCAAAAGAATTGGTAACTTTAGCATCATCAAGAACTGAAAGCATCAAATCCATGAAGTCACGCTCCTCCTCATCATCTTTCACTCCACTAGAAACAGTCCTCTTTTTCTTTTGCTTATGCTCTTCTAACCATCCTTGAAGCACTTGATCTACCTCCTTTGCTACCTTCCTCATGGTCTTCTCATGGCCACCCAAATCCAACCACCTCAAGAACGGAAGCGCATCCGACAGTACAAAAGTAGCATTCAGTCGAAGCCAATCCTTGAATACATCACTCCCTATCAAGTCTCCATGCGTGTAATTTGTAGCTTCTGAAATTCGTTTCCCGATAATCATTCTAAAGACCACGTTCTGGTTTATGTCCGCAAACCAGTCCTTCATCTGTACCACCACCTTATCGGAACCACTACTCTTGTTGTTCTTCGTCCACCGATCGTATATTTCTTTCATCGATGCACTCACTTCGGATTCTCTAAAGTGTTTGAGCATCTCGACGCGGTGGGGGGATAAGACCTCCGCCATGACCATCTTCTGTACATGGCTAAAGTAGTAGCCGTAAGAGCTGAAAGGAAAGAAGGCATAGTTGTAGCCCAAGATTTCTGAGGCTAAAGAGCTTACACGGCTAGCAAACACTTTGTCGTGGGTCTTTAAGCACTCTTTCGCCATTTCCGAGCTGCTCAAAACTAGGGTTCTCTTCACTCCGAACATGAAAGTGAAGATCGGTCCGTATGTGTCCGCCAATTGAGCTATCACCACATGTAGTGGCTCAGACGAACGTACTAACAAGGGTAGGTGACCAATTATCGGCCACGCACTTCTGGCTTGAGGTGGTAGTTTTCTAACTGCTTTTCTTGACTTAAAAATTATAGAGTAGAGGAACAATGAAAAGGCCAATGATGCTACCACAAAAGGAACAAGAGATGGTAGGTGGAAGTCCATAGAGATTGTTTGATGGGGAGTCCTTAGCTAGCTTGTTTGTCTTGTCAGTGATATATGGATGGGGGTTTTGTTTTGTTTTATATAGTGAATTTGGAGAAGTTACAGACTTTCTAATTATTCTGGTTCAGTGTATCCAAACATATATGGTAAATGGAGGGTGTAAATTCCTTGTGCGTTTTATTCCATATTAGTACAAACACATTAAAGGAAGAGATAGGGATGAAATGGCAAAAAGGAATTATATTTGTTCATTTTTGCATTTACCATAATTGTCATTTTCTTGTAATTTGACTAGATATTCAGTATGAAATTCTTTCTAAAGACAAAAAATCCGATCTGGAAGGAACTTGTTAAAGAAATGAATGATAAGGAAATTCACCAAAAAAAAAAAATATCTCCATTCCATAGTACAAACACATTAAAGGAAGAGATAGGGATGAAATTGCAAAAAAGAATTATATATGTTTATTTTTGCATTTACCATAATTGTCATTTTCTTGTAATTTGACTAGATATTCAGTATGAAATTCTTTTTAACGAAAAAAAAATCTGATCTGGAAGGAACTTGTTAAAGAAATGAATGATAAGGAAATTCACAAAAAAAAAAAAAAAAATTTCTCCAATCCATATTAGACCATCTCCAACCCTTAGGCTAAAAGCCAAATTTTTTAGCCCGGAAAATTTGGCTTTTAGCCCAGAAACATCTTTTCTGCTCCAACCCTTCTGCCCTAAAATTTTAGCCCGGAATTATTAAAGAATGAACTTAGGCTAATTTTTTTCTTAAATCAATTTAAAAAAAAAATAAATAAATATGTAGATTATTGTAAATTAATTTTATGAACATTTTAATCGAAAAAAATTTAAATTCGATAAACATTTGGCATTTAGCCCAGGGGGAAAGCTGGGAGGTATTTGGCCCAGAAATAATATTTGGCATTTAGCCTAAAATTTTAAGATGGGTTGGAGAGTGTTTGGGGGGGTAATTTGGGTGGTAATTTGGCTTTTAGCCCAAGTTTGGAGATGGTCTTAGTACAAACACATTAAAGGAAGAGATAGGGATGAAATGGCAAAAAGGAATTATATTTGTTTATTTTTGCATTTACCATAATTGTCATTTTCTTGTAATTTGACTAGATATTCAATATGAAATTCTTTTTAACGAAAAAAAAATCTGATCTGGAAGGAACTTGTTAAAGAAATGAATGATAAGGAAATTCACCAAAAAAAAAATAATAATAATCTCCAACGCATTTACTATATTTCGGAAATTCACCAATTATGGCAATGTAGGGATAAAATGGGCATAGAAAAAAACTAGAACATTTATGGACCAAAACAAAAAAAAAATCCATGTTATAATAAGAAAACAAAAACCAAAGTTTGTGTACCTTAGTCATCAAGAAAAGCACCTGAATTAGATCTAACAGTAGCACAAGGTTTTTTTATTTATTAAGATCTAAAATCCCCTTAAAACAAATACTTAACCATGATTTAGTAACATAATTCCAGAGGTGACCAAATTAATGCAAAACGTAGTGATGCCCCCCGTGAGTTTATGAATACTCTAGTCATCACTTGCATGTAACCTGTGCCCTAAATACCAGCAAAGCAGATTTGCCTTATTTACCATACTCTTCATATACTTGAGCAGGAAGGCGCGGAGTGAGAAGGACGTCAAGTTGGGAGGTTCTATGGTTGGTAAATTCCATCGACTCACGCATGTCAACTGGTTCACCCGTCGGAGTTGCGATTTCAAATCCATGAAGCAAAGAAGCGAGTGTCAATGGCATAATCCTGAGGGCAAGTGCTATTCCGGCGCACATTCTTCTTCCACTGCCAAACGGTATCAACTCAAAATCCTGACCTTTAATATCAATGTAGCTGTGTGTTGTGAAGAATCGTTCAGGTCGAAACTCATTTGGATCGGGCCAGACCTTCGGGTCTCGATGAATCTTCCATACGTTGACGAGGACGCGAGTGTTTGCTGGGATATGGTAGCCGGCTAGAACGCAATCTTCATTGGATGCATGGGGCAATAAGGTTGGTCCGGGAGGGTATAAACGGAGCGTTTCTTTGATAACGGCTTGGAGATAGACTAAGTTGTCGACGTCCGATTCTTTTACTGCCCTCTCTCTGCCAATATTTTGGTCTATCTCTTCCTGGACTTTTTTTAGAGTTTTAGGGCTGTTAAGAAGTAGAGACAGTGCCCATGTTAATGTCCCTGTCGTCACATCTACACCTGCTAGAAGAAGACTCTGCAAGAGAAGTACGTAAAATTCAACAATAGTATTTGTACAAACAAAATTTACACACTTGCAGACACACTTTCTAATAAATGAAACCCTATGTTTATCGATGAAGGGCGATAGAATTATTAGATGCATTCAGTAAGGAAAATGCTGAGGAGACTACTTTTTTGTGATACATTTGTATACAATCTGATGTTGTAAATGATACTACGTCAATTAATGAGTTTATCTCATTGGATATTGGTTATATGCATTAGTTGACACATAAGGATATTAAGATGATATATACACTAATGTGTTATAAATATGTCTTCTTAACGTTACTCATTTATTCAATCTGATGGTCATAAATAAATAAAGATCAATGTGTAAGAAAAGAAAGCAAAAATGAAAATTTAAACAATTAAATGCTAAACTGCACATACGTACCAGTGAGGTAGCTTTGTTGATAATGTCAGCTTCAAAAGAATTGGTAACTTTTGCATCATCAAGAACTGAAAGCATCAAATCCATGAAGTCACGCTCCTCCTCATCACCTTTCACTCCATTAGAAACAGTCCTCTTTTTCTTCTGCTTATGCTCTTCTAACCATCCTTGAAGCACTTGATCTACCTCCTTTGCTACCTTCCTCATGGTCTTCTCATGGCCACCCAAATCCAACCACCTCAAGAACGGAAGCGCATCCGACAGTACAAAAGTAGCATTCAGTCGAAGCCAATCCTTGAATACCTCTCTCCCTATCAAGTCTCCATGGGTGTAATTTGTAGCTTCTGAAATTCGTTTCCCGATAATCATTCTAAAGACCACGTTCTGGTTTATTTCCGCAAACCAGTCTTTCATCGGTACCACCACCTTATCGGAACCACTACTCTTGTTGTTCTTCGTCCACCGATCGTATATTTCTTTCATCGATGCACTCACTTCGGATTCTCTTAAGTGTTTGAGCATCTCGACGCGGTGGGGGGATAAGACCTCCGCCATGACCATCTTCTGTACATGACTAAAGTAGTAGCCGTAAGAGCTGAAGGGAAAGAAGGCATAGTTGTAGCCCAAGATTTCTGAGGCTAAAGAGCTTACACGGCTAGCAAACACTTTGTCGTAGGTCTTTAAGCACTCTTTCGCCATTTCCGAGCTGCTCAAAACTAGGGTTCTCTTCACTCCGAACATGAAAGTGAAGATCGGTCCGTACGTGTCCGCCAATTGAGCTATCACCACATGTAGTGGCTCAGACGAACGTACTAACAAGGGTAGGTGACCGATTATCGGCCACGCACCTCCGGCTTGCGGTGGTAGTTTTCTGACTGCTTTTCTTGACTTCAAAAATATAGAGTAGAGGAACAATGAAAAGGCTAATGAAGCTACCACAAAAGGTACAAGAGATGGTAGGTGGAAGTCCATAGGTATTTGTTTCATGGGGAGTCTTTGTTGCCTAGTTTGTTTAATCAGCGATACATGAAAGAGGGGTTTGTTTTGTTTTATAGAGTGAATTTAGAGAAAAATCTGATATGGAAGGTTTCACGTCTCGTCTCAAAATTTGATGTTTATATTTAGTAGTAATGAAATTATCAAAATGTTCTGAGTAGCCATGTGAATCTTCTAGGTGGATTTCAAATTTCGTTCCACTTTTCGACTCGTAACTGATTATTTTTTTGAAGTACTCAATTTTAAGAACACGTGATCACAGATTGAACTTTATTAGAAATTATAACGAACAAGTTGTGCTCTACTTTGTAAAAATACCTGCCACACATTCAAATTTGAAATCTGACCTCGTGCAGTGTACACCACTGCCTTGGTCTGTGGTGAGAGTGGCTTTGTTTGTTGTGCTGCGTTGGGAACTTGATTCAGCTTTAAAGATGATAAATTTTTAGTTGTGTCGCGAATACAAATGATACACTACGTGTTATAAACATTGAAAAATCTCTCCTTAAAGAGGTTTCATGTAGAACAATCGTTGGACACCTTGGACATGTGAAAGGAGCATAATTCTTTTCTCATATAATCTCTATTTTCTCTCTTTTATGTATTTATTTATTTAACTAGTTACGAAAAAGTTATGTTAAAATTTTATTTTAAATTATTTATATAGGAATAAAGACAAAAAAAAAGTATGAAAGAAAGGAAGGTAAAGCTATCTCTAACCGAATGAGGGTCAAATGACTCGTTTTAGCCCTTTAGTCTTCCAAAAAATTAATATTTTAATGAGTCTTCCAAAAAATTAATATTTTAATGAACATTGCAAGGCTATATTTCTTACCATCTCCAACCGAGGCTATAAGGCCAAACATAGTCCTGTCACAAAAAACCATCTCCAACCGATGACCAAAGGGTCATAGGGCCAAACATAATTTATTATTTACATTTAAAAACTATAACAACTTAAATTTAAAAACTACGACTTATATTTAAAAACTACAACTAAAATTAAAAAAAAAATACAACTTAAATTTAAAAAATACAACAAGTTAAATTTAGAGTCCATAATCAACATCATCTTCATCATCATCCGCCATTGTAAGAGTATAGTCGGAGGTAAACAACTGCCAATGGGCCATAATTTCCTTCTTTTTTTGATCAAAATAGGCCTTACTCATTGGACTGTAATCCGAAGTGTTCCTTTTGCATATTCTTATCATCCATCTCTTCTTGTATTGGTTTGGCCCGTACTTCATGCCTACGGTTCATTTCTTCCGCGGCAAAGGCATTTTGCTCTACCATTAATCGCAATGGGGCCGCCAATTCCTGTTGAGCGGCGTAATCATCATTTGCCTTACCCTTTTCCTTCAACCTTCGGGCCTTGTTTCGTCCCATAGCCCTAGGTATGGAACATTCACCCGAAGACAGATTTTCTACCCTTGTTTCTTGAATGGTAGAAGATCCATCTTCATCCCCATCTACAGATGAGGATTGAGTTTCGAACACCGGCATAGGACCTACTATATGTTGAGGTGGATCTTCAAATAACACCCACCCTTTACAAATTTCCCAACAACCGTGAAACTAAAAATGTTTCAAGCTGCCCTCCAATTCCTCCACTTAGCGTACCTAGAAAATATAATTACAAAAATTAAAAGAAATTAATTTATGAAATTAAATGTAATATAATTAAATATAATTACAAAAGTTAAAGGAAATTAATTTATGAAATTAAATGTAATATAATTAAATATTTAATATAAATTGTGAAAACACTTACTTCATTGTAGTAATTGGCGCCGCTTTCATGTCTACTTGCGGCTGCTAATAGTGCTTGATGCCATTTATTCAAACTTGGATGAAGATGTTTCTTCCATCTTGAAGAACAACTCTCGTGGTTTCGAGTATTCAGTGGAGTAGTGTCTTCGTAGAACTCATAACATTTTTTGGACACACGAGTCCAAACACCTTCACTTGTTTGAGAACTCCCCTCCACATTATCTTTCGAGACTCATCTATCAGCCCTGCAAAGAGTTTCATCTTCTTTTTGGGTCTAAGCCCTACATTTCATTGCAGATGATGCCATTTAAAAATTATTGAAAAAATTGAAGGAAAGATTATTGGAAGAGGTAAGAAAATATGAGAATTGAAATGGTGTAGGAATGGTGAAAATTATGTGAGAATGATGTAGGAATGACTTAGGTATTTATAGGAAAAAAAATGAGAATTTTTTAAAAAACTTTTGGCCCAAAATTTTTTTTATTCAAATCCAACGGTAACTGACGTCAACATGATGTTAGCTAGCCGATGCTAGCTAGCGTCACACTGACGTCATCTAGCTGTTGTCTTTAAATTTTGTGGCCCGGCCCGGGCTAGCTGGCTAGTTCATTTGGTCCACCCAATTGGCCCTTTGGTTCTTTTTATCCAGTGGGGCCCAAGAACCCTTTGGCCTAGCCCTGGGTTGGAGACGGTTTTTGGGCTATTTTCAGCCCTCTGGACCCTTCGGTTAGAGATGACCTAAAGGAATGATAATAAGAAGAGAGAATTTTACTCCCATTTGAAACGGTTCAATGTGCAGGTGGATTATTTCTGATGGGTTTTAAATACCCACTCAGAAGTCATCATTTCTACAACACCATTAGAAGTTATCCACTAAGAACAGCTACACAGTGGGTTAATCCCCTCCCCCTTCAAAAGGGCTCCAACGTTTCAAAAGTCCACTAGGCTCCGAGGGAGCACAGTTTCTCTCCCAGGCATAAATCGACAGGCCCAGGGCCTGTTTATGTGATGAAATGATGACATCATGATAAATTAATAAAAATTAACCAAAAATACAATAATTAATTTAAACTACAGTAAAAATTGAAAAAAAATTTAATATTCTTTCTATAAATCTTCCACCTTACATCACATTTCAATATTTTAAAATACTTTCAATCAATCTTTTATTATTATCATATATTAAAAATAAATTATTTTTTTATCATTTTATAAAAAAAACATAATAATATTTTAATACCAATTATCTGGCTATTCAGTTTAGGTGTGAAGATGCACTTGGACAATTAATATTCACTACATGCAATTACTGTTCACTAAGGGGATTGAGTTGCCTGTAGCATGGGAGGAGGTTTACTACACTGGAAGTGCTCTAAGGTCATCTCCAAAGGAAATGTCAAATTGTAAGAGTCAAATTACAAATGATGGTTGATGTGGCAATCTAAAGTCTTATGTTAAATTTTGTACTTCTCCAACTGAATTATCAAATGTTATTTTATTATTTAAATAGAGCTTTAAATGGTTTTAATTATTAAAAAAAGATTGAAACAAAATTTCTATTGGTTGAAATGTTAGTAGAATAAGAAACCCACTATTAAAATGAATAAAAATAAATTTGACATAGATGTCAAGTTTGATGCCAAATCACAAAGCCTTCAAATCCAATAAGCAAATAACATTTCGGTTGGAGAGACTTTTGATGCCAAATTTTCGTAGTGGCTTTCCATATAGGATTTTGAAATCGCCTTTGGAGATGCTCTAACACATCTCTCTCACGCCTCACTCTCTCTCCTCATTCCACTCAATCGTTCACTTTCTTACACGACCTGTTAACTCGATCTAAACGACATGAATGTAACAATTTTTGAATCAACACGTCAACTAATCGGGTCGCTATCGGATTACACGTTAATAACAGAGTTCTTAACAAGTTTACTCGCAGGTAAACCCGTTTCAACCCATTAAGAAAAAAATTAGTTTAATAATTTTTAAACTAAAAAATCATACTACAATAGTCACATTATTTTCAAAGCACATTAAAAATACCAAAGCACATTAAAAATTCACAATAATTGATTTACAAGAGTGAAAAATGTGAAAGAAAAAAAATATAATATACACACGCTCATGATCGCATCTACACTCGACGATGGGTACATCGTTGTTTGAATTTTTATAACCCTACAAACCCCCATGAATAGTACTTTTAGGGGAATTCAAATAAATAAAAATTCATAATAATTAATGTTCAAGTGTGAAAAATGTGAAAGAATGCGTAAATGATTGTGATTGCATCCTCTACGCTTAGCCGATAGTTACATCGTCGTCTAGATTTTATAAACCATCCAAACCTCATCAATAGTAATTTTTGTTTGAGTGAAAATAAATAATAATTCATAATAATTAATGTAGAAGTGTAAAAAAATGTAAAAAATATATATAATCACTCGTAGTGACAAGCTTTACAAACTTCGCGAAGAGGTCAACTCCATGATTCGACACCATAATCCATAAACCCTATATTTATATTTAATGGTCAATTGTCGTTTATGTCCATTCTTCTTACCGGATTTCATTTTTCATATTTCTTTTTTGAAAACATGACATTTTAGCGAATACGGAAAAATAAACGGTTCGGATCGTTGATATTACGTTTCGATGTTTACGGCTAACTGAAATATGAGTCGATGATATGTAGTTTCTAGAGACTTTATAAACTCCGAGCAATATTTGATTCCTTTGTGTGAAAATTGGTTACGAATGGCTCTGTATTAATTGTTTGAAATCTTTCAAAGAAAAATTCAGTTTTCGATGAAACTACGACCGACGGACAGCGAGAAGACCGATGAAGAAAAGTGAACATTCCGTCTACTCTGATGACATATTCTCACACCGTTAGTGACACACCCCGACCCGGAATGTCCACTAGGACTTCGAATCAAGTTGTGATGCCCGACACCTGGAAGGTGACGAAGCCATAAAGTGTGATGATGTGGAAAATTGTGAATAAATTTAAACCTAAGAGTGCCTAAATACCAGAGTGTGAGCGGGAATAAACCCACTACACACGTGATGTTAGAGCATAAGTAACTACATAAAAATGAATTGGGAATCGTACCTTCAAAATAATCTCCCGTACTAAGAATCGCCACAAATCTTCGACGATAAGAAAACTCAGCTAATAAGATCTGGAGGGTGAAGCCAAGACAAGGGTGAGTGGCCCAATAAGTAATATTTTAATAGAAACCATATAAAACATTATAATCCCTCTCTACAACACCTGTATAATTTCCAGAAAAATCATAATATAGCACAACACAGCATCTCATCAATAATATTAAATAATCATGCGATTCATAACTCATGCTAGTACGCAAGTCGGAGTCACCTAGGGTGACCTGTACGACTTACCCATATCTCGTCACATATACTAGTAAGTCGGAGTCACCTAGGGTGACCTGTACGACTTACCCATATCTCGTCACATATACTAGTTCATCACATATTTCCTCACATAAGCTAGCTCATCACATATTCATCATATATGCTAGCTCATAACATATTCATCACATATGCTAGCTCGTCACATATTCATTACATATGTTAGCTCATCACATATTCATTACATATGCTAGCTCATCACATATTCATTACATATGCTAGCTCATCACGTATTCATTACATATATTAACTCATCACATATTCATTACATATGCTAGCTTGTAACGTATTCATTACATATACTAGCTCGTCACATATTCATCATATATGCTAGCTCGTCACATATTCATTACATATGCTACCTCGTAAGTCTGAGTCACCTATAGTGACCTATACGACTTATCCATATCTCATCACATATACTAGTTCATCACATATTTCCTCACATAAGCTAGCACATAAGCCAGAGTCACCTCTAGTGACCTATATGGCACTACGCCTGCACACGAGTCGGAACCACAGTAGTGGTCTGTACGACATGACTGGGTGTAAATGAATACGCTCAAGTGCTATGATCACGTGAAAAGTCACCTACGAGTCGGAACCACCTATAGTGGTTTGTACGACAGACATGTGCATCTACCTTGAATTCAAGGTGAGCGCATGGTGCGAGAGGTGAACATTACGTGAAGGACTGTGCCCTGGCCACGGGTGGGAGCACTAACACCGGGGTGCATGTTTATGAGCTTTAAATGCATCTAATACGACATGTACTACTCATAAGCGACCTGTACGACAATACCGGAGTTACCTATTATTGCAACTTGTACGACAAAGTGACAAAGTCGGAGTTGCTTAAAACATAAATGTAGTCATACCATAACCCCATCAAATCAACTAATACCGTATACTTACCTTAACTTACCTTTGCATCCTGCGTTCACCTTTGCACTTTAGAGCGTTCATAATCATTATGTTCAAGGAATATACATATGGGTATACCAGGATGTAAGTCTGAACTTTAAACATATCAAAATATTTCAAGATATATAAATATATAAACAAATAGTCTAGAATGCATAAACTGTAATGCCCCATTCACAAACTATTTACTTTTGAGAGTAATCATCGATGATAAGCCTAATTAAACACTAGTTAAATTAACTATCAATTAATTCCCTTTCCTTACTTCAATTTCTTGATTATTCACGCACTGATTTATGATCGACATTTAACCACTAAACACATAGGGTCAAATCTTATAAACTTTCCACCAATGTCCCTCAAACTACTCAATTTTCCAAACTAGACTATTGTCTCGATTATTCGTTCTCATATTTTATATGGTTGCATCTAACGTCTCGTTAGACTGGCTACGTACCCTAAGCAAGGATCAAGTCATTCATAGTTCACAATAATCATTTATGGTAATACGCATATGGATATATCATGATGAAATCTAAACTCAACGATCTCATAGTATTTTATAACATATATATATATATATATATATATATATATGTCATGGCATAAATTTCTCAGTTTTATTTAAAAGCATTTATAGAATTATCAATCACGAAAAAATATGATAAGTAAGGAAAGATCCACTCACCTAAAGTTCGCGCTATAACTTCCTAGTACAAACATCGAGGCGTCACGAACAATCGGCACTTGTGACCAATTATTGAACCTTATCTCAGAATTCTCGTCGATACAATACATAACTTACATCGCACATGAGTCTACGTAATTCGGTCCAGAAGATCTACAAATCAGATCTCTAATCCGTAACTTCCAAGGATCCACATTATGCTTCTAGAATAACATACTAAAGTTTCAGAACGATCCAACGGTCGGATCTCCGCCAATTGCCAAAACCAAGTGGCAGTTAACATTTTATTTTACGAACTTACAAATCCAATTAGAGAAGTTCCTATATTCCTCAAATATTATGAATGATAACCTAGTAAAGTTTGATGACGATCTAACGGTCGGATCGTCGATTAATATAATGGTCTATTAACGTATCTTAGAGAATTTTGGTTCTAACGATCAATCTACGTCATGCAATTCTCAAAACTGAATTCAAGGAATCTAATTATCCTAAGAATAACATCGACGGCCCTCTGGCCACACGCCGCCGCACCAGCCGCCGCGGGTGGCAGTTGGCCGCCTCAGCTCGCCGGAAAATTCAACTATTTCTAAAAATTCTCAAAAATTACAGAAATGAAGATCTCAAAGAGTAGAGCAAACTTTATACCTGCGGCCAAGGCCAATTTGACCTGGAAAAGCTCCAATTTTGCTCAAACCCGCCGGAACCTTAGATTTTGGGTATGTTCGATTCGACCTCCAAACTTGTTCCAACGCCTCCATCACTACTTGGGCTTTGTTCCTGGGTTTTATGGGAGTGTTCTAGTGGTGGTAATTGGAGAAAAACATTTCATAATTGATGGATTTCGGCTAAGGATACCCGCGGCACCTATGGTGGTTTTGTTAAACCCCACCCTTATTTTATTTAAAAATGGTTTTTAATTCTTAATTAGTGAGCCCAAGGGACCCACCCCTTTATTTGTGTGTCCCCCTATGACCTTCTTCTTTCCCTCTTTCCCTCTTTCTTCTCTCAACTCTCTCTGCTCTTTCTCTTTCGACCTGAGCACCACACTCACGCATTCACCACTGTGGCTCTCCGATGACACACACACACACTCATCCTCACACCCAACTGGCCATGACGCACCACCCATCACCATCACTCGGACCTCCATTCTCTCCCTCACATCTCCGGTCTATCTTTGGCACTATGCACAGTCAATGTGCAAGTGTTTTCTAACGAAGGTAAGTTGAACCACTCTTCCATCTTCCTCCATGGTAGTCTAGAAGGCTTAGTGGTTGCTAAAAAGTGGTTTTTGGTGAGCTTTATGTCACATCCCAGCCCAGGGTCCACCACATCCCGGGTCCACTCCACTACTGTAGCACAATATTGTTCGCTTTGGGCCCCGACCACGCCCTCACGGTTTTGTTTCTAGGAACTCACACGAGAACTTCCCAGTGGGTCACCCATCATGGGAGTGACCTCGCGCGTTACTCGCTTAACTTCGGAGTTTCGATGGAACCCGAAACCAGTGAACTTCCAAAATGCCTCGAGCTAGGTAGGGATGGGAATATACATTTAAGGATCACTCCCCTGGGCGATGCGCTTAACTTCCAAGTTCCGATGGAACCCGAAGCCAGTAAGCTCCCCAAACGCCTCGTGCTAGGTAGGGATGCGAATATACATTTAAGAATCACTCCCCTGGGCGATGTGGGATGTTACAGTTTAAACGTGAAAACTGCTCAAGGAGCATTCTCCATATTTTCCGGCGAGCACCACCACTTTCGAGGCAATTTCTGGCCAAACTATGGCGATTTGGCCTACTTGCAAGGTATCAATCTCTTCGTCTCGCTGAGTACTACAACTTTTGTTTTTGAATCACTCGATTTCGTTGAGTTTTGACAAAGTTATGGCCGTTTAAAATTGGTGTAGCTTTCCGGCCAAAATCCGGCATTCTCCTTCCTTTGAATCCGGCAACCCAGAAATCCCAAGGCCTTTGGGCCTTTCCTGCCGAGCCCAACCCAAAACCCATTTCAGTTTTTATTATTTCTTTTATTTATTGTTTTAATGTAAAAGGACCTTGGGCCATTTTAAATTAGGGCCTTCAGCCCATCCTCCTTAAAACCCAAAAACCATTTACTTTAAGTTGTTTTTATTTTTATTTACTAAAATAAAGGCCTTTAGGGCCTTAGGCCCGTGCATCCTAAGCCAACCCTCAAAACCCTTAACCCGGAACCTCTCTTAGGCTAATTTTGACGTCCTGAATCCGTTTTTTACGTCCATTTTCCCAAATTCAATTGCTATTATATAGTTTTATTAATTTGACCCTTTATGTGCTTAAGGGCAATTATAGTGGCGTTTCTGTCTTTGCTAGTTGCATGGCTTTTCGGCGGCCAAGTACAGTGAGTGGGCCCCTTCTAAAAATGTATGTTTTAATAGTAGAAATGCATACATGAAAGACATGATTTAATGATTACGTTTTATGAAACGCTTTGAAATAACATGCTTACTGAGGCTAGTTTGAATTATTACTATTTTTCTTATAACCCATGTTCTTATATAATATCCGATGGATGACAATATGATATTTAGAGCATGTTTCGAACACCTCTTTATAGTATAGATGATGGATGACTTTATACTATGAAGTTACTTTTCAATATATATATATGTTCAATGGTTTTGTACTTACCTAGTGGTCATTTCTGCTACGAGACGTAGGGATGGATTTTGGTCCATCCCGAGCGACGGTTTGGTGTTGTCATAAGGCCTAGAGCGTGTTTCCTCTAGCTATTTAGCACAGGGACGGGGAGTCGGCATGGGGTCTCAAGTGTATTTTCCTCTGACTGTCTGCTCAGAGACATGGAGCCGGCATGGGGCCTAGGGGTTATCGAACACTCACTAATATACAAGTTATGATTTGAGACATTGCACGGCATGCTAGGCTTCGGAAAACCTATGTTTATCATTATATATGTGTTTTCATAAAACCTGGGGGTTAGTACGTTGAAAACTGTTTTATTATATATATATATATATATATATATCAACTTGGTCCACTCATGTTTGTTTTGCGCCCCTTTCAAGACTTAGAATCGAGGCATACAATCCCGACATCCAGACACTTCCGCATCGGCATCTTCGAGTCTTCTTGGTGTAGGACCCATTCTTTTATTCATTCAATTTTATATTATTTCTTTTAGTATTCTAGTTAGTTGTATGCTCTGAACACGTTCTTTAAATGCATATTCCTTATTCTTTTACAATTATAAGTTCTATCTATTCCTTGTTTTCAGCATTTGCACTCAATAAATGGCTTTCGTTACCCTTGGGTGTCGGCCAACACGTGTCTATCCTGGTATTCGGGGAATATCGGGATCGGGGCGTGTCAAGTTTTCCACCAAATTTCAACTAAACTTTTCCTAATTTTGGGTGAAGAGAGTAGAGGAGAGGTTATGGAAGAGGTTGCAAATGATAAATGGTTATGTTTCGTCGGAAAAATGGTGGGAATTTGGCCGGAATTTCACCGGTTCGAAACTGGGTCGGGTGTGTGGTGCACGGGTCCAATTTGGGTGCTCCTTACCCCTCTCCTTTCTCTCCTTGTTCTTCCCCGTGATTGGCTGGACTCTCCTCCCTCTTCTCCTAGTTCGTTCCTCATCTCCTTCACATATTGGGCAGCCAATGCCCTTTTTTTTTTCTTTCTTTTTCTTCCTTTCCGTCACCCCCACACCCCCCCCCACACACACATGTCCTCTTAATTAATATACAATAATATAATATAATTAGAATAGTTATTTCTTCAAAATACTTTTGGTTCGTCACTCCAAATTCACTTTTGCTTGCGCATACTTGTTCGTATCGTCGAGTACTTCAAGAATACGCTAAAAGAATATCTAATACATCTCACAACACGTTGGTCAATGAAAGTCAAAACCTTCACCTTTAGGGCATATTCGTAATTTTACATTTTAAAATTTATAAAATTTGGGACAGATTGTCACAGTTAGAATATAACTAACGACATAAGTATATTTTGTCAATTTTAATGACTACTAAAACTCAGTCAAACTCAAGTCCATAGCATGGCGGCTTTGGCTGGTGCGTGCTACTTCAAACCAATTTTCAATCGTTTTAAATCTCGCTCTTGGGCAAACTAAGACGAAATTAGGCTTATTACTTTAATTATTATTAGTTTAATGAATATTGTAGTAATTTGTCATAAGAATACGTAAAGGAGTACCGCGTGCAAAATAAGTATGCAGTTACGTCTCGTGACATAACATTGAGTGGGTGTTTTTGCTTTACAAATGTTTTATATATTTATATGGTTTTCCTCAATAACTGTTTTTGCATATATAACTGTTGTGACATGCTATGTTTTGCATACAACTAGACTTTTCATACATTAATCATGTGGCATGACATCTTTATATCATATCTACTCATTATGTATTGTGATTGCACCGGTGTCTATTACTGTAGTATCTGGGCACAGGACGAGCACAAGTATGGTTCACATTCGCTTTAGATCCAGAGGATGCATGTTTTTTTTTTTTTTCAAATAGCAGCACAATGTCTTTTTATTTATAAAAACAAAATTTTCTAATAGCAGCACAAGGTTTATTTATTTATTAAGATCTAGAAGCCCCTTAAAACAAAAACTTAAACATGATTTAGTAACATAATACTAAATCTTAAGAGAGGTAATCAAATTAGTGCAAATCCTAGTGATGCCTCTCATGAGTTTATGAAAACTCAAATCATCACTTGTATGTAACCTGTGCCCTAAATAATAGCAAAGTTGCCTTATTTACATATACTTGAGCAGGAAGGCGCGGAGTGAGAAGGACTTCAAGTTGGGAGGTTCTATGGTTGGTAAATTCCATTGACTCACGCATGTCAACTGGCTCACCCGTCGGAGTTGCGATTTCAAATCCATGAAGCAAAGAAGCGAGGATCAATGGCATAATCCTGAGGGCAAGCACTATTCCGGCAAACGTTCTTCTTCCACTGCCAAATGGTATCAGTTCAAAATTCTGACCTTTAACATCAATGTCGCTGTATGTTGTGAAAAATCGTTCCGATCGAAACTCATTTGGATCGGGCCAGACCTTTGGGTGTCGATGAATCTTCCAAATGTTGACGAGGACGCGAGTCTTTTCTGGGATGTGGTAGCCGGCTGTGAAGCAATCTTCTGTCGATGCATGGGGCAGTAAGGTTGGTCCGGAAGAGTATAAACGGAGAGTTTCTTTGATAACGGCTTGGTGATAGACCAGGTTGTCGACGTCTAATTCTTTTACTGCCCTTTCTCTGCCAGTATTTTGGTCTATCTCTTCCTGGACTTTTTTTAGGCTTTTAGGGTTGTTGACGTCTAATTCTTTTACGTCCGATACTACAAAAGTCGCATTCATTCGAAGCCAATCTTTGAATACCTTTTCCACTCTTCTTGTTCTTCGTCCACCGGTCGTATATTTCTTTTATCGATGCACTCACTCCAGATTCTCTGAAGTGTTTGAGCATCTCGACGTGTGCGGTGGGGCTATAAGAGCTCAGCCATGACCATCTTTTGTACATGACTAAAGTAGTAGCCGTAAGAGCTGAAAGGAAAGTAGGCATAGTTATAGCCCAAAATTTCGGAGGCTAAAGAGCTAACTTGGCTAGCAAACACTTTTTTCTTTAAGGACTCTTTCGCCATATCTGAGCTGCTCAAAACTAGGGTTCTCTTCACTCCGAACATAAAATTAAGTGAAGATCGGTCCATACATGTCCGCCAATTGAGCTAACACCAAATGTAGTGGTTCAGATGAACGTAATAATAAGGGGACGTGACCGATTATCAGCCATGCACCTCCGGCTTGTGGTGGTAGTTTTCTGACTGCTATTCTTGACTGAAAATATATAGAGTAGAGGAACAATGAAAAGGCCAATGATGCTACCACAAAAGGAACAAGAGATGGTAGGTGGAAGTCCATAGCTATTTGTTTCATGGGGAGTCCTTAGCTAGCTTGTTTGTCTTGTCAGTGATATATGGATGGGGGTTTTGTTTTGTTTTATATAGTGAATTTAGAGAAGTTACAGACTTTCTAATTGTTCTGGTTCAGTGTATCCAGACAAATATGGTAAATGGAGGGTGTAAATTCCTTGTGCGGGTTTTGTTCCATATTAGTACAAACACATTAGGAAGAGATAGGGATGAAATGGCAAAAAAGGAATTATATTTGTTTATTTTTGCATTTACCATAATTGTCATTTTCTTGTAATTTGACTAGATATTCAGTATGAAATTCTTTTTAAAGAAAAAAAAATCTGATCTGGAAGAAACTTGTTAAAGAAATGAATGATAAGGAAATTCACAAAAAAATTTAAAAAAAAATCTCCAACGCATTTACTATATTAAGGAAATTCACCAATTAAGGCAATGTAGCTTTGTTTTCGGTGTCACAACAAAAAAAAAAGGAAAACAATAGGTGAGTTGTTTTTTCCTTTTGAAGTAGAGTGATAGTGTTAGTGGATTAGGTAGTTGTTATGAGGGAGAGAAATCAGTGGGGTGAAGATGAACACACATCAAAATACAAAGATATGATTAATTTTCACTACTGCAATAAAACGTCACATGCAAAAAATAAAAAACTACAAATTACAGCAAAAACTACACTGCCATAATTGGTGAACGTGATATTTTCTAAATAAATATATTTTCAGCGGGGCCTAGGGTTTTTTTTTATTTATATATTTTGATTAATTTTTTTATAAAATAATTTATTGTGTAACATATAAATAAATGTCTATTTATATTTAAAAATAGTTATGTAATTGTATTATAAAACATAAGTTATAAAGTACTACAATATATTAAGGGCTCGTTTGGAGAAAAGGAGAGTTGCCTCTTTTTTTCAATGTCAGCGATATTACTAATTTAATTTACACTATGAAAAGAGGAGGGTTTGAATATAGAACATAGTGATCAAAGAAAAGATCTTAACCACCGAGGCAATTCACTAGTGGTGGTTGGAGTTCTACGTCTGAGTAATCTTTCCCACAAGAGCGTTATAATTGATTGGACTGTAGGCTTCTTGTTGGAAAATAAAAAGGAAAGTATTGTAGGATTTGATTTAATTAGTGAATTTATATGATTTAATTAGGGTTTTTATATGATTTGATTTGGTCTAGGTTTCCTTGTCTTGTAGACAAAGGATTGTTTTGATTTATTTCCTAGTTTGCTCCTTTGTAATCTTATAAATATCTCCTTACGGAAAAGAATTTGAATTAGCATTTTGAGAATTGTGAGATTGTAGAGATTCATATATTTGTCATAAACTCTTTATACTCTTATTGCCCAAAGTATTGCTTGGATGGTGATAAACGGCCTTACTTAAAACTCTTACTTTAGAACTTACCCTAATTGGAGAGACTATACAATAATGCTCCGATTCCCTACGGGGTCTCCATTGGATATATTTTGAGGAAAGCTCCCACAAGCTAACCAGCCATGCCTTTTCTGATATAAATAGAGGGGCATCCTGCAGGCACAGACGAAGAATTATAAATCCATCGGATAATTTCACTGATCAGACAAAGAATTCAGCACTTAGGCCGGAGATGAAGGACATTGAGACATCGGAGATGGGTTCGGGTATCGGAAGCTTGCTTGGTGTGCTTGTTAAGAACGTGTCTTGTTTCTTTCTCAACAACATCGTCAAAGAGAAGGGAAGGGTTAACACAATAGAAACGCTCGAGAGAAGTAGTACATTGAAGAGAACGCATCGATATCACGACTTAACAGAATTGGAGAAGGAAGTTATGACTCTCGGAGAATAATACATCACAAGAACAACGGATGTCACTGATCGATCAGCCTTCGAGCTAACAAGCTTAAACTTCCATTTTTTTTGTATTTTTTTTTTTTTTGCATTAGATTTACAGCCTCTTTTTAATTACTTGTCTGTTTTCGTATCAAAATCAAAAGTTGCATTGAACTTGGATTTCAATCAAAATTATTTTTGTTGCTAGTTTTATTTTAAATTTATTTTGTTTTTTTTTATCAAAATTAGCATCATAGAATCTGTGGGCTGATACGTTGCATGAACCAGAATTAAGGATAATCTGATCATCTCTAATGGAGTAAGCAAATGAGTAGCTAAATTCTTTTTGATGAGCCATGTCGGCTGCAATGGAGTAGTCAATTGAGTAGGTAAACGTTTCCTACTCCCCCAAAATAGGCAACATCGCCTATTTCTACATGTGTAGGCAAAATTAGACCCCCATATCTAAAGCATTTGATGTCAGGAGAAGAAGACAAAAATAAAAGATAAAAATAAATATCAACAGTGAAAGACAGTAGTAAATTACAATTTTACCTCCTTGATTTGCATGTTTCATTAGATTAGAGTGACACATTTTTTTTTCATAAGCCAATTGATTATGCAACTTGTCACGTCAGCTTTTATACTACAACTTTGCCTATTATGTTTGCCTACACAACTGGAGATACTCCCAATTCAGTTGGAACAAAAGTCTAGGGAAAGTCACATTTTGCAAAGGAGGACATGAACAGAAGGAGGACTAATAAGAGGGTGATAAGTGATGAGGAAAAATAGGTAAAAACGCATAATTGGAATAGACTACTAAACCAAACGTTCTTTTATTTTTATTACAAGCGATATCACTAGTCTATTCCACGCTAATAGTAAAGGAAAGTCTAAACTTAAAACGGAGTAAGTTCAAGAGGATGTAGCACTCTGGACACCAAAGCACTCTTACCTACTGTAAATCAGGGGCTTTTGCATGTAGATCGCGAAACGTACGGTTCATATCTTGGATAAAGGATTTTTTTTTCTTTTAGGCATTGTGGTTACAAATTTGTTAATTTTGATCTTCTTGTTTACTTCAATTATCAATTTTGGTCAAATGTTCATTAATTCATCGAACTTTTAATCTCATTTAAAGGAAAATATTCTGTGAAAAGAAAATTATAAGAAAATGATAACATAATACTGAATTGTAAAACTTACACTCCTGTCTTTGCAACAAAGCAACAAACCCTTATCCCACTAAATGGGATCGGCTGTATGAATTCTAGAACGCCTGCGCTCAGTTTTGCAACAAACAGTTATTATCAAATTACCAACGGATAATATGGAGAGTCAAATAAAAAGGGAGATCACAGCACCCAATTGATCATTATTGACAATAATAATATGGAGGAAGTCAATGAACCACTTCACTCACAAATATGCGATCTGGAGCCTCTGCCTCTTCACTGATAAATTCAAACCCATAGATCCCTTCCACTAGAGGAAATTACACAGAATTATCGCCATTCATTGGTTGGTCAAGGTCACCTAGCTCCAAAAAATGATTCGCAGAATCATCATGCACGCCAGAGAAATTGTATCCGTCTAGGTTGTTGCCCAAGTCTTCTAAATTTTCATACATATTGCTTGTATTCAGATGAGGTATAGCTTGAGCGTTGTTGCCAAAATTAATGAAATTATCCAGTTCCTTCAAGCAAGAAGCAAACCCATGAAAAAAAGTAAGACAACACTAGCAAGATAATGTGCACGTATAAATCTACTTGTACAAATCTTATGCTTGTAGAAACAGATATCCACACATGTATGCAAGAAAATTTAAAGGCTAAAAGTAACAGTATGCCATCGAGTTTGAAACTCATGCTTCAAAAGACATTTGTACATTGAAACTGCCAATAAATACCATTGTTGGCTAATGTAAGCAGTAGCATACCATTACTCGTTGGAAAGCAAAGAGAGAAGGATCCAGAAAACATGACAAGAAAGAATCTCCTAATCAGTCAGCAGAGGATAACAAAGAAGGAAAAACAGTAGCAAAAAGAGGATCACCAAACATATATATAAAATAAGCATCAGATGAAAAAAGGAAACAAATTATTTGACTGCATTTGCAAATATGTATTGGTAATGAATCCACAATTTAAACAAAAAATGACAGGAAAAAAAAAGGCTTCCAAGTCTAACAACACTTCATAAGATTACCATAAGAACACTGAACATTTCTCACAGATAAACAAGAAACAAATAGTTGCAAGATTCACAGAACCAAATAAAAAGCTAACATATGCCCAGAGACAACAATGAAAATGGCAAACACATCTAAAGAAGTGATAACAGACTATGGTACTGGGATAAAACAAAACAGATAACAGAAGAACCAAACACCGAGCCACTAAATAAGGAATGATATTTGCATTGACTACATGTGGAAAAAAGAGAAGGGCGCATACACACCTCATTATTGTGATTCTCATTCATAAGAAAAGTGCTTTCTTCTGCAAAGCAATCCAACATTGGCAGGATGTCATCACCATTAGAAGCAGGAGTCTTCTCCATTGCAACATAATTACAGGAGACCGGTTGGAGAACCTCCCAAGAAGGTGGTAAAACATCAATTCCGCATGATTGAAATGAAGGACCAATGCCTATAACCTCAGAAGACTGGGTATTAGTAGAGATGAAAGTATTATAGTTGCTCGCAAGCACTTGGCCTGGCTCAGGAATGTTTGCATTCAGGACTGTTTCTAAACAACCTCCAGTCTCAATTTTATCATTTCCATACATGTAAAGAGTGCTTTCTTCAGGAAAGTAATCAAACATCGAAAGGATATCACCATCAGATATATGAGCCTTCTCTGTTGTAACATAATTACCAGTTTCCGGTTGAAGAGCATTGGAATGTGGTGGCGCAATATCAGACATGAATGATTCAGATGGACCAATGCCTATTCTCTCAGAAAAGAATGCACTAGTAGAAGCAAAACCATTATGGTTGCTTGGCAGCACATGATTTAGCTTGGGCATGCTTGCATTAGGAACTGCTTCTGAATGGATTTGAGCCATACTTTTCCCATTCTCACTCATAAAGAAAGTGTTTTCTTCTCTGGAGTAATCAAAAGTTGGCAGGATGTCATCACCATGGGAAGCATGAGACTTCTCCATCGTAACATAGTTACTGGAAACTGGTTGAAGAACTTTGCAAGACTGCGGTAAAATATCAGATATGCATGATCCAGATGGAGGACCTATGCCAATATCCTCAAGAGAATGTGTATTATTAGCAATTGGACTATTTTCGTTGCACAGCAGCCCCAGATATGGGCCAGGTGTGTTTGCATCTTCAAATCCTTCAGCAACCTCGTCATCACTCCAGTCTTCCTCATTAAAAGGTTTACCATATTGCGCACCATTTCTTGGCCCTAGCCCTTCTTTTTGAAAAATCATACAGAGAACGTATGAGTCCTGCAACATCAAAAGAACCAAAAAAGTCAATCGATATAACCTGCCAGTATAACAAAGAATGGAGGAATGCAAATACCAACATGATCAATCCAATTTTTGATACATGAAATAGATTCCACTTGGTTGCTACAATAACAGAACACAGACAAATAATCTTTAGTTCCATTTTACATGGAACATCAATTCCGTTGTAAAGAAAAAGAGAGGAGGAAGTAAAACTAAAAATAGTGGAAATAGAATCCACATGGTTGCTACAATAACAGAACACAGACAAATAATCTTTAGTTCCATTTTACATGGAACATCAATTCCATTGTAAAGAAAAAGAGAGGAGGAAGTAAAACTAAAAATAATGGAAAGAGGAAGGGAATGACTTACCAGAGGTACACCCCTATCAGCCAGGCCCTGATCTTCAAGCCTATACTCGTGCATAACCCAATCCGTTCGATCTCCATGTGGGGCTCGACCGGTATGAAAAATTAAAGTTTTTATCCACCCGACAACTGCACCGCTGCAAAGAACAGACCTATCCTTTCCAGTGGTCTTCCAGTAACCACCTACAGTAGCACGTTGAATTCTATTCCCACGTGCATATTTCTTTTCTCTCGGACAAAAGAAATACCACTTCAGATCTCCACTGTCCCAGCCAGATTTGTCTGAAGTGTAAAAGCAAAACATAGTAAGAAACCACATGATTCAAAGAATGAAAGACTATGGAGATCCTTACAAGCAAAACAACTTCAACAACAACATAGATGATAGGTAAATAATTCAAAGAAGAGAAAGCAACGTGAACCATACCTGGAAGATCCCAAGGATCATACTTGTAAACGTCAACCTCTGAGATGACTTTAACATGGAGCCTTTTCCCTATTAACTTCCGCTTCAAAAAGTATTTTAGAAGCTCAACATCGGTTGGTTGAAACCGAAACCCAGGAGCCTTAAACATTTTCCCCATCACAAAATTAAAAATTAGAGTTCAACTACCTGATTACAACCCCTCTTCCTACCAATATTCCCTGACAGAAAGAACCAAGTAGCTGAACTCTTGATTACAGAACAAAGACTATTATCAAACAACACTCCCCCCTGTCCCCCCGGGAAAAGGAGGGCTAGGTACAGTCTCGGAACAATATCCTTCGCGACCTCCACAGCCGGCCTCGGCTCATAAAACAAAATGCTCTAATAACTGATGAAAGTTTCAGGTTGAGATCAAAAGACATCAGGTGCAAAAAGAAGACCTGTTTCCAACATATTAGAACACAAACTCCAATCAATACATGAAAACCAAAGAAAAAATAACTGCAAACTAAGCAACAAACACAGGAAGCATCAAAACAAAGTAAATTCTTATTCTTTCATTAAAACAAAAACAAAACTCTTGACAAATCAAACCCACAAAGAATTGATATTTGGATCCTCAAAACCCTAATTGATAATCAACAATTAGATATCTAACTGAACAAAGCTGCTACACACATAGCAATTAAAAGAAGAACCTCTACACACGTATTATACTTGATCCCCATCTAAAACCATTAAACCCAGATCGTAAAACAATCAGAATTCGCTAGAAAAACCATAACCATAATCATATATGCGAAAAAGCAATAAAATTGAAATCCCAAATTAAAAAATCGAAAAACCCTAGCTCGCAAAACCAAAGACGGACAAAAACAGAATCAACTTATGATAATAATCCCATTAAACAATCATCGATGCTCAAATCCGTTACCTACCCAGTACCGTGGGTAAGAGAGAAGGAAATCTGAATTGAGAGAACAAAATATAAAACCACTCTGAAGAAAAAAACTAGGGCACGAAGAGCAAAACAGACAAAAGAGAGATCTATCGATAGAGAAGGCGAAACGAATCAAACCCTAATAACACAAGAGAGAGAGAGAGAGAGAGGGAGAGAGATACCGGAAGGAGGAGAGAGAGGGGGATCGAGAGGCAGGAACGAAGACGAAAGCGCAAACGGAGAGAACAACACTGCTGCAGACTGAATGCCGGGAGTCAGTGCATACTTTTCCTTCTGCCCTTTAGGTCTATCTTATAACGCGCCTAAAGTTTTGTTATTAGATCTTGCCAAAATCTTTATATTATTTATGTTTTCGACCCCATAACAGTCTGTTTATATATGTCGACCCAAACATTTGTTTATTTAGATTTACATTTATATGGGCCTACTTTAATGCAGGCCGGGCGCATATGAGCCTGCTTAGGTCTATATAGTGAATAGTTAAACATAGCATAGTCCACTCTGTCAAAATATCTGTTTTTCTAACTGTTAAATGATGAGGTGACAAACGTAGATCTTATATTTGTGATGAAGTCGTGGTCAAATTTGGACCACGTGGACAAGAAACTAATATAAAAGTTTATTTTTAATATTTACAACAAATTATAAATTCCTAGGCATAAAAGAAAAATTATAAATTCGTTAAAGAATTAAAAACATAATTAAATAGAGGTAATTTGGCCAAGAGTCAATAAAAGTTTTACTATTAAGTCGTATATCAATGACATATTTTTGTTTTGAACTTAATCAATTATATGTTTTTATTGATTATGTACAGGTCAATAATAAATGCCACATAAGATTTAAGTCATTATAAAGAGTTAGAAATTGACTTTTCTATCATTCTCCCTCTTTCTTTCTCTATGAATGTCATATGGGCTTTAAGCTATTACAAATAGGGATTTAAATCCTCTCTAGATCAATTTTGTGAGGATCCTCCGGACCGATGGATCTTATCCATTGATACAAATCCAATGGCCAAAATCTCTGATCTTCTCTCTGTTCCTTTCAACTCTCATCTTTCTCCCTCATTCGAAGCTCTCAACCTCAAACCAACTGCCCCCTAAATTCCAGATCAAATTCAACCCCAATTCAAAATCAATCCCAACACCACCACAACCGATAATCACCATGCAAGTCCTTCACTTTACCCTCCTCAAAAATAGTCTTAGTATCGCCGCATCCCTCAATTGCAGGTCCCTCGATCCTAAAATCTCAACCAATATTAACAAAACATCAAATAGAGAGGTCATGCAAACCAATGTCTTTTGGTTGCAGAGATATTTTTCATAACTATGGAAGAATTATATAGAGAGAAACAAAGTTATAGTTGAGAGAGAAATCTCGAAGATGAAAAAGAAGAAATAGGGAACAAATAAAAAAGTTAAAACAGTAGGAGAGAGTAAAAAAATAAATCAGACTTAGAGCACAGATGACCTGCAATTGAATTTTGGGTTTGTTAACAGCGGTGGGGTGTGGCAGTGCAAGGGAGAAAGAGGAGTTGAGAGGGAAGAGAGGAAGGGGAAGATGTTTGTTGGATCCCTAAGGAACTGATATTGAGATATGAATCCTATAAATAGTTAGGACATATATATATATATATATATATATATATATATATATATATATATTATCACTCTCTTTCGCCCTTTGTAACTCTGTTACATGGAGGAATCTGCTCAATTAAAAAAAAAAAAAAAAAGGAACCAGGAAATGGACACTACATTGCAATGTTTGAATCTAAATGTAAAAATGAACATGTAGGAGGCGTGTGAGTGATGAAAAAAAAAACAAAACCAATAAATGGACAATGCAGTGCAACATTTGAATCCAAATGTAAAAAACGAAATAAGGAAACAGACACTGCATTGATTTGTATTGCCTTATTCCAAAATATAAAAACTATGAGAAACAGAGTGTTAGTTGAAGTGTGTGTCAGCTGCAGTGACAGATTTTGTAATTTTTGTTCATATAAATGCATTTAAGTATCAAAATACACGATTAACCTTTTTATATACTGCCAATCAAGTACGCTTAAAATAAAAGTTATATTTGAAACATCCACGAAGCATGAAAACATTCCCCATGATGCATGAACCCCTTTATGTTTATCTTTTCCTTTCGATATATATATATATATATATATATATATATATATTGTATATGTTCATATATTTGTCAATATATATATATATATTTGTTTCATGCATCACACAATTAAATTGTTATGTGGAATTTGTGAGTCAAATTATACAAAATAAATTAGAAGTATATTTAGGGTTTTTCCTAAACCCTAAGGGATTTGGAAAAAAAAAAAGAAAAAGGGAAACTAGGGCATGGTGCGCCATAACACCACACCTTCTCTGTGCAAACTGATATCAGGTATCGGCCTAGGATCCAAATGGATGGGCCTGCAGCCCCTCACCCTTGCACCAAGGCCGGTAGCCTTCACACAACCCAGCTCCGATTGGATGGGGTCCTATTCCCTACACACTGCAACCTTTAAGGTTGCTGAGCTGTCAGGCCCACAGCCTGCACCCTGGCCCGCGTCCCGGGCTGCATCAACTGTAGCCAGCCTATGTGATGGCCTTCGTTTTTCCCACACAAACCCACAGGCCAGCTTGCGTTGGACCTGTCCATGCACTCCTTTGCAGCCCAAAACACAACCCAGCTGCGATTGGGGCTTCTGATGTCCATCTCATGGCCTGCAGCCACCATCCAAGGATATTTGGGCCTTGCCTTATGCTTAAAGCACCCAAACTGGTGACCTATAACGCACGGCACCAAGCCCAAAATTATTTTAGGGCTATATGTTTTATCCAATAATATTATTTAGCTTTTACAATCGACCTCGTATGGCTCGATTTATTGAATTAATTAAATGTGACATGCAGTCCATTAATCTGATAATGAATCCAAAATTATTGACCTGAATATCACTTTTGGACATTAACGATTCAATAATTTATTTTTATACTTTGAATCATCACATACTTTCATAGTCACGAAGCTTTCACACTTAGAGCAAGTCCACCGGAGTGGACTTTGCCCAGCACTCAGTCCAAATAGCAGCCCAGCACCCTGTCCATGTCCCCCAACCTGTGCAACAGCCTGGCACCTAGCCCATGCTGGTCTCTGGGCCAGCACAAAACAGGCTGACCAAGAAGCTGGGCCATTTGCTGGCGCATGGCCATGTGGCCGATCCTGGGCTATTGGATTTGAATATTTTTCAAATCTGACAATCTAGATTAATTAACTACATTAAAATTAATTAAAAAATATTAAAAAATACATTTTTTTTTAAATACAGTAAAATTTTAAAAAAGTTTTTTTTTTCTATAAATACCTAACCCTCATCTTCCACCTTACACCACATTTATTTAGTGTGTTTTTTTTTTAAGTTTATTTGATGAGTATGTAATTTTATTTTAGTGTGTATTTTTTTTTAAGTTTATTTGAAATTTTATCCGAAATTGGTTAAAAATCTTATCCGAAATAAACTTAAAAAAAAAACACACCAAATAAATGCGATGGGTGCCAGCGCATTTTTTTTAGGGGTGGAGATGCCTTGGCTTATTACTGTTCACTCCAGTCTATTACTGTTCACTTGAGTGGATAAATGCGCTAGGTGCTGGCGCCAGGTCCTTAGGGATGGACTTGCTCTTAGGTTCCCGAATAATCTCAAATCCACTACATTTAGTTAGTATATTGCATTATGTGTTTCTTGTAGGAACCTCTCATTATGAACTAATTGTTCATAAAACTAAATTAAACATGTAGTTTCAAATTTAGTGCCTTTGAAACCCGAAGTTTTCATTCAAAAAATACCACATGAAACCCGTAGTTTTCATGCATAAATTAAACCACTACATGTATATAGAACTTGTATGTTCTACGATATATGTCTATGGCTTACCATATGACTAATCACATTTTCTCCCTCCGTTTTAGGGACATGTCGAACTTGAACAAGCTCAATTTCTCCGCTCTATAAGTCTCTGGAAGAAACTATCTTAAGTGGGTTCAAGACGTGAAGCTCCATCTCACTGTAAAGGGTATTAGAGCCACCATCGAGGCACCTATCACTGACAAACATGTTGACGAATCTCAGAAAGCTACTGCAATGATCTTCATCCGAAGACACATTCATGATGCACCGCAAACTGAGTATCTCGTTGAGGAAGACCCACGCACCCTCTGACTTGCTCTGGCCGACCATTTCGATCACCAGAAAGACATATATTTGCCTGAAGCAAGACACGACTGGCAGCATCTTCGCTTCCAGAACTTTAAGTCCGTAAATGAATACAACTCTAAAGTTTGTAGAATCCGTTCTCTGTTGAAATTTTGCAAAGTGGAACTAACCGAATCAGATCTCCTGGAGAAGACCTATTCGACCTTTCATGCCACCAATATTGTCATGCAGCAACAATATAGGGCACATAAATTCACCAAGTTTTCAGATTTGATCTCTGTTTTACTTCTCGTTGAAAAACAGAACCAGTTTTTGATGAAGAATCATCAAGCTCGACCCACTGGCTCGAACGCTGTGCCTGAAGCGCATACGACCTATTCTAGCAGCCATAAACGATGAAAGAACCGTTGTGGCCGTAACAATGAGTGGCAAGCCCAACCATGGGCCCAAGGTCAAAAGAGTGTCGCATCTAAAGGAAGAAATGTGACCCATCAGCGTCCACCACTCGCCTCTAAGGTCCCAAACTTTAAGAATAAGGGCAAAGCTCATGTTCAAGCTGCTTCTACTGAATTGGACATGTGATATCGATGTGGATCAAGGGATCATTGGTCACGCGTATGCCGAGCTTCCCCTGAGGCTATTGCCAAGTATCATTCCCGTCATAAGTCTAACTTTGCACATGCAGATCATCCGGAGTATGCAACTACATCAATGGAGATATCTGATTTCCAGGAGGCGTCAGCGCCTATGGATGAATAAAATAGACATGTATTTAGGGTGTTTACCCCTAGTCGCCAAACCCACTAGGAGTGCCCGGCCCTACCCTTTATTTTGCTAGGTTTATGGTTTAATTTTGAACAATTTTTCTAAGTATTTGAAATAATTTGTTTGGTTTTGGTTTGTTTTATTATGGATTGTTATTTAAATGGATATTATTTTCTCGAATTACTTAATTGAATGAATTGACTTTGTAGACATTGAAATTTTGGTGGCACAAATGTTAGCGCTTGCATTAAGATTACATTTGTAAACATTGAAATTTTAGTGAAATAAATGTTGACCATTGTGTTAAAACTACAACCTTCATCCAAATTCACCTACAACCCCCACCCAAATTCACCTACAACAACCCATCCAAATTCACCTACAACCTCCACCCAAATTCACCTACAACAACCAATCCAAATTCACCTACAACCTCCACCCAAATTCACCTACAACAATCCATCCAAATTCACCTACAACCTCAACCCAAATTCACCTACAACAATCCACCAATTCACCTACAACATACACCAAAACAAATGGATGGTGGTGGTTCATTCTCAAGGCCTATAAATAGGCTCCTCCATCAAAGAATCAAGAGAGGATTTTAGATACACTTTCTCTACTCCCAAATTGGAAGAGAAATCACACCACACCAAAGCCTTGAAGCCTCGAAACTCTGAAGCTCTCAAGCAAATCCCGAAGGATCAAGAAAGCCCTATCTGTTCTTCGTGAAATCCTCCTTCAAGATCAAGCTCCAACGCCCCTTGAAGAACTTCCACCCATTCAAGATCAAGCCCCGACGGCCCTTGAAGAAGGTGTTCATCATTCATCAACTGTTCGTCCAAGATCAAGCCTCGACGGCCCTTGGATCAACAACACTACATCTACACGTTTCAAAGATAGAATCAGAGGATAAATTTGTAGAAGAGATTGTAACCCCTAAATCATTAATACAAATATTATTTTGGACACGTGTTCTTGTCTCTTTCGTTTCAGGAATTTCCGTGTTTACAAATTTGGCACGCCCAGTGGGACAGTCTCTACCTCTCATCTCTATCTTTGAATCCGCAACAAGCACAAATGGCGTCAAGGAAGGCCCAAGTTGTTCTCGCTGCCAATGCAAGAAACAAGAGCGTCATCACGACAGGGGGCATCACTTCAGGCATCATAACTCGAAGTAAGGCAAAAGCTCTTTCCGCCGCCTCTTCCGCCCCTTCATCAACTCCGCCGAAGGCACAAGAGCACCCGAGGTTCGAACCGGTGATCACCCTGGCCTCGCTCAGGGCGCCAAGAGAGGAAAGCCAGAGGAAGTACTCTGAATCCTTACTTTCCGATGCCGACTCGAGCAGCGGCATAGCTATGCAAGTCATGGTTACCGGAACAACTTCAATTGAGGAGCAGCTGGCTCAGATGAACGAAGCAATCGCAAAGCTCACAAGGACTGTGGAGGAAAAAGACCTGCAAATCGCAGCACTTGTTAACCAACTAGATGCAAAGCCCGATGAGAAAGCCAGGCAAGGGGATAATCCGGTAAAGAAGGAAAACGACGAGGATGAGGAACCTCCAGTGGAGAACGTCGAAGAGACGCTGAAGCTAGACCAAGCGGCGACACTCATGGGGTCTCTCTCTATCCAGCAGCTGCAGGAGATGATCGCCAACACCATCAAGGCGCAGTATGAAGGAAGCTCACATGATTCCGTACTATACTCAAAGCCCTACTCCAAGAAGATTGACGCTTTGAAGATGCCAAAGGGCTATCAACCACCAAAGTTTATGCAGTTCGATGGAAAGGGGAACCCGAAGCAACATATCGCCCACTTCATTGAAACCTGCAGCAATGCTGGAACAGAGGGAGACTACCTCGTCAAGCAGTTCGTGCGCTCGCTGAAAAGCAACGCCTTTGACTGGTACACCGACCTCGAGCCCGAGTCTATCAGCAGTTGGGATCAGCTAGAAAAGGAATTCCTCAACCGTTTCTACAGCACGCGCCGCACCGTAAGCATGCTGGAGCTGACCAGTACGAAACAGTGGAAGGAGGAACCCGTCGTCGACTACATCAATAGATGGCGTTCATTAAGTCTGGATTGCAAAGATCGGCTCTCTGAAACCTCTGCCATTGAGATGTGTGTTCAAGGCATGCACTGGGGGTTACATTACATTCTCCAAGGCATAAAACCAAGAACGTTTGAGGAGCTGGCAACGCGCTCCCACGACATGGAGCTGAGTATCGCCAATCACGGAAAGAATGAGCCGATCACCCACTTCAAGAAGGATAAGGTGTTCGCCCCGAGTGTGGACAAGACCGGAAAAAAGCCTGCAAAGGAAACTTTTACTGTCAACACTACCCCCATCAAAACCCCATCCGCGCCTATCAAGACCACCTCTGCACCTATCAAGATTTCCTCCAAGACCAAGGCAAAGGAGACAAAAAGAAGTGAGCCTCCTCGCACCCAAGACAAGTATAAAAACACCTTGAGAGAGTTGGAGCAAAAGACGTACCCTTTTCCTGACTCAGACGTGGATGCAATGTTAGATGACTTGCTGGAAAAGAAGGTAATTGAGTTACCAGAGTGCAAGCGCCCTGAAGAAATGAATCGAACGAACGATCCTAGGTACTGCAAGTACCATCGTATCGTAAGCCATCACGTGGGCAAGTGCTTCGTCCTCAAAGAACTCATTATGAAGCTAGCGCAACAAGGGAGAATCGAGCTAGACCTTGAGGACACAGCCGCAACACATACTACTACGGTGGCGTTCGGATCCTTCGATCCCGTGCCTCTCCAAACGACACCCGACCATTCCCATCAATGTGCAAGCTACACGGCGCCTTCTACACAACCATCGCCGGGGGCAAACGAACAAGATGCGTATACCGATGATGATGAAGGATGGACATTGGTGACCTACAAAAAAACAAGGAAACCAAAACCACAAGCCACAAGACCAAAGGTGGAACAAGTGAGAAAACACCGTCGCCGCAACAGTAGGAAGCCTAAAAGAAACGTAAAAGTCGATAAGCCAACGTATGCTGGGGAACCCGTGGAGCAAGAGCCACGCATTCCTGTCTCCTTGCGCGAGTACTTCCCGAATGACTTCTTCCAACAGTGCACCATCGCTGCATGCCATATGGTCGAAGTAGAAACGGAAGAACCTTCAAAAAGCAAAGATACCACCACTGAGGGAGAAAAAACTCTCACGCTCGAAGAAGGTCTGCCAACACACTTTAGCATTGAGGAAGCGCTACGATTACCAAAGAAGATGCGAATAGCATTAGCAGCGGCCTTGGAAAGTCCCAATGAACATGAAGTGCAAGAAAGCAAGAACGAAGACTTGAAGCTTCGGCCACATGAATGTGCCACATGTTGTGCCATAGAGGACGCAATCCATTTCACCGACGAAGACTTGCTGCTAGGATCCAAGCCTCACAACCGTCCTCTCTTCGTCTCTGGGTATGTAAAGGAGCACAAAGTCAACCGCATGCTTGTGGATGGTGGATCAGCCATAAACATCATGCCAAAGTCGACAATGATTACAATCGGCATCAAGGCGGATGAACTGTCCCTAAGTCGTCTACTAATCCAAGGTTTTAATCAAGGAGGACAAAGAGCGATGGGCATGATCCGAGTGGAGATGACTATTGGCGAACTCAAGTCGAGCACGATATTCCACGTGATTGATGCAAGAACTTCCTACGGCTTACTCTTAGGAAGGCCTTGGATCCATGCGAATGGAGTAGTACCGTCCACCCTTCACCAATGCTTAAAATTCTACCGAGAAGGAGTGAAGGTGATCTATGGCGACACCAAACCATTCACTGAAGCCGAATCACATTTCGCAGACGCCAAGTTCTACATGGATGAAGACATGGTGCCCGAAGCTCTTCCAAAAGAGATCAAATCCACGGGCAAAGCAACACCTAAAAAGCAGGAACGACAAGCCATGCCCAAGAAGCAAGAAGAAGAAGTTACGCCGTCTTCAAGCAAGAACGATAATGAGCCGGCTAAACGTGCAACAACAAAGGAGAGTAAGACGCCCTCAAATGGACCAAACACACCCGTCTTCCGATACATCCCGATGTCGAGAAGAAAGAATGGTCAATCCCCGTTCGAAACTGGAGCAAACAAAGCCGATGCACAGAGGTATATGGATAATGTAAAGTTGCTCAAGACGAATGCAGTTTTACCTCTGACACAGCTAGGCGGCACTAAGGTCGCAAGACTACCACAAGGCTTCATAAAAGCTCTACCAAAGGGGGTGGAACCAAGCTTTCTCCCAACCCAGAGGACCGAAGAAGGTTTTGATCCAAACGCCTATAAACTCATGTCGAAAGCTGGCTACGACTTTGCTTCTTCTTCGAATCATGGAAAGAAGGTTTCAAACACCGTTAACAATAAAGAACGTGACCTCACCGAGACTCAAAGGAAGTTGAAGAAGCACGGTTACGGAGTTGATAACAACAAAGCTGGACTAGGCTTCACACCAAACGCACCCGTGAAGATTTCAAGCAAAGCGAAAAATGCTAGCACTCAACACATCAGCGTGAGTATTGAACAAGATCATGATGAGCCTAAATCCACCCCTTGGACGTCAGTCTTCGATAGGATGAATCGTTCAAAACCCAGAATGTCAGCATTTAACCGCATTGGTGGTCAAAACCGAACCTCCGTCTTCAAGAGACTTAACATGCTAGCATCCCAAAGCTCTGTTTTTGAAAGGTTGTCAAAACCTAAGAAGCAAAGCAACACGACTAGCTCTCTTCCTCGTCAGTCAGCTTTGGAAAGACTTGAAGACAACAAGAAGTTTTCTAGAAATAGGAAGACCACGTCAAAGGAAGAAAAGCTCGTCATGATAGCAGAAAAATGTGATATTCGAAGCTCAATTCCTTCAAGGATGAAGCGCCAAGCAATCTTGGAGGTGGACACAAATGGACCACTAAAAGTAAGAAGGCGCACCATCATCCACACTGGACAATCTTCATGCCGACCAGCCCAAGAGGACGACACCGAAGAGGAATTCCAAGATGTCTTCCACATCACGATCCAAGAAAGCGAAGAAGATGAGATCCCCGAAGAAGGTGTCACTGCTGCGCCACCACAACTGGAGGATGGGGGGCAATCCACAGTCGATGATCTCAAGGAACTCAACTTAGGCACAAAAGAGGAACAGAGACCTATCTTCGTGAGTGCGTTGCTAAGTGCGGACGAGGTAGACGAGTATTACCAACTGTTATCAGAGTACAAAGACGTCTTTGCTTGGACTTACAAGGAAATGCCCGGCCTTGACCCTGTCATCGCTGTACATCATCTTGCAGTTAAGCCCGGAACGAGACCAATAAAGCAAACTCAAAGGCGCTATCGATCCGAGCTCATTCCACAAATTGAGGTAGAGATTGACAAGCTAATCGAAGCAGGCTTCATTCGAGAGGTGCAATACCCTAAGTGGATCTCCAACATCGTCATCGTCCTTAAGAAATCTGGACAAATACGTGTTTGTGTAGACTTTCGGGACCTCAATGACGCTTGCCCGAAAGATGACTTTCCCTTGCCGATCATCGAAATCATGGTGGACGCGACCACTGGCCATGAGGCACTGTCATTTATGGACGGCTCTTCTGGATACAATCAAATTCGTATGGCTCTCGAAGATGAGGAACTAACAGCATTCCGCACTCCAAAAGGTATCTACTGCTACAAGGTGATGCCCTTTGGTCTAAAGAACGCTGGAGCCACATATCAGCGAGCAATGCAGAAAATCTTCAATGACATGCTACACAAAAACGTAGAATGTTATGTAGACGATGTGGTGGTCAAAACAAAGAAAAGATCAGATCACTTGAAGGATTTGCGAGTAGTGTTCGAAAGGCTGCGAAAATACAACCTCAAGATGAACCCGTTAAAATGTGCATTTGGCGTCACCTCAGGAAAGTTTCTCGGCTTCGTTGTCAAGCACCGTGGCATTGAAGTGGACCAATCAAAGATCAAGGCCATTCGAAACATGCCCGAGCCAAGAAACCTGCACGAGCTGAAAAGTCTACAAGGACGACTAGCCTTCATCAGACGCTTCATCTCCAACCTTGCAGGGCGTTGTCAACCGTTTAGTCGACTCATGAAAAAGGATGTCCCGTTCGTATGGGACGAAGCGTGCCACAACGCTTTTGAAAGCATAAAAAAATATTTATCAAGTCCACCTGTCCTGGGGGCGCCTGTGCCCGGGAAACCACTCATATTGTACATCGCCGCTCAGGAAAGTTCAGTGGGAGCACTCTTGGCACAGGAAAATGAATTCCAGAAAGAAGGAGCGCTTTACTACTTGAGTCGAACACTCACCGGCGCTGAGTTGAACTACTCCCCAATAGAAAAAATGTGCCTTGCCTTGGTGTTTGCCATCCAGAAGCTTAGACATTACATGCATGCTTACACCATCCACTTGGTTGCTAAAGCTGACCCGGTTAAATACGTCATGTCCAAGCCAGTTTTGACAGGGCGACTAGCTAAATGGGCGTTGATTCTCAATCAATACGAGATCATTTACGTCCCAGCTAAAGCCGTCAAGGGACAAGCATTAGCAGACTTCCTTGCCGATCATCCAATCCCAGCCGATTGGAAAATCTCAGACGACTTGCCTGACGAGGAGGTATTCTACATTGACATATTCCCGAGATGGACGATGTTCTTCGACGGATCTGCACGAGCAGACGGAGCGGGGGCAGGAGTAGTATTCATGTCGCCACAAAGGCAAATACTACCTTATTCATTCCAACTAAGCGAATTGTGCTCCAACAACGTCGCTGAGTACCAAGCACTAATCATCGGGCTCCAAATGGCGATCAACATGGAAATCACAACCCTCGAGGTATATGGCGACTCCAAGCTCATAATTAGTCAACTCTTGACTGAATATGAGGTGAGAAAAGACGATCTCGTCCCGTACTTCCGACTGGCAACTCAGCTGCTACAAAAGTTCGAGGCCGTAACACTAGAACATGTGCCGAGAAAAGAAAATCAAATGGCAGACGCTCTCGCTAACCTAGCCTCGAGTATGACACTAGGAGAAGACGAAGCGGCAGACGTGCCAGTTTGCCAAAGATGGGTCATCCCCCTCGCCACCGAAATGCTACTAGATGATACAAATGTCATCTCGGTACTTCCAGTCGATGTTGAAGAATGGAGACAACCATTGATTGACTACTTAGAGTATGGAAAACTTCCAAATGATCATAGACACCGCTCTGAAATACGTCGACGAGCACCTCGCTTCCTCTACTACAAAGAAACACTCTACCGGCGCTCTTTCGAAGGAGTACTTCTGAGATGCCTAGGTGAGGAAGAAGCCAATCAAGCCATGGAAGAAGCGCACTCAGGCGTGTGCGGGGCGCATCAATCTGGACCAAAGCTACATTTCCAGCTCAAAAGAATGGGTTACTACTGGCCAAGTATGGTGAAGGATTGCCTGGAACATGCCAAAAGGTGCCAAGCTTGCCAATTCCACGCCAACTTCATACATCAACCACATGAACCATTACACCCTACAACTGCTTCGTGGCCATTCGATGCATGGGGACTGGACGTCGTGGGACCAATTACTCCAAAGTCATCTGCAGGAGAAGCCTACATCCTAGCTGCAACAGATTACTTTTCCAAGTGGGCTGAAGCCATACCCCTAAGGGAAGTAAAAAAGGAAACTGTTGTCCGTTTCATCAAAGAACATATCATCCACAGATATGGTGTGCCTCGTTACATTATCACGGACAATGGAAAACAGTTCTCCAACCGACTTGTAGACGAGCTCTGTGAGAAATACAAGTTCAAGCAGCACAAGTCTTCCATGTATCATGCTCCGGCCAACGGTCTCGCGGAAGCATTCAACAAAACATTGTGCAACCTCTTAAAGAAGGTGATCGGCCGAACAAAGAGGGACTGGCATGAAAGAATAAGCGAAGCACTTTGGGCATATAGGACGACGCATAGGACTCCTACCCAAGCTACCCCTTATTCTCTCGTATATGGCGTGGAAGCTGTTTTACCGCTAGAAAGTCAAATCCCCTCACTTAGGATGGCTATACAAGAAGGTTTGACTGATGAAGAGAATGCAAAGTTGCGCCTTCAAGAGTTGGAATCACTTGACGAAAGAAGGCTCGAAGCTCAACAACACCTGGAATGCTACCAAGCACGGCTATCCAAAGCATTCAACAAGAAGGTCCGCCCAAGGTCTTTCCAAACTGGAGATCTCGTCCTTGCATTACGAAGGCCTATCATCAAAACTCACAAGACAAAAAGCAAGTTCACATCAAAGTGGGATGGACCGTACGTAATACAAGAGGTCTACATAAGCGGCGCCTACTTAATCATGGCAGAGGACGGCTTGAAGATCGGTCCCATCAATGGCAGATTCTTGAAGCGTTACTACCCCTAAAAGGCGACGACCAGACTCCTAGCCTGCATGAGCCTAAACTGCACACGGCACAAGGCTCCTGGCCCGTAAGAGCATAAACTGTGTACGGCAAAATCATCATCAAAATCACTATAAAAAAAAAAAAAAAAAAAAAAAAAAAAAAAAATCATCGTTCATTTGAACTACGTTATGACTTGATCCCTCATCAACCGGGGGTACGTAGGCAACTTGAAACTTCAAAACTTCAAGTACAGTCACATCACCAACAAAAACACAAACACTTTGAAGAATAAATAGCAATTCAAGATATGAATATTTTATTTCTTTAAAGAAATGATTTGGTTACAAAGCCATATTACAAAGGTGAGCACTACGCCAACGTCACCACCAAGGGAAAACTGTGACCAAAAGGCATTACACAGCAAAACCCCACCTGCAACACATGGTGCGCACACCCGAAGCAAGTGGACCTCCAAGTCAGCCACGCGACCTCGTCCGCAAACACCTTCTTTTCCGTTGACTCTTCTTCTTCCTCTCATAAAAGTTGCACAGTCACCCACAAACGAAAGGAAGACCTGCAGATGCACAAAATCTGAATCCAGATGTGGTGTTTCTCTCTCTCTCCTTTGCAGCGACGTCTCTCTCTCCAAGCCACAACAAAGACGAACCTGTAGCAACAAGAATGAAGCTGCAGCGGTTGAAGACGGGGAAAGCAACTCGGCCTTGTCATTCGAACCTGCACTCGCATTCACTTTCTCTGACCGAGTCAAGCAGAGCAGACTTTTGATGCCTTCCTAGGTTCTTCGCCGGTTTAGCAACCTCAGCCTGACAGAGCACTATATAAAAAATAAAAAAAATATATATATATTTACATATGCGGCAAACCGTCCTCAGCAATAAAACATACCTCACAGAGTGAAGGCAGCGCCCTCCTTCCTCTTCTCCATTGGTGGAAACATTTGCAGCGCCGTCGAGGACGATAAACGGAAGCCCGAGCGGTTGTAGCAACCATGCTGCAGTCCTTCATCCTTCCGTCTTCATACTCTCATGCAACTCTCCCTGAAGCTTGCAGGATAATGAAGTTTGTTGTTGCTGCCCTAATTTTGATGATGGTGAGCTTTTCCTCTGCCGCAGTGAAGACTTCGGATGAACACGATGAACATAGACGTGACCGACTGCAGGGTGATGGGGTTGAAGAAGCTGCACCACTTTTTGTCCAACACCGAGCTCACCACACGGCAGACGAGAAGAGCACGTCGCAGCAAAGAAACAGGAGAGTGCATTTAAGATTCAGGGCAGTAAGCTGGTACAGTGTCTATGTAAAGACTACGCAATGCCCTATGTATGTATGCATGTGTGTATGAATGCGTGTGTATATATATATTGGTCTCAACAGGCTGCAAATAAAACCGGTTTGCATGTAGTGCAGTGACTGTGCAAACAGTGATCCGCATGCGATACAGTGACTGTGTAAAAAAGCAATCCGCATCCAATGAAGATTGTGATAAGGTGATTGTGCAAGTGAAAAGATGGTCCGCATGCGAGAAGAGCGCAATGCAGTGAGGAAGGCAAAAAAAAAAAAAAAAAAAAAAAACCAACTGTGCTATCGTCAAGCCACTCACGAGTGTGTATTACTATTCGCAAGTCAATAATGGAAAAGGAAATGGGTGGTGATGACAAAATGATGCTTCCAGTCACCATCTAAAAAGAAATGGGTGCACTAGTCACCATCTAAAAGGAAGTGGGTGCATAGGGAAGTAACATACCTTAGTTAGATGTACGTTTTATTTGCGTTTCAACACAACACACGGAATAAAATAAGGCATGTCCATTAATATCTCCGAGAAATTACAAAAAAAAAAAAAAAAAAAAAAAAAAAAAAAAAAAAAAAAGAAGAAAGAGAAAGAAAGTAGAAAAAGCCTTCACGAATGTCACTTGTGTGAAGCCTCAGTACTTGGAGCCTTGGTACTCGGTGGAACCCTAAAGGAGGGAGGCACTGAAGATAGCTTATTCGGAGCCTCAATACTTGGTCGAATTCCAGATGACGAAGGCAAAAAGTGCCTCCGGAATACATCCACAAACTTCATATGGTCACTTTGAATTCGACCTTCGGAGTCCGTCAGCTGATCAAGCTTCCTCTTCATGCTCGTCGAATAACTATTTGCAAGCACATGCAACTCTCTATTCTCACGCTTGAGCTGCCTAATCTCTTGACTAAGAGCCGCCACCTCGGCTGTCAATGATTCAACCTGGCGAGTTCGAGCAAGTAAGCGTTGGCCCATGTTGGAAACAGAGTTCGCACACTGGACACTGAGAGCCTGGGACTCTTGAACAGCTAACTCATCGGACCGTCGTGAAAGTATCCTATTATCTTTAGGAGTGATGAGGTTTCTAGCTACAACCGTAGCCGTGGTTGCATCCCTCATCACAGAGTCCTCAACTGTAAGATGGCCATTAGAAGAAAAAAAAGACGGGCGCCATACATTACCCTGACGCGGTGCACCTGTGTCACTGCTGAGACTCAAATCTAAGCAAATGTTAAACGGGGAAGTCATTTTCAAAAAAAAAATACTAGAAGAAAAAGGTTGGATGAAGTAAAAAGTAGCAGAGATGATTTTTCACGGGCAGGCAATCTTCAAATTGTGCATGTCGAACACAATTGACACTCCTTTAAAAGGAGAGGCAGCACAAACCATTCGTTCATAAATTGAAGAGGCACCACTCTCCGAATTTCAAAACCCGGATTTTCCTGCGAAAAGTCCGTCGACGCTTTTCAGACACAATCTCAGCTTTCGGCTATCACGTGCAACTTTATCAGATATCACTGACAAAGCTGAAAACGCGTGAGGTCCATTATGCCAACTACCGCACTTCTGCCGACAAGCGTGGGTGACAAGGCCACGCTCACCCTGCCACTTGATGTTGAGAGCTCACCATATAATTCGACCTCCATCCTATAGCAAGACACACATCCAGCCTGACTTTTCTTCCTTGCCGAAGACATCTGCAACCAAAACTCAGTTTTCTTCCTCCCTGAAAACACATCCAGCCTGACCCCTCTTCCTTGCCGAAGACATCTGCAACCAAAACTCAGTTTTCTTCCTCCCTGAAAACACATCCAGCCTGACCCCTCTTCCTTGCCGAAGACATCTGCAACCAAAACTCAGTTTCCTTCCTCGGCAACCAAAACTCAGTTTTCTTCCTCTCTGAAAACACATCCAGCCTGACCTTTCTTCCTCGCCGAAGGCATCTGCAACCAAAACTCGGTTTTCTTCCTCCCTGGAAGCGCCTCGTCAACCAAGCCACACTAGAGCAAAGGTATCTCATATCACTGGGGTTGAGAGCAAGAGTATCTCATAGCATGCTTTCTCCCTATCCTTTTCTTTGTCCTCCCTCTTCACCGCGAAGACAAGGATAAAGAAAGCAATATGTCGGAACCTCCACTCAAGCTCCTGGTATGGAACCGACTGCTTGGAACCTTCCCTGATTGCTCACCTAGCCGTGCTCTCGAATGCTCATCTTCAACATCTTCTGCTTCCTCTTCGTCTACCACGTCTGCCTGGAAAATAGATGATGCAGGTGAAGATGATGCAGATGAAGATGATGCATCGAAGCATATGGAGACAAGCGCGACGAATGCATGTGTTGATCGTCCACTACTTCTTCAAAAGCAAAAGTATCTCATATCACTGGGGTCGAAAGCAAAGGTATCTCATATCATGCTTTCCCCCCATCATTTCCCACGCCCTTGCTCTTGCCTGCAGAACAAGGAGAATGGAAGCAATCAGTCGGAACCTGAAATTAAACGTCCGATCAAGAACTGATTGCCTGCAACCTTTGCCTGGTTACCTACTTGGCGTTGCTCTCGAGTGCTCATCTTCAACTGCTGATATGTCTCGAATTCCCTCAGCAAATGCTTCAGGAGTGTGGATCTGTTGACATCGGCTCTTTGCACTGAAGCTGCCAAGCGTGAGTGAGTCGCTGAGAGGTGGTGCTCCGAAGAACCATTTAAAGGCAAATAGGTTGCACACAACTTCAGCTATGCAAGGGAAACAAGTAGAGAAGAATGCAACATAACAAGCTGGAACAAATCATGAAGCACGAAGCCCTTCCCTGCATAGCTGCATAATCCAGACGGACGAGTTCAAGTAAAGATCCAAACTGGACACCGTTGCTCTAACCAAAAGGCTCGAGAAGCTTTAACAACCTTTCGTTGGCACCGTCACCAAAGAGCAAAGTCTCGATAATCCTTAAAGATCAAGTCACCAACTGGAAGAAGAGCCCATCAATCTTGAAGATCATACTGTTGACCAAACTGCTCAGGGTTCATATGAAAAGGCTGCGAACTTCCTTGATCTTTCAAAGCATGCATGTCCTGGAACTGCTCGTGGTCACGTTTAAGTTCGAGATCAAGCTTTAACAACCCTGACTCAAGATCAAGTGTTCACCACCCTTGAGTCAAATCCAGTTCAAAATGAAGTATGTGGAAAGTCCTTTGGAGGAAACCAGAAAACTCCTTCAGCCTAGTTCAAGATCAAAGCTGTGGAAAGTCAACAAGCACAACAAAATACGTGTCGATTCATCCATCATCAAAGCCAAGGATCGTCTTCTACACGAAGCTCCTTGTAGTCCAATTTTATCCAAGATCAAGCCTCAACGGCCCTTGAAGAAACTTCAAACAAAATTCAAGAACAAGCCTTAACGGCACTTGAAGAAACTCCCAGACCGGTTCAAGATCAAGCCTCAGCGGCCCTTGGATCGACAACTGCATTAAGGGACTTCAAAACGCATCTTCTACATGTAACAAGCACATGTATACAACGCGTCTTGAAGTGGGGGCATTTGTAGACATTGAAATTTTGGTGGCATAAATGTTAGCGCTTGCATTAAGATTACATTTGTAAACATTGAAATTTTAGTGAAATAAATGTTGACCATTGTGTTAAAACTACAACCTTCATCCAAATTCACCTACAACCCCCACCCAAATTCACCTACAACAACCCATCCAAATTCACCTACAACCTCCACCCAAATTCACCTACAACAACCAATCCAAATTCACCTACAACCTCCACCCAAATTCACCTACAACAATCCATCCAAATTCACTTTCAACCTCAACCCAAATTCACCTACAACAATCCACCAATTCACCTACAACATACACCAAAACAAATGGATGGTGGTGGTTCATTCTCAAGGCCTATAAATAGGCTCCTCCATCAAAGAATCAAGAGAGGATTTTAGATACACTTTCTCTACTCCCAAATTGGAAGAGAAATCACACCACACCAAAGCCTTGAAGCCTCGAAACTCTGAAGCTCTCAAGCAAATCCCGAAGGATCAAGAAAGCCCTATCTGTTCTTCGTGAAATCCTCCTTCAAGATCAAGCTCCAACGCCCCTTGAAGAACTTCCACCCATTCAAGATCAAGCCCCGACGGCCCTTGAAGAAGGTGTTCATCATTCATCAACTGTTCGTCCAAGATCAAGCCTCGACGGCCCTTGGATCAACAACACTACATCTACACGTTTCAAAGATAGAATCAGAGGATAAATTTGTAGAAGAGATTGTAACCCCTAAATCATTAATACAAATATTATTTTGGACACGTGTTCTTGTCTCTTTCGTTTCAGGAATTTCCGTGTTTACAGACTTATATTTATATATGTGATCAATTCAATCATTTTATTTCTAGGTATGTCTAGTGGGAAGTTAGTTGTCTGGCAGATTGTGTAACCACGCACACCATCTTGCGTGAACGACACTATTTTACTAACTTTATACCCAAGAAAGCTCATTTAACAACTCTCTCAGGCTCATCCAACCTGATTGAAGGATACGGAAAGACACGTATCATGTTGTCTAATAGTACAATTCTGACCATTAAGGAGGCATTCTATTCTTCACGTTCCGGAAGAACGTTGCTGAGTTTTAGAGACATTCGAGATAATCAATATTATCTTGAAACCACTGAAGATTATGGTTCTGAATTTCTATGTATCACTTCGTATGAATATGGCCAGAAGCATATTCACGAGAAGTTGGAACGCTTGCCGAGTGGGTTGTACATCACAACCATTCGCGGCATAGAAGCCCACAGTGTGGCCGGCCCTATGCCTGAGTTCCCAGACACTTTATTGCTTTGGCATGATCGTTTGGGACATCTTGGACGTGACATGATGCGTCATATACTCAAATCTTCACACGGGCATAGATTACATCCCTACGTTGGACTCCCACCATGCAAATCGTGTTCTTTAACGAAGTTGAATACTTAACCCTCATATACAAAGATTATTCACGACCCCCCTAAATTTCTTCAGATGATTCAAGGGGACATTTGTGGACCTATCCAACCAACATGCGGACCATTCAGATACTTTATGGTGTTGGTTGATGCATCGACACGATGGTCACATGTTTGCTTATTGTCCACACGCAACGCCACGTTTGCTAAACTCCTATCTCAAATTATTAAGCTAAGGGCTCACCACCCTAATTATCTGATCAAGTCGATTCGACTGGATAACGCTTGAGAGTTTACGTCACAGACGTTTGACGATTATTGCATGTCAATAGGGATAAATGTGGAACATCATGTACCCCATGTTCACACCCAAAACGGCTTGGCAGAAGTTTTCATAAAGCGCATTCAATTGATAGCTCGGAAACCATATTGCCAGTATCTGCCTAGGGCTATGCAATATTGCACGCAACTATGTTGGTTCGCCTGAGGCCCACCGCTACCTAACCACATTCACCGTTACAGTTGGTCACATGATACGAGTCTGAAGTCTCGCATTTACTGGTGTTTGGGTGCGCCATTTATATGCCAATAGCGTCCCGCTACGTACCAAAATGGGTCATCAGAGAAAAATGGGAATCTATGTCAGTTATGATTCACCATCAATTGTTCGCTACTTAGAACCCTTGACAGGAGATCTCTTTACCGCACATTTTGTGGATTGTCACTTTGATGAGACAGTCTTCCCGTCGTTAGGGGGAGATAAGCATGCTAACGTTCCCGTAGAACACTGCGAATTGTCGTGGTATGCTCCCACTATGTCTCATTTAGATCCCTGCACTACCTAGTTTGAAACTGAGGTGCGTCGAATTATAGATCTTCAAAGTATTGCTCAAAACATAACAAATTATTTTAATGATCTATCAAAGGTGACAAGATCACACATACCCGCTGCAAACACACCTGCAAGGATAGATGTACCCCGTGTACGTCAACAACCTGCCTGGGAAGGCTGGACTGTCCCCGAAAATGGGGAGGCAGTACATTTCATTCGGCAAGGTACATTGGTGGCTAGCCAATCATCTGTTCTGACCTTGAAGCGTGGCAGACCCCTTGGTTCAAAGGATTCACAACTCTAGAAGAGGAAAATGGCACCAACTAGTGACCCTAGTTTGAATCCGACCATCGCTCACTCATCTATTCCAACTCATGAGGTTATTCTAGATTACGGTGATGTTTCAAACGAAACATGTCAGTCTTCCGAGAATCGTGAAATTTTGGTCCACTTCACAGTATTGGATGAGGTTTGGAATAGAAATGAGATGATCGTCGACGATGCATTCTCGTACTCAATAGCTACTGACATCATTCTTAGCGATGACATTGAACCACGTTCCGTCGATGAATGCCAATGTAGAACCGATTGGTTAAACTGGAAATAAGCAATCCAGGTCGAACTCGATTCGCTCACGAAACGTAAGGTATTTGGACCTATCGTTCCTACACCACCACATGTGAAGCCCGTTGACTACATGTGGGTTTTCCTGAAGAGGCGTAATGAGAATAATGAAATAATGCGATACAAAGCACGCCTCGTAGCGCAATGCTTCTCTCAGCGCCCAGGGATTGATTACGAGGAGATGTATTCCCCCGTAATGGACGTTATAACGTTCTACTACCTAATCAGTTTGGTAGTTTTCGAAAAACTGAATATGCAGCTTATGGACGTGGTAACCGAGTATCTCTATGGGGATCTAGATACGAAAATTTATATGAATGTTCCAGAAAGACTTCCATTGACTGGCTCAAATAGTTTTAGACCACGGAACACTCTCTCAATTAGGTTGAGGAGGTCATTCTACGAATTGAAACAATCCGGGCTGATGTGATATAACCATCTGAGTGAATATTTGACAAGTCAGGGTTATGTGAACAACGAACTATGCCTATGCGTGTTCATAAAGAAGTCATATTTCGGATTTGCAATTGTTGTAGTTTATGTCGATGACATGAACCTCATTGGGACTCCCGCAGAGCTTGAGGAAATTGCTACACACTTGAAATCGGGATTTGAGATGAAGGATCTTGGGAAAACTCGATACTGTCTCTGCTTGGAGATCGAGCATTGTTCGGATGAAATCCTAGTACATCAATCAAACTACACCCAAAAGGTGTTGCGACGTTTTAATGAGGATAAAACGAAGCCTTCGAGTACACCTATGGTCGTTCGTACTCTAGATGCTAAACGAGATCTCTTCCGTCCAAATGAGGATGAGGAAGAGATTTTGGAACCCGAAGTTCCTTACCTAAGTACAATTGGGGCTTTATTGTACTTGGTTCAGTACACTAGACCCGACATCTCCTTCGTTGTGAATCTATTGGCTAGATACAACAATGTGCCCACACGCAGGCACTGTAATGATGTTAAAGATATTTTCCACTACCTCAAAGGTATTACGGATTTGGATTTGTTCTATACTAGCAAATCTCCAAATGTTGTCGCCTTATATGGCCATCAGATTGATTTTCGCCTTGTTGGTTATGCAGATGTTGGATATTTGTCTGACCCACATAGAGCACGTTCTCAAACGGGTTATGTCTTTACCATTAAAAACATCGCTATATCTTAGAGGTCTACCAAGCAAATGCTAGTTGCGACTTTGTCTAACCATGTTGAGATTTTCGCCCTACATGAAGCATCGCGTGAGTGTTTTTGGCTGAGAGAAGTTATGGAACATATTCGAAGCACTAGTGGTCTTACATCAGTCGTTGACCTTCCTACGACGATCTTTGAAGACAATGCAACATCGAGCAACTGAAGAAGGGATACATCAAAAGAGACAACATCAAGCACATAGCGCCGAAGTTCTTTTACTCACACTAGCAACAGCATCATCAGAACATTGAAGTTAAGCAAATCCGTATCCAGGATAACCTGGCTGGTCTCTTTACCAAGTCATTGCCCAAGTCTACATTTCAAAAGCTCGTCCAAGGAATCGGTATGCGTAAATTATATGAGTTGGATCGCTTGTAGTTCTCTTATTTAGAAGTTATGTCTAACTTAGGGGGAGTATCTAGAAGCATACTCACATGATCTTAATGTACTCTTTTTCCTATGATTAGGAGCATTTTTCCCACTGGGTTTTTGCTACCTAATGAGGTTTTAATGAGGCACCCATTATGGGATGATCATACTCCGATGAGTTCACTACCTTCGTCCAGTTTGACAAGTGTTTTAGACATTATGCATAGTTTCTTACTTTTCTCCTTAGTCTATGAGTTTTTGCCTATCTTGGGTTTTACCATAGCAAGATTTTTGTGAGTTTTTGCAAATGCATACTTCAAAGTAAATTTGAGATTCGCGATCACCCGTTGTGCAGATGACTTCATCAACTATTCTACCTTATCTGCTGAAGATCTGATGCGATGGTTTGTTGAGTATTTACACACTTAAAGGGAGTGTTGCAGTCATATTTAGAATATGAATGTGATTGTGTAAATCCTAGGAAATCTGGGAATGTATCTTATATTTCTATTAGGATTAGATTACTTATTAAATGTTGTAATCCTAAAGGGAAAAGTTTTACCATTCCTACTACTATAAATAAAAGCATAATGGGGTGAATCAAATACACCTCACAATTAAATCAATCTCTCTTCTCTCCAATAATGGCCGACCCCTTCTTTCTCTTTAAACTCTAGATCGTTCAATCAAATAGGCCTACAACAAATTTTTATTAATTTTAAACAAAATCACACATTAATTTAAAAAAAGTTAAAGCAACTTGACACATTATAGTTTTTAATAATTTTAAAATTTAAAACTTTAGGAAAAAAAATAACAAACACCAAAAACCTGGTTTAGGATTGACTTTCAATTTTTTTTTTTGAATTTTTTTTACAAAAAATATTTAAATAAAAAACTTAAATTTCATAATTTTTAGTTAAAAAATCATAAATAAACTTTAATTTAACATATAAAAATCAATTGGTACATAATGTCAAAAAAGTATATTCTATTTATGTGATTAATAAACAGTAGAAAACAATTTATGTAAATTAATAAAAGAATTTAAACGAAAAACTTCCGATACTATTCACTTTAACAAAAAATCACATTTTTACATTAAAATATCAATCCTGATACTATTCATTTGACCCTTTATTTTGTCTTTATCATTAAAACTTAAAATTTTCAAATTATTTCCATTAGTTTTCTAATTAATAATCACATTAATTTTATTCTTACTCGATTCATAAAATTTTTAATAAACATTCCAACGGTAGTCTTATTCTATTTCTTCAAACTCCAACTTATTCTCAATTCAACGCCTCCTCGCCATAAGATCTCTATCTCTCTGTGCCATGTGACTGCTCTCATTCGAATTTCGCTTTCTTCAAAAGCTGCGTGATTGGTTCTCTCGCTTTCCAGCTCCCAATCCGAAGATCTGCCCTGTAAGAACAATTCCGAGCCCCATGTACTATTTTTCCGGGAAAATTCCCACCAAAATTCCCATATTTTCCCGGAAATTTACCATGTTCAGCTGCTGTGCTTTGCTCTGCGATGGTTTCTAGGGTTTTTTCGTGCTGATGGTCTTGTATGTGTTTGCTTAATTTCCTTTTGAAGCTCAAGCTCTTGTATTTATTTTGCACTTGTCGCTGTCAGATCTCTATTTCCTGGGGTTTGTAATTTATGCAACTTTTACTTTTTTGATTGGAGGGAGTATGTTCGTGTTGTTTCATATCTCAGTTGGCTCTTTTTCTTGTTTGAGGATCTGAATTTGGATACTTTGGCTTAGATTTTGATTAGCTCTGAAAGGAGTTGGCATTTCTTGGGATTTTTGGTATCTTAGCTATTTTAAGGGTAAATTTTAGGGTTTGTGATTCTTATAGAGATGGATAAGGACAAGTCCCCTGCCCATGGTGGTGGTTTCCCACCCCCATCAGGCAGGTACCCGGGTTTCTTGCCGGCCGGAGCTGCTTTCAATGTGAAACCTGAGCCATCCTCTTCATCACCATTCCCTCCACTGGCCTCGGGTGCTAGTGCGGACTCGGGTAATTTTGGTCATGGGATGTCTGCTGAATCTAGTCACTTTAGCCATGATATTAGCCGAATGCCAGATAACCCACCAAGGAAATTGGGCCATAGACGTGCTCATTCGGAGATCTTGACCCTTCCAGATGATATTAGCTTTGATAGCGACCTTGGTGTTGTGGGCGGTGCGGATGGTCCTTCATTTTCGGATGACACGGAGGAAGACCTGTTCTCCATGTACCTTGATATGGAAAAGTTCAATTCGTCATCTGCTACATCATCCTTTCAATTCGGGGAGCCATCATCTTCTGCAGCAACACCTGCTTCAGCAATAGCACCATCATCAAGAGCACCCACTTCGTCTGCAGAGAATATTGCCATCGGTTCTAATGAGAGGCCCAGAGTTAGGCACCAACATAGCCAGTCAATGGATGGGTCGTCAACCATCAAACCAGAGATGCTGGTCTCCAGTTCAGAAGATATCAATGCAGCTGATTCCAAGAAAGCCCTGTCAGCTGCTAAGCTTGCAGAGCTTGCCCTGGTTGATCCAAAACGTGCAAAGAGGTATTAATACTTGAGTAATCATATATCATGTTACTCTTAACTAGGAATTCAGCTGTTAGTATTTTTTTGGTAGCAAAGTTGAGTTGTTAGTACTTTGTATTGCTATTGCTTTCACGTGTAATTTGAACATGTATTCAAGCCTAGGTTAGGTAGTCATTTTTTAGAATCCCACTATTTTAGAATACTTAATTGTCAGTCTCTTAAAAAACATTGTTTATTGTTAAGTTTTGCTGTTGAGTCTGATTTTCCCTTATTGATGGTGGTAGTGTTTCATATGCTAGGACACGTGTTTATTCTCTATGTGCCCATACACATGTTTGTGTGGCTTGAGGATTATGGTGTTATAAAATTATTAGCGTTTGTAATTCCAGACAATAGTCTGCTCTTTGTTTTGAGTTCATACAATGTTTTATCTATGTTTAGCAGTCAAAGTTCTTAGCTTTTTAAGAATCCGTTCAACGTTGTTGTTGTGGTATGTCACTGACTCACTGATGAATAACTTTGTTCTTATTGCATATGAGTTTCATATATAATTTGATGTATGAGGTGTTTGACATTGGTTTAAAGCCAGAAGTAGTGGATAACGGTCATTGGCTCCCCTAATTGGACTACAATAAACTAATTGGGGCCTAAAGATGCATTGTTGTTAGAACTGGTCATACTTCAATGGAGTTCAATAGAAATATGTTTGTTCAAACCATTTTTGCAAGTGGTTGTGGAACATAGTTCGTGTAGCAGTATCATTCAATACCTATTACACTTTCTTTGAAAACTGTATGGATGAAAATTTTATGATCATTTTTTTTATACTCACGTTACCCAAGAGTAAGATTATTGATGACTGCAGCTCATCATATTGTCTGGTTGATATCTAGAAGCATGCCCTTATGATTCTGTCTCTTCAGATAGGCTGATTTTTAAGGCAATTTGAGTTGTTCTTTCTAGAAATCATGTGTAGAGGGGTGGTATGGATGGGCTTGGCTTGATTTCTTTTCCTTTTTTTTATTAATGCCCATCTGACATCTTGTTACCCTTGAAGTGGATCTGATTTCTTTGGTGCTTTCTAGTTTTTGCCCTTCTTCATTTTCCCTTCTTAAATGAAAATAAAAGAGTTTGTTGTCTCCTTGTTTTGCCCGTTGCTTCAACTATTATGCTTAATATTTTACCTTTGTTTGACATGCATTAGGATCTGGGCTAATAGGCAGTCAGCTGCAAGGTCAAAAGAAAGGAAAATGCGATATATTGCTGAGCTTGAACAGAAAGTCCAGACGTTGCAAACAGAAGCAACATCCTTGTCTGCTCAATTGACTCTCTTGCAGGTAAATTTCATCGGCTTAACCCATTCCTTTATTAGACCAGGTTCTCTTTATTGGACTGATAAATGAATGTCTTAGCTTATGATTCCATTTGTTTTCACTTCACTACTCACATGACTGTTTGATCTAACTTATATAATGAGGATATAAGTGATTATTCTTATGGATTTCTTTATGAGCAGAGAGATACAAATGGTCTAACTGCTGAGAACAGTGAACTGAAACTGCGTTTACAAACAATGGAGCAACAGGTTCACTTGCAAGATGGTGAGCCCCTTTTTCCTTTCGTGATTAGAATTAATTTTCATGTAAAGTATTTCTTTCCTTATCTTTATCATCTGTCTTTTTCTTTTTATATCAATGTATAGAAACAGGAAAAGCCACATACCTTAATTTTATTGAATTGTCTGTGGTCATTAGCTGAAAGGAAGAATTAAGCATGATACAAGCACGCTGACACACAATAATGTTGTACATAATGGACGCATAATGGACGATCCAATAAGTAGATGCTAGCATACATATACTTGATTTTTTGTTAAATTAGAATCCAAGATGCCATAAGTTAGGTTGGCAGACATTTTTTCCTGATACTAACTCCGAATAAAAATTGGTTGCTAATTCTGATTTTGGTTGATGATGTCTTTTTGCTGCATGTACTCTTACCAAATACCTAATTTATTGTAGTCTATGTTATAAGATTCTGCAAAAGAACTTTGGTGCCGTGGCATTTCCTATTGCACAATGAGTTTATGATTTGATTGTTTATTCAAATTATCCAGAAGGTACTAAATTATGTGCTAAATTAGTTTATGATTTGATTTAATTGTTTCTTCAACTTATCCAGAAGGTACTAAATCATGTACTAAATTAGTGTTTTTAAATTTATATTGCATGAGTTGGCATCTTTATGATGAATGTTTTGTTGGAGAGGTTTACGTGTTTTTTGCTTTATTACTGAGCTGTAAACGTAGACTTGCCTTGACCATTTTACTGCTTGTCTATCAAATGAGTAGATTTTTGTTTTTAGTCTCTTTATTTGCTTCTAAGTCATAGCATGTGTACAGTCATTGGATCTAGTTTCCTGTGGCTAATCGAAGCGGTGCTGGGTATGCCTCCCCCACCGATATGGACAAGAAAGATTTTCCTTGAATTTATGCCCATTTTCAATGTTGCAGTAGCCATAAGCAACATGCTGGCTAACCTGAAGTGGACTCGCCATCATATTGGATGTTTCATTTTTTAGAGCCAATTGGCATCCGATGTAGAAGTTTTGCTCATTCTGATCTTGGCACATAAAGGAAACCAAAAAAAAAAAAAAAAAAAATTAGACTGTAGCATCTTGTTTGTGTAGTATCAGAACAATACTATAACTTAGGTTTTCTTGCTGATCGGATTCCATGTAACTTCTGGTTCTTGATCCTTATGTGAATGAAATTGACTTGCCGAAACAATTTTGTTTTTATTTGTCTTGTAGCATTGAACGATGCACTGAAAGAAGAAATTCAGCATCTGAAAGTTATGACTGGCCAAGCTACGCCAAATGGTGGACCTATGATGAACTACGCTTCTTTTGGCGGGGCAGGTCAGCAGCAGTTCTATCCAAACAATCAAGCCATGCACACTCTTCTAACTGCACAGCAGTTTCAACAGCTCCAGATTCATTCTCAGAAGCAGCAGCACCAGTTTCAGCAGCATCAGCTCCATCAACTCCAGCAGCAACAGATGCAGCAGCATCATCAGCATCAGCAACAGCAACAGCAGCAGCAACAACAAAGTGGGGAGTTGAAAATAGGAGGATCCGTGCCTTCGCCAAGCCAGAAAGATAATACATCAGAGGTCAACCAATCTGTAACGAAGGATTGAAATGTTATCGGGTCTGCCAAAAATTAAAGACGGTTGAGGCATTGTTCAAAAATTGTAGTTGCACAGCCGCCTCCAGTTAGGGTACTTACCCTCCCTTCCCTTCCTCCCCCTTCTCCTCCTCCTTCCCCTTCTGTTTTTGAGTCTGGTTAGATACACCTAGACGACACCTTTGTTTGTAGCCTGTTCTGTACATATCGTTTTAGTTGTAGATCGAATGATGGGGTTAATTTTCGGTTGAGTACCGTATGGTTGTAGCACCTTGTGATTTGTGTTTTGTTCCTGGTTATTATGGTGGATTTAGATTATGAAGATTTGTTATCGGAAAATTAAATGTGTTTTTGGGTTTAGTCTCGGTCTGTCAACTTTTATTCTTGATGATTTAGCATCACTCACTACATTGCTTGCTTGTCACGTCAACTCCTTGCAGCATATATTCCTTATAATCCATAACGATATCGCCCTCCACTCAATTACGATGCAATCGAGAGTGATCAAAACCACCACACAATATAGCATCATGATTTCACCTGACCTCAAATGGACTTTGTCCAAGATATAGAATAATTTTAAAATTTAATTGCAAAAATATAGGATAAGTTTAAATTTTTTACAAGTTAAGGGTAAAAGATGAATTAGTTGTCAAAAAACATATTTACAAAACTGCAAATCTTCGGTTGTAGGCACCCAACTTGAGGAAGTGGTGATGGTAGACGTAGAAGAAATATATAATAAAAGGCGAAGAAATTGAAAACTGAAACAAAAAATAAAAAACTATTTTAAGTTCCTTTCAAAATCTTGAATTTGTTTTTATTCATTTTTTTTTTATCTCTTCCCACCGTTGCTCTCACCACCCTTTTTCATCAATATACATTTTATATCTTAAGCACGAAAAGTAAAATGACTCGTTTGGATGTATTTTTAATTTGACTGAAAGGGTTTTTAGAGAAAATGTTTTTGGGTTTCAAAAGCATCTTAAGTCATTTCTACCAGAAGTATCAGTTATGTTTTTCTCCCAGGAAACACTTTAAGTGTTTTTCCAGAATTTACTAACATTTTTACTAAGAATTGTTTAAAAAAATATTTTCATCAAAAAAGTTTTTAGTCATTTTAAAAGCACATTCAAACGAGTTTAAAGTTTATAACTAAAACCTAAAACGAGATCATTACTAAATGAGCCTTGCTTTAAAATAATTATCAAACGAGTTGTATTCTATTCCTAGTGCAACTTACCAACTCCCGAACAAGTGTAAAATAGTTAGCGTAAATATTGGCTTTAGTTTGCATGAAAAAAAGAGAGATGAAAATGGCAAAAAGCTTGGTGGAGATTGGAGAGAGCTGGGTAGGGGCAAGATCGGAAACCAAAATACACGAGTAAATGCTGAAACGCACACGTGACAGCCGATACTCTCTCTCTCCATGCAAGATTTTAATGTTGACGTTCATTTCTTGTTTCAATAATGTACAATAAATCTAGTGAGTGATCTATTTTCCTTCTTCTTAAGAACTCTACACACACACAGAGACACAGACACACACACTAAAATTAAAATTCACTAAAATTACAAATACATGCCATGTCTGCTAGGGGACAAACATAACAAAGCTCTGGATTGTGGAAGTACATATATAGAACTTTAATGGAAGAGCTTAATTATTATTCATAATAATAATATTGATGTTATTAGTTGACAGCAGACCGCGATATACAAGACGTCCTATGTATGAACCACTTCACCATTTGCCTCTGGGTTGCCTTTTACTGCATATGTAGGAGGGGGTGTCTCGTTTCCCATCCTGCTTATCATCCTTACGTACTAAATTTGATGAATTAGTATCCACCGGCCAGTTTCTGGGTGGTTCTTCACCTCCACATGGAGGAGGAGGAGGAGAAGACGGCTGAAAGCTCTCCGATCCCATGTCTCTGAATTGCTTGGTAAAGACAACCAAATGCAAATATTAATGTTACTAAAAAAAGAATGATGGGTGGGGAGCCTTACTGGCTCTATTTGTTTTTTTCTCTTCTTTTCTCTTGCAGAAGATGGGTGGGGACTAAGCAGTAGGGCTTCCCATTCCTTTACGGGTCCACAAGAGGACTTGCATATATGCTCATTCTCTTCACACCATGTGCGGCCATGTATAATAGGTACCATAATTCGAATTTAAAATCTCGTTCAACATCAGGCAAAAAAAAAACTTAAATAGCTAAATATCTTTGAAAAAAAAAAAGAATAACTCAAATGCTTAAGTTAGCCATAGGAAGGAAGCCTGCAGAACAAAGTTAACATGAAGAATGAATACAATCCAATGCTTAAGTGATCCAAATTTGAGAAGGTCAATGGTGAGGGGCAGTTATATGTGCCATCCTCTTTGTTTCTCCAATCTTTGCATTGTCCACTAAAATAACATCAAACCAAGTGCAATACAATCCAACAATGCACCTGTGACATCTTGTTACCCTTGAAGTGGATCTGATTTTCTTTGGTGCTTTCTAGTTTTTGCCCTTCTTCATTTTCCCTTCTTAAATGAAAATAAAAGAGTTTGTTGTCTCCTTGTTTTGCCCTGTTGCTTCAACTATTATGCTTAATATTTTACCTTTGGTTGACATGCATTAGGATCTGGGCTAATAGGCAGTCAGCTGCAAGGTCAAAAGAAAGGAAAATGCGATATATGGCTGAGCTTGAACAGAAAGTCCAGACGTTGCAAACAGAAGCAACATCCTTGTCTGCTCAATTGACTCTCTTGCAGGTAAATTTCACTTAACCCATTCCTTTATTAGACCCGGTTCTCTTTATTGGACTGATTAGATGAATGTCTTTGCTTATGATTCCCTTCGTTTTCACTTCACTACTCACATGACTGTTTGATCTAGCTTACATAACGAGATACAAGCGATTATTCTTATGGATTTCTTTATGAGCAGAGAGATACAAATGGTCTGACTGCTGAGAACAGTGAACTGAAACTGCGTTTGCAAACAATGTACATAATTTTCATGATTAGAATTAATTTTCATATAATCTATTTCTTTCCTTAATTTTATTGAATTGTCTGTGGTCATTGGCTGAAAGGAAAAATTAAGCATGATACAAGCACGCCGACACACAATAACTTTGGACGTAATGGACGATCCAATAAGTAGATGCTAGCATACATATACTTGATTTTTTGTTAGATTAGAATCCAAGATGCCATGAGTTAAGTTGGCAGACATTGTTTCCTGCTGCTAACTCAGAATAAAAATTGGTTGCTAATTCTGATTTTGGTTGATGAAGACTTTTTGCACCATATGCTTTTACCACATGCCTAATTTATTATAGTCTACGTTATAAGATTCGGCAAAAGAACTTTGGTTCCTCGGCATTTCCTATTGCACAATGAGTTTATGATTTGATTGTTTATTCAAATTATCCAGATGGTACTAAATTATGTGCTAAACTAGTTTATGATTTGATTTGATTGTTTCTTCAACTTATCCAGAAGGTACTAAATTAGTGCTTTTAAATTTATATTGCATGAGTTGGCATCTTTATGATGAATGTTTAGTCGGAGAGGTTTATGTGTTTTTGGCTTTTATTACTGAGCTGTAAATGTAGACTTGCCTTGACCATTTTACTGCTTGTCTATCAAATGAGTAGATTTTTGTTCTTAGTCTCTCTATTTGCTTCTAATTCATAGCCTGTGTACAGTCATTGGATCTAGTTTCCTGTGGCTAATCAAAGCGGTGCTGGGTATGCCTCCCCCACCGATGTCGACAAGAACGATTTTCCTTGAATTTATGCCCATTTTCAATGTTGTAGTAGGCCATAAACAACATGCTGGCTAACCTGAAGTGGACTGGCCATCGTATTGGATGGTTAATTTTTAGAGCCAATTAGCATCCGATGTAGAAGTTTTGCTCAAATTAGACTGTAGCATCTTGTTTGTGTAGTATCAGTACAATACTATAATTTAGGTTTTCTTGCTGATCGGATTCCGTGTAACTTCTGGTTCTTGATCCTTATGTGAATGAAATTGTGCCGAAACATTATTGTTTTTGTTTGTCTCGTAGCATTGAACAATGCACTGAAAGAAGAAATTCAGCATCTGAAAGTTATGACTGGCCAAGCTATGCCAAATGGTGGACCTATGATGAACTACGCTTCTTTTGGCGCGGCGGGTCAGCAGCAGTTCTATCCAAACAATCAAGCAATGCACACTCTTCTAACTGCACAGCAGTTTCAACAGCTCCAGATTCATTCTCAGAAGCAGCAGCACCAGTTTCAGCAGCATCAGCTCCATCAACTCCAGCAGCAACAGATGCAGCAGCATCATCAGCAACAGCAACAGCAGCAGCAACAACAAAGTGGGGAGTTGAAAATAGGAGGATCCGTGCCTCCGCCAAGCCAGAAAGATAATACATCAGAGGTCAACCAATCTGTAACGAAGGATTGAAATGTTATCGGGTCTGCCAAAAATTAAAGACGGATGTGAGGCATTGTTCAATAATTGTAGTTGCACAGCCGCCTCCAGTTAGGGTACTTACCCTCCCTTCCCTTCCTCCCCCTCCTCCTCCTCCCCCTTCTGTTTTTGAGTCTGGTTAGATACACCTAGATGACACCTTTGTTTGTAGCCTGTTCTGTACATATCGTTTTAGTTGTAGATCGAATGATGGGGTTAATTTTCTGTCGAGTACCGTATGGTTGTTGCACCTTGTGATTTGTGTTTTGTTACTGGTAATTATGGTGGATTTAGATTATGAAAATTTGTTATCTGAAAATTAAATGTGTTTTTGGGATTAGTCTCTCAGGGCTGGTTTGATATTGCTGTGCTTTAAAAAAAATTGTTTCTGCTGTGCTTTGAAAAACAACTGTTCTGTTGTGCTATGATAATAAGCTGTTTCTGCTGTGTTATGAGAATAAGTTGTTTCTGCTGTGCTATGAGAATAAGCTGCTGTGAAATAAAGTAGCAGAGTGTTTGGTAAATTTTTTTTTGTAAAAGTTCTTTTGGAAAAAAAAAAGCAGTATGGTAATGTTTGGTAAACTTTTATATAAAACAGTTGTGACTGTGTGAAATGACAAAAAAACTATAAAATGAGTATAATGTTAAATGTAAAATAATAAACCAGCCCTATCTTCCTTTTATCCATCTTCATTTATTAATAATCCATGTCTTTTATTTATTAATAGTCTCTCTAGAAGTCTCCTATTTTTTTTGAGTAATGCTATTCATACCATGTTTTTATACCACATTTCTATACCACCTTAGGTGGCATATGATGTGGACAGCCATATCATTTGAATTAATCAGATTTTTAAATTTAGTTTATTATTTAATAAATCAATAATTAAGAAAACACCTTTGTTAAGTGGCATCAAAACCCATTTTAACTCTAAACCCTTCTTCCTCCCACCACCTTCCTTCCTAATTCCTGTCTGTAATCCTCGACAACAGAAAACACTCCTCTCTGTAGTCCCTCCCTTTCTCCGTCTCTCTTCACCGACGCCCAATGGCCATGGTTTCAGTCCGGACCTTCGGAGAACCAGAGGTATTTAGTTTTTAACCCAAATTGCCCACGATTTCTTTTCGACTTTTCCAAAATCGATAAAGTTTCAAGCTTTTAGTGGCTCAGATTGTTTATTTTTCTGGAATTGTGTTTAATCAAATTATAGAATTGATGGCGGTGAAATCTTAAAGCTGATATTTATTCAATTTTTGGCTTTTGGGTTTTGATGTTTGTATCCAATGTCTTAGAAAGTTAAGGCTAGTTTAGCACACAGATCGGCAAAGGAAAATCGTTTCTGGTTTTGGCTATGGTAGTCTGGTGGGTTTCTGGGTGTGTTTCCATTTCTTGTGCAGATCAGCAAAGTTGTTTCTGGTGGGTTTCTGGGTTTTGTGGAGATCGGCAAAGGAGCACCATTTCTGGTTTGAGGATGTTATTGAACTTTAGAAAGCACTGTAGCTCCACGCGCTTTGAAAAAAAATCAGTTTTCCAATGCAGCATTTAGCTGCTTCAGCATTTTTGAAGATTTTAGCTTATTCTCACAACAACTTCTAAAATAATTTTTTTTTTATAGTTTACCAAACACCTTCAACGTAAAAACTTTGAAAATAAGCAGCTTTTTTTTTAAGCAACTCAATGCCAAACTATACTTAAGTCTGTTAACTTTTATTCTTGATGATTTAGCACCACTCACTAAATTGCTTGCTTGTCACGTCAACTCCTTGCAGCATATATTCCTTATAATCCCAAAACGATATTGCCTGCCACTCAATTACGATGCAATTGAGAGTGATCAAAAACCCCCACACAATATAGCATCATGATTTCACCTGACGTCAAATGGACTTTGTCAATGAAACGCATAATCGTTTTTGTACTCAAGATTGGATTGTATTGGATAATTTTTAAATTTTAATTGCAGAAATATAGGATAATTTTAAATTTCGTAAATATTAAGGGTAAAAGATGAATTAGCCGTGAAAAAGAATATTTATAAGCTGCAAATCTTCGATTGTAGGCACCAAACTTGAGGAAGGATGGTGATGGTAGACGTAGAAAAAAAATATATAAGAAAAGGGTGAAGAAATTGAAAACTGAAACAAAAAATAAAAAAACTATTTTTAAGTTCTTTTCAAAATCTTGAATTTTTTTTTATTCATTATTTTTTTTTAATATCTCTTCCCACCGTTGCTCTCACCACCCTTTTTCATCAATACACATTTTATTTCTTAAGCACGAAAAGTAAAAGTTTATAACTAAAACCTAAAACGAAATAATTACTAAGCCTTGCTTTAAAATAATTATCAAACGAGTTGTATTCTATTCCGGGTGCACCTTACCAACTCCTGAACAAGCGTAAAATAGTTAGTGTAAATATTGGCTTTAGTTTGCATGAAGAAAAAAATGAGTTGAAAATGGCAAAAAGCTTGGTGGAGACTGGAGAGAGCTGGGTAGGGGCACGATCGGAAACCAAAATACACGAGTAAACGCTGAAACGTGCACGCGACAACCGGTACTCTCTCTCCATGCAAGATTTTAAAGTTGACGGTTATTTCTTGTTTCAATAATGTGCAGTAAATCTAGCGAGTTATCGATTTTTCTTCTTCTTAAGAGCTCAATATATATATACACACACTAAAATTACAAATACATACCAGGTCTGCTAAGCTCTGGATTGTGGAAGTACATATATAGAACTTTAATGGAAGAGCTTAATTATTGTACATAATAATAATATTGATGTTATTAGTTGACAGCAGACCGCGATATATAAGACGTCCTATGTATGAACCACTTCACCATTTGCCTATGGGCAGCCTTTTACTGTGTAGAGCAATCATGTGGTCGTCGAGCCTTTCTGGTTTCCAACACTGCTTATCATCCTTATCTACTAAATTTAATAAACTATAATCCACCGGACAGTTTTTGGGTGGTTCTTCACCTCCACGTGGAGGAGGAGGAGGAGGAGGAGGAGGAGAAGACGGCTGAGAGCTCTCTGATCCCATGTCTCTGAATTGCTTGGTAAAGACAACCAAATGCAAATATTAATGTTACTAAAAAAAGAATGATGCGTGGGAAGCCTTACTGGCTCTTTTTTTTTTCTCTTCTTTTCTCTTGGAGAAGATGGGTGGTGAGTAAGCAGTAGGGCTTCCCATTTTATAACGACTCGCACAAGCTTCCATCCTTTACGAGTCCATAAGAGGAGGAGGACTTGCATATATGCTTATTCTCTTCACACCATATGGGGCCATGTATAATAGGTATCAGAATTCGAATTTGAAATCTCGTTCAGGCAAAAAAAAGAATAACTTAAATAGTTAAATTGTGAAATATATTGCAGAAATATACCAATTATTTATATGATCAAATATATCAAATCAAATGTATAATCACTATCAAACTTAAATTAGGAATAAGGAATAAGAAAATCTGGCATGTGAACCAAAGAGAGGCGTGATGTCGCTGCCCTAAAGCCGTAGACCCCTTCCTATGTGCAGGTTATGGCGGTGCCTACAACTCCAAGATACAACCCAAAGCTTCACAGGATGTCTGATCCGATATGCACGCCAACGGCAAACGGGATTGCCAAGTAGTGATCAATTTCCCAAGAATTATGAAGTAGGAATGTAAATAGACTGAGAGAGATGTGAGAATTGAGGGAGACATAAAAGTTTAGCATATTATGTTTTCTGTCTGAGGTTTTTTATTTAAAGAACTTCTCATACCCTTTTAAAAGGAATATAACTCTTCAAATAAAACACAACTCTTAAATATTATAAATAAATACAATAAAATAAAATAAAATAATAATAAGTTTTGAATCTTTAAAAATAAAATATTATAAAAATAATTAGAAAAAAATGAATAACTTAAATGCTTAAGTTATCCCTAGGAAGGAAGCCTGCAGAACAAAGTTAAGATGAAGAATGAATACAATCTAATGCTTAAGTGATCCAAATTTGAGAAGGTCAATGGGGAGGGGCAGTTATATGTGCCCTCCTCTTTGTTTCTCCGATCTTTGCATTGTCGACCAAAATAACATCTAACCAAGTGCCATACAATTCAATGTAGTGCTCACAAAATTTGAGCTCGAATTCCTTCAAACTAAAAACTGAAGGTCTTGGGTTCAAAACCTGCTGCTAGTATGGAAGCCAAACTTGTGACCATGGGAGGCTGAAATGCTTTTGTGAATCTTCTCGGCTCCTGGAAGGGGTGGATGACCATGACTTGCCACCAATTATCCCCCTTATTGCAAATCGAGAAACAATTAAATCATCATCATGAATCGCAATGTAACAAGACACCATCAAATGGAAAAGACAGAGCTACAGGGCAATAAACATACAGAAAGAAAATACATCACCAGCATCCGCAACAGCAACAGCAGCAGCAACAACAAAGTGGGGAGTTGAAAGTAGGAGGATCCGTGCCTTCGCCAAGCCAGAAAGATAATACATCAGAGGTCAACCAATCTGTAACGAAGGATTGAAATGTTATCGGATCTGCCAAAAATTAAAGACGGATGAAGTATTGTTAAAAAATTGTAGTTGCACAGATGCCTCCAGTTAGGACTTACCCTCCCTTCCATTCCTCCCCCTCCTCCTCCTCCTCCTCCCCCTTCTGTTTTTGAGTCTGGTTTTAGATACACCTAGATGACACCTTTGTTTGTAGCCTGTTCTATACATATCATTTTAGTTGTAGATCGAGTACCGTATAGTTGTAGCACTTTGTGATTTGTGTTTTGTTCCTGGTATTATGGTGGATTTAGGTTATGAAGATTTGTTATCTGAAAATTAAATGTGTTTTCGGGATTAGTTTCAAGTGAAACCGCAACCGAAACTGAAACTTTTTGTTGTACAATTCGGTGCGGTTTTGAAGCCAAAATTCCGCTGGGCGTACAGAGGTTAATCAAGGTTAATCAAGGCCAATGGGCGTACAGAGGTTAATCAAGGTGGTTCTTGTTTAGGGTTTGTAGAGGGGAGTGAAAGCTTCAAGATGGTGGTGGTGGCGTCGAAAAATTCCGCTGGAGTTGATTGGAATCGGTGACGAAAAATGGGAGGTCACAGGGATGGGTAGACAGGAAAGTGAAGGCTGGGAGCTTCTCTGTCTTCAGCCCATTGGCCCTTTCTCACCCCTCAATTTCTGATTGGTCCCCCCTTCATTAACCGATTGGTCCCTTATTTTCTTTCTTAAATATGATTGGTTTCTTTCCCATAAGATGGGAGTTCAATTTATTTAACTAAACTTTAAATAACCAATTTCAAACGTATGTAACTATACCGTTATAATCCAGACTCGCGAACGGTTTCCGCCTATGCGCTCGTAGTGACAAGTACTACGAGGATACGCTAAAAAAATGAGTCCTACGTCTCTCTAACCGATGGTCAACGAAAGTCAAAGTTTTTCCTCTAGGGGCATTTTTCGTAAAATTACTATTTTAAATTTTATAAAATTGTAAAGGTAAGGACAGGTTGTCACAATGCCCGCGCGATATTGCAAGATTAAAAAGAAACCGTAGGAAGATTTTGTACATAGTACTATTTACATACAAGGGAGAATACTTTATATGTATTACATAAACGATTTAATACAATCATAAACTCGTAGGAAATCTACAAACAATCACATTGAGATACATAAGCTTAATATGTGCTTACCCCTATTTGACTTCGAACTCTCCTGCGTATTTTACAAAAATTACTGATTAAATTAAATAAAAAAATTCAACAAAATTCAATCACAAATTCCACCTAGATAATTATCAAAATCGGAAAAAGAGAAGAAAAAAAAGAGATTGAGAGGGTCAAAGGGCCAAAGGAAAGAATTGGGATACGAGTCAAATACTAATAAATAAATAATTTCTCTAAACCAAACTGAGAGTAAATAGAAATCTAAACTTAAAACAATCACAACTTCAACACAACTAAAGTCTAGGGAACAAAATCTGATACTCAAGGGAAAAGGATCCTAGCCGGATTGTTTTTTCTGGGGATTTGGGAGATCCCGTGATCGTGTCTGTTCATCATACATCGTGTGATCAGAACGGACACGATCACGGGATTCTCTGAATCCTCATAAAAATAATCCAGCGAACTCAGAGTACACAACTCATCTCTCTACGTGTAAAACACTTGAAAAATTAAATGCAAATTATTGAAATGGAATACTGAAGTAGTTGTGCTAATTTTTCTTTGGGTAAAAGACTGTTTACTACCCTCATGTTTCGTGGTTTTCAACATTTAGTACATCAAGTTTTTTCGTCTTAGATTCATACCTAAAGTGTAAATTTTGGGACAGTCTCATACATCCATTAGTCAAACTGTTAAATCTGCCGTTAATTGTGACGTGGCGCCCATGTGGACAATGACTGGGCACCACGTGTCAGCCACGTTTTTTTTTCTTTTTTTTTTCTTCTTTCTTCTTTCTTCTTTCTTCTTCATTCTTCTTCTTCTTCTTCTTCCTCCAATTGCAACTTTTTTTGTTCTTCCTCCTTCTCCTTCTTCTTCTTCTTCTTCTTCTTCCTCGAATCTGGGGAAGTTTTTTTTTTCTTCTTCCTCCTTCTTCCTTCTCCTTCCTCCTTCTTCTTCTTTTTCTTCTTCTTCTTCCGAATCTGCCCAGATTCGGTTTTTTTTTCTTTTCTTTTTTCTTCTTTTTTCTTCTTCCTCTGACTAAAAGTTTTTTTTTTCTTCCTCCTTCTTCTCGTTCTTCCTTCTTCTTCTGAATCTGGGGAAGATGAATTTTTTTTTCTTCTTTCTTCTTCTTCCTCCTTCTTCCTCTCCTTCTTCCTTCCTTCTTCTCCCCCTTCTTCTCCTTCTTCCTTCTTCTTCATCTTCCTCACCAAAAAAAAAAAAAACCTTCATCTTGCCCAGATTCGGAGGAAGAAGAAGGAAGAAGGAGAAGAAGAGGAAGGAAGAAGAAGAAAAAAAAAACTGAATCTGGGCAGATTTGGAGGAAGAAGAAGAAGAGGAGGAAGGAAGAAGGAAGAAGAAAGAAGGAAGAAGAAGGGAGGAGAAGGAGATTTTTTTTTCTTCTTTCTTCTTCTTCCTCCTTCTTCCTCTCCTTCTTCCTTCCTTCTTCTCCCCCTTCTTCTCCTTCTTCCTTCTTCTTCATCTTCCTCACCAAAAAAAAAAAAAAACCTTCATCTTGCCTAGATTCGGAGGAAGAAGAAGGAAGAAGGAGAAGAAGAGGAAGGAAGAAGAAGAAAAAAAAACTGAATCTGGGCAGATTTGGAGGAAGAAGAAGAAGAGGAGGAAGGAAGAAGGAAGAAGAAAGAAGGAAGAAGAAGGGAGGAGAAGGAGAAGAAGAAGAAGAAGAAGAAGAAGAAGAAGAAGAAGAAGAAGAAGAAGAAGAAGAAGAAGAAGAAGAAGAAGAAGAAGAAGAAGAAGAAGAAGAAGAAGAAGAAGAAGAAGAAGAAGAAGAAGGAAGAAGAAAAAAAAAGTTGCAGTCAAATGGAAGAAGAAGAAGGAAGAAGGAAGAAGAAAGAAGAAAGAAGAAAAAAAAAAAAATGTGGCTGATACGTGGCGCCCAGTCCTTGTCCACATGGGCACCACGTCACAATTAACGGCAGATTTAACAGTTTGACTAACGGATGTATGAGACTGTCCAAAATTTACACTTTATGTATGAATTTGAGACGAAAAAAACTTGATGTACTAAATGTTGAAAACCACAAAACATGAGGGTAGTAAACAGTCTTTTACCCTTTTTCTTTTTATCCAAAGATCCATCTCCACTTGCTCTAAACATAAAGGACAACAACAATTGTCATCTCCACTTTTCGTGCATTCAAAACATCACAACAATTACAATATAAGGGAAAATACATGTGCATCAAGTCACAAAAATTTCCATAAATTTGTCCCAAATGATGACACTGAGTGACACAATAGCATGTGGAATGAAATCATTAAATCCCAACAGAAAACCTTTCAAAGCATTTTTGTGAAATCAAACTCCAACCACCATTTGATTAGTTCAACACAGAATCATTATGAAGACTCTGAGCACAAGGATCAAATGATCCAAATTGTTGAAATTTGATCCAACGGTTACAAACAAGAGACCTCTCTAAAAATTATAATAATTGTAGCCGGTGAAACAAATTTCAACAATCCGGATCAAATGATCATTAAGCTCAGATTATTAGGATCCGGAGAGGATCCAATTCCACTATATAATACCCACATACATACCCATCCGACTTTTTCTTAACTTGATGAATTTCTTATCTATGTTTCCTTGTTGATTATATTTCTCTATCAATAGAAAAATGAAAACAAATAAACAGTTGGGGCTTCAGAAACTTAACATATATTACCATAACTCAACCATAAATAATTTAGTTTACTTTTAATAAGGAAATCATAAAGCAAAACGGAAAATCGAAAAGGTTCATATACTGGAGAGATGAGAGATTTTTCAATGTGACCGTCACAAGGAATAGTACATCACATGTTGTTATATAAATTGTGGAATATGTGTGTTAAAAAGTTAATAACTTAAAAAATAAAATTTCTCACCACTTACATAAAAACACGTGATGTATCACCCGTGTTTCCGTCACAACTAAAAATTTCTCCTCAAAAAGAATGATGGCACTACTTTCCAGAAGTTACATAAATTTTGCTGAATAGTAAATAGTAAACCACACAATTAGAAAAATTAAATGCTTCTTTTTTTTCTAAAATTAGGAGAATGGGCAAGGAGTCATTATTTAAAAGAAAAAATAATGAAAATGATTTGAAAATTTTGAGTTTTAACGATAATAACAAAATAAAAAGTAAAATAAATAGTACCAAAATTAATTTTTTAATATAAAAATTTAATTTTTCGTTAACGGTTTAAGAAGCAAATGCAATTGGTGATGTTTTGGTTTTCTCGTTTAGCAGTTTGACGGTGAACCGCACTCGGGGGAGAACAGCGAGAGGGAAAAGAGAAAAGCGAGAATAAGAAAAAATAAAAAATAATATAATGTATATATATTATATCAGGCAATGGCAGAAACGCAATAATAAAAAAGAGTAAACTGTCATTTAACCCTCTGAACTATCACGTGAGTTTCAATTTCCCCCCTGAACTATTTTTTCAGCCAATTGACCCCCTAAACTATGTTAAAGTGGCCAATTAACCCCCTACCGTTAAGTATCTTTAACTCCATCAAATTTTCTGTTAGAAAGTGTCATGTGCTTGGCACATGACCACCTTTTTACATTTTATGTCTAAATCTTTACAAAGAAAACATATAAAACAAATATTAAAAAAAAACATACAAACCCTAAACTTAATCATTCAAAATAATAGAAAAGGTAAGGCTTTTTATATTAACACCCCATAAAATGTTGAATGCACCCCATATTAAAATTTAATATTAAATGACTTATTTATGTAATGACAATTTTGACCTTATTAGGTTTAAAAAAAAATTATAAATACACCCCAAATCACTATAGCGTATTATTTATCTTCTCAACTATCAAAACCCTCTCATCCTACATTGTTGAACAAAACTCTAACCAATGAAATTACAAACATGTTGATTGAGAAAAATTGTTTTTGACGAATGAAACACGAAATCGATGTTTTTGAAGCTTCACATGAGGTAAGACTTCACATTTTTCATTGTTTTAGTGATTTCGATGACATCGATAATTATTTAATCTTGCGTTTGCTGCATTATTTAAACTTATATATTCATATTCATATTCATATTCATCTTTTAGGGTTCATATTGAAAAATAATGCAGCAAATGCAAGATTAAATAATTATCGATGTCATCGAAATCACTAAAACAATGAAAAATGTGAAGTCTTATCTCATGTGAAGCTTCAGAAACATCGATTTCGTGTTTCATTCGTCAAAAAAAAATTTTCTCAATCAACATATTTGTAGTTTCATTAGTTAGAATTTTGTTCAACAATGGAGGATGAGAGGGTTTTGATAGTTAAGAAGATAAATAATACGCTAAAAGTGATTTAGGGTGTATTTATAATTTTTTTTAAAACCTAATAAGGTCAAAATTGTCATTGCATAGTGGAGTAAATAAGTCATTTAATATTAAATTTTAATATGGGGTGCATTCAACATTTTGTGGGGTGTTAATATAAAAAACCTTACTTTTTCTATTATTTTAAATGATTAAGTTTAGGGTTTGTAAGTTTTTTTTTTTAATATTTGTTATATATGTTTTCTTTGTAAAGATTTAGACATAAAATGTAAAAAGGTGGTCATGTGCCAAGCACATGACACTTTCTAACAGAAAATTGGATGGAGTTAAAGATACTTAACGGTAGGAGGTTAATTGGCCACTTTAACATAGTTTAGGGGGTCAATTGGCTAAAAAAATAGTTCAGGGAGGAAATTGAAACTCACGTGATAGTTCAGGGGGTTAAATGACAGTTTACTCTAATAAAAAATAAACAGCGGCAAAATAGTCAGTTAGGAACAGTGTTTCAGTTTTAGTATCGATTAAATTTTTGGAGTGTTTACCGCGCGCCTCCATCATCCTCTTCGCCACCTATCTAGGGTTTTCAGACCCCTTTCTCGGATTTTCCTTGGGATTTCCGAGCTCGTCAAAATGGCCTTCCGATTCATCGACGTCGGAGCCTCTTCTCCTTCCTCTTCTTTTTCTTCTAGGGCTCCGAACTGCAACCAACTCTCCTGCTTCTTCAGTTCTGTGCCATCCAAAGCCCCATACCTTCATCGTCCTTCCAACACTTCTTCTTTGTCACTCTCTCGGAGCCGCATGGACTGCTCTCTAAGAGCCGCCATCGAAGATACCAATGGTACATGCCACGGCAAAGTCGAAATCGGGCATTCGATTTTGACGGCTTTGTCGCCGTTGGACGGCCGTTATTGGGGTAAAGTCAAGGAATTGGCTCCTTTTATGAGCGAATATGCCCTAATCTACTACAGAGTTTTCGTTGAGGTACTTCGTTTAATTTGCTACCGAGTTTTCGTAATTTTTTGTTGCGTTTTCTTTATTTGAATTTTGAATTTGATGAAGGTGTTATTGTTTTTCTTAATTTCAGATAAAATGGCTGTTGAAACTTTCACAAATCCCTGAGGTCACAGAGGTGCCCAGTTTCAGTGGAGATGCTCAATCTTACTTGCAAGGAATCATCGATGGATTTAGCGTCGATGATGCAGCGGAAATAAAGAAGATTGAGAAAATTACTAATCATGATGTGAAAGCAGTGGAGTATTTTTTGAAACAGAAATGCAGTTCGCATCCAGAGATAGCTAAGGTGAATCCCTTTATCGAGTCATTTAAATTCCGAAACAAGCTTGAAGCTGCTCCTTTATATTTGATACCGTCCCGTTGATAGCTTCGTTTCATATGTTTGAGAATTGTGTAATGTTTTGTTATTGTAGGTGCTTGAATTTTTCCATTTTGCTTGCACATCTGAGGACATCAACAATCTTGCTCATGCGTTGATGTTGAAAGATGCTATCAACAATGTTATGTTTCCCGTCATGGATGAGTTGGTTGAGGCAATTTGTGACATGTCAAAGGATAACGCGTCCGTTCCCATGCTTTCTCGCACGCACGGTCAGACTGCCTCACCCACCACTTTGGGGAAGGAAATGGCAATTTTCGCTGTCAGGTTAAGCATACAAAGGCGCAGAATTTCTGAGGTTGAAATCATGGGGAAGTTTGCTGGTGCAGTAGGAAATTACAATGCTCATCTTGTTGCATATCCTGATGTTGATTGGCCTCAGATTGCTGAAGAGTTTGTAACATCTCTTGGAGTGAGTTTTAATCCTTACGTTACTCAGATTGAGACTCATGACTATATGTCAAAAATTTTCAATGCCCTCAACCGTTTCAATAATATATTGATCGACTTTGATAGTGATATATGGCGCTACATATCTTTGGGTTACTTCAAGCAGACAACTAAGGCTGGTGAAATTGGGTCGTCAACAATGCCTCACAAAGTGAACCCTATTGATTTTGAAAATAGTGAAGGTAATCTTGGTTTTGCTGGTGGAAGTCTTTCCTACCTGAGTGAGAAGTTGCCTAAATCACGTTTGCAGCGTGACTTGACTGATTCTACTGTTCTGAGGAACATGGGTGTTGGATTAGGTCACTCTTTTCTTGCTTACAGAAGCACACTGCAGGGAATAGCAAAGCTACAGGTTAATGAAGCTCGCATGAGTGAAGAGTTGAACCAGTCTTGGGAGGTGCTTGCGGAAGCAGTACAAACTATTATGCGAAGATATAGTGTTCCTGAGCCTTATGAGAAGCTGAAGGAACTAACAAGAGGAAGAACAGTTACCAAAGAAAGTATAAGAGAGTTCATCAAAGGCTTGGAATTACCTGAAGAACCAAAGTCCATTTTATCAAAGCTGACACCGCATAGCTATGTTGGAGCAGCTGTTAAACTGGCCAGGACGGTGGATATGGCTGTTAGATACACCAGAAATAACACCAATGATAACACTGAGAGTGTGAAGATGGTGTCTGCTAAATCTTCTGGTGAATCTGAGCTTGTCAGTTTGATGGCGTTGTCACCATTGGATGGTCGGTATTGGGGTAAAGTCAAGGACTTGGCTCCGTACATGAGTGAGTATGGTTTGATCTATTTCCGTGTTCTAGTTGAGATCAAATGGTTGCTATGGCTTTCACAAATCCCTCAAGTCACAGAGGTACCTACCTTTAGTGAAAATGCTCGGTTGTATTTGCTAGAAATAATTGATGGATTTAGTAATAACGATGCATTAGAAATAAAGAAGATTGAGAGAGTGACAAACCATGACGTGAAGGCGGTGGAGTACTATTTGAAACAGAGATGCCAACCACATCCAGAAATAGCCAAGGTACTTGAATTTGTTCATTTTGCTTGCACGTCTGAGGACATCAACAACCTCGCACATGCATTGATGTTGAAAGGAGCCATGAATGATGTCATATATCCAGTCATGGATGATTTGATTGAGGCAATATGCAAAATGGCTAAAGACAATGCTCATATTTCTATGCTATCTCGTACTCACGGACAGCCTGCTTCACCCACAACTTTGGGAAAGGAAATGGCAAATTTTGCTGTCAGATTAAGAAGAGAAAGGCAAGAGATTTCTAGGGTGGAGATAATGGGGAAATTTGCTGGGGCTGTTGGAAATTACAATGCTCATCTTGTCGCCTATCCTGATGTTGATTGGCCTCAGATTGCTGAAGAGTTTGTAACATCTCTTGGATTGAGCTTTAATCCGTATGTCACGCAGATTGAACCTCACGACTACATGGCAGAACTCTTTCATGCAATTTGCCAGTTCAATACCATATTGATCGACTTTGATAGAGATATATGGGACTACATATCTTTGGGTTATTTCAAGCAAATAACTAAGGCCGGTGAGATTGGGTCATCAACGATGCCTCACAAGGTAAACCCTATTGATTTTGAAAACAGTGAAGGTAATCTCGGCGTGGCTAATGGGAATCTTTGTCATCTGAGCATGAAGTTACCAATTTCACGTTGGCAGCGTGACTTGACGGATTCAACTGTTTTGAGGAACATGGGTTTGGGATTGGGGCATTCTCTTCTTGCCTACAAAAGCACTCTTCAGGGAATATCAAAGCTACAGGTCAACGAAGGTTGCATATCGGAGGACTTGAACCTTACCTGGGAAGTTCTTGCTGAACCAATACAGACGGTTATGCGAAGATACGGAGTTCCTGAGCCCTACGAGAAGTTGAAGGAACTAACCAGAGGAAGAGCTGTTACCAAGGAGAGTATAGTAGATTTTATACAAGGCCTGGAATTACCTAATGAAGCCAAGACCAATCTACTAAAGTTAACGCCGCATAGTTATGTCGGAGCAGCTGTTGAATTGGCTAGGACTGTTGATGTAGTCACGTAGCCATAGATTCAATGGAAGGCGCGGGCGAAGGTGTTATGAGCCAACAATTATATGGTTGCGGAATGTTGTTTTCTTTTCTTCTTTTCCAACTTCTTTGTACTCGCGGATCCTACATTTTTACGTAATTCAGGCATTTTCTAAGCGAGGGCTGCGACGCACCCTCCAACCACATTTTGTAACTGTCACATTGTGAGACCGCAGACAACCATGCGTTCGATTTTGATTCAACATTTTATTCGCGTTGGCGAAAACACAGTAGAATTATTGTATACACAAACTGTAACATTTAGCAATGACAATAGCAAAACAACTTGTTTACTCTCTACATTATGGAGTAGCCTGGACCGCCACCTCCTTCCGGTGGAGTCCAGTTGATGTTTTGCTTCGGGTCTTTGATATCGCATGCCTGTAAAACACATAGTGCAAGAAGACGTTGTAAGGCAACAAAAAGAAATGACTGCTTTTTGTTTATTCGTTTTTGTTCAAGCAAGGTAAATATTTGGCCGAACAATCGATGCAGACTGCCAGGTTTTGTTTTTCAGCATACAAGCGGGCAGTTGCAACCCTGAGATTAAAAAGATGACTAACAAAGTTTGTAGGTTACCAGTGCATCCTCAAAACTTCGAAAAAAGATAAAAGATCGGTTGATGTAAGAGTGTTGGAAGCAACCATTGCATGTGAAAGCATCCTACTATGTATGGTTCCCAACTTACGACTTCCAGAATGACACGAGTGTGGGATAAAGAGAGGTGTAAATTTGATTTGCAGACCAAAACCTCTCCCGAAAGATTAATTGTACGAAGTGCAAGACGAACTAGTAAAGGTGTATGAGATATGCCGGAATAAGAATTCAAGAAAACTAAATAAAATGTTGGCCGGGACATAAACTATTAAGCTCTCTTTCTTAACTGTAGTATGGAACTTTTCCGGCCTTATGTGTGCATAATGGGGATGCTTATATGTTGAAAATTTGGCATGCATAAAAGGTAGCTCTTACTACCCCTTCAAATTACCTTGCAATGTAGGCAATTCTGAGCATTGATCTGCAACTTCGGCTGACCCTCTTCATCAGGGACATACCTACAGTTTAAAACTTGAGATGAATAAGAGAATCCTTTTACAGATGGCCAATCAAACACAAGCAATAATAGAATGGACGTTACTCGTATACACGTGCAGGACAGTATCGTGACTCGGGGCCAGCATACTCTGGCAAATTTACAAGTTCAGGAATGTTGGGGTCTCTCAACCGAAGGTGAGGTGGTTGGTCATGTTCATGATTTGTGTTGCTCCTATACAAGCAAACAAAGATAAATTCATAACTTACTACAAAATAGGACAAGAGCAAGCAGGAAAGTACCAATATCAGTCTGAGTTGCTAGTTCTTTGACAGCTAAAGAAAAATTTAGAAAGTACAAAATCATCGAGGCATACCCAAACACACAAACCACATATACAAAGAGATAAAAATCCTTAATAAACTGGATTCCGGAAAAGAATAAAAGGAAATAGGAGCTTTTGTTGCACACTGAAACATCCAGTAGAAAACCTCCATGGTCACTAGACACTCACACCATGACGAAGCCGTATTCATTTTTCTGGTGAAATGCAATACACTAAAACGCTCAACCATAATTGTGAGAATATTTTGTTAATCTATATTAGTGGTCTTCAAATACACAATGCTTGACAGTTAGAAGCTACATACAAGTGGCAATATTCCGACGGAATGACAATGATTGTCCCTCAACTCCTACCTATTAGTAGTCAGCTACACGTATCCTTTCTCTTTGGGTTTTAGTGAAGCACAAAAGAAAAAAATCTTAATTTTTCTTAATTCATTGCCGAAACTCAAGGACAGAACAAAGAATTCCTTTTAACCTAGGCTCTCAGCCTAGCACATCTCCGCTTCTCAAGTCTTTAACTGCCAACTTGAACCACATTGAGGTTAAACCTCAATTTCACCACATACTAAGAGTGGGAAATGGGGGCACCTTTGTACCAGAGGTTGGCCTTACCAAACTATTTCTGTTAAAGTAGGATAACTCCCTCAAACTACTGTGGAGCGGAATCATGTTGGGAAGGAACAAAACATAACTGTCCAAAAGGATCTATGCTAGAAGCATGCAACTCCAATAGAAGCTTAGCTTAAGACATGAAAAAGGGGATGTGAGAGGGCTCTCTTTTGGAGCAAATATCCTCTGGACTCTTTTAACAGTTCCGTGCAAGTCCCCATTGTTCATTACTTCATTCACAAAGAAGTGGGATTTCATTTTAAACATTGATGTGCCCTGAGTTCTAGAACTCTGAAAAACCTCCATTCCATGCCATTATATTCACATATATTTAATTTCAGAGCCTGGGGAAGTAGGTTATGAAAACCTGATTGTATAACATATGTTGGCAAGGTGGTACCTTTGAAAACTGTTACACTCCAATCTTTAACCAAAAGAAACATGAATACAAGAAAGTTGGTATTAAAAACCTGTGTAAGGAGGTTGGAATATCGAAAGATAAAACCCCATCTGGCTTTGGATATTGAATTGGAGAGTGGAACTGTGCAACCTGCAAATATTTGAATCACTTAGTACCAAACTGTAGTGTGCTGACTATTTGAGTCTGTAGTTTGAGTCCATAGTTTTCAGAATAATGTCTTACATTTGTTGCTTCATGGTCTGGTTTTCCATGCTTCAGCGTCCAGGGAGATCTTCCTTTCATTATGTAACTGATAGGCAGAAAATATTGGCAACTAAGGTTTGAACATCAAATAGTATGAGAAATTACTAATCAGTCGAAGTAATAAGGAGCAATATGATCTCACTGTTCTAAAGCACTTAAGGCCAGGCCAGGAATAAGTCCATATTCGAATGCCTACAATAATACACAAAGGTCAGTGACCATAAACTATAATAAATTTCCAAGTACGAAGCTTAAAGTAAGAAGCATCAGATAAAACCAGCCACATAAAACAAATTTTGCCTTTTTCAACTTACTCCAAGAAATGAAAACCAAGGAAAAAATGAGTCAAAACTTTGCATGGATCAGGTAATTATATAATCAATCTGAACGAGATGGAGCGCAGTAGAGTAACAGTTATCTGAGCTGACCCATTAGTATAGGGCTCAAAAAGGAGGTAATTGATCCCCCAATGATTACAATAAAAAGCTATCAACTGTAGAACTGTAGGGCAAAAATAGGGAGTAGATAAACTCCGAAACCATAAACAAAGGAGAAAGAAATGGATTTTTATACTAACTGGTCGGAAGTTCCGAGCTCGGTACAGTTCTTCCCATATCCAAGAATTCCTTAAAGCATCCCAATATTTTTCCATGCGTGAGCCTTCATGAAGTAGACTGAATGTAGCTTCTGCAGCTAGCATGCCTGTAGTAATATAACTAATAAGTTAGATATCTTCATGAACTTAAAAGCAATTTAGAAGTACGGGCACTTATGTAACGCATAAAAAAATTCTGATTTTTCCAATTCATACTACTAGTACGTGCTTCACCATGAAAAAATATGTACTATGAGCTGGACCATTTGGCCACTTGACTTTCCAACAGAAACAATCAACCGTGAATAGGTATAACGTGACTTGACAAATATAATCTACCAGCATTTGTTGTAACAATTAAAATTTTGAGCATGCTGAATTATTTTCACATAATTAGACATACTGAATAGAAGTAAGATAAAACATAAACCAGATGAACAACTATTTGGTGAATGATACCTGATTTCATTGCAGTATGAGTTCCTTTTATTTTAGGTACATTTAAAAAGCCAGCTGAACATCCAATAAGTGCTCCTCCAGGGAAAACTGGATACGGGATAGACTGAAATTTAACTATCATCATATTTGTATTTGTATAACATGTATAACAGAAAAATAAATGATATATACATAGTTACGAACACATCTATATAATTATAAATACGCAGAGAGGAAGCAGAGAGAGTACTGTTCCCTTACGGTATAGCAGACATGTCGCAAGACTATAAATCTGGCACCACACGTTAAGCAAACACCCATCTTATCCATGGTTCAGAATGATAGTCTGACCACATATGCCAAACTGTAAATCTAAACCATTGATCAGGTAAACTTTTGCCTGAATGTGTGGTCCCTATACACTGTGTGGCAACATAAGCACCTATGTCGCTAGAATGTCTGGCAATAGGGCATTACGCTTTACAATCAAAAGTTGAGAAACCAAGGAGAAGAAGGATTACAAATTGTCTACTTCTGCTTGCAGTGTGCTTTAACTACATCTTACATGAAATTACTATGATTGACAACAATGAGATCCAGCTATGGGAAACTCTGTTCTTAAAGCCTCCTACCTTAACTCTTCAGTAAACATTTCATTCAGTGGTGACAGCATACTTATAGGGGATAATTTTGAATATTTACAATCGTTGTCCATGGATATCCAATTTAAAAAGATACATGATGCAGCCATGTGGAGAAAATTCAGAGTGATAGCATTCCATTGAACTTCTTTCTTGATGTATTGTACACATATCATGTAAAATAGAAATTACTAATTTACCTGAAAACCACCCTCATTCAAGGTGCGAGCCCCATATTGAAGAACAGTCCCACCTTCCAGCAGTGTTTTGATTGCAGGATGATGTTTGAATTTCTACTAGGACCGAATTTTTTTTTCAGGTCAGATAAATGACAAAGAACTTGGAAGTATTGTATTCACTAAACAGTCAACAAAAAACATAATGAAAGTTTAAACTCCGTGTATCACTTCTCCAATTGCATGTACACAACAAAAACTTAGAAACATTAAAATTTTGAGTACCCAAAAATGGTGCAAAACCCTTGATCAATTTAGAGAGAGGCATATATCCAAAGCCAGCAGATGCATTTAGATCATTCAGAAGAACCACTGATTTAATTACCTGGAATTCTTCGTAAGGGTTCAAGAAAGGGTTATGATAATTCAAAGCAACCACAAAGCCAATAGAAATCTGAAAAGTTAAGCAAGAAACCCATCAATATTGCACTCTCTATATCAGAAGTATCACCTTGTTTTACTGAGTATAAAAGAGAAAATATTAACAACGTTATAAAATAGACAATTATTCATCAAAAAGTTTGGCTACCTGTCTATCTTTCATGTGGTATAAAAATGAACCGCCGTATGTCTTTGGATCCAGGGGCCAACCCAGAGTGTGCAACACAGCACCGGGCTCATGCTTTCCTTCATCAATTTCCCAAACCTGAGAACATAAAGTTAGTGGGAAAGCAGCTACAAATCAGAATAGTATGTATTTCAAGAAATTTCTCTTCTTTTAGTTAAAACTTACAAAAATAATAAAAACAAAATAACATTAAAAAATCCACAAAATCAATTAATCCCAATAACAAATAATGGCTGAAACGTCTCTCTGAAACAGCCGTAAGAATACAATATCTAAAGTATGACTAATTTATTTGCTTTAAACAGTAAGCTACCTCTTTAATTCCCAAGGCATAGGTCTGATGCTGTGAATGCCCCTTCTCTCTCAAGTTGTACTTTTTCATTATTTGCTGTTATAGAAACAGATAGATATTCGAATTACATGTGAATGACAAAGACTGAAAGTTTAGAATCAGTGGGAATGTATTGGAGGTAAAGGAAATATTTTTGGAAACCTCTGATAATGATCCTCGACACCCTTCAGCTAGAAGTGTTACTCGCCCTGCATATTGGATATAATTAGTCCATGTAAGCAGTACCAGTTCATAGAAAATTCTAAAGCAAGTGGATAACTCTTTGTTCTCTTCTTGGAGTTATAAAGTGACAGTTCTAACAGGACATGACACCACACAAGGGCAAAACCTAACGATAGTAACGCGGAAAGATCAATGAACATGACTCGTTCAGATAAAGATCTCCAACAATACAGCATAAAGCATCGATATAATGATTGATTGAACAGCAAAAACCAACCATGAATCAAGCACAAGTAAGCTGGAGAAGTTGAAACAGAAAGAAGAAACTCTTTTGTAATTTCTGTTCGAATGAACCAGTACAATAATCAGCCCCTTAAGGTTAAGTATAGTATTTATAGCTCATTATAAACTAACTTATCTAACTAACCTCACCGATTAGACAGATAAATGCACTTGATTTAGCTAACTTAAATAAAATACCTACTCTGCATTACCTTAGGTAAAGCTGATGTGGCACATCTGTCATCTACTAAACATTGCGCCTAGTTACTTTACAATCTTGAAAACTGGCAATACCAAATTCTAGTAAGAGCACATGTGCTACATATGCCCAGAGTGGGGCTTTTCCAACTTCAAATATTTGTTGACCACACTCACATGTGCATGCATGCATGCATGAGGACAAGTAAGAGACAGAGAGAGAGAGAGAGAGAGGTGCCTTTCAATTCTATGCCACGCTGGAAATTTTCCTTCTTTGAACCATCTTTGGCAATTCCCATATCATTAGTTCCAATGCCAACAACCGTGTCGTTTGTATCATATAATATCTGACAAATTTGATAACTTGTAATACCAGTATTTAATATACGGTACATTGAGCAACAGCAGGAAAAAAGTTAACAGGAATACCTCACTAGCAGCAAAGCCAGGATATATTTCTACTCCCAACTCTTCTGCCTTCACTCCCATCCATCGTACCAACTCACTTAAACTGCATCACAAGGTCCACAATAAAGAGCTTGTTTAACTGTAATTATACATGAATTAAATGACAGTGAAGAGAAATATTGACAAAAACAAAAGGGAGCTTCGTGAAAATGTTGCCAATCTTGAAGTTGAACGAAGATTTCATTTCTACCACAAAAATCACACAGGAACAACAGGGACAACAAGGACAAGAAATCTCACTATAAGATACGAATTAAAATGTTACCTAAAATTTAATCATAGACTTTTGGTGTCTTTTTATTTCTCCCCTTTAGTTGAGGTCTCATGATACTAGAGCTTCTTAAGTTCCACTAGCTCCAATTGACCGAAAAATTAAAAAAAAATTCCACTAGCTCCAAGTAGATGAGCTGTTGAACAGAACCAGATTGACAAGGGAAAAATAAAGGCTCATCAACATTGTATGAGAGCTGATAGGGTTATCAGAGAAATACCCAAAAGAATTTCTAGACAAATTTCACGCCAAAGTCACAAATTAACTGCTAGTTTCTTGATAACTTCCAGCACAACTAAAGAGAAGAACAGTAAACATAACAGTGCAAAATGCATGGCAGCCCATAGCACAATTTTCAAGTACCTTATAACATAGTTTCCCCTATTATCAAAAGGAGATGGCAGTGAAAGTGCACGATCCTTTGTAAGAAGCCAAAACTTGTCAGAAGTAACAGGTACAGTGATTGGTGACTGCAAACAAAGTTGGCAAAAAATATACATTAAAATACAAGGGAAGAAAATGTAAGTAAGTTACAAATTATTTCTCGAACGAGTAATACATTCCACATTAGCAGATAAAGCCCTGATATCCCTTGTACTTATATCAGGGAAAAAGAATAGGCAACATATGCCACATCCATTTGTTCAAAATATGACTGTAAAAATGCCAACTCTATCAAAATCAAATTTTACAAGCGTAAAAATTTTTCTCCATAGAAACTTCTTGGAAGCCAAATTATTCAGCTAACCACAAACAAGTATTAGACTATTCAAAAGGATTAGACTGTTCAAAACTACATGTGGTAAGCATTAGGCAACATGAGCAACAACGTTGATATACAAAACAACGATCTTATCACCTTCCAATTGTAATTTGAGTTATTTGCAGATATAAAAAATTTAGTGAACCAAAAGCAATTGGCATCCACTGAAAGTAAAGATTTCAATAGCTTAGCAAAAAAACAAAAGAAACAAGGGCATAGGGTTCAAGTAAATTCGTAGCCTTCGGGGGAAGCAGAAACCAAAGGGAAGGTGAGAGGAGGCAGATAAGTACCTCTTCATCTTTCCATTGTGGGAGAAGTTCATTCAGTGCCCGGGGCTCAAAAACATTACCAGAAATAATGTGAGCACCTATAAGTAATCAAAAAATGACAAAAGGATCAAACATAATAAGAAACAGCAAGTCCAATTCAATTATCCAAAAGCCAAGCAAAGATCAATCTTGGCATTTCAGATTACAAGGATATATATGTATACACACACATATATTTATATATATATTTATCCACTTATCCCACAAAATATCTTAATCTAGTGACTAGAAAGATTCAAGCTTGTAAGTAGTATCAAGTGATTATAAACATACCAACTTCAGCTCCTTTCTCCACAACGCACACTGACAAATCAACATCCTTCTCGCGGCACAGCTGCTTCATCCTTATCGCTGCCGATAGACCGGCAGGTCCAGCCCCAACAATGACAACATCATATTGAATAGACTCTCTGTCCGGTTCACTGCACAAACTCCTGGTCTGAGACCCCAAAGTCCCATTTGCCCGAACATTTACCCAATTTTGGCAATACCCAGATGAGACTTCCGGCCGGGAACCAATCTGGGATCGTAAAGAAGCAAAATTTCGACCCAGAAGCTGAACGTAGAGATAGCCCCCATTTGGTATATGGGTTGTTTTTGGCGAAGAGGAAAATGGGTTAGATGGACTGGGAGAGATTGAAGATAGAAATGAGGATGAGGAGCTTGGTTTCCTGAAAGATTTGGATTTTGTTATGAGCCTGATCATGATGAGAGAGAGAAACAGGAAAATCTGAGCACTGCAGCAAATGGAGGGGGGGGGTTAATGGTTTCGTTTTGAAAGAGGATGGGTAATGGCACAAGGACAAAATTTACGGATAAAATATGAACTAATAAGTAATTAGCATGTTTATTAATATTAAGTAATAATTTAATAATTAACTTTCGTGTTATTTAGTTTATAAAATTTTGTCTATAGATTTGGTCTTAACTAACGCTATGTCATTCAATGACAACTAATACTCTTTCATTGGTTAAATTAACAAAAATTTAAAAAAAAAGTCTCTTATTAAGGATGTAATTAATATTTTGCAAAAATATATACTAGCAAAACTTTAAAAAAAAAAGACGGTTTAAACCATAATGCCAGAATTTTATCTTAACGAGGAACATAAAAAAGAAATTTTAAAGCATAAATCACAACATTTCTGTTTATAATTTTCGTATACATGTTCTCATATTTTATAGGTCATATATATGCCCGACAAGAATATAATAATTTATTTCAAATTCAGTTTGTTTGGGGAAAGACTGGTAGTTTATGACTAGGTAGAAGGAAATAGGACGAAAAATTACCTTAACATTTAGGAGGTTAAATGAAACATTTTGAATTTCAAGACGCAAACGCTTGATATGTAACCATATAATTCAACTGTCAAAATATTAGTGAAATTCACTTCACTTCATCAATCCAAGTATACAATTTGATACAACGATAGTGGAGGTGGCATTTGTTTAAGCATCACAATGGACTAACAATTATTTGCCTACCATTTTTAGGAGCCGAAGATAAGACGTCCCACTCAACTAAGAATTTCAAGTCAATTAACAAAACAGGTTATAGCATAACCTGTAACAAAAATAAATTTCCTAAAGCGAATTATAGAAGCTCAAAAATTGCAACCATTGGATAATTAGACAACCTCAACTGAGGAGGGTTATATTACTTGAGATTACAGAGGGCAACAATAGTCCTTTACTCAAGTGCTATTCAACTTCAACCAACACGCTACTTCTCTTGTCGGACGACATCCTTTCAGCCGTTCTATGTGTAGTTTGGCCGCTCTTGCTACTGCTACTCGCAGATTTCCTTTCGACGGACCTCTGCATGATCCTGATCGGTATTCCGCCCAAATCGAAGTCTTCCTTCAAAGACCTTTTTAAGAACCTGATGTCTGTTTCCGAGAGCTCTTTCTTCCCACTCAAAAAGGCAACAAAAGTAGGCGGTCTGGCCTTCACCTGCGTGAAGTACTTAACCTTGGGTTGAGCAGCCTGATCTTTCCAAGAATGCCTGCTCATAACCTGATGAAACACGGGGAAAGACAGACGGTTACTTCCAATGACCTTTACGGTGTTGGATGGATGATATAAAAAAGGTACCATCAACTGACCTTACGCAACCAACGGTTGAGACGAGCTGTTGACAATCGTGAACACCATTTTTCATATGTATCAATAACTTGGTGCATGACATCTGCGTGGCCCCTTCCCTCCAAGGCTGATATGAATACGATTGGTATCCCAGTCACCTGTTTGCCACAGCCATGCTAACGTTAATTACCATTTAAACCATTGCTCAAAACACATTATCGAAGAGAGAACTTGAAATCCCCCACCCCCGGCGCCCTCCCACCAATGCTTCTGTCATTTTCAGATATCTTCTCATAACCCACCCAGAACCTCCACCAAATAATTCACGGCATCAAACTAGTAACCCAACCTTTATATCATAATATTTCATATCATTAAAACAGAACAAAAACCCCATATTAACTCAGGCAGCCAAGGAGAAGCATGTGAAAAATATTGTAAACATCCAGTTCTGTTTTCTATGAGAAGCATTTGAAATGAGCACGGAGCATTATAGACATTAACTTAAGAAAATAGTGCGCATGTGTACCTGGGGCATGATAGTCTGGATTTCTTGGGGCACAATTTCCATGACCTTGTCAAATAATTGCTTCCCCCTTAATAGATCCATCTTGTTCACAACCACAACCAAGCCCCGGGCTTCTTCAACTGCCTGTCTAGCTATAACTACTTCATCATGCTTCAAACTTCTCCTAGAATTTGCAATCTGATAATTACATATGATGTTGTAAGAAAGGAATCAGTTAAATATCAAGGAAAAAACAAAAATCACTTACATTACGTCATATAACATTTATAGTGCAAACTATCAAATTTTATGTAGCAGAAATCTAAACATATCACGAACTCTAGAATTTTCTTAAAAATAAACATATCGTTTGGCACACCTCTTCTGCATCAAGGACCAGAGCAACTACATGAGCTCTCATTAGATTCTTCCTTGTCTGCACAATGCTCAAGGATGATGGTCCTTTCTCTTGTTTAGCTCGTTGTAACCAACCTGCAGTGTCTACCTGAATAGGAAGGCACAATAAATCAAATAAAATAAGCCATGTTCAAGAAATTTGATAGTTCAAACAAAGAATACTTATACAAAAAAATTAAAAATAGAAAGTGCAACAACATTCAAACTTTATCAAGCACCTTATAGTTGCTTATCCTGGGACACTGCGAATTAGCATACAGATATGCACTTAATGTCTCACATTTATTAACAATAACACATTTTCTTAAGCCAAGAAGAAAAAATACAAAACTTGTACTCAAGATAGAAATCCAAAGTGAGGGCTAGTGGTTGCTATAACGAGCTGCATTTTAGCCCAGGCCGCGCTTAAAATTGAAGCATGTCTTGTCAAAACTCAAAAATGCTTGAAAGAAACATCTTTGAAGTTTTCTCATTCCAGAACTTCCAACTGATTTCTCTACCCAAGAAATAGAAAGGTATGAAGTATACTAATATCACTCAAGTTCTTTATGAGCGAAGAAGTGATCCTACAAATCTATCAGTTCAAGCACACTATTATGAAATGGAATTAATAGTACATGATTTTGATATATACTGTAAAGTTGGGGTTGAGACAGAATATAATCTCTGGCAGATACAAGACCAGGTAATAAAGAGCATGCCAAGGAATATGAAGGACTACAAAATATACAACAACAACAAAGTCTTATCCCACTAAGGACTACAAAATATAAATAAAGGAAATCAACTCGTAACCTGAGTTTGAAAGTTAAGAAGCACCAAACAAATAAATATAATATGTACCAGGTATACAGTTCTCCCTTCAAACTCAAACTGAGCTCTAATTGAATCTCTTGTCAAACCAGCTTCTGGGCCCACCAGCACACGTTCTTCTTGTAACAATGTATTCAGCAAGGTTGACTTCCCAACATTGGGTCTTCCTACAATTGCCAACTGTAATTCCAGCTTACTTTCCTCAACATCACAAGAACTGCCATCCTCAGCAGTACCTTCTTCATCTAGGATCAAGAAAGAAACAAAAATGGGGTTATCAATTAGGATAGCACAAAAATTGACCCCTTCATCAAGAAAGCAATAAAAGAATATGAATGATGTGGTTAAGGAGCAGCTTGTTTACAGGTTGTATTACAATAAAACATATGAAACCATCCATAGCAGCCTGTTTGCAGTTTAAAACGATAATAAATATTTAACAAGATTAAGTATATCCAAAATCTGAAATACTAGCTTGTTGATATTGGACTATGTAGTCGTCATTCAGTGCAAAATCCACCAAACAGGTTCAGAGACAAATAATAAGAGTATCCAAAGGTTCAGGGCCAATAGAAAATGTTCAGAATATATTATAATACAAACTAAACATTTAAGAAAGTAGATTTGCTTTGGAAAAAATCACAGAACTAGACTTTTGACTCCTCTTGGGGCATCAATGTCAAAGCATTTTAAGAACATTCCTTTCTGTAATCGTGCTTGATGGTGGAGAATGTTAGATTTGAGATAAATGTATTCTGCTTGTGTCTGATATGTTGGTAGATTTGTTTTTTATTAACATTATTTTCCATCCTCGCGCTTGAAATTTTAATACATTTTCTTGTTTCACATAAATAAATTATAAACTCAGCACTGTTATATCTAGAGCTAAAAAAGTATATGCTAAGATGTGTGAATACTAACACTGCAACCCAAATCCAAGTTTATATAAGCATGATAGTCTTCATTAATTTTCTCCATAGAGCAATATGGTTGCATAAAATGCAAACATGCCACGAGAGACCAGAGGGATTAGAAGACCATATAATATTTTGAAGAAGTTCATCTATATGCATGGAAATACACATAACAGGAGAGAACAAGTTTCTATGCATGAAACCAATATTCTATTGAAAGAAGAAAAGGATAAATTCCTTACTGTTTAATACTTGGAGCATATAGTCCTCAAGCTTAGGTTTCAGGCTCTCATAAAGATCTTGCATTCCTAGTCCAGTTTCAGCTGATATGGCAATAGGGTCACCAAATCCTAACCTATAAGCTTCAGTAGCAGCCGTCATAAGAGAACCACTACCATCAAAAAGTGCTTCAGACTTATTCATGGCAACGACAAGATTGATTCCAGGTGCATTTTTGCGCAACCACCTTCCAACCTCCAGATCAAGGGGGTGCAGTCCAGCTCTAATCACAAGATATCACAAAGGACTTAATAAATTTGCATGTAAAAGGAAAAGAGGAAGTGGTGGCCAGGGTCGTAGTGTAAGGTGCTAGCACTCTAGGTGTTCTTTCAAATTATAACAGTGGAAAAGAAAACTACAAATTTCAAGAGAAAGGCCCTAAAATATAACTCCCTGGTCAACCAGATGTGGCTTATGTACTAGTACTAGATCATATAATATACAGTTTCTCATTCACAGTTAATAATCCCACATACACACGTATTTGGATGTATTTTTATGCATGCATAAGCGTGCATGTATACCCAGAATAGCCCAAAAACATACTCATCGTGTAACAAACCAAATTGAACCACATTAAGAACATTTTCTTTTAACATAAACAAAGATATGCCAGCCTCCATATAACTAACCTTACATCTAACAGGAAAACCGCAAACTGAGACCTTGCGAGAACACTTGCAGTCATTCCTGATGTTCTATCAAGAATAGAGCCTGAAGATGCAGCCGTTTCTAAACCAGCTGAGTCCAGTACTCTAAATCGTAGATCACCCAATTTGGCAATGCCTTCTCTTATATCACGAGTAACATGATCATCTGGTGTATTGTAGACAAGAGCCTCCCGCCTCCGGATTAAACTAAAAGAAACCCACAAAATAAAAAATTTAGAAGGCAAGGCCAAGAGCGCTGCAAGTTACAATATCTGCATTCGTTTTCTCTTTTTGACAAGTAAAATGAAAATTATGCCAAATACACATACATAGTAAACAAAGTTTAAGGGAAAAAAGGCAAATGAATTACTGACCGATTAAACAAAGCTGACTTGCCCACATTCGGGCGCCCAACAAGAACTACAGTAGGAAGCAGATTCTTGTTCACTTTGGTGAAATCCACTGGTTTTTTGTACAATCCCCTAGTTTTCTCGGCAGTAACTTTGCAATCAGAATCGACATGGGGTTCCTCTAAATGAACAGCTGTACCCTTGCAAGTATCAGAAGCCGGCAGTTGATAAGTGGGTAGCGTGCAAAGCTCCCCTGTGGCCTGAAGGATAAAAGGATGCAAGATTGATATTGACCTGCACTGAGCCCTAAACCTTAAAGTTGGATTTCCAAAGGGACTTAAAAAGGCCGCGGTGAATAATGATCCTGAAAGAAAACAATCATCAAGCACATATAGTTGCATCTAATCTTGGAAATTAAAAGATAGAAGTTGATAGCAGGAAAATCAAATCCTTACCAAAATTATTTGAGTGCTTTTGTCTCTCTATGTACAAGTTGGGGATTGTGTTGGTAGAACTCTGAAGCGGATTATGAAGGAGACCAAAACCAAACTTCTTCTTCAGCGCTGGAAGAGAACGAATGCACGAATGAGACATACCCAACAAACTTCCTCTTCCCCTTCCTTCTCAGAAGATGAAGATGTGAGAAGATTTTCCCAATTTCATTCTTCAGTCATAAAACAGAAAGGAGTTCAGCTTAACAATTCAAAATCAAAAGGGCTTAACAATTCAAAATCAAAAGGGACTGCTTCCATTGAAAATTCAACCCAAGAAACCCAAGAAGCTTGTGCTTTGGTAAGATTTTTTTAATAATATTGGCATGCAATCTATATATTATAAAATGTCGATAACAAAGATATACAGTGCTATGGGTGTGGCAGGGGTGGAGCAGAGGATGGAACGAGGGGCTGACAGAAAAGGGCTGCGGGAGGGACGGAAACAAGGAACGCAGGTGGGCTGAACTTGAAGCCATTCTTCCTCACAAAATTTCGGCGGAGTTTCCTTTGTTTATATGACATTTCGATATTATACAGAACCTGTTAAACACATTATTTCTACATTTCGACTGCATTCTCAAGCACAGTATAATTCTTTGATAAATGATTTACTCACACACGGCGGTTGAAAAGAAAACCGTGAGAGAATCCACGGTTCTTAAGCCTAATTACTCTGATTAGTTGGGATTGAGGTTTACCCTAGTACTAGTAGGATTGAATCCCTAAATCAATATTTTCCAAACTAAATTAAAAGGAAAATAAGGGTAGAAAAAACAGAAAAATAAAAGGAGGAAGAAGGAAGAAGAAGCCTGACCTGTAAATGGGGGAGATAATGGCCACCCAAAGTCTGAAAGTGGAGGAGGAGGAGGGGGAGGAGGAGAGTACTCTCACGCCTGCCGCTGGCTGGGTAAATTATTATTTTTTTAATTATTATTTGGGAGGTCTTATTGGTATATGGCTGGGTTTTCTTATTCACATTATGCACAAATCCACTTATACGTCGAATAGAAGAAACTACAACTTGAGCGAGAAAATTTATATATTAAAGTAAATACTTAAATTTGTAAAAAATAAAATAAATAAAAGCATTTTACTGTGTTTATGAAATAAAAAAGCAATTTACTTTTTTTCTTACTATTATATATTATATCAAATTTTATTAAAAAAGTATATAAAATATTTGATTTGGGACAATGGTATTTTAGTAATCATATTGGTTTATATTCCGATTCTGCTGAATTAGTAAATAACTTTATGGAATTAACGTCATTTCTATTCCGATTCCAGAACATTTAAATAAACAACTTCAACATGAATCTGATTCTGACTTCTTCTCATTTCAACTCCTCGTGAATTCAATTCATCCTATTTTCATTTCAATTCATCATATTTTCATTACTGTTACGTAAATGCGCAATAAGTGTTAAACCAGTTCATTGCTGTTTTATAAAATTTCACGGAAAAAAAAAAACTGTTCATATTAATTAAAAAAAAAAAGAGTTTTATAAACTTTGCTTGAGCAAAAAAATCAATTAAAACAAAATTGTTAGCACATTTAGCCAAAAGCTCTAGTCTACACGAATGATACGACGAACGCATTTGAACCAATGTCTTTGATTTTGTTTGACGTTCTTGAGAGGATAGGCATGAGATACTTAGAAACAACAATTACATATGAAAATCATTACTAATCTAAGAAGAATACAGATCTATACATTTTGTTAGAAATTGCCAATTTTTATACTAACAATACTCTTTCAAGCTTCATGCAGCTCACCATTATGTCATAAGCACATGATTTTCAGTGTGTTGCGCGTGAATTATCAATGATTCATATGCTAGACAAGTTATGGAACCGTATTTCCCAGCATAAAGAACTATTTACAATATATTATTATGACTTACTCGGAAAGATATAATCCTTAGAGAGCTATACATCGTCAATAAGATCGTCATTTCTAAACATCGTTTATGACATTTGTGGGATCATAAATTTTCATTAGTTGTAATAAGGCGATCAGAATACACACACACACACACTTTCGTAGTCCAGTCATAAATTTTAACTACAAAAATATTATTGTTTTCATCAACTACGCACACTATTTTCTTAACTATGCAAACTATTTTCTCACCAACTCCTTTAAGAATTTTTATTAAATCCGTCACTGAATACACAAGCATGTCGTTTCATCTTTGAAAACATGAAAGGAACAATCAAACATTCGAGATTGAGATTAGTCGAGGAAATCAAACATATTATCCACACACCTCTTTTTACTTCTCACATGCCCCTTGTTAATTTTTGTATGTTGATCTTCTTCAATTCATCCAATCTGACGGTCGAAAACCAAAAAGGTGTAAGATAAGTAAAAAGGGGTGTGTGGATATTACACCCCCTACTTTAAGAGATAACATGAACACAATATTGTAGGAAACCATACAAATGAAATGCACAGTAGCAGTCATCTTTCTAAAAAATTAGAAACATGGTTAGCCAGTAAAACCATACAAATGACTTTCTGTGACCTGAATTAGCGCATTAAATTTATGACGACAAAATTAAAAAAAAAGTTATGTTTATAAATGTGAATCAGTTTATAATTCGATGTACAGAAAGACCAGTACGTGTTAGGCATAAAAGATTAAAGAAACTAACGAAAAGTCCAAAAAAAACTTCATTTTTAATGAAAAGTCTTTATTAAATATATAGTGAATATTACCAGAGAAATGTATAATTATGGTTTTTATTAAAAGTAAACAATACCGGGAGTGTTTTGTTAAAACTCCTTAAGAGCAAGTCCACCGTTGGACTTTGCTCGGGGAACAGGCGAGAGGAAAGGGCTCGAGGGCCGGTGGGTTCGGCTCCAGCATTGGGCAGCCCGAGGGCCAGGCCCGTGAGGGATTGCCATCCCTTCAGCCCGAGGGGTGTGACGTCAGGCTGACGCCATGCCTGGCGTCAGTCCTTTTATTTTTATTTTTTTTGTGTCAGGCGCGTGCCCCTCACGCTCGCGTGGGGGCGCGTCAGCCAACACGTTTTTAGAGTGAATGACCCGTGTGCAGTGACCGTTGGGAAGCCACGTGGCTTCCCACGATCCATTCGATCCCAACAACTCTTTAATACGAGCCGTTTGATTTCCAACGATAATAAAAAAAGCTGATTTAATATAAAGCGTTCGATCTGAGATCAACAGTTGATATTAATCTACTTTATAAATTAAAAAAATAGTTTTAAAATTAAGAAAAGTTACCGTTGTGACACGTGACACAATCTGGAGTGTTGGAATTCAATTTTTTTTTAAATCCAAAGGCAGAGATTAATTATTTGAATAAAAAAATTAAAAAATTGTAAAAAAATCCGAAAAAAATATCCGAAACAAATATCTGAAAATATCTTATCGAAATCTATGACTAATAATAGTCGTTTTGGGTAAATGACACGTGACGCAACGAGAACGATTTAAAATATCATATCCGAAATTACAAATAAATTTATTTAGTATTATTTTGTAAAAAAAATTAATAAGATTTTATTGCCTATTGCCAAGACTATTCAAATGCAACGATGAAGATCCAAAATACAATTACTATTTATTAAGGTAGTTACTGTTTATATAGTGGATTTAATAGTGGATTGTCTGAACGAGAGCTCTAAGAGTAGAGTTGCTCTAAAAGATTTGGTCTTGAGAAAGAGATGTGGTACTAACCACCGTCAGGTGTCAATGGCTCTACAGCCACAAGACAGAAGCCGGCGGGCCCCACAAGTGCTGTGATATCTCCCAATTGTCTTGAATTTGAAACACAAAAGAAGATCCCAGATCCTTATCCCTGCCGCCAACACAATCACCACAAAAACCTCTCCAAATCTCACACCTTTCTCCAGAAATCTCCTCCGCCAATTACTTGACTTGCCTAACAAATCCTCTATCTTCTTACCAACAACACAATCCTCTCTCTCTCCTCTCTCCTCTCTCTCTCTCTCTCTTCAGGAGGATTTTCCATAGATAATCTGTTTGGACTTTCTGGGAAAGCTTTGATCTTTGGAATTTTGATCACACTCCCTGGAATTGTCTGGCAGTTTTACAACTTTCTCACTTGCTTCTGGGATTTTTTTTTTTTTTTCTGGAAACAGAGTTGCGGGTAGGTGGAAGAAATCTGATAAATCTACAGGATTCAATCGTTGAAGATGAAGATTCAGTGTGATGTGTGCGAGAAGGCGCCGGCGACGGTGATTTGTTGCGCCGACGAGGCGGCTCTGTGCGCCAAATGCGACGTTGAAGTACACGCAGCGAATAAGCTTGCAAGCAAACACCAGAGGCTGCTCCTTCAGAGCCTCTCCAACAAGCTTCCTAAATGCGACATTTGCCAAGTAATTATTTTCACTTCCCATTTTCTTTCTATGTGTTGATTAATTTCCCAATTTCCAATTTTTATGTTTTTGTTTGGGGTTTTAGTTCCTGATATTAGTTAATTATGTATTTAGATTTGATGAATGTAAAGGGTGAGCCGGATTGAGATAGGTCTAAGGGTGCTAAGAGTGTTGGAGTTGGAGCATCCAATTCTTAACTAAACCCGAAACCAAGTGACAATGGGTAGAGGTTTCCAAGATCTAATAAGGAAAATTAACGAAAATGACTCAAAAACGTTGGTTTTAATGAAAAATGACAAATACAAGTGTAAGTGAATAGTACCAAAAAAGGTAAAAATATGGTTTTTCGTTAAAAGTGAACAGTACAAGAGAGTTTTGTTAAAACTCCCAATAACTTAGTAGTATAATTTTCTTTCGAGTAAAATTACAAGTACGATATGATTGGCCCGGTTTGAAACTTTATGTTCTCGACATAGTCCGCTTAGGTGTGACTGGCTTTTGGGCTAAGCAGGTTGATTAGTTATATGGAGTGATGCGGACGCCATACAGATGAGCGCAACTCAACTGATGATTAATTTTTGTGCATATGAAAGTAGTAATTTCTAATTTGTGAAGTGTATGTTGCTAGTGAATGAAGTGTTTGTTCACTACTTGCAATGTAAGTCAGTGAATGGTTGAGTCATGGGGATTTTGAGAGTTTGTTCGCTACTTGCAATGCAAGTCAGCTAATGGTTGAGTAGATGTCCAGCCTTGTGGATTCTGAGAATGTCGATTCGTCAAATTTAATAATGATTGATCCATAATCAGGAATTTTTTTATTGAATTGGAACGTAAAAGGTGCCTTTTAATTCTTAAGCACAAAGGGTACAATTTAGTCCTTGTTGTGGACCATGGTTTGAGTCATGGAGAAGATGAGAAAAAAATTCATTGATGCGTTGGAGAGTTGGGAAAGGTAAGGCAATTAGAGAAAGTGTTATTCTGAAATTACTCGTGTAGTCTTAGGTTTTGCTGTAATTCAGGAAGGATTTATAATTTATGGTACATCATTTATAACTATATTCCAGGGCGTTTTACTCTTTCTTCCGAGTTAAACATAGTGGGGGGTAGACAGAGATGTTTCGACAGCTCCGTAAGATGAGCAGAATCAGGGAATCAAAGGCTGACGGGTTCTTATAATTATTGTAGTAGCAGACTATGCAAGATGATCAGCTTGAATTTCTCAAGCCACATTTGAGCTTTCCTCTTGGTTTATTTCTGCTTTCTTGAAATCAACCGTCTTCATCTCAATTACTAATGAACAACAAGAAACTCACGTAAGAGTTCTTGAAAGATAAATAAGGTTTCGTTTTAAATCTGTCTTAGCATCACTGGATTCTGATGAGTTTGTTAAATTCTCTTGAAGTAATTGCTCAAATTTCAATCTCTCCCTCTCACACATATATTCTGATTTGCAGGATAAGACAGCTTTTATATTCTGCGTAGAAGACAGAGCCCTCTTTTGTCAGGATTGTGATGAACCAATTCATTCAGCCAATAGCCTCTCTGCAAACCACCAGAGGTTCCTTGCCACAGGAATCCGAGTGCCATTGGCCTCCAGTAGTACTAAGGAAGCTGAAACGAGTAGCTTGGAGCCATCCAATCAAGGTGCACAGAAGATTTCAACAAAAGTCTCAGCACCACAGGCTTCAGGCATCTCATCACCTTGGGGTGTTGATGACTTACTGCAATTATCAGATTTTGAATCTTCTGACAAGGTTAGAAAGATCCCTAGACATTTGGATGTTATGCTTTACTCATAATGATTATAATTACACAATTGTCTTCTCACAGAATAGCATGGTTTCAATTGAACACGTAGAAACAGCATTGAAAGATGCACCAGAACTTACCCTTTTTCTGTTGAAAGACCAGAGAAATGGGCGTTATCATAATATCCGTGGAAGTCAGGGTTTGAAATTAATTATTTATCTACTGTATATAAACCAGGGAGAGTACAGAAACTTCATGAGTTTTTTGGACTTTCAAGATAGAAGTAGAGGATAATTTTAATTGAGTTCACTTTTCTTTTTCTCATCGCTATTTTAGTTTGATCATTCATAGAGCATATATGCACGATTATACGAGATTATATGACTTCAATAAGTTGATAGCTCTAAATAGGTCATTGCTTAGTTGGGATGGAGTTCAGGCAGTTGTTCGGGTGAAGTCAGTATAGAAAAAACATTTATATAAAATTGATGCCAACATTGTTGATAAGTTGTTTGCCTTTTCTTTCATCTATCCCTAACCTTGAGAAACTCTGGACTGTGCTTTCTTCAGAAGGATTCGCTTGAGTTTGGAGAGCTCGAATGGATAGCAGACATGGGTATTTTCGGTGATCAGTATCCTCAGGAGGCACCGGCAGCAGCTGAAGTTCCGCAGCTCCCAGCACCGGAGTCTAGCAATTTTACCTCCTACAGACCCCCTAAATCGAGCAGTCCGCAGAAGAAGCCTAGGATTGAAATCCCAGATGACGATGATGAGTATTTCACTGTTCCTGACCTCGGCAGATTTTAGACATGTATCAACTTGATGGATTAGTTGATAGGTTGAATTATATACGTTCATACTAAGTACACGCACGTACGTATTTATGTATTTATTATATATGTTCATACTAAGTGCATACCAGTACGTATTTAAGAATTTATAATGCATTTTGTGGGATTCCTGCCCCTTTTATTTGATCCGTCGATATGTAATTTTGCCTAGTCAGCAATATGATCATACGGCACAGATTATGTGCCTGCTGTTATAATACCAAGCGACAGTGGTAATTGGTGTTTATGAGAAAAAAGAGTGTCTTGAAGCATGTATTGTCAAGCGATTGCGCGTTAAAAAGAACCAAGCTCATCTCGTCAACGCTAGAACTTCTTAATAAATGATGCCATTCCCGCGAAGTGAAGTTCAATTTCTATTCGTTAGTTCAGTGCTAGGGTGTAGAACTGGATCTCATATGGGATCAAGAGATATTCAATTTGGAGTTATCTTTTATATTTATATATGTATATATATACACACACACATACCAATAATTCCGACAAAGCATGAAATTATTCAATCAGCCAGCACGTTCTTGCCAATGATTCTGACAAAGTTTAGAGTCATTCAATCATCCATATTCTACAGTGAAAGCATCAATTATTCCAACAAATTTCACTGTTCAGCAATAGTGAAAGCAAGTCATCATTCATCAATAGTAAAAGCAAATCACCCAAGATCTTTTTCCAATTTTATAAGAAGTGGACTCCGCAGGAGGAAGGTTTCAAGTTTGGAATTTTCATAATTTCCCAATAAAAACTTTCTTTGAGTTCACACGGTCGACTTTGGAGATTGGAATATCCCTAAGGTTTCTAGTAAAAACATTTACAAAAAGAAATGGTCAAAAGCCTCTTTTAGAAGTGAACATCACGTCAAAACAGTTGAAAAAGCTTATGTTCTTTGTAAAGAACATGAGACTTGTCAGTTATTCACACAAGAACAAATTAAAACTCGTAGAAAAGATGGTTACAATTACATTCACATAGGTCTAGTCCAAATAGCAGTCAAGCCCTTAACAAGAAGAAGCCTCAATACCTCTATTTTGTTATGTCTCTGAGATGCAAGATTCATTGACTTCAGTGATAGCATTCTTGGAATGATTGAGTCAAGCCTTTACAACGAACCAATTCATTTTGATTGTTTCTCAGATCTCACGATAAGTCTTTCAGATCCTCACATACTGAAAGCACTCACATTAAATATCAAAACCTCAGGGTACCAAGTTCTTGAAGAAGTCCAACCATTAGCCTTAATTTTTAAAGTTTACTACAAAGTCACAGAAATAAACATGAATTTCCAAGCCTTAGTTAAAAGTCCTTGAGACCACACACTCTTGATACAAACCAATCAAGAAAATGCCAACATTAAAATACCCAAAACTATCAAATGGTCAAATATCAGTCTACCTTCATATTGGTGCTTGATCAATGAAACCAAACCAGTAAGCATACAAAATAGCTTAGTCAACCTAGACAACATAGAACAATATTTTGACAGAATAATTAAAATCAATTTCAACCCTCCAGCTAGGAAATCTAGTGTTACACAAATCTTTAGAACCCACTAGGAATTCTTTTTCTAGATCCACATCAGCCGATATGGTGGGTCGAGATCAAGATTTAATTAATTCCTTAGTCAATAGAAAATTAAAATCAATAGATAATAGCTTAGTATTTACGCAACAAGAATTAATTAATGATTTGATCAATATGAAGTTAAAATCAGTAGAAACAACCTCTCAGGTTACTCATCCAGGATACCAACCTAACACCCAAAATCAAGGAGAACAAACCTCTCCAACAGAATCTGATTTCGAAGCAAATCAAGTCAACCACCAACTACTAGTCCTAAATAAACCATTCAAAATTCAATGGAAGAAACTCAATGCTGACATCGAAGCAATAGAAAACATTCCTAGAAGAAACATCTTTAGGGAAAAATATAGAAAAGAACCAAAATTGGACATTTACAATAAATGGACCAATTTCATGAAAAAAACACAGATTTGAAGTATTTTTCTTCGATTTTGTTGAAAAATATTACGAGTTTGAAAAGAAATTAGAAGTCATCACCAAAGAAAATTGGGTCAAAGAAGACAAAATCATAGTCTCCTCTAGTCACCCTCCACAATAAACAATTTTAATCACAACCGCAAACACACATGTACCAGCCACTTCTTTCAAACTTCCCAAAAAAGATGTAGGAGTTAGGCCAGTCATTGAACAAAACAATTTCATAAACTAGAGTCTACACACCATAGGAAAACAACTAGATAAAATAGAAAGCAAAATAGATAGACTTTCACATTCCAAACCAACAATTAAGGAAAAATCCTTAGTCAACTTCCCAGAAGCCTCATCTAGCACAACAGCTTTGAAAACAATCTCTACAAGTCAAAAAATAGATCAAATGTTACAAGAGTTAAAACAAGAAAAACAGTCAATGTTTTACAATACCCACATGAATCTCAACCAGAAACAACTTCTGCAATATGAGATTCAGAAGGCGAGAGTGAAACAAATTCCATCAGAAAAGTAGAAGAAGCTTTTCAAAATTTTGAACTAAAACGAATCACAAACAAAAGAGTCAACTCGACAACTTTTACCAAAAATTGGTATCCAAGACCAACACCTCTGGATATTCAATTTAAAGAAAGAAACATTCAAAACCAATTCTCAATCTCGGCTGATAAACTCTATGAATGAAATATAGATGGATTATCAGAACAAGAACTTTTGAACAAATTACAACACATCTCCATGGTTGCTAATAGTTATATTACCAATCATAACTTAGTCAAACCCAAGTTGTGGACCTTTTGGTCACTGGATTTACATGAATGCTTCATTCCTGGTGGGAAAAACATCTTATTGAACAATCCATAAATGAAATAAAAAATGCAGTCAAAAGAAATGAAGAAGGAACACATGTTTTCGATGAACATATCAGAAGAGGGGTCCCGGATTCAGTCAACACATTACTTTTCACTATCATGGAACATTTCATAGGGACACCTAGTAATGTCACATTCAGGATTCATGACCAACTCAGTAACTTAAGATGTCCAACCTTAAGCGATTTTAGCTAGTACAAAGATGTTTTCATGTCCAGAGTCATGCTTAGAGAAAATAGTAATCAACCATTTTGGAAAGAAAAATTCATTAATGGATTACTAAATCTATTTGCCCATAAAATCAGAAACGTTTTAGTTAATGAAGAAGGTATCATACTATATCATACCCTTACTTATGGAAATATTATTAATATTATCCAGAAAGAATGATTGAAAATGTGAATTGATATGAAAATTACAAAACAAGTCAACAAAGACAAGTCAATAGCCAAATACGAATTAGGAACATTTCGTGAACAATATGAGTTACCTCCTATTGCACCATCTAACAAAAAGAAAAGATCAGAAACCTACAATAGGTACCCAAATAGATACTCCAGAGACACCCCAAATATAACAAATTCAAAAATAAGGGTTTTGAAACAAATAAATTTTACGAGAAATCCAAGTCTAGCAAGTGGAAGAGGAAACCCTCAAGAAAATTCCACTCACAAAAACCAAGAACAAAAGGGAAATTGCTACAAGTGTGGCAAATTTGGTCATTATGCAAACAAATATAGAGTTAAGAAAACAATCAACCAGTTGAAAATCTCTGAGGAAGAGAAAACCGAGTTAATCCAGGTATTGGAATTAAGAGACACAGACCATAGTCAATCCAAAGACGATTTAGAATCTAATTCATCTTCTCTCAATCACTCCTCAAGTAGCCTTTCATCCCATGACATAAAGATAAGATGCACATATACTTGTTGTAAGAGAATTCCAGCCCTCAATAAACAAGAAGAACAAGAAAATCTTCTTATCGAGTTAATTAGTAAAGTAGATGACCCTGAGTTAAAATCATTTTACTTAAACAAGCTTAAGAAGTTAGTCTCCCAAGAAGAAACCAGTACTAGTCAACCACAAGCAACCCCAAAAATCTGTCTTAGCACAACCTTGGAAAAGTTTAATAATGCTAAGAAAGAAATTACGATCAAAGATCTACAAAGAGAAGTCAACAAAATTAAGGAAGAAATTAAGTCCTTAAAATCAGAAAACATAGAAATTCGCTCACATCTCAGTAGTATCCAAACACAAGCACTCCTTAGCAATAACGATGAAGAACACAATAGTTATTCCTCAGACCAAGAATCGGAATTCAAGTCCACAAAAAATCCAACAAAAAACCTAGTTTTAGGATTACTACAAAAAATTAGGAACAAAAAATGGTATTCTAAAATAAAAATAATAATTGAAGATTTCCGGTTAGAAACAATTGCCTTAATTGACTCATGTGCGGATTTGAATTGTATTCAAGAAGGTTTAATTCCCACTATGTATTTTCATAAATCAACATAAATTCTTAGTGCAGCAAACCAGTCACCAATGCAGTTAAAATATGAAATCTCAAAAACCCATGTTTGTTTTAAAACCCCATTTGTTTTGATTAAAACCATTTCAGACCCAATCATTTTAGGTCTCCCTTTCATAACTTTCATATATCATTTTAAGGTGCACCATGACAGTATAACCACCAGAATGTTGGGACAAAAAATCACATTTAAGTTATGCACGGAAACAGATCTCAAAAAATTAAGACAATTACAAAAAGATAGTATCTCAAAAACCATAAATCTAGTCACCAAAAAATCACAACAAATTAATTTCTTAAAAGAAGAAATTAATTACAAAGGAATTGAAGAACAATTAACAAATAAATCGTTGTTACAAAACATTGACAACTTTCAAAATAAACTTGTTCATGAAATTTGTTCGGATATTCCCAACGGTTTTTGGCACAGAAAACAACTCATTGTTAAACTTCCTTACAATAAGCAATTTAATGAAAAAAAAATACCAACAAAAGCCAGACCAATCTAAATGAGTCAAGAAGTTATGGAATAATGCAAAATAGAAATCCAAGAACTTCTCAATAAAGGAATCATTAGGAAAAGTAAATCACTATAGTCTTGTCCTGTTTTCTATGTCCAAAAAAACGCTGATTTAGAAAGAGAAACTCCTAAGTTAGTCATTCATTACAAACCTCTTAATGAAATCCTGGAATGAATACGGTATCTAATTCCTAACAAAAGAGATTTAATTAAGAGACTTAGTCAAGCTGTAATATTCTCAAAATTCGACATGAAGTCTAGATTTTGGCAGATTCAAATTCATGAGGATGACAAATACAAAACTGCATTTGACACTTCTTTCAACCATTATGAATGGAATGGAATGTCATTCAATCTTAAGAATGCATCCAGAGATTTTCAAAATATCATGAATGAAATATTTAATCAATACAGTCATTTCTCAATTGTTTATATTGACGATGTTCTCATTTATTCCAAATCGATAGATGAGCATTAGAAACACTTAAATATGTTTGCTAGGATAATTAAGTTAAATAGACTAGTTGTCTCATCAATCAAAATTAAGTTATTTCAGATCAAAATTAGGTTTTTAGAATGCAATATCCATTAGTCAACCATTTAGCCAATAGAAAGAGTAATTCAATTTGCAGATAAGTTCCCAGATGAAATCATTGATAAAACCCAGTTACAAAGATTTTTAGGATCCTTAAATTATGTTGCAGAATTTTATCCACATCCTAAACAACAATGCAAACCCTTGTTTGATCGTCTAAAAGAAAATCATTCACCTTGGTTCAATACTCATACTTCAATTGTCATACAAATTAAATTACATGTTAAGACTTTGCCCTATCTTGGCATTCCAACTCCCAATTCATTCAAAATTGTTGAAACTGATGCCTCTGAAATTGGTTACAGAGGTATTCTCAAGCAGTCAATCTCTTCCGGATCTCCTGAACAAATTGTTCGTTTCCATTCAGGAGTATGGAATCCAACACAAAGCAATTATAGTACTATTAAGAAAGAAATATTATCTATAGTATTATGCATTAGCAAATTTCAAAATGATTTATTAAATCAAAAGTTTTTAGTCATAGTCGATTGCAAATCTGCAAAACATGTTTTACAAAAAAATGTTCAAAACATTGCATCAAAACAGATTTTTGCACGATGGCAAGCAATATTAAGTATTTTTATTTTGAAATCGAATACATCAAATGTAGTCAAAATTGCATCCCTGATTTCCTAACCAAGAATTTTTGCAGGAGAAAAATGACAGCAAGAAGACCTGATCAAATGAGGCTTCCAGCCACTTTACCACCACCACCAGTAAAACAAGAATCAAGCCCATATTCTTCATCGGCCTTAGCCATTACCAACCGTTTCACTCTCTTATGTTCCACAACCTTAGGCCAAATTACCAAACACCACGTCCCAATTACCAAACGGCATTAGTCAGTCAATATGACCTTTATTCAACCCCAACATACCAATCATCATCATCCCAACCAGTCAGTTATACCAAAACATCACCATACATCAAGAAAAACCCCAATGAATATATTTTCAGTATCCTTTTCAATCTTAATCAAGAACAAGCACCAGAAAAATTAGCCAAAACAGTTTTTCCACCTAATTTCCATTATCATCTTATAACATTACATAAAACACTGAAATACTATCAAGCCATCCTCAGTGAAACTGAGTCAATTTCAATCAAACCTCTCTACAGCAAAACCCATGAAAACAAAATCCTCTACCATTCTCTTTACATTGCAAGGTTTTTTAACCTAATCAGATTGGGGAATCCCCTTTTATAAAACTAAATCTCTTCATACTCAATATGTCCATATTCCCAATAACCATTACAATTACTTTGATTACATTGATGCATGGATTAACATCTTCCTCCATCAAACAGAAGATTTTAGTCATTCATGGTTCATTAATTTTGACAAGAGTTTCAGATTGAATTTTCCTGCATGGTTCCCAAAATGGTGGTCAATTCACAGCCTAACAGCCAGTCTCCTACCAAAAGAGTTTATGCAGGTCCTATCCGCCAATTTCCAGCAGAAATTTGACAAAAGCCGATTCAACTACAGAATTACACTTTTCCCAATATTCATGGCCAAAGTACAAAGTCTCATGGATTATGAAGTGGAATTATGAAGTTGAAACAGGTGAAGTCTACAGAATCAGATCAATTAAGTGGTGGGATAAATTCAACCATCAAAAGACCATCAATCAGGTCCTCATTGAATTTCTCATTACTCCACCTCCAGTCATTCTGGCACAACCAGCACAGCCATCACTACCAGTCATCCCGGAACAGTTATTATTGGACATTAGTTCATCCTCATCCTTCAAAAGAACAATCAAGTCTTCCAAATCATCAGGCTCAAAGAAGAATAAAGTCACTCAGCTCAAAGATTTAGCACAACAATTACTTGCAGAAGCAGCGATGCTCCACACTAAAGAAGAAGAAGTTTCAGACTCCGAATCTTCAGATGCGTCCTCACAGCAACTAGCCAAGTCAACAAGTCAAAAAACACAGTCAGCTAAGTGGGTCGACTACCAGGATTCCCATGACCCATTTGCATAAAGTCATGCGAAAACTTCAGTCATCATGTCAAGTCACCATGTGAACACTAGGACAATTACCATGTGAAAATTCAGTCATCTTTCCAAAGTCACCATGTGAATAAAGTCACTCAGCTCAAAGATTTAGCACAACAATTACTTGCAGAAGCAGCGATGCTCCACACTAAAGAAGAAGAAGTTTCAGACTCCGAATCTTCAGATGCGTCCTCACAGCAACTAGCCAAGTCAACAAGTCAAAAAACACAGTCAGCTAAGTGGGTCGACTACCAGGATTCCCATGACCCATTTGCATAAAGTCATGCGAAAACTTCAGTCATCATGTTAAGTCACCATGTGAACACTAGGACAATTACCATGTGAAAATTCAGTCATCTTTCCAAAGTCACCATGTGAAGCGTTCAGACAATATTCGCACCAATAATTTTGACAAAGATGGAATTATTCAGTCAGCCAGCACATTCCCACCAATGATTCTGACAAAGTTTGGAGTCATTCAATCATCCATATTCTACAATGAAAGCAGCAATTATTCCAACAAATTTCACTGTTCATCAATAGTGAAAGCAAGTCATCATTCATCAATAGTAAAAACAAGTCACCCAAGACCTTTTTCCAAGTCTATAAAAAGTGGACTCCGGAGGAGGAAGGTTTCAAGTTTGGAATTTCCACAATTTCTCAGTAAAAACTTTCTTTGAGTTCACACTGTACCCAAAGAAATCAAAATTGTAAACACTTTTAACTTTCAAATGTCAAGGATGCTTGCGTGCACCAATATCCTTTTCATCAATCATTTTCTTATTTGCTGACTCAATTGTCAGTAAATCAATTGTAAGTTCCAGTGTTTTGCAATAAAACTTATTTTCAAATTATATTTGCATCATTATTTTGAATTCATTATTTTCATTATGAAGAATATTTTCATAACAACTGATTTTGAATAGCATAAAATCCTTACTCACAGTCAATTCATCGAATATCTCAAATTCAAGGTAACACAGATCAATCAATTTTTCAATTATTTCTATTTGTTTATAACAGTTGGTTTCATGACATATTTAATCCTGGTTATCCTCCACATCAAATTTCCAATAATTCAATTAACAGCTCATTCAATTATGATCATCATTGTCCTTGGTATAATTGTCCTCATCGTTATTTTCAATAAGTAGCTCTATATATATATATTATATTGCAACCCATCTTAGTGATAAATTATTCGACATGGGACTCCATAAAATAAATTTTTTGAGACTTTTAGGAAATGTACAAGTTCTGGCTTGAATCGGTTATGTTATAGGGTTTTCAATTTAGAAGCTAAACCGAATCAAACAAGGACGTGACAAACTTTTTTTCTTATGAATTTAATATCAAAATCCTCTCTCTCTCAACCTCCCTCATCTCCTCATAACCTTCCTCATGCTCTTAGGGCACGTTTGATGGGCTGACATGGATATAACTTGTAGTATTAGACTGGATGGGATGGGACTTGATTAGATTTATGTCTGTTGTTTGGTACTCACTAAGGGTGCGTTTGGTACGTGGGACGGGACGGGACAGAATGAGACGAGGCGTTTCATCCTGCGTTTGGTACGCCAAAAATGGGTGGAACGCGCTGTTTCACGGGACAGAAATTTGGTGTTTTTGCTTCCCGCCTCCCCCTTGGAACGGGTTGTTCCACGTATGTGGAACACAAAAATTCCACTGTCTACCCTCCCTCTCTCTCCCGCAGCCTCCCTCTCCCGTAACTTCGTTACCCTCCCTCTCTTCTGTAGCCTCCTCCTCCTCCACCACAAACCCAGCAACCCAAATGCTTCGTTACCCAAACGTAGCTTCGTTACCCAGCAACCCAGATGAATTTGAGCTCGATTTCGGGCTTTCCGGGCTGAGTCGGAGACGAATCCGCCGAAATACAGGCGAAACAAACCGAAACGCACTTCCTTCTAGGGAAAAACTCGGCGTTTGCGCTGGCCGGAACGACACGGCGTTTGCGAAGTGCAGGGAAATCATAGTTTGATGCAGCTCAGTCCACACTCGCCTCCCTTAGCCTTTTCATATCGTTGGTTTTAAATTGGGGAAAAATAGTTTGATTTACCGGAATTGAAGAGAAAGATAATGAAATGAAGAGAAAGTATGGGTTTGATTTACTGGGTTTGATTTTTACTGGGAGATTTGAGCATGCGGGAGAGAGAGAGAGTCAAATGGAAGAAGAGAAAGCAGAGAAACGGGAGAGGGAGAATCAAATAAAAAGGGTAAGTTAGTCATTTAATCCAGTTTCGTTCTGTTCCATCTTGTCAGTACCAAACATGACATGAATCTTTGTTCCGTTCCGTCTTGTCCCGTCCCGTCTGCGTATCAAACGCTACCTAAGGGTGCGTTTGGTACATGGGATGGGACGGAACAGAGTGGGACGGAACCGTTCCGTCCCACGTTTGGTGCCTTAAAATTGTGTGGAACGCGCGTCCCACGGAACGAAAAAGGGTCAGATTTTGGTTCCCCCTCCCCCCCCTGGAACAAGTTTTTCCATCCCGTGGGACACAATTTTTTTTTTTTTGGACAACAATACCCCTTTTATTTTTCATTAATTACATTGTCTACCTCCCTTCTCTCCCGTAACCTCCCTCTGTTCTACCACAAACCCAGTAACCCAATCCCTTCTTTCCCGTAACCTCCCTCTTCATCCACCACAAACCCAGTAACCCAATCCCAGCAAACCCATCCGACGACGACGACGTCACCACCGTCACCAGCAAACCCCTCTTCTTCTCCGGCGTCGTCACCACCGTCACCAGCAAACCCTCTTCTTCTCCGGCGCCGTCACCATGGAGCCGTCACCAGCAACCTCTCTTCTTCTCCGGCGCCGTCACCATAGCCAGGCCGACGACGACGACGACGCTGCACGGAGGATGATGACGACGCTGCAGGGAAGACAATGACGACGCTGTAGGGAAGACGCTGCAGGCCGACGACGACGACAACGCTGCACGGAGGATGATGACGACGCTGCAGGGAAGACGATGACGACGCTGCAAGGAGGACGATGACGAAGCTGCAGAAATTGATTGAAATGAATTTTGGGATTTTTTTGTGTTTGATTTTGGGATTTTTCTGTGTTTGATTTTGGGATTTTTCTGTTTTTTTTTCTTCTTGTAATTGTTTGCTGGTGACGAGATCTGAAATTGATTGGAGGGTTTGCTGGTGACGAGATCTGAAACTGGATTGGTTGCCGAGAAAACGAAGGAAAACGAAAACTGGGGTTTGATTGTTTGAGTTCATACTCGCACTCAGCAATTGTACAAACAAGGCTAAGTTAGTCATTTAACACGAAATCCAAACCGTTCCGTCCTACGCATACCAAACATAACACGAACCTCCGTTTCGTTCCGTCCCGTCCCGTTCCGTCCCGTCCCGTCCCGTCCCGTTCCGTTCCGTCTGCGTACCAAACGCACCCTAAGGGAACATAGGATAGGACCATGGGCCGTGTTATGGACTCAAACCCCGTCCTATTACGGACTCAAATTCAAATCTCCAAATCCAGTCCGTAATACAATATAGCTCATCAAGCGCGGGTTGGGTTACAAGTCCATTTTAAATGAAAATAACCTGTCCTAAACAGCCCACCAAACGAGCACTTTTAGTCTTTCATCCACACAACCAACATTGGCAAGCATTCTCTTTTTGTTGTTTCCATTTAAGCATGCAACAGATCGTTTTTGTCAACTATTTGGCAAAAACAATGAGTATACAAAAAGATGGTTTGGATAAAGAAAGATTAGGTTGGATGAGCAAAAGAGAGCAAAATCCCCAAATGCAGCCAACCTTTAAAAGAAATGGATATAATTTGCCCCCAAGTTCTTGGCATGAGATTTAACAACAAAATATTTCCCTATTCAAAGGATCTTTCTGGATCCCTCACTTTATAGCACACAACACACCCACACAAAGCAAGCAAACCAACAACCGAAATAAGCTTTGAGCTCCCCCTTACCAATGGGCAAGCTTATGCCTCCCCTCTGCTCCTTCTATCTACTTTATCTTATTTTCATCACCACATTTTCAGTTTCGATGCTCGTTAATTCTCTCACTCTCAATTCCGATACTCAAGTTCTTCATCTTATAAAGCGTGCCATTGATCCCAACTCTGTTCCCGTCTCTTCTTATCTGAGTGCTTGGGAGTTTGCATTGGATCCATGTGAGTACCGCCCGCGGGGGGGGGGGGTGGTGTTTGGAGTTTCTGGGAATCTTGTGCAGTTTCCCGCTTTACAACTCCCCTAGCAGAATAACGTCAATTGAGCTTGACGGTAGTGGCCATGAGGGATTCATCACACCGTCAATCTGGAATCTAAACAGAGCTCACTATCATCAATCTAAGCAAGAACCACTTTCGAGGACCAATCCCGGATACCATTTCTGAACTAAAGAAGCTCACCAGACTTTCATTGTCCGGCAATTTCCTCGCATGCAACCTTCCCTAAGGATTGATTGCGCTCAAAATGCTTCAATCTCTAGACGTTTCATATAACCAGCTTTCCGGCTCCATTCCTCCAAGCATTAGTGGATTAAGGAGCTTGACCTACTTGAACATGTCCAACAATGGATTCACTGGCAGAGTCCCTGAAGTCTAAGGGTTGTGGCAGCTGAGGACATTAGATATCAGCAGAAACAATCTCTATGGGCGTATGCCAAATGTTCCATTAGGCTTGAGAAAATTGATGCTCAGCCATAACCTGCTTTCCGGGCACCTTCCGGCATTAAACAAACGCAAACGTCTGCAGTTGCTAGATGTGAGTGACAACAGGCTTTCAGGTACGATTACAAGAGATATTTTTACCTTGCCCAAATTGACCGAACTCAATGTTTCAATCAACACCTTCACCACCTTAGAAGTTGTAAGATTTCTTGGACCCGAAACACAGCTTCAAGTGCTTGAAGCCGAAGGAAATCAGTAGCGTGGACATTTGCCTCTCAATTTGGTCACTCTTCCAAATTTAACGTCAATCAACATGTCATAGAATCAGTTCTTTGGTGTTATACCGGGGGAATTCAGAGCAAAAGTAGAAGCATGGAGAACCCTCTACTTAGATCACAACTTTCTGCAAGGAAAGCTTCCGCAGGAGCTCATTCTTGGCCCAAAGACAATAAGGGGTAGTCTTTCAAATAACTGCCTGAAGTGTCCAGAAAACCTTCCAATATGCTTTGGGGGGCAAAGGAAATTTTCAGAATGCGGTGGACAGAATGATACCAGTGGGTAAGATTTTTCCAATAAAAAAGATTTACTTTTTTTCTCAGGAAATGAATAAAAAGAAAATTGTATACAAATAGAAACAATGTTACATAATCCAATTCATATTAGGATTGTCAAGCCATGTAAAAAGTGGTTACTGAGACAAAGCAATAAAGAGCAACAGATAATGTATACTTGCATGAATCATAACCCCTCACCTCTCTAAAGTGGACTCTCTTGATAGAGTTCTCCCTTTATAGTCTTCTCCAAGAAGACTTTCCACACATAAATAAACAGGTCCAAGGCATACAAAATAATATGAGCAACTCAACAGAACCTGTCCAAATACGGGCAAGCACAACCCTGCGAAATTATACCCTGCATACGCCACAACGTCCAGCAATGGTATCCAGAGCTAGCTATGTCACTTTCAGCATTGGAGATTGCAAACCAGCCAAGCAATCCCCTGATTAACAACCAGTTTAGTGCTTCAGGGCTAAACCTGGCAATGACCAAAGAAAAAAAAGGGTTTAAGAGATCATTGAGTACTAAGAGAGATAAGATCTTCAACCATTGAAAGATTGAAATACCAAAACCATAAGGGTGCGTTTGTTGCGCCGGACTGTCTCGGACTGGACTAGCTGCCGGGACTAAGCTGGACTGGCTTAGACTGGACTAAGCTGGACTAACTTAGTGAAGCGTTTGTTGCAGTCTCGGACTAAGAAGCAGGATAAGAAAAACAGTACTGTTCACCATATTTGTGTTTGCTTAGACTAGGACTACAAATTTTTGCCATTGTGTAATAGAGTAATGCTACAAATCTCACGATATGGGTTAATTGGAGCATATTTTTGCCATGTATATTATGAATCTTAAAAAAAATTGACAATTGTTTTGTTTCTATTACCTGCTAATAGAATTGGGTTTAATTTGCAAATGTAGCTTGATTTAAACTCTATCACCCAACAGAAGAAAAATAATAGTGTCCAATACATGCAACTTCAACAAATACAAGTACATAAGATCTCCATAATTTAGAAAATCCTAGTTAACATTAGTTAACATTAGCCAAAATAGATCTCCATAATTTACAAAATGGCTAGTTAACATAAGCCAAAATACTAGTGCAAAGCTAAGTTATAAGTCATAACATAAGATTGTATGATTAATAAAATACATCCATGTTAACGTTATTAAAATACATCCATGTTAACATTAGCTAAAATTCTCATCCGCTTGCGTTGTCGCTTAAAAGCCTTTGGACGAACACTTTCTTGAGTTCCGGTTTGATTGCCCTGAACACTCCCACATTTTTTGGTTTATCCAAAATAAGAGACAATGCATCAATTTGATCCATAGGAGAGAGACCCATTGCTTCAAGTTCATTAGCTATGTCAGTATGATCTGCAGTACCTTGAATTAAAGCTTCAGTTACCATTTGCATCATCTTCCCACTTTCAACATAAAAATCTTTCAGTCCACTGATAATTGCCTCGGTTCCATCATTTGAACTTCCCACAGCTCTTTTCCTCTTTCTTTGGCTATTTTCAGATGGGGTGCTTTGTTGGCTTTGTTGGTTCATTGAAGAAACAAAATTTTCACCTCCAATATCACTTTCACCAACATGATCATGACTTTGTTCCTCCATCATTTGAGCAGGGGTTTCGGCTACATTACCCGTAGCCCGATCTTTTCCAAATATATATGCAAATCTATCAAACAGTGGAAAATGTTTGCTTCTCGATCCATCGGCTTCTTTATTTCTCTAAGATTATATCAACATAGCAAAACTAAAATTTAGCATGCGTAACAAATATAGCAGCAAGAATATAACTAATGCATAAATAAAATAGGATATGAACTTGCACATAAGTTTGCCATGCGTCATCACTGTCAACTTCAACGCACTTTTTGACATCATTCCATGCAAATCCACTTGTGTTTATCATGTCAACGACCATACTATATGTTTTTTTTCATTTCTTCAACTTGGATTCAATATGTGGATTTGCCTTTATATTTGAATGAGGACATAAAACATTGACAGCTTTTGCTATTTCAACCAAAGTACCTTGTTTGAAAGCACCGGTGTCACACCGTTGCTTCCGAGCAACAAAATCCTCAAGAACTCCTAGTAATACTTCTTCCTCAAATGCTTCCCATTTACGCCTTCTTCCTTTTGGCTCTTGAGTAGCATTCAAAAAATTTTCGTTATCCATACCTAAACAAAAAATATTTTAATGAAGGAAAATACCATACAAATAATCAATTTGCATAATATCCAATCAACTTGCATAACATCCAATTAATTTGCATACCATCCAATCATTGTGCTAATATCTAACAAATGCATGATAAAAAAGGAATACTAAAATAAAATGTTATCATTAACACATATAGCTAGTTCGGTTGCTGGTTCCTAATTGCTCTCCACTCATTATACATTTCCTGAGCCATATCATTCCTCATTGCAGTCCACTGGTCCGATGTTTGAACACTACCAACATATTCACCTTCTTCTGTATTTTGTCCATCTTCTATTATTGGCAAATTCTCCATTGGATCTACAGATATCTCTTGCCTAATAAGATTGTGTAGTAGGCAACAAGCGGTAATTATTCGACCTTGTGTCCTTATCGGATAGAAAGATGGACTCCTTAGTATCGACCACCTTCCTTTTAGCAGGCCAAAACAGCGTTCAATTACATTCCTTGCCTTAGAATGCTTCATGTTAAAATATTCTTCCTTATTAGAAGGTGTTCGTCCCTCCCATTCAGATAAATGATAAGGTATTCCTCTATAGGGTGCAAGGAATCCTTCACCATTTGTATAACCACCATCTACAAGGTAATAACAACCTAATGAAAAAAAAAAAGACCTTATTAGTGTTTTGTAGTTGACAAACAGAACTAAACCTAACTTACAAAGTTGAGACTAAGTAATAGTCTTACCCGCTGGTACCTTAAAACCATTAGGCCTACTAATTGCATCATGTAGCACTCTAGAGTCTGATGCGGAACCCTCCCACCCCGGAAACACATATATGAACTGCATATCTCCTGAACACACACCTAACACATTAGTTGCAACTCGACCCTTTCTTGTTCGGTATCTTGGTTTGTCAATTTCAGGTACATGCACATCAATGTGTGTTCCATCCAATGCTCCCAAGCAATTCTTAAAAATAAAAAATAAAAAAGTTTTTGTTAATTTATACAAAGGGAATGAAGAGTTAAAGCTTAGGGAAAATGAAAAAAAATTCTCATCATACCTTAAAACATCGCCACCTAGGATCTGTAGAATCAATAGGCACAGGCTGGGGGACTTTTAGTAGGATACCTTGTAATCGCAAAATTCCTTGCAATACGCTATTGAAATACCTACTTATAGTCTCTCCCGACCTATAAAATCTACCGCCAACACTACGATTCTTAGTATGATGTGCTAATATTTGTAAAGTCATACACACCTGTTCCTCTACAGACACCAAACCATCAGTTTTTACCCTCCCATCTTGACGAAGTAAGTCGCATAATATGCCAAAAGTCCTTCTATCCATTCTCAATTCGTTGACACATTCAGTATCAGTATTCCCTATTATACCATTCAGATAACACAAACTAATCTCTCGTCTAATAAGTGAACGGTTAGTCAATGTGGGTCGTTCAACATGTCTCTGTTTGCCACGTAACATCATCACCACAAGAATCGTACAAATACAAATTGTCTCCAAATAAGACATCTCTAACAATAAGATCAATAAAAGCTTCCTTCGATCCATATCTATCCAAACAAAACAAAAAACAAAAAACAAATTAACTAGATCATTAACCCGAGGCAACAAATATACAGGTGGCGTTGAAAAAAAAAAAGTTTTCATTAACCCGAGGCAACAAATATACAGGTGACGTTGAAAAAAAAAAAAAGTTTTCATTAACCCGAGGCAACAAATATACAGGTGGCGTTGAAAAAAAAAAAAGTTTTCATTAACCCGAGGCAACAAATATACAGGTGGCGTTGAAAAAAAAAAGTTTTCATTAACCCGAGGCAACAAATATACAGGTGGCGTTGAAAAAAAAAAAAGTTTTCATTAACCCGAGGCAACAAATATACAGGTGGCGTTGAAAAAAAAAAAGTTTTCATTAACCCGAGGCAACAAATATACAGGTGGCGTTGAAAAAAAAAAGTTTTCATTAACCCGAGGCATCATATTCAAAATGTTCTACTCTTATACATCTATAAACATGTGTCTAAGAACACTAGTATGAGGATTGCTATCATTGCTAGGCATTGCATGTGAAAAGGGAAATTAAAGGACACCTGTAATGCAGTAGCCTTAGCCTTAGCCTTCCGTTTATGCTCCTCTTCTCTGCAACCAACAACCACAAAAAATTGCAATCAGCATCAACCCCACACAATACAAAACATTCACATTGTAATATCATGGTTATAAACCAAGTACACACACACACTGCATACATACATACACACACTGCATACATACATACACACACTGCATACAGTGCATACACACACTACATACACTACACACACACACTGCATACACTACACACACACCCTGCAAGTACACACACACTGCATACACCCTGCATACATACACACTACACACACACACTGCATACATACACACTGCAAACACTACACATATACACACACTACATACACTACACACACTACATACACTACACACACACACTGCATACATACACACTGCATACACCCTGCACACACACTGCAAACACACTGCATACACACACTGCATACATACACACTGCATACATACACACTGCAAACATACTGCATACACCCTGCACACACACTCTGCAAACACACTACACACACACACTGCATACATACACACTGCAAACACTACACATATACACACACTACATACACTACACACACTACATACACTACACACACACACACTGCATACATACACACTGCATACACCCTGCACACACACACTGCAAACACACTACACACACACACTGCATACATACACACTGCAAACATACACTGCAAACACACTACACACACACACTGCATACATACACACTGCAAACATACACTACACACACACCCTGCAAGTACACACACACTGCATAAGATATTAATTGAACGCATAATAATTAAAACCGAATACAAACAAAATGAAGTAAGATTTAAAGTGGCAGATAACAGAACATAGATTACATATCCTACACGTTTATACTAATAAACTTGTTAATGGCACATGGTGGAGGTAAAACAAAATCCTGAAAACATCCACTGTGCTAGAAACATATTCTAGATTCTGAGAAGGCCATATCCTAATATTCTGTTCTACGATCCAGATGAAAGAAAGGCAGGGCACTCAAGAACTAAAGAGAAATTATTCATTATTTAAGTTGGGTTAGTTCTAAACATTGAAAGGCAGCCAATATTTGAAGAACCTAATAACTTGTACCAATTTATATATACAAAATCGGGGTATATATAAAAATCACTCACAGAATCCAAAGAGTAGTAACATAATTCAATGTAATTCCTCTTGCAAAGACACCAACTTTTCGCAACAATGAGATTAAAAACCAAATCAACCAACTATCAAAATCCAATGAGTGGTAAACAAGCTATACATTATGCAAAATAGGCAATCAAACGGCCAAAAAACAGCCACAAAATCCAACCTTTTTGCACAGCTTGAGACGTTTCCGCCGCAATGCCTCTCCTTGCTTCTGCTCAGCTTCCCTTCTCCTCTTCTTCTTCCTCTTGTGAAACCCAGACACGAAATTGCTTCACAAAATCCAAACAAGCAAAGCATCAAAACCCGAAAAATAAAAAAACCCAATTCAGAAAACGCGAAAAGAAACAAAATTTCAGGGCTTAGATTTCATCACTGAGCAAATTTTGTGATGGCGGTTTTTACTACCTGAGGATTTGAAAGAAAAGTTGAAATATGAAAACCCCAAATTCTAATCTTAATTTGACCTAAAAATCAAAACCCTAATTTGTTCAAGTGCAGAGGTCTATCATTGAAAATTTCTCAAACCCAAAACAACAAAATCAAATGAAGCTCAGTAATACCACGATCTGCAAAACAAATTGACGAAATAAAGCGAAGATGCGAAGTTTACCAGACAAGTCGGAGCAGATGAGGGGGAGCAGATGCAGATGAGGGAAGGCGCAGAGATCAGAATGAGGAAGATGACGATGAGGGAGCAGGGCAAGGACGACGATGAGGGAAGACGCAGCGATGAGGACGAGCGACGTAGGTTCTTGGATGAGTGACTCTCTCGCGGCTTTCTCTCAGGGCTTACGAGTCCTCCCGAAACTGGGGTTCCTCGTTAAGAACGCGTAAGGAGGTGAATAATCCGAGCGAGTCCGACCTAAGGTCATTAAAACTAATCCTGCTACAAACCAAACAAGGGACTATAGTCTAGTCCAGTCCAGTCCTCCCTAGTCCTGTCAAACAAACGGCCCCTAAATATACACAAAATACGAAGACCCTAAAAGAAAATCCCAATTGCAACAATGATGCAGTTCAAGAAGCTGAGGACCAACTGATCTACAGTCAAAACATTCATGTGCCGTTGAGAAAATAGCCAATAGCTGATTGTCTCAGATTGATGCCCTAGTGAAAGTTTCTCTTTAAGAGTCAAAATACCTAGCATACTCCTTCCAAATAATAAGAAAAGGAAAAGGAACTAGTGCATCAACAAGAACAGCTATATTTTCCCTCACAGTAACCAGTAAAACAACGGTATGGCCTGCTAATAGAATTTAGTTTTTGGCCAAATGCTAGTCTTTGGTCCCGTTTGCAACATACATCAGTTAACAAAAAGCACTTGGTAACAGGTGATACTCCTACTTACAGTTTATGTCGCACGCTAAATGTGGTAAAGGACTGTTATTTTTTAACAGCATCTTAGATGACATTTTGAAAACACTTCTGTTGCTCTTGAGCCTTAAGAAACTAAAAGGTATAGGTACCAATTTTTGCATATGAAATGTATAGGTCCACCGCATTGATGTCATCGATTATGGTATATATAGGAAAACCTGTCTCCTACTGGCTCAGTTATTTTGTTTCGGTGGCCCTGAAAATAGAAATGGTGGGTTAGAAGGTGTAAGTTCTATATCAGGATAATCTGATCCGACAAGGAAAAGTCCAAAGATTAGTGCCTACCTTGTACAGAAATGGAAATTGAACACCCTTCAATTTGTTCCACACATACTGGACATTCACTTCACTCGGAAGCACTAGCATTGACAATCAGAATAGTACCAACGGATCTGCACATTTCAATACAAAACACCAAAATACAGCGCCATTACCGAAAAACAAGCACAAACTTAATAGACCAACTTCTAACCTCTAAGAAGTAACAGAAATTAGAACGCTAATCTAGTCATTCGAAGACATTCACGCAAGGCCATTACGATGTTTAAAACTAGTGGAATACACTCCATGTCAGTTAGAGATCATTGCAAACCGTAATTTCTACAGGATTGAGTTGGATTTAGCAGCACCTCCATAAAACCTCCAAATTGCACGTCAGGCCGACATTTACAATACAATAAACCAATATAATTTACAGCATTGGAAGATAAACAAAGAACACAAAATTGAACAACCACAATCTCAAGTATGTATCAAACAATGGATTTGATACAACCAAATGTCAAGGGTATATCATATGAATAACAAAAAGCATATAAATTTGAACAAAAAAGAAGCACATTGATTCATGGAGTTCTATCGACAAATGCTATCTGTTGCTTGCTTGCTACCTTAAAAATCTTCCATACCTCGATATCCAATTGACATGTATGGTGACGGACGGAGCTTGGTGGACGATTGCAGCAACGGTTGCGCAGCACGGATCTGTCAGGAAAGTGGTAGCCGGATGTTCTTAGTTCCGACTCCATCCGGTGCTGTAATCGTCGTCTTTGCTCCCCACCAAAGCTCCGTCGCCAGAAATTGAACCGTAGTGAAAGAAAGAAAGGGTCAAATTTGTCCAGAGCGGAATTTGATCAGGTTTGAAACTTGAAACCTCACAAGTTTGTTGTTTTTATCACAGCCCCTCAAATTTTAAACCTTACAATAAGACCCTTCAAAGTTTTAGCAAGTTTTTAAACCTTACAATGTTCTATTAAAATTTCTCAAATTCCAGGTGTATTCAATTGGGAATTTGAGAAATTATAATGGATTTTTATAGAGTTTAACTTATTTGTAGAGATTTTATGTAAAATTTTGATTCAATTCTCTCGAAATCTCATGGGAAGAGGTAAGATTTGTGGATACCTAAAATACACTACAAAATCTCTTAAATTCTCTCTAATTCCTCAACTTTTCCAAATTCTTTAAATTCTAATTCTAATTGAATACACCTGGAATGTTATAAACTTCTTTAAAATTATAATTGAATAGATCCGGATTTTCAAGGATTTTAAGGATTTTAATAAACTATTTAAAAATCCTGATTGAATACACATTTAATTTCAGAGAACCACTTATAATCCTGATTGAATACTCCTAGATTCATTAAAAAAATTAAAATCCTTCAAAATTTCAATCAAATACACCTTTCTAAGTTAGACAAGAGAAATATTTGGAATATTGATTTTGAGCCACTCAAACTCCCAGAGTTTACGAAACAAGGTGTTTCGTAAAGAGATTTTTTTTTTTTTTTTTTTATGCTCTAGAGGTACTACAAATATTTTAATTGTTAGATCTTTATTTAAAATTACAAACTTAAGATCTAACACCAAGTGGATTGTAGATTTGGCATAAAATGAAAGGAAAACTAATGAAAATGGCTTGAAAACTTTGAGTTTTAATGATAAGGACAAAATAAAGGGTAAAGTGAATAGTACGAGGATTGACTTTTTAGTGTAAAAATGTGGTTTTTCGTTAAAGTGAACAGTACCGGGAGCTTTTCGTTAAAGTTCCCAATGAATGGGCGGATCCGTGGCGCCATTTTTTTACATAACATTTGTTACACACGTTTTTGTGGGACCACTTCGTAATATAATTTAACGATTCGAACCATTTATCATTTAGAATATCATTCATAGATCATCCTCACAAAAAATATACAAATTCAAAACTATTAAAACATTCATTTGTAGTGAAGAAAATAGACGAATACGGTTCTACAAAGAAATCTTGAACTCTTAATCCAACGATCATATGATTTTTGATAGAACATAAGTAAAGGAAATTGGCCAAAATGATATATTGACGCTAAATCTTAATTAATATAGTGATCAATTTTTTAATCTGTCATCAATATTTGATCGTTATGTTGTGAATCTTTTATTGTTATGTCGTCGGTATTGTACAATATATTATCGATATTTAATTTTAATTAGTCCAGCATGTGAGATTCATTTCGAAGAAAATATACGAAAAAAAAAAACAGAAAGGGAATTCATATGCCAAATGGCCACACTCCACTCTTCTCTAATGGTAAAAACCGCTTGACAGAACAAGCAGTGGCACTTTCAGGAAGTCTGTCTTCTCTGTGTGTCGATGGAGGATCCTCGAGAAAAAGAAGACAAGGAATTCATAACCGAAGCTGCAGAGTTAGATGAAGCATTGAGAGTGTTGAACTCCTCTCTCTCTCAAATCAAATGGCGTCTCAAATACTCTCGACGTCGACTTGACACAGGTCTCTCTCTCTCTCTCTCTCTCTCTCTCTCTCTCTCTCTCTCTCTCTCTCTCTCTATCTCTCTCTCAATTGTAGCAGTTTATGTTGTTCTGCTTTCCCGAATGAACACTCCATTTTGGCTTCTGGGTTTTCAATATTATGTTGTGTTTCAATTCACAAGCTCAATTTTGCATATGGGTTTTGGTAAATTTGGTCTCCTTCAAACGTTGGAGTAGATAATTCTTCATTGGTGCCTGTATAAGCTCTCAGCTGAATATGTTTGTCGATAATATTTATCTTTAAAAGTTGAGATGCTGCTCTTGTGGCTCCTTTGGTTTCAATTTTGCAACTCCACCTTTTTGTGTTGTAATTTAGAGGGCCAGCAAATGATCTTTCTTGTATACTTGTCAGTGGGATTGGGTTGGGTTTCCTGAAAAATCTTTCCTTTTTTGTTTTTTTTTGCGTTTCATCCAGAGCAAAAATGGAGAAATCATGTGATTATGAAGATACATTTGATTGATTGTAACCCAAAAAACATACATTTGATTGATGATGATCTTTGTTATTTGAATAGAAAGCAAAGAAGGGAAAGAAACTTTCTTTGGTGATCACGAAATGAAAAGAGGCTGTAGAGGAAAGAGTACATATAATCTTGATTTAATATTCTTTTTCCCCGTAAAATGTACATGGAAATGGAAGTAAAACAATTGTGTTCATCCCTGCGCTTTTGTAGTATTTTGATTTATAACGATAACTATATGTCCACTTCTATGTGGTGATACTTTTGGTGATTAAAGGTCGTACCCAGTGCACAAGGCTTCCGCTTTACGCAGGGTCTGGGAGAGGTGAATGTCGGCTAGCCTTACCCCCATTTATGGAGAGGCTGCTCCCAAGTCTCGAACCCAAGACCTACTGCTCATGGGCGAAGGCACTTGCCATCGCACCAAGTGCGACCTCTGTGAATTCCTGAATTTACAAGATCCTTTAAAAATTGAAACAAGATCCTGAATTTACCGTGTACGGTAAATGAGAAGCCATCCAAGCCTTCAAGAATCTTTCTCCTTGCCACTATGAATTCCTCTGGCGTACTAGGAATATATCTGTAAACATTTCAACCCAAGTTTGTATATTTTACTGTTATGTTTAACGACTTGTGGTTTTGTGGAGGCAGATATTCTAGCTTTGTGCACTGGAATGAGGCCAGTGATACTGGTAGACTATGGTGGAAAGATGCCTGAACTGCAAGAGAGACTCTGCGCTATTTTGAAACTTTGTCAAAAGGTTTGTCATTAAAACTTTATTAAACTAGTTGACTGGTTTTAAATTAGTTTTGCTGCTGATTCTGTCACAGTTCATACTGACATTTTATCCAAGTTTTCTAAATCATTCTAATAATACCATTTACCAATAGGTTTAACTTATAGCTATAGTCAAATGTCTATATTAAGTTATTAACAATTAGTCAAGACAATTAGCTGAATCCGGTGAAACCATTTCATAGAAGTTCAATTAGGAATCATGGTGGTGCGCGCACACACACATGTAAACGTGACACGCACATCGATGGTATAACCCGCGAGACGTGGTGCTTTCTCTCTCTCTCTCCCCCCCCCCCCAACATTGAATAAGTTTTTGTTTAGGGTTTAAGGATTCGGAATCTAATGTTTAAAATTCATAAGTCAAATGTTTGTTCTTTGGTAAGAAAGATTGCAATTCATTTTATATAATATTACCTGCATTTGCTTATTCGTACTTCTGTAAACACATGTACTGATATGTGTTGGTATCTCTTTAGTTGGTTTTTTGGCAAAGATGATCCGGGTTTTATGATTTAATCATTTCTTATCTCTCTCAGCTCTCTTTCCCATTACATTTCCACTAGGATGCGGGCCAAGCATTAGCTGATAATCTCCATTACATGATCTATTGACGTTGCATATCATGTCATGTTATTATTCTGTCCTTTTTCCTTTTACTTTTAGAGTTATTGGTTTTCTGAAAATCAAATAACCTTTAAGACTTTTGTGCAGGAGTCACCCATTTTTGAGCATTTGAGAGTAATGGTTATAGAAGAAATGATATATTTGATACACGTTAGAGGGCTTGCTGATCATGTTAGGTCAAGCTTGAACTCAGAACAAGAGTTGCTCTTTGTGGATGTTGAACGAGATCCTCCAAAGGTTACTCTCTGCTATATTCTTTTCCGCCCCCTGTAATCTTTACCTTGAACTTGAACATTTTTCTTTCTCCCATTTGGTGATTGCCTTTCTTTCATTTGTGTTGCAGATGATAACAGAAGCAGAAAAAAACCCATTGGGGATGCAGCTTATATCTATTCAGAAGTTGTTCTCTCTGGTATTTCCTGTTGGTGGAAGGAAAGATGAGGCTTTGCCATCTCACAGTATAACAGCTGATGCTGAACCGCCCATAAATGAACTCATCCCTTCTCAGTCATCTGAATTTATCGATCTGAGTAGCTGCATGCAAAATACTGAGGTCTTACTGCCAATGCTAAATGGGTAACTGTCTAAGCTCACGTTTGGATACACCTTTACTACCCTTGGGATGTAGCATTTCCCTGCTTCAGGTTTCTGTGATGCTGAATATGTTTGTGAACAATTTCAGCACCACTTGGATATGTAAAGTAGCCTCAATTACTCAGATGGACTTATAACTGGTATGGTCAGATAATTGGTTAGGAGTTAGGTGGTCCCTTTTTACAGGCACATTACTAAGTTGGCTTGGATAACCAACAACAACAACAACAACAACAAAGCCTTTTCCCACTAAGTGGGGTCGGCTATGTGAATCCTAGAACGCCATTGCGCTCGGTTTTGTATCATGTCCTCCGTTAGATCCAAGTACTCTAAGTCTTTTCTTAGGGTCTCTTCCAAAGTTTTCCTAGGTCTTCCTCTACCCCTTCGGCCCTGAACCTCTGTCCCGTAGTCACATCTTCGAACTGGAGCGTCAGTAGGCCTTCTTTGCACATGTCCAACCCACTCATTCCTAATCTTATCCTTTCTCGTGAGCCCACACCTCCAACGAAGCATCCTCATCTCCGCTACACCCATTTTGTGTACGTGTTGATGCTTCACCGCCCAACATTCTGTGCCATACAACATCGCCGCCCTTATTGCCGTCCTATAAAATTTTTCCTTGAGCTTCAGTGGCATACGACGGTCACACAACACGCCGGATGCACTCTTCCACTTCATCCATCCCGCTTGTATTCCATATATTCTGTCTTTGATCAGCTTAGGCGAAGACCTTTAGATTCCAACACTTCTCTCCAAAGGTTAAGCTTCGCATTTACCCCTTCCTGAGTTTCATCTATCAACCCTATATCGTTTGCGAAAAGCATACACCAAGGAATAACCGAATGACTAAAAGTTACAATGTCGGATGGTCCCCTACGCTTGCATAATATATTTAGAAATTGAAATCTGATTCCGTTTTCCCATTAATACAACAACAACAACAACAACAAAGCCTTTTCCCACTAAGTGGGGTCGGCTATATGAATCCTAGAACGCCATTGCGCTCATTTGTGTCATGTCCAAAGTTTTCTTAGGGTCTCTTCCAAAGTTTTCCTAGGTCTTCCTCTACTCCTTCGGCCCCGAACCTCTGTCCCGTAGTCACATTTTCGAACCGGAGCGTCAGTAGGCCTTCTTTGCACATGTCCAAACCACCGGAACCGATTTTCTCTTATATTTCCTTCAATTTTGGCTACTCCTACTTTACCTCGGATATCCTAATTCCCAATCTTATCCTTTCTCGTGTGCCCATACATCCCACGAAGCATCCTCATCTCCGCTACACCCATTTTGTGTACGTTGATGCTTCACCGCCCAACATTCTGTGCCATACAACATCGCTGGCCTTATTGCCGTCCTATAAAATTTTCCCTTGAGCTTCAGTGGCCTATGACGGTCACACAACACGCCGGATGCACTCTTACACTTCATTCATCTAGCTTGTATTCTATGGTTGAGATCTCCATCTAATTCTCCGTTCTCTTGCAAGATAGATCCTAGGTAGCGAAAACGGTCACTTTTTGTGATCTTCGCTAGATTGCTCCGGTTATTAGTGTGGATAAGTATATAAATGGATAGAGATAGGAAAGCAAACACAAGATGTACGTGGTTCACCCAGATTGGCTACGTCCACGGAATAGAGGAGTTCTCATTAATTGTGAAGGGTTTATACAAGTACATAGGTTCAAGCTCTCCTTTAGTGGGTACAAGTGAATGATTTAGTACAAATGACATTAGGAAATATTGTGGGAGAATGATCTCGTAGCCACGAAACTTCTAAGTACCGGAGTGTGGTATCGTCTTGACTTGCCTTATCTGTCTCATAGGTAGATGTGGCATCTTCTCTGGAGGTACTCTTCCTCCATCCAGGGGTGGTATCTGTAACTGGTGGAGATGCACAAGGTAATGTATCAATTTCACTTGAAGCTTACTTGTAGTTTCATGCTTGGTCAAGCGAGATACAAACCATGTAGTAGGAGTCCCCCAAGTCGCCGAGCTGGGGGATCTGCTGAAAGAGGTGACAGACAAGGTAAGCAATCAGAGCTCCGGCTGATTGTTCACATTCTCCCTATCTTGCAGGCAGCATGAAGGATAAAGAGAAGAAAAATGAGGAGAGATGATATGGGATACTTTTGCTTTTGAAGAAGTAACTTTCCACAGGCTTATTCTTGAACTGGGCTGGAGGGTTATTTGGTTTCCTCCAGAGTATAAGGCCGACTGAAGAATTTGAGGGTCAAAACAAGCCCATCAAATCTAGAGTACGTTCGACCCTGCTGATATGGGATACTTTTGCTTTTGATAGAGCAGTGGATGTATCGGCACGTGTGCTGTTACGCTTGTCTCCACATGCTTCCTTGTATCCTTCTCACTTGCCCTATCTGTTCCTCAGGCAGATGCGGTATCTTCCCTGGAAGCATAAGATGTTGAAGATGAGTACTCGAGAGCAATGCCAGGTAAGTAATCAGTTAAGGGGTTCCAGGCAGTCAGTTCCTGGCTGGAAGCTTGATTCCAAGTGCTGACTGATTGCTCTCTTTCTCCTTGTCTTGCAGGTAAGAACAAGGCCAAAGGAAAAGACAGGGAAAAAACATGATATGGGATACTCTTGCTTTTAACCCTGATGATATGAGATAATCTTGCTCTAGTATAGCTTGTTTACAGAGGTATTATCGGGGGGAAAGAAAGCTGAATATTTCGAAAGGCTTTGTTGGGAGTGCCCTCTCAGATAAGAGAAAAGGTTGAGCATTTTTGCAGGTCTGCCTGTCCGTTAGGGATGGAAGTCGACATATATAGGAGTCTCCCTAATATCAAGTAATAATGCTATTCCTTTACCCTGCTTGGTTATAGCACGGTAGTCGGAGCTGCCAGCTTCACATGTTTTAACTCTGTCAGAGCACTTTGAAAAAGTGGTTTGTGGTATCTGGAAAGCTGATGTTGCGTGTGAAGATTACAGACCTGTCGGGGGTCTGGCTCTCGAGATTCGGAGAACGATGCCTCTTCGATTTTTGAGAAAGCAATCCTGCTGGGGGTCTGGCTCTCGAGATTCGGAGAGCGGTGTCTCTTCGATTTTTGAGAAAGTAATCATGTTGGGAGTCTGGCTCTCGAGATTCGGAGGGCCGTGCCTCTTCGATTTTGGAGCAAGCAATCTTGTTGGGAGTGTTTTCTCGAATGTGAGTAAAGGTTGGGCATGTTTGCTAGTCTACCTTGCCACGAAGCACAGAGGTTGACACACAGGGACTTTCCAATTATCCAGCAGTGGTACTGTTCCTTTACCCTCTCTTCGATTTTGAGAAAGTAATCATGTTGGGAGTCTGGCTCTCGAGATTCGGAGGGCGGTGCCTCTTCGATTTTGGAGCAAGCAATCTTGTTGGGAGTGTTTTCTCGAATGTGAGTAAAGGTTGGGCATGTTTGCTAGTCTACCTTGCCACGAAGCACAAAGGTTGACACACAGGGACTTTCCAATTATCCAGCAGTGGTACTGTTCCTTTACCCTCTCTTCGATTTTTGAGAAAGTAATCATGTTGGGAGTCTGGCTCTCGAGATTCAGAGGGCGGTGCCTCTTCGATTTTGGAGCAAGCAATTTTGTTAGGAGTGTTTTCTCGAATGTGAGTAAAGGTTGGGCATGTTTGCTAGTCTACCTTGCCACGAAGCACAGAGGTTGACACACCGGGACTTTCCAATTATCCAGCAGTGGTACTGTTCCTTTACCCTTGTGGGTAATAATATGGTAGCTAGACCTTTAAAATTTATGTGTCTAAACTTTGTTAGTGTTGTTTCTTTGCAATTCTTTTACCCTTCTTGGTCAGAGCGATGTAGTGGGAGCTGCAAGCTTCACGTGTCTCAACTTTGTCAGAGAACTTTGGCAAAGTTATCTGTGGTACCCATGAGCTACTGTTGCGTGTGGGAAGCGGGTGATTGAACAGTACGATTCATGTGCTTTCTACTTCGCCAGAAATCTTCGACAGAATGCACATAATTTCCGCAAAGCTGAGTGTGCGTGTGACAGGTGCTGACAAGGCTGGAAAAGTAGGTGCCTCTTCGATTTCTGAAATCGGCCCTCGTGGTCTATGAGCAGCCCAGCTTTTGAGAAAGCAAGCCTCTTCGATTTCTGAGATCGGCCTTTGTGGTCTTTGAGCAGCCCAGCTTTTGAGAAAGCAAACACCTCTTCGATTTCTGAGATCGACCCTCGTGGTCTCTGAGCAGCCCAGCTTTTGAGAAAGCAAACGCCTCTTCGATTTCTGAGCAGGCGCCTCTTCGATTTCTGAAGCTTCGTCGAGTGCAGATTTTTATAGGGGCTGACATTAAGTTCCAAAGCACACTTGAATATCCACCAGTAGAAGCTCCATTCTTGCACTTCTAAGATCTTGATTTGTCCGACCTCTTCTCTCTTCAACACCTTTGAAAATGTCTGGCCCCTCCGACCGTCGTTTTGACTTGAACCTTGTTGAAGAGGCAGCCCCGCCTTCTCCAGACAACATATGGCGCCCATCCTTCGTCTCCCCTACTGGTCCTCTTACCGTTGGGGATTCCGTGATGAAGAATGATATGACCGCTGCGGTAGTGGCCAGGAACCTTCTCACTCCCAAAGATAACAGACTACTTTCCAAACGGTCTGATGAGTTGTCTGTTAAGGATTCTCTGGCTCTCAGTGTTCAGTGTGCAGGTTCTGTGTCTAATATGGCCCAACGCCTATTTGCTCGAACCCGCCAAGTTGAATCATTGGCGGCTGAAGTGATGAGTCTCAAACAGGAGATTAGAGGGCTCAAGCATGAGAATAAACAGTTGCACCAGCTCGCACATGACTATGCTACAAACATGAAGAGGAAGCTTGACCAGATGAAGGAATCTGATGGTCAGGTTTTACTTGATCATCAGAGATTTGTGGGTTTGTTCCAAAGGCATTTATTGCCTTCGTCTTCTGGGGCTGTACCGCGTAATGAAGCTCCAAATGATCAATCTCTGATGCCTCCTCCTTCTAGGGTTTTGTCCAGTACTGAGGCTCCGAATGATCCCCCTCCGGTGCCTTCTCTTTCTGGGGCTCTACCGACTGCTGAGACTTCTCCTAAGCAACCTTTGTGAAGGCTCCCTCTTGTTTGTTTATTTTGACTCAAGTATATGTACATATTTGTAACTTATCGGGGATATCAATAAATAAGCTTTCCTTCATTTCAACGTATTGTGTTAAATACACCAAAGCCTTCTTCGCTAAGTTCTTTGAATTTTCTTTTGTTGAAGCTTGTATGTTGAAGCTTTGTGAGTGGAGCATATAGGTTGAGGTAGTGTTCCCTTAATTTCCCGAGTGAGGAAAACTTCTCGGTTGGAGACTTGGAAAATCCAAGTCACTGAGTGGGATCGGCTATATGAATCTTAGAACGCCATTGTGTTCTGTCCTGTGTCATGTCCTCCGTTAGATCCAAGTACTCTAAGTCTTTTCTTAGGGTCTCTTCCAAAGTTTTCCTAGGTCTTCCTCTACCCCTTCGGCCCTGAACCTCTGTCCCATAATCGCATCTTCTAATCGGAGCGTCAGTAGGCCTTCTTTGCACATGTCCAAACCACCGTAACCGATTTTCTCTCATCTTTCCTTCAATTTCGGCTACTCCTACTTTACCTCGAATATCCTCATTCCTAATCTTATCATTTCTCGTGTGCCCACACATCCAACGAAGCATCCTCATCTCCGCTACACCCATTTTGTGTACGTGTTGATGCTTCACCGCCCAACATTCTGTGCCATACAGCATCGCCGGCCTTATTGCCGTCCTATAAAATTTTCCCTTGAGCTTCAGTGGCATACGGCGGTCACACAACACGCCGGATGCACTCTTCCACTTCATCCATCCAGCTTGTATTCTATGGTTGAGATCTCCATCTAATTCTCCGTTCTTTTGCAAGATAGATCCTAGGTAACGAAAACGGTCGCTCTTTGGTATTTCTTGATATCCGATCCTCACCCCTAACTCGTTTTGGCCTCCATTTGCACTGAACTTGCACTCCATATATTCTGTCTTTGATCGGCTTAGGCGAAGACCTTTAGATTCCAACAGTTCTCTCCAAAGGTTAAGCTTTGCATTTACCCCTTCCTGAGTTTCATCTATCAACACTATATCGTCTGCGAAAAGCATACACCAAGGAATATCACCTTGAATATGTCCTGTTAACTCATCCATTACCAACGCAAAAAGGTAAGGACTTAAGGATGAGCCTTGATGTAATCTTACAGTTATGGGAAAGCTTTCGGTTTGTCCTTCATGAGTTCTTACGGCAGTCTTTGCTCCTTCATACATATCCTGTATAGCTTGGATATATGCTACTCGTACTCCTTTCTTCTCTAAAATCCTCCAAAGAATGTCTCTTGGGACCCTATCATACGCTTTTTCCAAATCTATAAAGACCATGTGTAAATCCTTTTTCCCATCTCTATATCTTTCCATCAATCTTCGTAAGAGATAGATTGCCTCCATGGTTGAGCGCCCTGGCATGAACCCGAATTGGTTGTCCGAAACCCGTGTCTCTTGCCTCAATCTATGCTCAATGACTCTCTCCCAGAGCTTCATTGTATGACTCATTAGCTTAATTCCCCTATAGTTCATGCAATTTTGTACATCGCCCTTATTCTTGTAGATAGGCACCAAAGTGCTCATTCGCCACTCATTCGGCATCTTCTTCGTTTTCAAAATCCTATTGAAAATGTCAGTGAGCCATGTTATACCTGTCTCTCCCAAAACTTTCCACACTTCGATTGGTATATCGTCTGGGCCTACTGCTTTTCTATGCTTCATCTTCTTCAAAGCTACACCCACTTCTTCCTTCCGGATTCTACGATAAAAAGAGTAGTTTCTACACTCTTCTGAGTTACTCAACTCCCCTAAAGAAGCACTCATTTCATGTCCTTCATTGAAAAGATTATGAAAATAACCTTTCCATCTGTCTTTAACCGCGTTCTCTGTAGCAAGAACCTTTCCATCCTCATCCTTGATGCACCTCACTTGGTTTAGGTCCTTTGTCTTCTTTTCCCTTGCTCTAGCTAGTTTATAGATATCCAACTCTCCTTCTTTGGTATCTAGTCGCTTATACATATCGTCATAAGCGGCTAACTTAGCTTCTCTCACAGCTTTCTTCGCCTCTTGCTTCGCTTTTCTATACCTTTCACCATTTTCATCGGTCCTATCCTTATATAAGGCTTTACAACATTCCTTCTTAGCCTTCACCTTTGCTTGTACCTCCTCATTCCACCACCAAGATTCCTTTTGGTGTGGGGCAAAGCCCTTGGACTCTCCTAATACCTCTTTTGCTACTTTTCGGATACAACTAGCCATAGAATCCCACATTTGGTTAGCTTCCCCCTCTCTATCCCACACACACTGGGTGATTACTTTCTCTTTGAAAATGGCTTGTTTTTCTTCTTTTAGATTCCACCATCTAGTCCTTGGGCACTTCCAAGTCTTGTTCTTTTTTCTCACTCTTTTGATATGTACATCCATCACCAACAAGCGATGTTGATTAGTCACGCTCTCTCCTGGTATAACTTTGCAATCCTTACAAGTTATACGATCCCCTTTCCTCATTAGAAGAAAATCTATTTGTGTTTTTGATGACCCACTCTTGTAGGTGATCACATGTTCTTCTCTCTTCTTAAAGAAGGTGTTGGCTAAGAAGAGATCATATGCCATTGCAAAATCCAAGATAGCTTCCCCATCCTCGTTTCTCTCCTCAAAACCATGTCCACCATGAAAACCTCCATAGTTGCCTGTCTCCCTGCCCACGTGTCCATTTAAATCTCCTCCTATAAATAACTTCTCCGTCTGAGCAATTCCTTGCACCAAGTCTCCAAGGTCTTCCCAAAATTTCTCCTTCGAACTCGTATCCAACCCTACTTGAGGTGCGTACGCACTAATCACATTGATAAGTTCTTGTCCTATTACAATCTTGATTGCCATGATTCTATCTCCTACCCTCTTGACATCTACAACATCTTGTGTCAAGGTCTTGTCCACGATGATGCCAACACCGTTTCTCGTTCTATTTGTGCCCGAATACCATAGTTTAAACCCTGAGTTTTCTAGATCCTTTGCCTTACGACCAACCCACTTAGTTTCTTGTAGGCACATAATATTTATCCTTCTCCTCACCATAACTTCTATTACTTCCATAGATTTCCCGTCAAGGTTCCTATATTCCACGTTCCTAAACGCATTTTGCTCTCTTGAACTCTACCCTTCTGTCCTAGCTTCTTCACCCTTCCCCGTCTAATAGGATCAAAGTACTTCTTTTGTGTGTCCCGTGTAAAGTTGATAGGAGCATATGCTCCCAAACAACTTTGAGTGGAGTCGTTCGAAAAGAAGTTTCTATAGCCCCTTTGCTCATTTAACACTGTATCCGGGTGCCGATGGAGATACAGCGACCCTTGCTCACTTATCACTGTGCTCAGGCCACACAGCGCGCCACTTACGGGTGACGCCCTAGCTTTAGCACGATTTCGTTCTGGATTCATTTTCATAAGGATTCGACGTGATCATGGAGTGCCGGCTGTCGACTACCTGACGCCCTCCCCCTCCTCCTTTTTCCGGGCTTGGGACCGGCAATGTAAGATAAACTTACACGGCGGAGTTTCCGTTTTCCCATTAATGGGAAAAAAAAATCTTATTTTATTTGGTCTTGAACTTCCAGTCTACAACCTGGCTACAAAGCATTTGGAGTACATGAAGTGGAAACTCACTAGACAAATCGATAACTTGTAGTTTGACTGATGCCAGTAATTAGGCTGGAAATAAAACATAAAGTGGGACTGGAAGGGGGAAATAAATAAAGAGTTGTTTTGCCACTGCCTGTTTTGTCCGTCAACTCCTAAACATTTGAGTCGTAAGTCTAATAGTTTGCTAGAAAGTCACTCAAATTGGAAGCTGAATTGATATTCTGAGTAATTCTTATACTATTTCAGAAAGTTTTAAGGAATGAACTTGTTAGAAGTTGCATGTAAATCCCATTCGAAAATTAATAGTTTTAAATGTCTTCTTGTATTAGATGTTGGGATTAGAATCTTAGTGTCATACACTAAAAATTTGTGTTCAATACTTCAGATGGCTTCTTGGGTATCCAGTTGTGTACTTGTTCAGAGAGGAGCATAATGTTGCTGCTGTTTGTAATCTTTCTTCCAAGTGTCTTCATATCTATAAAATATCAATATGCAGGTTAGTTTTTCTGGTCTTGTTTTATGAGGCGTTCAGTAGTTATATCAGAATTTGAATTATTAGATTTATATTTTACCACGATATTCGATGTCCCACTTGGGTCACACATACATATTTTCATTCTCTAAAGTACTAACATGGCATCGTACCCGTATAGTGTCTTGGATTTGCAAGAAGTCCAGTAACCAATAAAAGTAAAAATGTGTTCGTATGTTTTACATTTGGTTTTTGTGGCTTGTTTTAGATAAATTCTTAAAAAGTGCTGAGAATACTAGTCTCTTGTTGTGCTCTAAGTTAAATAACAAAAACTACAGAAAACTTCTCATATTTGAGCAATTTAATTGCATACTTAACAGTACTAGCCAAAAGGTCAGTCTTCAAAATACATTGCTCATGGACGCAATGTAGCTTGTTGAGATAAAAGTTTGTAATTCTTGCAGGAATGGATCCCCCAATGAATTATATCAACTAGACGAACTCTTGAGGTAACTCTCCGTGAATTTTTAATTTTATTTTTTATTAGTGTTATAATTGATGGATATCTTCTGTAAGTTGAAAAGAATACTTGATGAGGCAACACAAAGAAATTATTATTTTTTTAAGTGCAAGTTCTTTTGACTGTTATGGGAAGAGCACATCGGTACTGGAGATGATATTGATGTTATGCGTAACGAGGATGAATTTTGTGATATTTTGAACCCCACCCTATATTTTTAGCCTTCTTTCAGAACTGTTGGGAAGTCCCAAAGTTAATTGAGTTAAGGCTTTTGAGAAGTTATTTAGTAAGGGCATAGTTGAAGGTTCATTTATAAGTCCTTGGAGATGCACTTAACAGAGAATAGATATTGTCTACAACAACAACAACAACAAAGCCTTTTCCCACTAAGTGGGGTCGGCTATATGAATCCTAGAACGCCATTGCGCTCGGTTTTGTGTCATGTCCTCCGTTAGATCCAAGTACTCAAGTCTTTTCTTAGGGTCTCTTCCAAAGTTTTCCTAGGTCTTCCTCTACCCCTTCGGCCCTGAACTTCTGTCCCGTAGTCACATTTTCGAACCGGAGCGTCAGTAGGCCTTCTTTGCACATGTCCAAACCACCGAAACCGATTTTCTCTCATATTTCCTTCAATTTTGGCTACTCCTACTTTACCTCGGATATCCTCATTCCCAATCTTATCCTTTCTCGTGTGCCCATACATCCCACGAAGCATCCTCATCACCGCTACACCCATTTTGTGTACGTGTTGATGCTTCACCGCCCAACATTCTGTGCCATACAACATCGCTGGCCTTATTGCCGTCCTATAAAATTTTCCCTTGAGCTTCAGTGGCCTACGACGGTCACACAACACGCCGGATACACTCTTACACTTCATCCATCCAGCTTGTATTCTATGGTTGAGATCTCCATCTAATTCTCCGTTCTCTTGCAAGATAGATCCTAGGTAGCGAAAACGGTCACTTTTTGTGATCTTCGCTAGATTGCTCCGGTCATTAGTGTGGATAAATATATAAATGGATAGAGATAGGAAAGCAAACACAAGATGTACGTGGTTCACCCAGATTGGCTACGTCCACGGAGTAGAGGAGTTCTCATTAATTGTGAAAGGTTTACACAAGTACATAGGTTCAAGCTCTCCTTTAGGGAGTACAAGTGAATGATTTAGTACAAATGACATTAGAAAATATTGTGGGAGAATGATCTCGTAACCACGAAACTTCTAAGTACCGGAGTGTGGTATTGTCTTGACTTTCCTTATCTGTCTCATAGGTAGATGTGGAATCTTCTCTGGAAGTACTCTTCCTCCATCCAGGGGTGGTATCTGTAACTGGTGGAGATGCACAAGGTAATGTATCAATGTCACTTGAAGCTTACTTGTAGTTTCAGGCTTGGTCAAGCGCGATACAAACCATGTAGTAGGAGTCCCCCAAGTCGCCGAGCTAGGGGATCTGCTGAAAGGGTAACAGACAAGGTAAGCAATCAGAGCTCCGGCTGATTGTTCACATTCTCCCTATCTTGCAGGCAGCATGAAGGATAAAGAGAAGAAAAATGAGAAGAGATGATATGGGATACTTTTGCTTTTGAAGAAGTAACTTTCCACAGGCTTATTCTTGAACTGGGCTGGAGGGTTTTCTGGTTTCCTCCAGAGTATAAGGCCGACTGAAGAATTTGAGGGTCAAAACAAGTCCATCAAATCTAGAGTACGTTCGACCCTGCTGATATGGGATACTTTTGCTTTTGACAGAGTAGGGGATGTATCGGCACGTGTGCTGTTACGCTTGTCTCCACATGCTTCCTTGTATCCTTCTCACTTGCCCTATCTGTTCCTCAGGCAGATGCGGTATCTTCCCTGGAAGCATAAGATGTTGAAGATGAGTACTCGAGAGCAATGCCAGGTAAGTAATCAGGTAAGGGGTTCCAGGCAGTCAGTTCCTGGCTGGAAGCTTGATTCCAAGTGCTGACTGATTGCTCTCTTTCTCCTTGTCTTGCAGGTAAGAACAAGGCCAAAGGAAAAGACAGGGAAAAAGCATGATATGGGATACTCTTGCTTTTAACCCTGATGATATGAGATATTCTTGCTCTAGTATAGCTTGTTTACAGAGGTATTATCGGGGAGAAAGAAAGCTGAATATTTCGAAAGGCTTTGTTGGGAGTGCCCTCTCAGATAAGAGGAAGGGTTGAGCATTTTTGCAGGTCTGCCTGTCCGTTGGGGATGGAGGTCGACATATATAAGAGTCTCCCTAACATCAAGTAATAATGCTATTCCTTTACCCTGCTTGGTCATAGCACGGTAGTGGGAGCTGCCAGCTTCACAAGTTTTAACTCTGTCAGAGCACTTTGAAAAAGTGGCCTGTGGTATCTGGAAAGCTGATGTTGCGTGTGAAGATTACAGACAAGCTTTATCCAAGGAGATCCGGCTCTTGAAGTTGGGAAAGTGGTGCCTCTTCGGTTTTCGAACAAGCAATCCTGTCGGGGATCTGGCTCTCGAGATTCGGAGAACGGTGCCTCTTCGATTTTTGAGAAAGCAATCCTGCTGGGGGTCTGGCTCTCGAGATTCGGAGAGCGGTGTCTTCGATTTTTTAAAAAGTAATCATGTTGGGAGTCTGGCTCTCGAGATTCGGAGGGCGGTGCCTCTTCGATTTTGGAGCAAGCAATCTTGTTGGGAGTGTTTTCTCGAATGTGAGTAAAGGTTGGGCATGTTTGCTAGTCTACCTTGCCACGAAGCACAGAGGTTGACACACAGGGACTTTCCAATTATCCAGCAGTGGTACTGTTCCTTTACCCTCTTCGATTTTTGAGAAAGTAATCATGTTAGGAGTCTGGCTCTCGAGATTCGGAGGGCGGTGCCTCTTCGATTTTAGAGCAAGCAATCTTGTTGGGGGTGTTTTCTCGAATGTGAGTAAAGGTTGGGCATGTTTGCTAGTCTACCTTGCCACTAAGCGCAGAGGTTGACACACAGGGACTTTCAAATTATCCAGCAGTGGTACTGTTCCTTTACCCTCTCTTCGATTTTTGAGAAAGTAATCATGTTGGGAGTCTGGCTCTCGAGATTCGGAGGGCGATGCCTCTTCGATTTTGGGGCAAGCAATCTTGTTGGGAGTGTTTTCTCGAATGTGAGTAAAGGTTGGGCATGTTTGCTAGTCTACCTTGCCACGAAGCACAGAGGTTGACACACCGGGACTTTCCAATTATCCAGCAGTGGTACTGTTCCTTTACCCTTGTGGGTAATAATATGGTAGCTAGGCCTTCAAAATTTATGTGTCTAAACTTTGTTAGTGTTGTTTCTTTGCTATTCTTTTACCCTTCTTGGTCAGAGCGATGTAGTGAGAGTTGCAAGCTTCACGTGTCTCAACTTTGTCAGAGAACTTTGACAAAGTTAGATGTGGTACCCATGAGCTACTGTTGCGTGTGGGAAGTGGGTGATTGAACAGTACGATTCATGTGCTTTCTACTTTGCTAGAAATCTTCGACAGAATGCCCATAATTTCCGCAAAGCTGAGTGTGCGTGTGACAGGTGCTGACAAGGCTGGAAAAGTAGTCTCAACTTTGTCAGAGAACTTTGGCAAAGTTATATGTGGTACCCATGAGCTACTGTTGCGTGTGGGAAGTGGGTGATTGAACAGTACGATTCATGTGCTTTCTACTTCGCCAGAAATCTTCGACGGAATGTCCATAATTTCCGCAAAGCTGAGTGTGCGTGTGACAGGTGCTGACAAGGCTGGAAAAGTAGGTGCCTCTTCGATTTCTGAGATCGGCCCTCGTGGTCTCTGAGCAGCCCAGCTTTTGAGAAAGCAAACCTCTTCGATTTCTGAGATCGGCCCTCGTGGTCTCTGAGCAGCCCAGCTTTTGAGAAAGCAAACCTCTTCGATTTCTGAGATCGGCCTTCGTGGTCTTTGAGCAGCCCAGCTTTTGAGAAAGCAAACGCCTCTTCGATTTCTGAGATTGACCCTCGTAGTCTCTGAGCAGCCCAGCTTTTGAGAAAGCAAACGCCTCTTCGATTTCTGAGTAGGCGCTTCTTCGATTTCTGAAGCTTCGTCGAGTGCAGATTTTTATAGAGGCTGACATTAAGTTCCAAAGCACACTTGAATATCCACCAGTAGAAGCTCCATTCTTGCACTTCTAAGATCTTGATTTGTCCGACCTCTTCTCTCTTCTACACCTTTGAAAATGTCTGGCCCCTCCGACCGTCGTTTTGACTTGAATCTTGTTGAAGAGGCAGCCCCGCCTTCTCCAGACAACATATGGCGCCCATCTTTCGTCTCCCCTACTGGTCCTCTTACCGTTGGGGATTCCGTGATGAAGAATGATATGACCGCTGCGGTAGTGGCCAGGAACCTTCTCACTCCCAAAGATAACAGACTACTTTCCAAACGGTCTGATGAGTTGGCTGTTAAGGATTCTCTGGCTCTTAGTGTTCAGTGTGCAGGTTCTGTGTCTAATATGACCCAACGCCTATTTGCTCGAACCCGCCAAGTTGAATCATTGGCGGCTGAAGTGATGAGTCTCAAACAAGAGATTAGAGGGCTCAAGCATGAGAATAAACAGTTGCACCGGCTCGCACATGACTATGCTACAAACATGAAGAGGAAGCTTGACCAGATGAAGGAATCTGATGGTCAGGTTTTACTTGATCATCAGAGATTTGTGGGTTTGTTCCAAAGGCATTTATTGCCTTCGTCTTCTGGGGCTGTACCGCGTAATGAAGCTCCAAATGATCAACCTCTGATGCCTCCTCCTTCTAGGGTTCTGTCCAGTACTGAGGCTCCGAATGATCCCCCTCCGGTGCCTTCTCTTTCTGGGGCTCTACCGACTGCCGAGACTTCTCCTAAGCAACCTTTGTGAAGGCTCCCTCTTGTTTGTTTATTTTGACTCAAGTATATGTATATATTTGTAACTTATCGGGGATATCAATAAATAAGTTTTCCTTCATTTCAACGTATTGTGTTAAATCACCAAAGCTTTCTTCGCTAAGTTCACAGAGACACGCTTTAGTATCCGTTATCACTGAGATTTGATTTTTGTTGATTGGTTGAATAGTTTCTCGGTGCCCTACGATCTTAGCATGAGAGGGGGCAAGGAAAAATGGGCAGAGGCATTTTTGGCTCATATGCAGGGGAGATGGGAAAGGTGCAAGCGTGCTTGGAGGCCTTTGCAGATGGAGGTTAGCGAACTAAAACCGCAAACTATTGCGTTCTAAAATAACCTGTTTTACTACTTTCTCTCACCATGCTCAAACATCGTCCAAGAATCCTTGTTATGAGCGATACTAAAGATACTTGTAAAGGAGTTTAAGTAAGAATATATTTTGTCACAAGGAATTTACATATATTTTGTCTTGCATTTACAGTTTATTGCTCTTTTATATGTAGCAAAAATGTTCTCTTGGTCATCCCGTGACGGAGGAATGTTTGTGACTCGCCCTTGAATTTGATATCAGGGATAGAGAATAAATGAATGTTCTTTTAATGTTTTAATCTCAACCCTTGATATTAAATTAAAGGGTGAGCGAGCATGAATCTTTGGTCACTTGGCGACCAAGAGAACAAGATTCTATATGCAGGCTTTTATATTTGGCCACATGATGCGGTTGTTGATGGTTGGTCTTCTTTTTTAAATTCTTTAAATTAAGGAGTCTTATTTTATTGTCACATCATTTGATTTACAAAATGTGGTTTAAATCATGTAGTCTCATTTTATTGCTTTTATCTTTAGGAAAACTAATGAAAAAGGCAACAACTTTGAGTTTTAACGAAAATGACAAAATAAATGGTAAAGTGAATAGTACCAGGATTGACCTTTTAGTGTAAAAATATGGTTTTTCGTTAAAGTGAACAGTACCAAAAACTTTTCATTAAAGTTCCCTTTATCTTTTTAAACCACATCATGTGGTTTAATAATTTATTTTGTTGTTGTGAAGTTCAAACTTAGTAGTTTTTTGACTTTCTTTGTCAAACCTGTAATCATTTATCACACATGTTCTTTAGATCAATTTTCATTAGAGATTAGACTTTAGAATGCTTGGTATTAAAGTCTGGGTCATTGAAGATTAAAGTGCAAATGGTTTTGCTTCATCTCAAGCCAGGTTTTTTCATGAATTGCATTTCACGTTTAAAATATCCTATGCGTTATGGCTAGTGAAATCATCCATTTCTGCATGTGAGTTGTCACACAATTTAAGAAAGTCTATATAAGTTGACCTGACACTTTCTTTTTCCAAAAACGAGTTTTTCACCATTGATATGTTCAGATTGCTTTGGCATTTGACAAGGGTCTTGGGGTGTACTTGTTGGATAAAGGAAAGGATCTTTGATTTATTTAGAGTTGGACAGAGCACTTGGCTCTTTGGTTAGAAACATTTTATTTTGTCTTAATTTTTTTTTTATGTTGGAGGAAAAAGAATTACCATAGATAATCAAACTCACCAAGCTTGACTTGATGTACATTCATTAATTTACAATTTGGCATAAAAATTTGAAGATAACCTATAAAAGTTTTTATTTATTTTTTATGGTTCTTCATGAGCGTATCTCTCTAATTAAGGAAATCACCAAAAGAAAATTCATGCTTAATCACTAATTAGCAATGACTAAAATATTCACAAAATTGTCGATATTTTCGTCAAAATATCCGAAAAGTCAATGATCGATATGGAAAATGAGGGTGGAAATGTAAACTTCACCATATATCGGCGAGAGATAGAAAAATCAATGAATGTCAATAATATTTACCGATTCACTACAAACAAAAAAAATTGTTAGAACTTATTGTAGATATTGAACCTTTGAATTTTTTTTGTAAAATATTAGGCATATCAACTCAATTGTATAATGACACGTGATGTACTATCTATTTCCGACATACTATAAATCTCTCCACAAGTAGTTGGCTAGTTTGCCTATACGACACGAGTTGTTTTATATATGGACAAAACCAAGTTATCATATGGCATGATTTCCAACGGTCCACATTTTACATGTTGGGGCCGAAATTGTTGTTTTGCTGTTTTGCACTTCCACCTGGCGTATTTTTCACTCTTATTTAATATAATATATATCATAAATAAATATAAAGTGGTTGAAAAAAACGTAACATGTGAGTGCCAATAATGGAAAAGGTTCCTCGCCAGATTTTTTTTCTGAGAATCCGGTAGATCTTGGAATTATGACCGTTCATCGTATATTATGTGATCAGTTTTCATTAGGTATAATTTATATTTAATTTTAAATTTTAAATAATTTCTGACATCTCAATATAGAACAAATGGTCATGATTACAGGATCTTCTAGATCCCCAAAAAAAGATGCCAGCAAAGATCCTTTTCCGCCAATAGTATCCAAATTAAAATTGCTTAACTTAAAAAAAAAAATGATTTGTACACTCCTTTTTTCCATACACATCACGTTTCTTAATTATCTTTTGTTTTTATTCGCTCCAAATGCCCCAAATAGATGTGCTTGAAAAGGGGAAAGGATGTGCAAGCAAAGCAAATACAACTTTTATTTTCCAAAAAAAAAAAAAAACCAAATACAACTTTTTGACTAAAGCAACACTTTTATCATTGGATGCTAAATCGACGCTAAACAACCAACAATATATGTCTTATGTTCCATTTATATCTAAATCGACACATCTTTTCTGTTAAGCAGTCGCTCTTAAACTCGTACAATTCAAGTCGTCTCCTAAACTCATACATGTTGTGAACAGATATATAATTATTATAATTACATGCATTTGCATATCAATCAAACCACTGAAAATCATTTTTTCTTCAATAGCAAGCATACTGAGAGACCTAGTAATTAATTTGCTAGAAACTAAGTTTTTTGGTGTTGGAATCCTAGTTTAGATTGTTCATTTCTAGAGAAGCAAGCGCCTACAAAATTATTTCAAAGACATTGCAATACGCAAGCCTCGATCTTCGCTTCGTTTGTTTAAATATCAATCTTGTTTATTCAATATACAGTGTTGTTATTTATTTAATTATTAGCATAATTCAAATTTATTTCTTTATATATTTATCTTTCATCGTTGATTATTATCCAACAATCGAATTTGGGTTCTCATTTGATGAGAAGAACAAGATGAAATATCAGAAATCATATTACTTATTCGGCAATGCTTAAGCCTCCAACTTCCATCATTACACGCAGCCAAACCAATGCTGGAAAATCCCTCTCCAATAAAACACAAAATTCGAAACAAAAGCTCCTACAAACTTGACAAATAAAAAAAAAAAGAAAAAAAAAGAGGAGAAATAAAAAGAAAAATAAAAAGAGGCAGATATTCCCCTCTTCTTCTTGTTGCTGTTGAGATCCATCACCTTCTTCTAATTTGCTTTGTAGAGGGTGAGGGCTTCAGACTCGTTGGGAAGTGCGGGGATCGCTCCCTTCTTGGTTGTTGTAATCGCTCCGCATGCATTTGCAAATTTCAGTACCTCCCTCAACCTCTTCTCGTCCTGCAAATCCAACCAAATTCGTTCATCAGCTTTCCAAATTAATATAATTCAAATATATATAGCATATAAGATGCATAAAATCATCGTCAACTGTATAGCTTACTTCAAGAATAGAGTGGTCATCGACTATCTTCGCAAGGAGAGCACCGACAAACGAATCACCGGCGCCGGTAGTGTCTACGGCGTTGACGTCGAAGGATTCCACCACTCCACGGAAATTCTGTATTTGTTGTTTTACAAGTAATGTACACAAGTTAAGTTTTTAACCCAATTACCAAACCAAATGCCTAAAGTTTCCAAGAAAAAACGTAAACAAAACTCAATATCCTGGTGGATAGGGAGTTGGATGTCCACCCATGCTTCAAAACCCCATCCCCTCTAAACTCAAAACTAAATATTCTAGTGGATAGTGTTGAATTTTATCCATGCGTCGTCACCGGTTCGAAACTCTCCAATTTTCTAAACTATTGTAATAGTTTTGAACACATATTAACTCCTTCAAAAATGTCTGCTTTACCACATAATAACACTAGAAATATTTCTACTTTGTTACATAAATGGTGCACGGCCACGGCATTTGTAGAGTGTCAATAGCAACTCTTTTTTTAGAGTAAACTGTCGGTTTACCCCCTGAACTTTCACCTCACTTTCGATTTCCCCCCTGAACTTTTCCATTGGAAAATTAAGGACTCAAACTAATTTTTTTAGCCAATTTGCCCCATACCGTTAGTTTTTCATATATTCCATCCATATTTCCGTTAAGTGAGACCATGTGCATAACATGTGAGGGTAGTTAAGTTATTTCACTCTTAAAAATGATTAAAAAACTGAAAATAATAAAAAAAGCAAAACTTTCCCTCTATTTTTTCCCGCTAATTCCTATCCTCGATTTTATTTTTCCCACTCATTTCTATGCATGAGAAATGACATATGGTGTTATTGTCTACCATTTTTATTTTCTCTAACAAATTAATAATTTGACAAATGCTAATGGTGCTATTGTCTCCAAAGCAGTGCATTAATATAAGAAACCCTAATCTTTTTTATGGACATGTTTCTTATATTAATGCACTGCTTTGGAGACAATAACACCATGAGCATTTGTCAAATTATTAATTTGTTACGGAAAATAAAAATGGTAGTACATGCTTCAAAAAAAAGATTAACTTAGCTACTTATGAAGACAATAACACCATATGTTATTTCTCATGCATAGGAATGAGAGGGAAAATTAAAATTGAGGATATGAATTAGCAGGAAAAAATAGAGGGAAAATTATTATTATTATTTATTTTCAGTTTTTAATCATTTTTAAATTGAAATGACTTAACTATCCTCACATGTTATGCACATGGTCTCACTTAACGGAAATATGGATGGAATATATGAAAAACTAACGGTAGGGGGCAAATTGGCTAAAAAAAATTAGTTTGAGTCCTTAATTTTCCAATAGAAAAGTTCAGGGGGGAAATCGAAAGTGAGGTGAAAGTTCAGGGGGTAAACCGACAGTTTACCCCTTTTTTTAATATGCAAAACAAAAACATCAAATGAATAAGATAAAGATTCCATTAATATCAAGAAATATAATCAAACTTACTTTGTCCACAACCAAAATCATGGGCATAGACCCCACCCCCACCCACCCCAGGCCCAACGTGACTAAAAGTCAAAAACTCAGAACTAATTAAGCAAAGCATATGCAGGTGCAACAAAATGGTAAAGAATTGAATTGGATCGCATAAGGAACTGACCTTGGTGTAGTATCTGCAACCCTTCTCACCAAGCGTGACAAGGAGGAGCTTCAAGCTATCTCTCCACAGAGTCATGGCATTGGCATCATCAATCTTGGGGCTCCCTGTAAGGAACTCCAGCTCCACATCACTCACCTTGATCACATCGGCCTTATCCCATATGCTCATTATCTGCTTCTTTGCCTCTTCCCGCGACGGCCACAGCGCCTCCCGGAGGTTTGGGTCGTAGGAGAGCAATGCACCGGCTTCTTTAGCCACCTCCATTGCCTTCAGATGTGCCGATCTGCACGGCTCCACGATCAAGCTAATGGATCCATAGTGGAACACTTTGGCCTATCAATACAAAATCAAAACCAGACTCGGTGAGCAAAACTACATCAATCATTTCATTATCTATACGGTGTAATACAAAAAATGGTAAGCCTCCAAGATACATTTTAAGGAAAATATTGTGTGCTTTCTCAGTTTGTCACACTATCGATAATGTACACGTGCAAAGAGTGAAAAACTGTATCTCCCATGAGCCCATGACTAAAATGTCAATTTAAAAATTATGGGTATATTGTCACTTTGTACTACTAGTAGTATTTCTCTTCTTATTAGTGATAGGTCTTTGGTTCGATTTTCGCCAAAAATGAATTTGAACCACATTATTGCTAACTCATTGTGAAACTCATCCCACTTCATTCCCTTAGTATAAAAAATATCGTTTGTTCAAAAAAAAAAATCATAAGTACGTTATAAAAAGTGAGAAAATTAAGAGCTCGTGAAAATATTTTTAAAATGAGTAAAATTGTTGTTTTGTTAAAATATTTTTAAAACTAATATTTAGTAAAATTCAAGTGGGTCTATGCTTCTTCAAAAAAAAAAAAACGAGTACTTTTTTAATCCAAAATTAATTAACCAACTTTTGACCATTTTAAAAGAACTTTCAGCCTAAAATTACTTTATGATAAATGGCTCCCCATCAACTTCTAAGATGACAAAAAGTGAAAAATAATTGTTAATTTTTTAAAAATATTTTTAAAACTATTATTTAGTAAAATTCAAGTGGTCTATGCCTCTTCTTAAAAAAAAAAAAAAACCAAGGACATTTTTAATCCAAAATTAATTAACCAACTTTTGACCATTTTAAAAGAACTTTCAGCCTAAAATTACTTTATGATAAATGCCTCCCCATCAACTTCTAAGATGACAAAAAGTGAAAAATAATTGGATTAAGAAAAAAAAAGGACAGAAAATAATTGAATTAAAACCAAAAAAGCCAACTTAAAATAAAATAGAGCCAAAAATTTCAACATGTATTTTCAATCGATTGGATCAAAATGCAATATTACCGAACCGACCACAAAATGTACAACAACCACTCGCTTACGTGTGCGCGTGGCGAAAAAAAATACAAACACCCAAAACCAAATCGCGCTGCCAAACTTTACCTATTCAATTCTAAATTAATTATGCAAGTGGCCTCTACTACAATAATGAAAAAATATGTTGCTCTTATACTACGACGTGAATTAGAACTCCGTCGACTCCTTATCTAATAAATCTATACAAAAAAAAAAAAAAACCTAAATTAATTATTATTTTTTATCATGAAATTTTATTTATTTATTTATTTCTTTAAAATTAATTAATTATTTTTGTGGGGAATATATCGGGACCGGTGTGTCTGTCTGATACGAGAGATCCGTGATAAGCGGGATCCACATCAGAAAATTAAGGGCCAAGAAATAAAGTGAGATCCAAGTGCATCCCACATCAGAAAATCAACGGCAGGTAAGTTTATCACACCCAACCTTCAACCTTCAACCTTCAACCTTCAACCCTCCCTCCAAATTTTCCGAGAAAAGAAACACAAAACGTAAGGAGAGAAAAGAGAGGAGAGAAACGTACGGATTTGATGAGCTCGATGTTGAGCTCGTCGGGCTTCAGCAGCATATCGGCGCTAGGGTTCCGGTAGAACATGAACTCACGTTCACCGTCGGCGCGTAGGGTCACGAAGGCCAAGGCGGTGCGGGCGCCCTGATCGAACGAGATGCCTTCTCCAGCGACGCCGTATTGCTTCAGGATGCCGGCGAGCATGTGGCCGAACTCGTCGTCGCCGAGTTTTCCGACGAACGCGGCCTTTCCGCCGAGGCGAGCCACGGCGATCGCCACGTTGGCGGGGGCCCCGCCTGGGGCTTTGAGGAAGCCAGGAGCTTCGGCAAGAGAAACGCCCGATTCGGTGGGGACGAAGTCGATCAGCATCTCGCCGAAACTCACGATCATACCCTTTCCGGTCTGCGGTACGCCATTGTTAGCCATAACTGAGAGAGAGAGAGAGAGAGGAGAGAGAGGAACAGAGTTTTGGTGGGATGGTGAGGGAAATAATGAGAGAGGAGGAAGTGATCGGAGGTGGGAGTATTTATAGGGAGAGGGAGAAACCGAGGAAGGGGAGGATTATGAGGAATCCGAAATTATACTTTATGTGGGGAAGCCTTGCAAAGAAAGGATTAAGGAGGAATCGGTGGAGAAAACGGATTATGATATTATTAATAATTCTAGTTAATTAAAATAATTTCACTAATGGATTATTTATGTCTTTGTTTTATTTCTTGAGTCAAATTAATCCAACTGCCCTTTTTTTTTTATGATTGTCCAAATTTGGAGAATAATGAATAATTTATTCTCCCATTCTAGGGTCCACTTGATATGGAGGAGAAATTTTATTTTGATGGGAACAAGTGTACATCACGTGTTATTATATAAGTTTACAGATGTTTTATTTTTGAGTTGTCAATTTTCAAACACAAGAATTTCGTTATTTTTATAATAATACGTTATGTATCATATCGTATTTCAAAAACATTACAAATATATGGACATGGTGAAGCCAGAAAAAAAATAATAACAAATAGTTAAAAATGATTACTTTATTAAATAGTGAAACAATAATTAGATGCACATGTGCACCTTTTTGTTACGTAAAGATCATTTTAGTAAAAATTGGATGGTACATCATGATGATCTAAATTGATCTTAATTGATGACTAAACAGTTTATATATTAATTAATCTTTTACAAAAATATATTTAAATCATAATTAAAAAAATGAAAATTTTTGGATAGGATGTATCCAATTAGGATTTTGAGAGATTTTAATTTTTTAATGAATTTAAAGGTATTCAATTAGGACTTTAAGTGATTTTCTGAAATTCAAGGTGTATTCAATTAGAATTTTAAGATAGTTTATTTAAATCCTTAGAAATCCGAGTGTATTCAATTAGAAATTGATTTTAAAGAATTTGAGAAAGTTAAAGAATCAAAGGGAATTGAAGAGATTTCATAGTGTATTTTAAGCATCCACAAATCTCACATCTCCCTATGAAATTTCAAGGGAATTGAATCAAAATTTTATATGAAATCTCTACAAATCAATTAAACTCCATAAAAATCCATTAAAATCTCTCAAATTCTCAATTGAATACACCCTCCTTCATTGTTACACAAACTTTCATTTCCATTTATTAAATAAAACGAGAAACATCATTGATCGTGAATACAATTTTATGATTACAAACACAATAGAGAAGCAATACAAAATATACTCCACATAATCACATCAAACCAAGCGGAAATGTACGCGCACAAGGAAAAAACATTTGCATGACTTTCTGATGAACTTGCAAAAGATGATGCTCCTTCGACAAAGAAGTGCTTCATTTTTCAGGCAAACAGACAACAAAACCACAACAAAACAAAACAAAACAACGACAGAACACAAAATAAATTCTTCAAAGGTACAATTCCTTAGCCACAAAAGACTCATATCTAACCAACGTGAAGTTTAAACTCATAAGACCCAAATCGTATGAGCCAAACCCAACACCGTCAAGACACCCAAGGTGATCACAGTATCATCACCTATAGACTTACACTGACAGTAGAACATGTTTGTGAATCCCCTCAAACCACTGCATCTTCTTCCCACAATGGAAAGAAAGCACCACCCTTTGATGATCATGCAATTGTAGGCAAAAAAAACCCTGGTATGGGTCACTTCCAACAAAGTTGAGCTTCCTCCACATAATACATACCAAGCGCACAGATCATAAAATCACCCCTTAGCGTTGAACAACAATTGTCACTCTAAGATCCAAGGTTGAGAAGTAAGTCATAAGATGGTGTTATTCACACACTCATATTTACCTTCTACACACTATTTTTAATTTTCAGCTGTCAGATCGAATGAATTGAAAATGATCAAATAATAAAAATGAATACGGAGTTGTGTGAAAGGTAAAAAGAGTGTGAATAATAATACCCAACATAGTATTATTGCAATTGTAGGGGACCGGGGAGTGTGGTGTCATGGTCGCATTTGGGTGGTGAAATATGGGTACTTTCCACCCATATTTGGTCTCTTGTAATAATCCCAAATGGATTAATCAGAGTTGGGACATATTTGGTTAACCTTTCTTTTTGCTGATGTTGAGTTCATGTCTGATTATATTTGATATTCCAACAAAAAAATTAAATAAATATTATATTTGAAAAGTTCAAAATTAATTGAAAACCTTAATTTATGCATTTAATTTTGAATCATTTTCCACGATGCATCTGCAACAAAACTAAATAGAATTATCAACTTTCAAATTGTAGGATATGTATCTTAGTGCCTACATCATAAATAGATAAAAGATATTTGTTGATTTTCCTCAGAACTTATAAAGATTTGTTAATTTCTCGTCTGAACTTTACACTATGTTTGGATGAAGGAAATAAACTTGGAATTTTGGTAAAAATCTGAATTTATAAATTAACATGCACCAATTCCTTTGTTTGGATTCATAAACATAGAAATTTAGAATTTCCGCGTGGAAAAAAAACTTGGAATTTGGGACCTCCAATTCACAAGTTCAAATTCCATGTAAATATGTGTCATTTCCCAATTTCTATGATTTAGAGTTTAAAAATAACAAATTCAGTATTCAATTCCATTATTCTTTTAGATTAACCAAACAAGAAAATTTACAAATTCTTGAAAATAAAATCTTGTAATTTCAATTTCCGTCATTTTAAAATTCCTTAGTAATCTTAAATTTCTTCATCCAAACATAGTGTTAGTTTTAGCTGATTACCCTCCTGAACTTTTATAATTAGCCAATTCTTTCCCCCTGACGTTGGATTTTGGAGTTTTTCATCCAATTTTCTACCTATTTTGGTTAAATGGCAAATGTTTGAGGATAATCAAGTAATTTTATCTCTAATGTGGACAACATATTTTTTTTTCGTCGTCTTCTTTTCCTCTTGACTACGTACACTTTATATTTGAATTAGGTATAAGAGTCCAATTTGCAACTGCAAAGTATTGACTTTATGCCCAATTTACCAAAACAAAATTACTTTTTTGCCTTCCCACAGTTGTTAAGTGTTGTCTTCGCAACCAAAATAGATAAGAAATTAGATGAAAATTTTAAAATCTAACATCAATGGAGAAATTGACTATTTAACATCCATTATAGGAAAGAGGAAAAAAAAATACAAAATACAAAAAGATTGCTGGAATCAATGGGGTGCCATTCAAAATTGGCATCATGAGATTATACCTAGTTCGTATATTCATAGATGATGATATTTGGTTTACTTTAACAAGGAAGAATTGTTACCTAACCAAAAAAAAAAAAAAAAAAAAAAATCCAAGAGCAACATAGAGTTACAACTATTTGGGTTCATATCAAATTTTCTCTCTTAATAAAATAATATGATATTAACCATTGATTTAGGGCACACTTCACAATTTAATTACATGATCCAAACTATCATTTTTCGTGTCCCGATAGACCATCCTTACCAACATTCACTTATGACCAAAATTGTTACACCAATTTGATTATTTTCATATGATTTATTCCAGTAATCATTTGTTTAATTACCGTTAGATGATTTTTTTTTATTTGAGTGGAACCTATGCGGGAATAATTTGAAAATGCTCAAGTTTAATTAGAGAAAACTATTATATAGTAAGTATCATATTAACTTGAACGGATTATAAGGTTTTTTTTGTTTTTTTTATTTTTTTTATTAAAGGGGATAACTAGTGGCAAATCACGGTTATCCACTACTTTAGGGCCCGGAGAGGCTATGAGGAATTTCACCTTGCCGGTGATCACATTCAAGCCGACGCACCAGCTCGGAACATCAAACCCGGTACCTCTCACTTTTTTTTGTTTATTGGAGAGCCGTAGTTCGCGCCCTTACTACTAGACCACGTGTTGTGATTATAAGTCTGTGTTAACGTAAAAGGATAAAAAAGTATAGACAATCCAGAAGAAGTGTCATGTAATAGTAACCCTTTTTTGTTTCCATTGACCGATTATTGAAATGGATTTAAAAAAAATATATGAATAAAGGAATGAAGACCGACCAAAATGAAAGGAAGAATGGATTATACAAATAAGAGAAATTTTAGAATGTCAAGAGCACGGTCTAGAATACTAAATGTAATAAAAGAAATTTAATATATTTCCCGAAAAAATTTCTGTATATAATCTGGGGCACATAGATAATTTATGCAGAGAGTGGAAACACTCATCGGCCAATGGTTTCTGCTTCCGTAATAAGTGAGTTCATGGTTTCACTGTACACTTCACACGAAAAGAGGACAAAGCAGTTTGAACAAAAATGGTTTATCCAAAGAGGTTTGAGAGTTTGATGGTTTTGTAGTTTTATTGTGGTTGGCTGGATTTAATTAGGAAAGTACGTACTAGTGTCACATGCCACTAATATTTTTTTTTTTTAAATAGACAACGGGTGACAAATTACAATTATCCATCTCTTTCGAAGACGTTTGAGAGTTTGATGATTTTGTTGTTTTACTGTGGTTGGCTGGATTTAATGAGGAAAGTACGTACTAGTGTTACATGCCACTACTATCTTTAAAAAAATAAAATAATAGACAACTGGTGTCAAGTCACAGTTATCTATCTCTTTCAGAAAAATACTTACAAGGCATTTCAGCCTCTCCTTGTCCACAATCAAGTAGACTTACTAGCTTGGAACCTCGAACCCGAAACCTCCTTGTTTTTTTTGTTTTTTTTTTTTTTTGTATTTTAAGAGCTAAAATCCGTGTTTTTACCACTGAGCCACTTGCTATTCACATGCCACTACCATCTACTACAACTATTTTATGAACAAAATCACATCGCGTTGCCCTCGTTATATAATAAACAATAAAAGGAGAATAATTTTTTCTTTAATTAAGCAACAAATTAAAGCAGATTAATTCATATAATATTTTTACAAAAGTCCAGGGTCTAATTTTATATGTAATTACAAAACAAAATTAAGAGATTAATATAAAGTGAAAATGGTTGGACTTTAGTAACTTGTAAATATTAGGTAATGTGATTTCAAAGTAGGTATGAGATCAACTATGGCTAGACCTAAACAGCTAATAAATCACACATTTTTTTTAACATAAAAAAAAAATCACATATTGAACTACGAAAAAAATCCTATGTATTAAATTTCCTTACACACAGAAAAATCTGGTTTTTAGGTCTTTTTTCTTTTTCTCATTTCACAATTTTAAATTGAATTTTAATGTTGTGGGATTAAGTTTCAAATATAGTCCTAAATTTAACCGAAAAATAGACAATGTTAGTGAAAATAACCAATGGTACAATACATTGTTAAGTATGAGAAAGAAAAAATAATAATATGAGAATTCATAAACTAAATCAATCTTAAAGTAAAATTCAACGATCATTGCTACAATAAGCCAGAAGACTCACTCAACTCTCTAGAATTTAGGAGTCTCACAAAACATTGAATTAATTGGATGAATGACAAAATGAGATGTACCCTTTGTATAAATGTAGAAGTGATTATTTATAAAAGTTGTGTATTTACTTGAAAAGTGGACGTATGTATCTCTTTATACTAAAGACAAAAGTGTCACCAATACCACTGTATTACAATTTACATGTATTTTTTTTTCACTTTTAAGTAAAATGTTTTTATTTCTATTTTCGTTAATGACAAGTTCTATAAGACATTATTACCAACTCATTGTAGAGTTCAAAACTTCTGCACTAATGGCCTCTCTGTGACTTATCTCATTTGTTGACACCTAATTATTCATTAAAAATTAAAGATATTAAGTCAAAACGACATGTGTCACTCAAGTAAACAAGTTACAGAGAGGCAACAAAAAAATTTTGAGTGCAGGAGATTTGAACTCCTCATTGTGTGACTTTAAAGGCTTGTTTGGTGAGCTATATGAGATTGAATCTTAGGAAATAGAATTGGATTAGCAAGGATTGGTTAGACTTTGTAAGACGTGACTTGTAACTCATGTATAAAGATACGTTATATAAGTCACTCCATTGTGAATTCCTAACTCATCCAGTCCAACTTACATTTTGACACAACAAACAATAAGTTAAACTCACGTTCATTTTAATTAGTCACAACTTATCTCAACCAGTCTACTAAACTAGCCCTAAACATATGAATCATAAAGACGAAAGTTGTATCATTTCATTTGAAGTTAAACATACACAACCTTTTATTCTCATTACAAAGTCCGAACCATCAAACTCTATTTCCAGTTAAATAAAGGTAGTGTTATCCACACATTCATTTTTACTTTTCACACTCTTTTTAATTTTCAGCTGTTTAATCAAACAAATTTAAGAAGATTAATGTTAAAAAATTAACAAGAATATACTGAAAGTAAAATTGAGTGTGAATAACGCTATCATAAATAAATATATATTCGTAAATAAATTAAAATTTCAATATATTAGTGGCATGGACATGGTTAGGCATGGTGTACAACACGTCCGCATGTGCTGGACATGGATTAGTCAATGCCGCTTGAAAGTGAAGCAATTAAAAAGCTCCCTTTTAAGACTTTAAGTAATGTGGTTGGTTGGAGTTTGATCTCGGTTTTCTTGACAATTTATAAATTCATGCACGCCCTTATTTTTATACAACCATGCATCAATACTATATAGCTGATTTTATTTAGTGAGATAATGCCTTGTTGTTATTGTTGGATGTATCAATACTAATGGAGTGGAAGAATAAATTGATTGCGAACTCATCATTATCAAGATTCGAACCTAAGATATTTTACTTGCAAATTTAGAAGAATACCACTAGATCGTAGTACTAGAGTTGCACGAGACCATTGAGGGGAGAGCGGGGGTAAAGTTGATGAAGGGCTAGGGGGCACATGCCCCTTCTCATTTTTTTGTTAAAAAAATATACACTTAGTATTACGGTCTAGTGTATTCCTCTTCACTTGTAAGAGGGAGATCTTAGGTTTGATTTTAGCCAAATGAGAATTCGAACCTAATTATTATGGCTAGCCCATGGTAAGGCTTAGCTCACTCTCTCTCCCCTTAGTGTAGATAATATTGTATGTTTTTAAAATATACATTTAGTTTTAAGCAATTTGTTAAAACTATCTTCAAAATCTCTCCTTTTCAATTCTTTTATCGTGAAATAGGCGAGTTCAACAAAAGCTAGACAACATCGACATCTCTGCAGTGCAACTCTATCACTCAATCCATATCCAACACCATCAACAAAAAATATGTCTGTTTTTAGCGAAACGACACTGATTTTAGTAAAGTTTAAAGCTAGTCATGTTTTCTCAAAATAAGAAAAGCCCATTAACCCTCCCTCCTCCCAATCATCTTCTAGATTTTACCTCTCTGCCCATGTGTACATGTATTGACCTATCGACAAAATTAAAATGGCACTAAAGGGCAGGGATGTACACTAAACACACAATGGTATGGGTCACCCAAGTGGTTGCCGAAATGCCTCATCGAAAACGTTGGAAAATTTTAATTTTTTTTTTTACATTTCCGCCACTACATAATTAGTTATGCTCCAAGTGAACTAACTTTCTAGCTCCACTCCTAGTACAACCCACCTGAGCCCCAAAATAGAATGTCGTATACAATCGTCTCATTGTGTGACATAGCGCAACCTCCTCCAAGTAAAATATTGCTTAATACAAAAAGAAAAAATCACTAAAATTCATGATGCTATACTTAATAACAAACATCTCAAAGGTTATTCAAGACCAACTCAACTAGATCGAAATGTTGCACTCCTCGACCCGGCCCCAAAATAAGCTGGGAAAGAAGTGGTCCGGAATCTGCTTGGCTGCAAAAGAACTGAAATATTGTTCCCGAATCTGTTTCTTTATCGTTTCTGAGGTGTTATTGTCGCTGTAAAATAAAATAATAATAAAACAGAGAGTGCCACCACCAAGAATAATACCTGGTTGAACTGAAAGATATCTCTGATGCTTAAAAATCATGCCACTACCAATAATTCCATCTTTTATCTTTCAAAAAGACTTTGATCACAACGAATTCAAAAAACAACCTTTCAAATATGCCACCTTATCTTTCAAATATATATATATATATATATATATATATATATATATATATATTTATATAAACATACACCAAAGAGGGAATCCATTATATACAAAAGTGAAATACATACTCCACACCTCACCAACCAAAATGCACAATGAGTCAAAGAGTACCATGTACCTTGCCTTCCTAAGTGCTTAAAAAATGAGGAGAAAAGAAAACATTTTGAAATGGAATTAAGGTTCCGTTCTCTCGTACCTAACATCCAACGGTGACGTGCTGTTTTTCTTCTCCGAAGAGCTTGTTTCATATATACTGTCATCTTCAGAATCTGATTCATTTATTGATAACGTTGTGATCTTCAGAATCTGATTCGTTTATTGATAGGTTGTCATCTTCAGAATCCTCACATTCTGATAGCTCTGAGATCGAGGAACCTGCGTCTATCTCTGAAAGACTCGCGGAAAAGAAATCACTTGCGGAATCTACATTTTGCTTTTCAAGTTCCCCTGATTCCTTGGTCTCTTTTGTTGGACTATCCAAGATTGAAATGGGATTTCTGTCATTTGGGTCACCATAAAGCGCAATATGTCTGTAATACAGCTCCAGTTCCTTCTCAGCAACGGCAATGAAGTGCCGCACAGTCTCGAGGGATTGCTCGTACTTAAACTTTTCCAGTGCCTGTAAACAGGGAAAACAGACTCAATATTGAGAGTTCATCACTCAAGTTTCAAGCTCCATTACAAGATGAGACGTTCGTAAAGCAACAAGAATATAAAATTGAACTACCCTCTGCTTGTCAAAACTGCTGAACAAAATAATTATTTTCCTTACTCGAGGATAACTTTTTGTTAAAGTACCTTAAATCAAGTTTTCCAGTGAAATGTTTTATGGTTGAACTATAAAGTTTCCGTGAACTTGGTTCATGCTAGATCAGAGAGTTGATCTGGACAAGGTAATCAACAGGCCCAGCCATGGGACCAATCAACAGGCCAGGCAAGGCCACAGCCATACCTGCAGGCCGTGAGCCGACAAGCCTCTAGCTGGAGTTAAGTTATGTTCATTTCCATAAATTATTAAGAACAAAAATTAATGAAGGATATGCTGAAATGACCAGAATTAAGTTAATTGATACTTGACCCCAATGAGCGGATAAAAAAGAAAGAAAGAGAGAAATAGATGCGGAAATGACTGCCATAGGCACTTGTCTGTCGACTAGATACTCTTTCCAAAGGTACTTGATTGACAACAAAACAATTACGGAAATGGAAGATGTGAAAGTGCAATACCTAGCAAAAACAGACCACACCTCACATTTCAAACTAATACGGAAAATGCTATAAAATTGAGTTTAAAATTATAAAAAGTTACACCAGAGAGAGAAGAAACTGAATAGATGAAGCTTGAAAAATCACCTTTTTCTTGGACAAAGTATTTGTGGGTGACATAACTTTTGGCATGACGTAGTTCTTTCCTCGATAGAATACTATGGTGTCATCTCCAACTATTTGAATTGGGATCCCGCCACTCAGTCTAGCAATTTCCTGGGCATATTCATGTACTTGGCCAGGTTTACATGGCTTGCAAATCACCTTGACGGTTTCATGTTTTTTCCAATGCATATGCATGTTAAGAATAACGCCTCCGAAAATTCCTCGTTTTCCAATTGGTGCATAATTAGACTTTTTTTGAGCCATTTTCTTCATATAAAACCGCTCCTCACCTGTCAGGTCATCTGGTTGTACCTCAGGACCCTGGACTTTTGGAATTTCATACCTCTTAAGTCTTTCAATCAGCAAAGCTTCCTTTATTCTAGCCTGAATAGAAAGAAAAAAAGTCACGAAAATTAAAGACTACGATGATAAAAAAAAATTCCTATCTTTAAAAGACTTGCGCTATCAAAAGATTTTTTAAAACAAATGAAAAGACAAACTGGTCATGAGGGGCAGTAGTGTTTGAAAGTATTTAAATTTTGTTTTAAAAGTACTGAAATGACCTAAGCCTCACCAAATATTGGAAACCAATTACAAATTCTTGACTAGTGCACAGAAAAAGGTGGAAACTATATGAGGCCTCCTCATATTGGGAGGGAAAAAAGGGACAGTGAATCGAACATTAAAATAAATAAAAAACGATCATAGGTCATCATAATTGTGCAAGTTCCTAAATATTTCAGTCTAAAGGAAATAGCTTTTGAATGAAAAGAGGCACATAACTACAGAAATGAGAGAATTACTGTAAACTAACACCTTCCCTGACACAATTAGTTTAAATTTAAAAATTAAACCTTTGTTTAAATACAAAAATAGATTCAGGGGAGGGTAAAAAGTCAGACCTTTCCCATGGGTGTGGCCTAATTTGGAGTTATAAACACCTTTAGATGTTAAAAAATTTAACGGCATCCCAACCCGTAAGAAATATATTTTCAACAAATGTGTTTCCTTCTAAAAAAATTATACTTGACAAATAGCTTGGTTCCAAACACAACACTCTTATTTTCCTTTTTCTTTTTCCAGTTCCAGCAAAATTTTCAAATATGCAAAAGCATAAATTTCAATTTAAGAAACTAAGGCATGCAACAGTCGATTGAAACTCTTTTTCTTTTCCAGTTTTTTTTATAATTTTTTTTGGAACCTTAATAGCTTTGACTTTAATCAGAGTTTGTTGCAAGACTTTGTCCTGAGACAATATTTCTTAAGCAAAGTACTTGGTCTGCAAGGAAGAGCATTGCTTAACTCTAAGAATCAAGAAAAGCCGCAGTATGCATTTACACTTTTATTGAAGAGAAAAAATTATATAGTTTAGACTAATATTAGTTCAGATATAATACAAAGTGCCACAAGCTTATCTGGCTTTTAAAGGACATAAGACATACTATAAGCGCATAAAGAACTAGGAATACCAGAAAACAAAATTTCAACTCATTTCCAAGTCAAATCTCTACTTGGTGAAAATCCACCTTGGAGAACAAACTAGAACCAACCACTCTATCTGATGTTCTCAAGCCTATGGATGGCCGAATTGGAAACCTATAGTTGACTTTTATCTATTTAATTAACACAGATTTTCCGCAAAGTCCTTCAAAAGTTTTCAGAGCAGAAATTGCAGAAGGACCACAACTATGCCAATAGGAAAAAGACCTTCTACTTGCCAATTCAACTTGCAATGATCCTTAGGGTTCACTTATAATGTGAAAGATGAGGAAATTATGATAAGATCTAGGGACAAAACTAATGGCATGATGAACATGTCCCATGGATGGTAACTCACCTTTTGGGTGTCAAGTCATGAACCTCATCTAGTAAATAATTATTCGCAGGGTCACAGGTGGTTGGTAGGAACCCGAATAGACTCTAAATAAAACAAGTACTATCACTCTAATTCATACCTCTTTTAAAAACTTCCATTGGAACAAATATGATTTATACTTGCTAGGATAGAGAGGAAGTGGAACTGCACTTAGGATTACGACTTTCTACATGTTTGCAAGCCTTAACATAATAATCGCAGCTTAAGCATAAAGCTGTAGTTATTATCCGTACAATGTCTCTCTGAATCATGATCACAAAGCCAAGGAAGTGGTAAAATCCATAGTAAAGACATCACAACCAGAATAGTCCAATTCAGCTCACCTTTTCAAGCTTGTACTTGATTCTCCCCTCAGCATTAGCAAACTTCTGCCCTTTCTTTTTCCTCTGAATGCCGAGCCGACGTGGATCCTTCCTATTGGCGGCTCTTCTCTCCTGCTTTTCTCTCATTCTCTGTTGCTTCAACCTCTTCTTGGTCAACCACTTCTCCTTTTTTGGTGGATCGATTTCGTGCATCTCGAACTTGGGTTTCCCCTGTGATATCACCAAATTCACCGACCCATGGCTCAAGTTTCTGAAAACCCATGATGGGTTTAGAGGATTTGGCAGAGGCAAGTGTTTGGTTGCAATGAAAATTGGTTCTTGGGTTGGAAAACCTGACCTGAATGACAGAAAATGTGGCAGGAAAATGGTGAACCCACATCAATATTCCACAATCCAGAATCATCATTATATTGAATAACAAATTTAAGAGTTCAGTGGGATTATACTATTGGCAGGACAGAATTGAAATTCTTGAAAACCCATTAACATTTTCTCATAATTCAATTAAACGGTTTAACGGGTTGTGTTTGGATGCAGAGAAAATTGATGTTAAGGATAGCGGCAACAACCAAACAACCATATAAAATGTATTGCAGAGAAAGAGAGAGAGAGAGAGAGAGAGAGAACCTTAGAGAGTGGGGTTTGGAAGGCGATTTGAGAACCGAAGAAGCTCTGCGAACAGCAGCCGAAAACACAGCTCTTGCCATTTTGCTGACAAATTTCCAGTGAGAGTGTGAGTGCAGAAGATTAAGGTTGCACGGTCTGCAACCGAACCGGGTTCAAACCGCTTTGGACCGGACGGCTTACCATACGAGCTGCGATTCTGCAGGCCAAAGGTCCACCCAGAGAACCACGTGTCGAAACCACAGCAGTTTAAAGTTGAATGTTGACTTTTATATCTTTCTCTATCCAATCCGATTTTGACACGTCATATTGAATTGAGCCCCATATTTACAACCTGAACCCTCTCGCCTTCCTCGCTCTCTCTCTCTCTCTCTCTCTGTGGCGTCGAGACTCAGAAACCAGGCGTTTCCATGTCCTTCACGATCAACTAACGGAAGGGTTCCGCGAATTTACAGTAAGTCTCTTATTTTTGTAATTTAATTTGATCTAAAAATTGTAAAAGTTTCTTCCTTTTTGTTTAATTTATTTTAGGGTTTTTAATTTTTGATTAGTTTTCCGTTTGGTTGCTGAGAAAATGTCGAGAATATGAATGGTAGTGAGAAAAGATTTTAGATTCTGGATTGTTTTGCGTTGTTTTAATTAGCTATGGAATTAATTAGTGTTTGAATATTTGTATGTGAAAGTAAATATGCGTTTTGGGGAAAATTAGAGCACTGACTTTGTGGGAAGAGAGGAGAAGAAGTTTAATATTCAAATGCCACTAATCAATGGTTTGGACCATATTGATTAACTTAATCTTGTTCAAAGAACTTTGTTCGGTTGCTAATTGGTTCGGTTAATTTTGTGTTTTTTGCTTTTAGGTGGCCAAATTGGCATAGAAAAGAAGATTGGGGATAATACTTTATTTTTCTCTTTTTTTGTTTTAGAAATCAACCAAAGAATTGGGGTTTATCTTGGATGAGTTTTCGGTATAGGGTAAGTTTGACAAGAGTTCAAAAACACAAGTGGACGAAATTTAGCTTAATAGTATTGGTAATGAGGAACTCGTAACTTTAGGAGTTATTTTCATGTCCTCATACTCACTCTTGGGAAATAATCAACAGTCATGTGTTAGCTCAAACCGGATCTCTACTTTTAGTTTGTACTTGCGGAATCCCTCATGGTAAGAATGAACCTTCCTCAGATTTGAAACTGCACTCTGATTGTTCCACAAATTTAAACCGCCCAAGTCTCAAACAGTTATTATCGTGTTGTTTTCTGAAGTTATTGTTGTTATCTGAACAGAAGATTCTGAACTGTCTTCAGACTTTTTTTGTTATATTTTGGAATCAATAAGTCTTTCCAAATATTTGTCTGCTGACAGTCATTTTTTATGCTGACCATCAATTGTGTGGCGAAACTTATTGGAAAAAATTCTTCTTATTGCAGTGGAATTTGCACTTGATGGTGATGTTGATGGCGAGGTGGTGGGGAGTTCTGCTGAGATGGAACTTAGTAGAGCAGCTGATGAAAATGAAACCGGCGGTAGTTCTGTTGAAGGGGCATTCCAGTTGGGCCTGGATGATAAAATAAATGTAGATTCTCCTGGAGGGGATATAATTCCAGAAGCAGTTCCTGTAGTATCGGTGGTTTCCGCAGATGAGCCATATGTTGGTCAAGAGTTTGAAACTGAAGCAGCTGCTCATGCATTTTATAATGCATATGCCACACATGTGGGATTCATAATTCGTGTAAGCAAGCTCTCTCGATCAAGGCGCGATGGATCTGCCATTGGTCGTGCACTTGTTTGTAACAAAGAGGGTTATAGAATGCCTGACAAACGTGAAAAAATTGTAAGGCAAAGAGCCGAGACCAGGGTTGGTTGCAGAGCAATGATTTTGGTGAGGAAAGTAACTTCTGGGAAATGGGTTGTCACAAAATTTGTAAAGGAGCACACTCATCCTTTGACACCTGGGAAAGGTCGAAGGGATTGCATTTATGATCAATATCCGGTTAGTTGTTTTTCTCCTTTTTTGACCATTAGTGTTTGGCTTTTTCCATTGTTAAATTTTCTTATCCCTTGCAAAGTTCTGAAGTTTGTTAATAGTAATAGGTCTTTTACAAATAATGGGGGGTGGTATATTACAATCTGTATTCATGAATATCTTCTTTTCTATTACCATGGGAGTAGAGTAAATGGCTATCACTATGTTTGGGATTTGAAGTAGAGTAAATAGTGTAATCATATTCAGTATCCGGTTAGGCACATTTTAGCAACTCACTCTGTACTGTATGATATCAGATGCTGGGTAATGAAGTTAGTAATGATTGAATTTTACAAATATGGAGGCTACAATGGCTAGAAGTTGGCCAAAAGTAATGTGAGTGGGAGATGTCAAAAGCAAAGGCAGGATTTAAAAAAAAAAAAAAAAAAAAAAGGTGGTTTCGTAATAGATCGGACTCAAATCTTGAAAACTCTGGCTTTTTGGTTTGATGTTCATCTGAAACAGTTTTTAGTCTCCCTTCCTTTTTTGATGAAATGTTATTCACATAGTATTTAATGTTAGGCAAGTGACTGTTGAATTCTTTTGCTGTTTGGGCTTTTTTTGACATGCGGCAGCTAGTGTCTATACACACTACAGTAGCCTAAAATCAGACGTGGTTGTAGAATTTTTGGAATGTAGTTCTTTAATACTTCCTTGAGGGCGAGCCTTGGCACAACAGAAAGGTTGCTCCTTTGTGATGGAAAGGTCACGGGTTCGAGTTGTGGAAACAACCTCTTTTCAAAAGCAATGATAAGGCTGTGTACGATAGACATCCATTTCCGCAATGGTGGTGATTTTGTTTCTCCAACATGCCATTCGATCCTTGAATGTGTAAATGTCTTTGAGTCCTAAGCTCATCGTTGTCCATTTCCACAATGAGTACTCGAGATGATTTGCAATTGCTTTCTAGAATGTAATTATGCTATATCATTGTTGCTTCTGTCCGCCATGCTTTCATGTGTAGGTTATGGCTTTCGGTTTTCATTGTTGTCTCCTGTGTTGTATTCGAGTCCTAAGCTCATAGTTGTCCATTTCCACAATGAGTACTTGAGATGATTTGCACTTGCTTTCTAGGATGTTTAATATGTTATATTATTGTTGTTTCTGTCCGCCATGCTTGCATGTGTAGGTTTTGGCTTTTGGTTTTCGCTGTTTCCTCCTGTGTTGTATGGTGAAAAGTGAAAACCATGCAGTTTTTTTTAGTTACCATGGTTAGCAGCTAGATCATTAAAACAAGGTTCTAGCCTATTAAAGTATTGTAGTTGAAACATAAACATTTCCTAGTTTGACGGTTTTGTGCACGCGAAGAATGGACTATGTATGCTTTTCACAAACGAATACATTACATGTGGGAGTTATGTTCTTTCTCCACAGACTTACTTGCGACTAATCCAGACATTGAAATGGATTGATGCTGAAAATCATGACGAGAAAATGGAGATGCTATTGTTGGGAAAATTTTAATTGGGTTTGAATTTGTGAATCATAATAATACAGCTTGACGTGTATTTTAATTACCTTTTGTTTTCTCGTTCAGAATGAGCATGACAAGATTCGGGAATTATCTCAGCAGTTGGCCATAGAGAAAAAGCGTGCTGTGACCTATAAAAGACATCTGGAACTAATTTTTGAGCACATTGAAGAACACAACGAGAGCCTATCAAAAAAGATCCAACACATAGTAGACAGTGTGAAGGAGATTGAAGGCAAAGAACTGCAAGGACACAGATAAGGATTTCTGCAACTTAAGCACTTTCTCGTTTGGTAAAACATAGAATCAAGCAATGTCGTGGACAATTCTGTAGGATGAATCGTTCGGTCATTGTTTTGATTTTAGTGTTAGGGGTTCGCCTGGATTTTAGGAAGCTAGTTAGTTTCTAACCTTCTATAGCTTTGTGATGTTTTAGTCACTGGCATTCATTGGACTGCCTTGCGTAAATTTCTCGTCTGCATCAAATAGTCAGTAGGGAAAATGTGATTGAGTCCATGTACAGTTTTACCTGAGCCATCCATGTGAATTGTGCTTATAAAGCAGATTATAGGACGTCCGAAGGAAGTTGGAATCGGACCATCGCTTACACGTGAAATTTGCTATGAGGTCTGTTTTGTATAGCTTCAGAACACTGTTTCCAATCTTCCTTTTAAATACAACTCTTGAGAATTACCCTTTGCTGATGGTTGTGGTTTTCGTATACTTGTATTAAGACACTTGACGTACCAGACCGTGTTTTCGGCATATTGAATGTTTTTGCTGGAGACGGGATTTTCCAAAACTCTGTACGATAAAACCATTTATAAGTTTCAGTTATTTATCAGGAGTTGTTGGTTACAATTGAAGTGAATCGAACTCTTGATCCAACCTTGTCACTAGCAAACGGTCTAACGGTGTTTTTTAGATGGCAGCTTCCATTTTCGACTCACTTGGATGACTAGTTGCGTACATAATTTTTTGGTCAGAGAGTTGTATGAGGACCATGCATCGTCCATGTGCTCTCAACGGGGTGGAAGCCATGATTGAATTCTTATTACTTTCGTGAAATACGGTGTGAATGCCACACATATGTCGCGAAATATGATGTGAATACTACACATATGAATGCATAAAGAAGCAAATCAACATGCAGCTAAAGTGAATTTTAGCTATACCAATTAAAGCGTTTGGGTAGAGTAAGTACTGGTTTTGGTATTGAAGTGCTTTTATAAAATGGGTTTAGGGTTTTTTTTTTTATAAAAAGTGGGTATAAAAAAAAAATTAAGCTCAAAAAGGTGTTTGGTAAATACTTTAAAATAACTTATTTTCACAATATTGGGTGAAAAAAAAAGCTAAAAACGTGAAGCAGCAAAAATAAGCTTATTCTCACAGCACAACAAAAACAGTTTTTTTTTCAAATGACAGTAATACCAAGCCGGCGTCTTAGAAAGATGAAATAGTGAAATGGATGAAGACCTTCATTCAGGCCATTTATTTTCTACGGGTGTCAGGCTCCTCTATATAAATGGAACTTTGTAATGTAAAGATCATCTATCCATCTCAAGTAAACAATTTGTGCCGACTTACTCTTTCCCTTGCAGGACAAAAAAGAAAAGCATAAAGATAATACTGCTTTATTTCACATCTCATATTCTACGTCTATTTTACTTGTTTGACACTAATAAAGAAAATAAATAGTATGATACATTGCTCATGTTCCGCTTCAGAAGTTCTCTCTTGTGTCTATTTGTAACAATTACAATATTTTCTATCTTTTCTGCATTTTAAAGTAAGAATCCAAGTGACTTGGGTGATTACTATACCCCAAAAAATATGATTACAAGAATTATTTACATTGATATGGAATGTCACATGACGGTCGTGCCATGAAATATAAATAAATAGATAAAAATTTATACATTTTTATTTTATTATGTTATCGACATGGAAGTCATTTCTCTAAAATTACACCAACAAACTATGCCAAATTGCCAATTGTCATAAGTAATTAATGCGGTTGGATTCTTTTGCTCAACCAGTATACATTACAAAAAGAAAAATTGCAAAAAATAATTTTTGCATGTTTTCAATTTTTTTAGTAGAGCAGTAATATTAGTAAATTAAATGTTTTTTTAGCTAAAATGATCTATGAGATTATCATAACTTTTTATTTTGGTCATTCAAATTTAAAATTGATATAAGTGGTATGTGAGATTGTCCACTGTCAATTGTTTTGGTTTTCTGTGAAAAATCTCTGTTAAATTGAAGAAACACCAGTTTAAGAGGGATTTTGCTCATTTTGTTAAAAATCTTCCTTAAATTAGAGAAAATACTAGTTCAAAAGAAGGGGTTGATTTAACAAATATTCTCAATTTAACATGAATTTCGCACATAATAATTGACGATAAACAATCTCATACACCACTCACTTTTATTAATTTGAAATCTCACAAATCAAAGTCAGAATTTGGATAAAAAAGCTTAAATTAAATAATTTGTTATTAGAAAGAAAAGGGGTGAAGATTTCCCAAAAGGATTCGAGAGTATTCTTTTGATGAAGATTTTAGAAATTTATGAATCGTGTTTATTTATCGTACATTATTCAATCATTTTTTATTTAATACTATTTGTGTTTAATTTTAAAGAAAAATATTTAAAATAATTCCTTACGGATCTTCGGGGATCCGGATTCAGAGATTTCAGCCGGTAAAGCGCCACGTGCATTTTATTTTAAAGTGTCTGCCTTCGAGTTTTTATCTGACGTGGTCTATCTTCCTCAAAAGAAAAGAAACGATTTGAAGCATTTACGACTCCACGGAGTTCTCACTCCCGACCGGAAAACGAAGATCTACTTAGCTTGATTCTACTTAGCTTGCGCGAATCAAGTAAGTGCTCCGTTCCTATCGACATTCCAACGAATACCCATTTCTTCTGCCTCGCCCTTCGTCGAAACCCTCCATTTATTTTGGCCTCTTATCCCCACTTTGTTCCCATTTCAGTCATGCAAGTTCATACCCCAGGACTCTGAATCTGGAGCAAACTTTGCTTAAATTTAATCGGTTTAAATTGTTTGGGTTTCTGTGTCTCTGTACTTCGTAATTCGGATACTATTTTTTGCATTTTTTTTGGCACTGGGATTGAAGAGTGTTAGCTTAGCTGCCTGCTGTTGTTCACTGTTAAATGGGTAAAATCTGTAGTTCTCTGTTATCTCTTTTCTATGGGGTGTGGTGGGATTTATTTAGTTTACAGTGACTTTGTCAATTTGATTTGTTGTGAAATTATGCAGTAAATTGTATTTTGGGTGTTTTTTTTATGTTGCTCACCACCTGTTTGATAAAATAAGAAACGGTATATTTTACTTGCCTATGATTATTGAATACCAGAACATGAAGATGCTTTTTTGCGCGTAGTTGGGTAATATTTTGGGTTTTTTTTTCGCAGAATCATATTAACCTTAGATGGGAAAGTAAAATTTTTTCCCACTTCATTATATTGCCTGTTCTACCAGCCCAAAAGATAATATTGTTATGATTTTGTTAGAGCTGAGAAGATATTTAACAGGCAATGTATTGCAGTGGATTCGGATGGGGATATAGCATTGGAGAGTTCTGACGCGCAGGAACTGATTGCATATGACGACGATTCCATTGTAGAACCATATGAGGGTATGGAATTCGAATCTGAAGATGCTGCCAAGATATTTTATGATGAGTATGCACGGCATGTTGGATTTGTCATGCGTGTGATGTCATGCCGTCGGTCTGAAAGAGATGGTAGGATTCTTGCTCGTCGACTTGGGTGTAATAAGGAGGGACACTGTGTTAGTATTCGAGGTAAATTTGGGCCAGTTCGAAAACCACGAGCAAGTACAAGGGAAGGTTGCAAGGCAATGATTCACGTAAAGTATGATAAATCCAGTAAATGGGTGATTACAAAATTCATAAAGGATCATAATCATCCACTAGTGGTGTCCCCACGTGAAGCTCGTCAAACCTTGGTGAGTATCTTTCTCATTTTGTTGACATTCTCGTATAAATAGTTGAACTTTCAGTGTCTTCAAATCATTGATTTGCCAGGTGATGTATATTTTAAGATGTAAGATTTAGACTTTATACTCCTTTAAAAAACAGTTCTTGTATATTATATCCATAGTGTACTTTCAGAAAAAAAGGAAAACCATATACGTACTCCTGTTTGGGGTTAGTGCTGCTTTGTTGGTTCTTAAAGTCTAACTTTTATTGCTTTTTAAGAAGACTAGTAGCAGTACCAAAAAATTGTTTTTATGTATCATGAATTTCTAGTAAATTTTTTTTTAATGCCTTGCTCAAAGCATATATGTACTTAGAAACGAACAGTTCTTTTTAAAACATGAAGATAAGTAAACGTTGGTTTAATTATCCTTACTGACATTGAGAAAGCGAATTTAGGATTCTGCATTATCAGCAGAATTGGTTTATTTCATTTTATTTTATGTTTTATAAGACCATCTTGATGGAGGTGAAAATTTATTCAGGCAGCTCTACCGGCTGTGTACAGAAAAGCAAGTCATAGATACAGTTCAGGACTAGGTCCTTTGTGTATTACCTTCGGAAACAAGTTATGGATGTTGCATTTTGATGTTGAATACTCCCAAATTAGATTGACAATTTCTGTACTATATGTGATATCATTTAGAATCTCTATATCCTTGGCATGAGCTTCACCTTGTAAAGTTGGACAACCTGGTAGAAACTCAATATGGTGAATTTTGAGCCTCATTTTTGTGGTAGTCTAGTGAGAGTAACTTCTCGTTTAACGTCTTACTTTGCTTTTCTTCATGCTATGTCACGAACATAATTTAGTCTGGCCTTTTCCTTTTCATTCATTTACTTTTTCTATGAAGAATTTGTCCCGCTTTCTATTTCTTGTCTCTTTTATACATAAAATAAGTAATTGAAATAATTTCACCAATCAAACTTCGTAGGAATAACAGATTTAAATCCAGATATCCCTGTTTTGCAGTTAGTATGGCAGATGGTTATACTGCTAGAAATCATGCTAATGACAGTGTGTACTGATTCTAAGTGCTACAGAACCGTGCACACTACACAGGGTAGGATGTCATCTTATTAGTGCTCAAAGAAACTAAAATTCTTGTGCTGTCTTTTGTTTTGGAATACAAGACAGGGTCAACAACATGAACTGGTTAAGCCTTTGGGTGATCTGATTTTGGAGATATTGCAGTTGGATAAGATAAAAATTTGAAAACTCAATTTCCTTCAAGCTCTTTGCGCAATTGTCCCATTTGCTTTAAAAATTCTCTTCTTCCATTGTTGAACTGAACATGGGAAATGTTTAATGCAAATATACACAAAACCACAATGTGTGCACTGCATGCATATACGTCTATGTTTGGAGATGTATGTATCTTTCTGTGCATATAATATACTGTATGATCCTATTTAATCAACATTTTGTTTTTTGTGCATCAAGTATGATCTAAGTCATGTCTCTTGTGTCTTGTGTTTTGTTTGTAGGATGAGAAGGATAAGAAAATTCAAGAATTAACTGCAGAGCTTCGGAACAAGAAACGGCTGTGCACTACATATCAGGAACAGCTAACAGCATTTACTGAGATTGTTGAAGAGTATAATGAACAGCTATCCAAGAAAGTTCAAAATGTGAGGAGCAATATTAAAGAATTTGAGGCCATAGATCAGGAGCTTTCACAGCATAGATAGCCTTCAATTGAGAGTGAGTATATCAAAATTATGTAGGGTGTAGTTTATTTCTATTTGTTCCTGATTTTATCAATTAGGTTGCTAGAATTGTTGGACACCATTTCTGCAGTGAAATTAAGGTTTAGTAATGTCTGTTTTCCAATGCTAATAATTCAAGTACGGTCTAGAGGTATTCCTCTTCACTCGTAAGTGAGAGGTCTTAGGTTCGATTCTTGCCAAAGGTGAATTTGAACCACATTATTGCTAGCCCATTGTGAGGTACCCCATCTCCTTTAGTGTAGATAATATTGTTTGTTAAAAAAAAAAAATCAATATTGTTGCAACTTGAATATTTCATTGCTTCCATAAAGTGTAGTGTTTGCTTTCTTTTCCCTAATGATGATCTGAAACTGCGCTGAATAAAATTCCTCACTGTTTAATACATTTAGGGGAAAAGATTAAATCCCTTGAACTTAAATTCAAGTATCATAGCTTGCAGTGTTCAAAACTTGGATTTCTCTCTTCGGTGAATGTACGATTGATGAAGTGCCATTAGTGTTGATTGGTTCCGATTAATCTTGAATTGGTTCTGAGTTGAAAAATTAAAAGTACAATTTCCCCCTGATATGAATGCTGCTGTAAAACATGTCTCTTTTTAGTTCCCAAATTTCTTCAACGAGGACAATCAATGGCCGGCCCGTGAGGCTTCCCTTGTTGTTCCCTATGTTGCACGGGTACGAATACAAGATATGCTATACATATACGACAAGACTCCAAAAACTAGGATATGGTGGTAAGGATACGATAATAAAATATATGTATATGTATGAATTATTTCTTCATTTTTTATTTATGTTTTGTTGTGTTTCTTAGTGCCCTTACATGTTATAATACACTCAGGTTCCTTTTTGGTTCTTTGTTTTGGAAAAGAAAAAAGTTCCAGTATATTTAGAATTTACCCTCACATACCTGGTTTTCATTTTCTAAAAAGTTGCAGATTCGCCAAGTATTACTTTCAATACACTTGCATATTCGGGCCGTTTCTGTCAGGAGTCAGGACCCGTTATCCCGCATTGGTAGAACTTACAAGTCAGTTTTGTAGGGCCAAGTTCTACACACGGGTTCTTAACGGTATTCAACAGTCAAACTACCCCAAAACATCAGTTGGATACAGATTAGGAACATTCATTAAATTCCAAGGGCATATCGGTTTCAGCCACTCCATTCTTGGAATGTTTGTAGTATCCGTGCTTCATAGGTTGCCTTGTTCAGCAACTAGGTTAAGCTTAACATAAAAATTTTAAACTGTAATTACATTGATGTAGTCCTACCTATTTTGTGTGTGTTGTCGTTTTGAATATTTGATTGGCATGCTTAAATACTTGTTGATTAGGTTCTTAATTTCCAACTTTTACAGCTTTGGCTGTAACGTGGAGTTATTGGCATCTTTATTGGCATCTCTCTCTGCACAGATCCTTCATTTTGTTTCTAACTTAAATAACACTATTCCTATCGTGTTCATTTTCCGTTTTGGTTCTTTTCAATTCCTTTCCTCTTATTACTCTTATATTAGACTTTTGAGTTGTTTTATTCAATAGATACGGGACAAGCTTACTAATTTATTGAGGCGGCTCATGTTTTAATATGATTTCAGACATTGATCGAGATCTATCATGCCAATCATAAACAGATTTTTCAAGTTTATTGCAAAGTTACAATTGCTTACGAATGCTAATACAAGTATTTATCTATTTCAATTGCATTCAGTAAGATGAATTTCAGTGCATTTACGGTAAGAAGAAAAGTAGAGTGAATAGCTCATGTCTTTATGCAACTTTTTTCTTCATTTCAGTGCAGGCTGCAGCCATGCGAGCAAATCCAATTTGTCCGGGACTGCGCAGACGTGCAAGCACTGATGGAGCTGCTTAATACGGTGACCAGTTCATGAGCTGCAATCGCGCTTAAATTTACTCGTTTTTGTGCAGCAACTTGAAAGCATTGCCGCGGTCCATGTGCATATTTTGAATGGTGCAAGATAATATCCGAGAGGTGTAACGGGTGGCTAACTGCGGTTATACGGGGCATCGGCGTCCCAAAGTCTTAGACAGAGAAATAGTTTGTGTCCATTTTAAAGGAATTTGGTAGCATTTTAGAGTTGTGCAAACCGAATCCGCTTGTACATAATTTCGATACTAGAAGCCTAGAAGGTAGATTTTTACTTGTCGTATGCCATTGCCATTACACTTTTCTGTACTCTGTCGAACATCTTTTGCTGCCAGCGGTTGAAGCTTCCTCGCTTGAACTTTTCTGCGTGAGAGTTCTTTGAACACGCCTAGCATGAAATGCGTCAATCATCTCTATCTAACATTTTGTACTTCTTTCGTTCCCTATTAACTAGTTCTCAATCCTTCGGGACTTGGACATTCTTCACCCAAACAATGCCAAAATGATACTCCGAACCGATCACGCGCCATTTATAAGAACGAAGATATATATTATCGCACATTTTATGAGTTGTTAGTGTAACAGTAGTGTTATAGGTATCAAACTCAGGCTGTCTGATTCGTATATATAATACCATACTCGTTAACCCTCCAAAATATTAATTTACACTCGACATTTATTCCAGAAAAAAATTGTACTGAGAGAATGAGATGATATTTTTGAACAGCGAATTTTAACACTTTTTTTCTTCCAAGAAAAAAAAAAATTTGGTTGTATGTTTGGTTTTTTTGTCAAAATAGTCTTTAAAATTGATATAATCGCCTATTTAGTCCTGACAATGGAAAAGCAATAAAAGTGGGTCATGAGTATGTCCATCGTAAACTAAATTATTTTGATTTTTTCATGAAAAATCTGTCAATATCTTTATTAAGTGGAGATGTTGGTTTGACAAAAATATTTTTAAAAAGATGATCACGTAGTTGTTCACGTGACAGTTTAATAAGGATATTAACAAATATTTCACTAAATACCAAAATGATTTACGGTGAAAAAAATTAAGAACTACATGTATCGATTTTTTTTATGAAAAGACTAAAGTTACGCATTTCGACTAAAAACCCTTTTTAAATGTATATTCCGATGATTATCTTCTTACATTAACACTTTACGCTCAAACAGTCTGAAAAAGTGAAAACTCGGAGGTGCCTTTTTTTCTCCTCTTTCAAAATCTAAGCTCTCCGTCTCTTCTCTCCGACCACCACCTCCACCGGACTCCTCCAAATCCAAATCCAAATCCTGTTGGGGTTCAAGTAAGTCCAACCCATCTCTCCGTTTCTCTGTTTTATATTTTAAAGTAAATGGTATGACCTTTCTTTCTTCTTGTTGTGGTTTTTATCTGCTGTTGTTAAACGCCCTGTGTATCCGCCATTGATGATATTGATACCCTCTGATTGATTGACTTTGTTTTGTGTGCAATTCTACTTGTTGAGCTCATTCAAGTTCCTATTTGTTTGTGGGCACACTACTTTTCCTGTATTTGTAATTGGTAATCGAAATTTGTGGGAGAAGAGAATAATGAGAAGAGAAATTAAGGGTGTGGATGTTTGGCCACATTTCATGCCTTTCTTGAAGATTATCGAAACGCGAAACGACATGGAATTGGGTGTTTTTGGTTATTTATTCTTAATTTTCTTCCAAAGATTTCTTAGATACAAATACAATTTATTTGCATATTCATCTAATCCGCAAACTATAAGGAACCGGTGAAGTCTTGAGTGCGCAGGTGTTCTTATTTCTGAGATTTTGAATAAGCTTGAGAGTCGATGGAGATATAGCTTAGCTTTCGTGTATTAGTGTTATTATAATCTTTTGTTTTGTGTGTGCTCGGCAAAGCATGTACATCCTATTAATTGCATCTCGCACATTTGTTCCACCATGTCTGTTTGAGATTTCATACCGTTGCCCTCCGTATATAGCATTGTCAAATAGAGGATAGTGAGATTTGATAGTCTTTTGTCAGTGTGCGATGTTGCATTTGTTAATTGGTTGTAACTTATTGATGTTGCTTAGAACACCCCTAGCATTGAAGGATATCATTTGCTATATGTTAGCGCATATGGGGTTTAGATAGGGGCCATAGGGCTGAGTAGCAGATGAGAATTTCTTAAACGGACTAGTGTGGCCGAACTGTAGGTGTTTTGCATCAAGGATTTTGTGAGTAGACCACCTCTCAAAACACACCTATCGTTGATAATACACGTTAAAATCTATACCAATGCTGGATTGTTTTTTAAGATTTTATGTCTTAATCTTACATTACCACATTCCTAAATCTTAAGCTTTCTTTGAGTGGAATTTATATGATTTGGTCATTTTATCATTTCCCTTTCAAATCTCAAGTTCGTGTATCCATATGCATAACTAAACGGTCTGCTTAATAGCATGTTTGGCTTAGTGCATTTTATAACTTGATACGTTGTGCTACAGTGGAGGTGCAAATGGATGATTTGAATGGGACAGTCGAAACTTCTGCAGGAGGGGAATCAAATAATATTGAAGTTGGCCCATGTCAAGAACCATATGAGGGTATGCTTTTTGAATCAGAAGAAGCTGCCAAAGTATTCTATGATGATTATGCCAGGCGTGTTGGATTTGTGACCCGTGTTTTGTCATCCCGGAAGTCTGAGCGTGATGGGTCAATAATCTCTCGTGGACTTGGATGCAGAGGGGTCTCTGAGAATCGTAGAAAAGTAATGCAGAAGGAGTGTGGAGAAGGAGAAGTTTGTCCAGCCATGGTCTTGTTGAAACAAGAGATGCCTGGAAGATGGGTTATCAAGAAATTTTTGGGGGACCATAATCATCTGTTAGTGATTCAATCACCAAAGATCCGCAAAACGCTTGTAAGCTTCTCTTGCTTTGCATATTTTCTCATGAGCAGGACAATTTCTGTTAATGAGTTGTGTTTTTATAGATACGAGTTAACCCTACTGTTAACTTTTAACGAAAAACCACATTTTTACCTTTAACTGGCAATGGCACTATTCACTATACCTTTGAAAAGGGCTTTTTTTAAAAAAGAAGTTTTTTTGGACTTTTCATTAGTTTTCCTTTAATTAATCGTGTCAAATAACTCAACAGTAACCAAACCTGTGAGCTAAACTAAAAAATATATTTTCTTTGTTTCTAAACCAAATCTGACATATGCAATACTTAAAAAAACAAAAATCAACTTATCATGATACCCATGAAAGTATAATTATATTAATCCTAGAATTTCAAAAGCATATTAAGAAGCGGAAACATTATGTTCTATTAAGTATAACAATATAACACAGGGAATATCCACATACCTTCTCGAAAAATTAAGTACAACCATATAACACAGAGGGATTATTCCCTAAACTCTGGAGATTCCGAAGCCACATACCTTGTCTATCCTACTAAACCCACAAGAACAACGGAGTTTAGAAACTACAACCACCCAAATTCCTAGTTCAATATCTTAGGAGCATCTTGACCGTATCCAAGAAATATGGGAAGGTATCGTGGGGGTGTAGGTATCCGATACTCACCCTTGTCCAAATTTGAAGTATCGGTGCAATATAGCTTGTAACTTATATTAAATGAAAAAGGAAGAAAGACGTGAAAGTTAAAGTTGAAGGCTACCGTATTTCTTGGTTCCCTCTTTCTTGCTATCAAACTACCTTCCTTTATTTGATAATGTCAGCTTATCTAGAACTATTTGATGTATCAGTTTAATGAACTTTTTTCCTTTTAAGGATTAAATTGACTCCTTACATTTCCACTTTAATATGGAGAGCATACTTCTAAATGTTGAAAAGGAAAATTACAGATAATCTTAATATGTTCTGAAGCCTTCCCGAGTCCCTGACCGCATTGGATTCAAGACTTATTTTTCTTCGTATGTAAAGTGTAATCCTGTACGTAACATTGAAAATTTCTAGGATGAGCTTAGCTTGGAAATTTAACACCTTAATTTGTTATTCCTGAATGTGTTTTAATTATTCCTTTTCCGTTTTGAACACAGCTTGTTTTTGCATGTGTTTATGGCCTTAAAATCTCTTATACCACATTGATGCTCTCACAAAATATTCAACTCGTGAGCCTTTTGATTATCATTGTACTCATGGTTTCTTCCTTTCAGATGCTTCAGAACTTGTGTTTTGTGAAAGTTTGTACTTTTGAATCGTCCAATGTATAGTGCTCTATTGCCATTGGGGATTTTATAAATCTGTTGGGTTTTGGGAGATATCTTTTGTTTCCATATGCGGTTTCCTTTTCTTTCTTGGCTGTGTTCCCTCTCGAGATTAACACAGCGCACACAGTACCCACTCGTTTCCCCCAGAGTTCATTGATCATCGTTTTGCATATGTTTCCAGGATGAGAAAGATAAGAAAATCCAGGAGTTATCTGCAGAGCTACGAGTTAAGAAGCGGTTAAGTGCAGCGTATAGAGACCAGCTACTTGCCTTTATCAAGGATATTGAAGACCACAATGCGCACCTTTCAACAAAAGTTCAATCGGTTTCTAACAAGCTAAAAGAGCTTGAAGCTAAAACAGGAGCTTTAACGCGATAGGTGATTTTCAGAAGTTGTGTGAGTATGATTTCGTTTCTAGGAGGGCCTTGATTGTATTTCTCGAATGTCGAATCAGAAACTCCAGACTGAGGAAAGTAGGAAATAGGATGCTTCTGAATCTTCTATCTTTCAAGTGTAAATATACAAGAGATTGTGATGGGGACATGACAAAGTAGGGCTTCTGAGGCCGTTTGGGCCGCAACAAAGGAGGCTCATTATTTATGACATGCTTTAGACACTAGAACTAAAGAATGTATGAATTGAGAGATTCTTCTCCTTTTCAGTATTTTTAGGGTAAAAACCTACCTTTTGCAACGCTCTAATCTTGGGATATGACGTTCGTGAATCAACTCAATTGGAATATTTATTCCTTATGGATTGATATATATTTTGTTTAATTTAAAAAAAGGGAGATAACTGATGACAATCCACGGTTATCCACTCTTTTCGGAGGCCAGGAAGACTCACAGAGGCATTTCAGCTTCCTCATGGTCGCAAGTTTGGTTTCCGCACCTGCATCGGGTTTCGAACTCGAGATCTTCAGTTTTAAGTTTTAAAGAAGTTACGTAATTTGCCATTTACCACTGAGCCACCAATTTATTTATGCCATTGATGAATTCATGTGACACGTATAGAATGAGTGTTATTTTTGCTATTACTTTTAAAAGTGCGTTCGTTACACCAGATTTAATAATTTAACAAAAAATATTGTAAAAGGGTATAGCGCGTGTAAACGCAGAAATTTTGTTTTTGTTGGTCGCACTTAACAGAGTGTAGGCTACTTGTTTTGGTGTGAAAACTTCCCTCGGTTCCTAGTCGAAAAGCATCTTCCTGTACATCCCCAGCAACTGAGACTAGCTCCGCCTCCGCCTCCGAGTCCGGAGTCCTCGGGCTGGTCTTTCTGTTACCGTGTTCCGCCCTTCCAACGCTCTCCATCTCCTGCGGGACCCACCACTACCAACGAACCCCGCAGAATTTACCACTTGGGCTCGTGGAGCTGCCATGCGCAGATCGTTTTAGGACTTCCGCTTTCTTCAAACCTTTCGTCATTGGCGACTGTGAGTTAAAACCAAACCCTGTTTATTCTTTGTTCTTTGCTTTCCCTTGCTAAGTTTCTTATGATTAACTGTTGTAATTGATGCTTTTCGTATTTATAACTCCAGGGCTCAGGTTTTTTTTTTTAATTTTTTTAAATTATGTTTAGATGCTGATTTGAAGCAAATTTGATGATTGTTTAACCACAAACTGGCCGCATTCTTCGTAAAATTACGCAACTTCGGTGAAAAAACTATGATTTCTGTGTGTATTTATCAACTTTGACTGTTTTTAGGTGAAATCATGATGCTGAGCTTACATTAATAGTTAAATTAAGAAACCAATGTTGGACTGTTAGTTCAAAATGTGTTCTAATCTTTACCGTACCAAGAGATATAATGGCTCATGTTATTTGTTTCGACAATTGGATTGTTATTAAGACTATCCTATGTTTTCTAATTTTTTTTTGTTTGGACATTCAGCGTTCGAATTTAATGTAAGAAAAATGATTTGCAAAATGCCCTTTGGGTCTGTAAGGTTCTTGTCTGTCTTTATAAGGCTGACTACTTTCGTACTAACTGTCTGCGGAATTGTGTAATTGAACTCTAAGTCTAACTACATTTTTTGTGGGGGATAGACTGCCATTATACTATAAATTTTGTGAAGTGATAGGTAACCAAACATTAGAAAGACTCGAAAACTGGTGCAATGGGAAAAAGAGTGCCTCTTTCAAGAGATGCAATTTATTAATTTGAAAATTAGGTTGGTCAAAGTTGCACGCCAACGGCCTTATTCCTAAGTTTCTTGCTTTCTCTGCAATCAAGGGCATCTCTTTTAAATGCCCTATTGAGAAACTTCCCTCTTGAAGGTACATTGTCCTCCATGTTGTGCTTGAAAAATTAATGTGCTTTAAGTTACTCTATGTCTTTGTCTCATGCAACGATAAACCTGCTCTTAGTTTATTTTTTGTGAGAAACCTTCTCCTAGTTTATCAATCTTATTTTATCCGAATCACCCATCATCAGAAGGAATCTGGAATCTGAAGAGAGATTCATGTCACATTTGAGTGCTCTTAGTTATGAAACTTCCATTGCTTGTACAGAATATAGCTGTCTTAACACAGTGAACAAAGGTTGAGTCACGCATATTGGGCAATCCAATACCTGGAAACGGTTCTCCTCTTTCGATGCTTAGAACATTATCTTGACTAAGTCTTGTGTACTTCATGTTTTGAAGACCGTTCTTCAGCTTTATTTTAGGTCCTATTATCACAAAGCTTAATGGTCCGTATGGTATACATAACCATGCATGTGAAAACCTTTGTTGTTTATGATGAATATGAAACTTTGAGGATAATTACAATGGCTCCTACTGTAATGGGTCACTTTTCTTCTGTTACATGTCATTACTGTGTTATTGGCGTTCCAGTTATTTATTAGTGCTTGTGTTTGCATTTATTTATTTATGTTTTGCAATGTGTAAAGTATAACTTAAGTCATTCAAGTATTGCTTTTGTAAACCCTGTAAACCCTCGATTCTTATGCTTTTCTTCTCCCTCAGACTCTATTCTTTCTAAGAAACAGTAATGGGGCATAGACAAGTGCAGTGTTGACAATACATAGGTTTTTGAAACTAAAAATTCTGCTGTCAAGCAAATCACTTGTAGTAGAAGTTGACCTACTATTTTGTCGTTGTTTATGTGTCCTATTTTTGGGAAAATGATTAGTCAATTTTGTTGTTTCTTCTTGTAGGAACGTAATGGATCACCAATCTAATCATGGATTTGATTCAGATGAGAGTGACCTAGATATGCATGCTGAAACCTATGAACATAATGAAGGGATACAAGGTGTGCTTCCTGAGAATTTGGACTTGTGTGTAGATGAAAAAGAGGAGACAGAAGAACAATCAGCTGATCTACCTATGAACGTAGAAGCTTTAGAACCGTATATAGGCATGGAGTTCAACTCAAGAGATGAAGCTAGAGAATTTTATGTTGCATATGGCAGACGCTCCGGTTTCACCGTACGGATACACCACAATCGTCGTTCACGAGTAAATAATCAGATTATTGGTCAAGATTTTGTTTGCTCAAAAGAAGGCTTTCGAGCAAAAAAGTATGTGCACAGAAAAGACAGAGTTCTTCCTCCACCCCCAGTAACCCGTGAGGGCTGTCAAGCTATGATAAGGCTAGCTCTAAGAGATGGACCGAAGTGGGTAGTCACAAAATTTGTTAAAGAGCATAATCACAAACTAATGAGTCCCAGCAAGGTTCCATGGCGGGGATCAGGAAAGCACTTAGCAAGTGAGGTATGTTGGGGAGTATTTTTTTTTAGCATAATACTGAATGAAATGTTTGCATAAGAAGATTTGTCACCAACTCACTGGTACTAAATACTGTGTTCAATGATAATGTTGAAGAAAACTAAACAGATTACCAAATAATTAAAAAAGGATCATGGATTTGCTTTTAGATTATAAAATGATTGTTAATCGATGTCCTAATAGTTTAAGCTTTGGGAAAGTAGTGGTCATCGAACAAAACTAGTGAGGAGAGACCCACGCACAAAGGGAAGTGCTGGATTTTAAAAGAATTGTTAATTGACATGCTAATAGCTTAAAACTTTGGGGTTGTTGGTAAAGCAACAAAACTTTATTGATCAGAATGGTTAACATGCTAATCCATGCCTTCAACTGTGGAAGAGCTGTGCGGATTGTTACCAGGCACTTGTCCAGGCCTGGAATCATCTTGCATTAGCCGTTAAGTTGAAGCTAAACATTCCTTGCTCTTTATATGAAGCTGTTGTTTAGTAGACATGCAAAAGGATTCATTTATCTTTACATATTGACTTCTCCAACTTAAGTCCTCCTATGTTAATTCCAACTAGGTTAACAGAAACTCATCTATACCTGTGTCGATCAACCAACTGCCTAGTTATGGTCTGTTTGTGAATACCCACTTTTCTATGTGGACGGATATTCCAGGAGACTTAACAGACACATATTATTGACATAGCAAAAACTAAAGCACCCATAATTGTTGCTAGCATAACACAGATTAAAAAAAATTACTCTTAATCATTGCGCCTATTGATTTCTAAGATCCCTGGTTTAGCATCTTAAATTTTCCCATGATGTAGTGACATGTTTTATGAAAAACAATGATGTGGTGACCTAATAGCATCTTAAATTACTCTTAATCATTGCTCCTAATTTTCAGGATGAGAAGGATAAAAGAATCCGAGAGCTGTCCCTTGAGCTGTACAACGAGAGGCAAAAATGTAAGCGACGTTGTGCTGCATATGAAGAACAGCTAAATATGATATTGAAAGATTTGGAAAAACACACAGAGCACATGTCAAAAAAAGTTTCGGATACAGTTCAGAGCATAAAAGAAATTGAGGAGGAACAATCAGAGGACTCGGATAGCGGATGGAGTTAATGCAACTTGTACCTTTTCTTGCCCCTTGCTTTGCCGTTGATGATGAGCAACCTATTTTATCAGTTTTTGGAGTTTAAGTAACGGCTAATTCACCTATGGTGTCGGTCAAGGTTGCCACAGAGGACAAATTAAGTCCACAGAATGGCTGTCTTTCGGAAAATATGGTGGCAGCTGAAGTTTGGTGTCTGGATCAAGGTGCTCATCCTCAGTGAAGGCTTTATGAGCACATCGGGAAAATACTTGATAAAATGTTAGAACTCATATGTTCAAAGTGTTCTGGATCATTCTCTTGTTGAATAGTAATGTAGTTTTGTTTTCCTCTCTTACCAAATTTGAAATGTTACTGTAATTTTTGTTTTGTTGGTGGACTAAATATGCACCCGTAGGAATTGGTAAGCATTTCTGTCCAAGCCCCCGGCGTTGCTGTCCAAGCCTCCGGCGTTGTCAAGCCTTCTTCCGTACTGACCTTCCCGCAGAGAGGGTAGAGCCTTAGTTACCCGCAGGTCATAAGCCAGTAACCAGTGGAAGAGCAAGAACTTTCAGGTGAAAGACCCTCACTCGAACTCAGTAGGAAGCCAAGCACGCACAAAAGAAGCTTCCCGAGCTGCTGCCCTTACCTTCTTCGTTGGGAGGCGCTATATTCATCCTTGTAATAAGTACCTATCGTTGGAATTCAAAACTTTTCTAAGCAGCCAAACATATAATATTAAGGGAATGAGGATGCTCTCCGGATCTTTTTTGTGAGGATTTTGGAGATCCATTATCGTGTCTGTTCATTGTACATCGTGTTGCTAGTTTTTGTCAGGTACTGTTTGTGTTCAATTTTAAATGAAAAAATTTAAAATGATTTATGATAACATGATGTACGATAAATGGACACAATTAAAGGATTTCGGGATCCTCTTTGGCTCCTCATTCACATTAGGGAATCCTTCATGGTCCAAATTACACAAATACGTATTATAAAACAGGCAACCTGTCACGCCCCGATCCCGATCCCGATATATGTCCAAGATCGATACGTGACGTCACCAAATACTCGTATATCTTACATACCCCACCTCCGGGATATGGCAAATCACAACTCGAGAATCAAATTTCAAAGTAATTTTTCGCTTACTTTATGGCTGCATCTAACCTTCTCGTTAGACTGCCTACGTACCCTCAATAGGGATTAAGCCATTCGTAGTTCACTATTCATCAAGCTCTGGAACTTTTTGTAAAATACTTCTAACAGAACTCATAAAGTACCACACTACACATCAACCTTAACTCCAAACAACAAATATCACCTTATCATGCACGCCGGTATGCCATTCTCACACAGATGCTTTCCAATTTATCTATCATATAAATCACTTTGTTTCACATAATACCTCAATTCATAGTATGTAACATATCAAAGAATCAACGAAGCACAATATTATTCTCAAGTCACAATGATCAACTAATCTAATCATAATAATCTCGATCATACCCAACGTCATTTCGCCATCACGTCAATTAATCAATTCCATAAATCCAAGATGCACGATATTAATATCTAACTATATTAATCAATTAATGAAACAACATATAATTTCCCGAATTTAATTAAGAAACTCTATATAATTCCCTACTTGGATTCTGAGTAATACACATGGTAATTCTAATTTATATTCACAAGGTCTATTGGGGGTAATTCTCATTCATAAAAATCTAGGGTTCTAGACTAACCTTATGAAAATGAGCAAAAGCAAAGATTCCGGACCACTCAACGGAACTGAAATACCAAGCTACTTCTCGTTATCTATCCAGACCTGTCATAAGTAAAATCAATGCCTACATCATGGAGATAACACATTGGGCAAATCAGACACTCGGGTAAGCTACGAAGCTAGAGTGAGTGACAATAATACAAGTATGTGATATTCAATTAAAACAGACCATCGATCATAATCTATAAACATCCAGTATAGAATCATGCTTTATGGAATCATCATCAAGTCATTGGAAACTCCGAAGGAGTCACCCAGACATCCAACGGTTTTTCTGATTCAAATCACAAGATTCTCAAAAACCATCGATCATACGTACATTAAAAACTAGGGCTAGATGGACCCAGTTCGGCGAAAGCCTACATAAGTAACCAAAGAGGAAGTGGCCCCCCAAAGCGGATTAACCAAGCAACGCCACCCTTAAGAAAGTAACCAAGTAGGTAGTGACCCCCTAATGCGGATTAACCAAGCAGAGTCACTCCTACATCTGTTAGGAAGTGATCACCAAATGCAGATTAACCAATCATGATCACTCCTAAGCATACATAGCCTTAAGCAGTGTCTGAAATGCCGATATTATCGGTGATATTTCGTCCATAATGTCGGTTTTGTGAGAGAGGGATATTTTAACACTTATCCAATGATTTTTCGTCAAATTATCGCGATATTATCGATAAAATCGATAATATCACGATATAACCGATAATATCGTGAAATTTTGAGCTGGTGCAATCGGAGAAGAACGCCGGAGCTTCTACAGCTCCGGCTGACCGTAAAAGAGCACCCTAGACTCCGATCTAAGTATAAAAATGAAATACAAAAGGAGAGGAATGTTTTTATAACTTTCATTTGCCGTGAAACGGTCGGAGGTGTTCGGAAAGTTCCTCGACCCTCACGGCCTCGCTGGAGCTGGGTGAACCTTGTTAAAAAAACCAGATAAAACTTAGTATATCTCGATTCTCAACCACACCACACAACATGCAAGATGAATTGAGGGCTTACCTAACCAGAAAAGGATCAAGAGAACTCGTCGGAGAGTTCTTGGGTTCGCCGACGAGGCGGAAGACGTGGACGATGAGAAAGACGAGGGAGGAGGAGAAGGCCATGTGGGAGAAGGATTGAGAGACTGAGGTCTCTGTGCGTGTGTGTGGGAGAAGGGAGAAGAGAGAAGGATCGAGACTTCGAGAGATCTGTGAGATCTGTGTGTGTGTTTGTGGGAGAAGGGAGAAGGAGAAGAGAGAAGGATCCAGAGACGACTGACGTCTTTGTGTGCGTGTGTGGTGGCGTGTGTGATCTGTGTGTGTGTGTGTGTGTGTGTGTCGGTGGCGCTTGTGTGTGTAGGTGGTGTGAGAAAAGAAAAACATCTAAATAATTCAACTTTTACAGCTTTTAGGAATTGTACAATTTTTTACAAGACAAAAATAATGGTGGTTTCATGCATCAAGATTCAAAATCGTGTGCCACGCGTGATATTCTTTCACATTCTCAGAGGTGGAGTATCAGATGATCACACATTTTTTGACCATGGACAAAAATAATGGTGGTTTCATTCAAAAGCATCTAAATAATTCAAAACCCAAACAACTTTTACAATTACAACTTGTACAATTTCAGACCATGGACAAAAATAATGGTGGAGTATCAAACCATGGACAACTTTTACAATTTTAGACCATTCAAAACCGTGTGCCACTGTGTTATTCTTTCACATTCTCAGAGGTGGAGTATCAGATCATCACACATTTTTTGACCATTCGAAAATTAAAACCTCTATTACACATTTTCGTTTCTTTTTATTCCCTTACCCCTTTCAGAGCTATTCCAGATCCATTCCAGAGCTTCAACACAAAGGGTTCCATATTTAAGGCAAGTTTACGAACTTATATTTATATTATTGTAATTTATACTTGCATGTTAATTTTTTGAAGTAATTAAGTAATGTTGTATAATTATTCCCTAGAATAATTTTAATATGTTTAATGTTATTTATTATTTTATTATCAAATTGGATTATTATTCATTAATATTAGGTTTTATTATTCCATATTATTTTTATAATTACTTAAATTCTTACAATCATTTTCTTGACTTCCTATTTAATTCTTCTATAGAATAACTTTACCTCCTATTTTCTTTACTTCCTATTTAATATGTTTCCGTCACTATATTTTTTGGCCAAAAAATAATTGCTTAATTTTCATGAAAAATAAATATAGGTACGTTTAAGATGTCCAATGGAGTTACTAAACGTGATTGAGCTTGGGAACATGGAGACCCAATAGACGGAAACAAACATGGCACAATTTGCAAATATTGTGGTCGGGTAATGAAGAGTGGCGGAGTGACACGACTTAAGTACCATCTTAGTGGATTAGATCCAGCACATAATGTCCAACGATGCGATAGTGTCCCCCCAGAAGTGAAGGCATTCATCACCACAGTATTAAAAAATAAAAAACAGCAGAAGGAAAAGATAACACATGGAATGGAAAATATTCGAGCTGGGCTACGAGGAGAAGTCATTGGCCAAGCGGTTGACAGTGATGATGATGAGGATGAGGATGAATGTGATGATGACATGAGACTTGAAGAACGACGCAGTTTGAAACAAGCATTACGTGCCTCCAAACAGTCAGCATGGGAAATAGAACACCTTCATAAAATTCCTAATAGAGCACAAGGTTCCGAGACAAGTGGTGGTGCACAAATGAGATGGGGAGCACGTGTTAGAGAATCACAACCAACACCACCAATAGCCCAAAGTTTAAATAAGTCATCCAAAGCACGTCAAAAAAGTGTTTGGAGTTATTTCACTGGAGGTAATGTGAAGGAGGGAATGGGGTGTCTAATTAGCAAGTTTTTTATCTATGACAATGTCCCTGTTGAGAAGGCATCATCACATCATTTCAAAAATATGGTATTCGGATGTCAACAGGCCGGTGTTGGAGTACAACCTCCCACTCCCTATGAGGTAAGAAACAAATATTTGGATATGGAGTATAAAGACATTGGCGAATATGTTAACAAGTTGAGGTCAAAGTGGGAAACTAATTGTTGCACAATCATGTGTGACGGATGAACTGGCTCGACCATATTGTCTATCATAAACTTCATGGTATACTCCAAGGGAAAGACAATTTTTTTGAAGTCTGTTGATGCTTCAGACCATATAAAGAACTACAAGTATATTTACAAATTATTGAGGGATGTAATCATGGAGGTGGGAGAGCATAATGTTGTCCAAGTCGTGACTGACAATGGTTCTGCATTTGTCAAAGCTGGAAAAAAGTTAATGAAGCATCATAATGTGTTTTGGACATCATGTGCAGCACATTGTATTGATCTCATGTTTGAGGCAATGGGGAAGAGAAAGAATGTTGCTTCTATGGTAAAAAGAGCTAGAATGATCACAAATTATATTTACAATCACGGTTGGTTGTTGGCAAAGATGCGTGAATTTTGCAAAGGAGAAATTATTTGTACAGCTACCACTCGATTCGCCACCAATTATATTGCATTAGATAACCTACTTAAGAAGAAAGCAGGGTTGAAGCAATTATTCACTAGTGACGATTGGGCCAACCACAAATTTAGCCGTTCAAATGCAGGTTGTATGGTGGAAAGTATAGTGCTTGATCATGCTTTTTGGACTCAATCAGAACATGTGTGCCAAGTGTTTGAACCTCTTTACAAAGTTTTACGGAACGTTGACACAGAAGTGTATCCTACTATGGGGGCAATATATGAGTTGATGCGTGTAGTGAAGGATGACTTGGAAAGAAATCATGGTGCAAGGTGGGTCATAAGGATAATTGATGACCGATGGTGTAAAACATTATACCACGATTTGCATGCAGCATGTATAAATTATGTCATAATTTGCAATTCATTTCTTTAGTTGCATAAGTATTATTTCTCTTATTAGAGTATGTGTTTCTTTGAACAACATATTATTTGAATCCTTGATACCAATACAGACCCGGTGTTGGAGATGATGATACCCTTATACGTGCTGTACATAATGTATACTCTAAATTAGACATTGCATCACCAGCAGTTAGCCAATTTGGAAATGAGGTACACAATTACTTAAATTATAATAATTACATTGTTGGATTAAACTAACACGATTTATTGAATTCAGCTAACATGGTTTAAAGATGCAAGAAGAACTTTTGGAGAATCAACATCAGTTGCTGCTTGAACAAAAATGTCTCCTAGTGAGTGTAAACATATTTCACTATTATAATAGAATTTGTTGGAGTTATTAGGCTTATCAACATTGTTTTTCATTATAGCTGAATGGTGGAATATGTATGGGACTGATGTACCAACTGTGAGAAAGTTAGCAATCAAAGTATTATCACAAATAGCTTCCTCATCTACTTGTGAAAGAAATTGGAGTACATTTTCACTCATACACACAAAGCAAAGAAATAGGTTGGCTCATAGTCGGTTGGAAAAATTAGTTTATTGCTACTACAACATGAAGCTTCAAATTTGAGATAAGGAAGCAGAAATAGATCATGTCGACCGTGGTGACCCATTAGATGTGTTTGATATTGTTGCTGAAGATGATGATACAAAGGGTAACCAACTTTATCAATGGATTAGACCTCTTCATTTAAATGATGATGAAGGCAACCCAGCTCCCAAAGTTGCTGAAGAAGCACGTAATGAAGGGATAAATGTAGAAAGAGTATTAGAGGAGGAGGTGAGATTTAGCAGCGCTGACTCTTTCGAAGAACTTTTGCGCCCAAGACCAAGAAACACTGGAATTCCACCTTCTTCCAATCCTACACAACCACAAGATCATGCTGATACTAATGATAGCTCTACTACAAGATCAAGAGACTCACCTACCACCGGAGGTGGAGCTGGAGGTAGTGGTGAAGGATATAGTGGAGCTGGAGGTAGTGGTGGATATGGAAACTATGTTGGACCACCTCCCGGATTTATGAGCCCCTTCACTGGTGAGGCAAACTTCACGCATGCAACACAGGATGAGGACCATGGCAGTAGGTGGGTAGGACCATGAATTGGTGCCATAGGGAATGACTATACTCGTAGAGAAAGAGGCAAGAGGATTTTGTCAAGTCAAGAAGATGACTTGTTATCTATAACTTCGGACTCTGTTGGAGTGGGAAGTAGTAACTATGGTTATACTCATAACCAATCATTTCCATACCCTTCATATCCTATTCCTGTTGGGATGGAAACGAGCGACTCATGGAAAGAATCCGAGACTCAATCTTCAAATGATTTTGCTTATGGACAACGTCAACCAATCTCGGATCCATATGGGTGGCATGTTAACAATTACATGCAAAACTATTTAAGGGATTTATCATTTGATAACTACTCTTCACAATACACTTCTTATAGGACCGGACTAGGGAACAACTATCCAAACACCCTTTTAACAAGCAAGCTACGCACCTCGGGGTGAGGTGCGAAGCTAGTTCCCGAGTAAGTAGCTAAAGCAAGAGGGCAATCAAGCAAGCGATCGTAGGTACACAAAGTAATTTGTTATGTAAGCAGATTGGTGTGGAACTAGATCCTCTGCTAGAGTAACAGTTCTACATATAGAGATGATGAAGATATTGAAAAATTTGAACCTCATAGGAACTTTATGTGGTACTAAGTCACTCATGTATCTTACCATGCAATGTATAAAGTGTAAAATATTGTACTAATTCATTATATATAAATGATTATGGTGTGTTTAAACTTCTTTCATTAATTACTACATATTTTCTACACTCACAATGTTTGCCAGCTCGCTATATAATCAACTTAAATAAGTTAAATCCATCATGCAATGCATTTCCTTCCAATTTTTGTGATAAACTAATAGATAATTGACTAAATAAACATTCTGCAAAGTTTCAATAAAAATTTCCAAGTTTTTCTTACAATTTCCGTGGTTTCCATATTATTTTTATCGATATCGATAATATCCCGATATTTCCATCGATATTTCTATGTTTTTGGACTACCGATATTTCCGATATCATTGATATTTTATACCTTGGCCATAAGGATCGCCCAACGCGGATTAACCAAGCACGATCCATATATAGTACGGTCCCCCAATGCGGATTAACCAAGCACGACCACTAATGAAACCCAAGCTAGATATGATTCCAGACCATCACTCAACAGAATCGCGGAGTATGAGGGATTTTGGACCATCTCTCAATGGAATTTGAGTGGATACGATTCCGGACCACCACTCAACGAAATTGCGGAAGGCCAACAACCATATATACAATGGCTCAAAGAAATGAGACAAGCACAAGTTACCTAATTTACAAAAGCTCAACCAAGGGAAATAAGGCACAAATACTAAATTTAGAACGAATCAACGAAGCGGAAAATGAAACCATATTGAATCAACAAATCCCCATCACCACGGGTTAACGGTCTACCACTAGTCCTCACATTTCATCACAACATGCCAATCAAACCAATCAAACCATATTTCAATATTTACATGTCAAATCTCGTTTCATAAACTTAAATCAATGGCTAAGCATTAAAAATAACAATTCAATAGAAAACATATTTATAAAACCAAGTCATATCCACATAGGATAACAATTATGAAAACAGGGTAATCACCAATATCACATATATTAAAGTCACTCACCTGAGGTCCACACTAACGCACTCTAGCATGGAATTCAAGGCATCAAGCTCTATCACCGCCAAAAATAAAGCACAAGTCCACATTTAGATTCTCTCGATAAATTCACATACCCAAAACTCTCATAAGTCTCCCACAATGACATTTAATGAGAATCAAACCGTCAATCAAAGGTATGGTCCATGATCTTACATCACTTGCTCCGTAAGATCCCCAACCACTAGATTTTCACTAGTAAGTTCCTAAGGTCCTTAAACAATATCTATAATAGCATACTAAAAATTTGGTGTTAATTCAATGTTAAGATCGTCAATTGCTAGAATATTCAAGTGGCGGACCTTATCGAAACTATACTCAACCAAAAGCACACAAATACATATTGCATATTTCCGTATCCGTGTCCATACATCGTAGATAGATGCTCACTTGTCAAAAACTTTCGAATAATTGAAATATAATTCTAGATTTATAAGAAATTCATAACACAATTAATGACTTTTTATTTTTTGAACAAACAATATTATCTACTCTAATGAAAGGGGTGAGATTAGGCTCACAATTGACTAACAATAATGTGATCCAAATTTATTTTTTGACGAGAACCAAACCTAAGACCTCTTACTGAAGAGGAATACCGGCAATTAATGACATTATTATCTGAATGAGGATCCTCTCTGGATCTTCTTTGTGAGGGTATTGGGGATTCTCGTATTGTATTCGTTTATCGTACATCCTGCGGTCAGAAATCATTTTAAATATTTTTATTTAAAATTAACATGAACAGTACTTGACAAAAACTGACCGCACGATGTACAATGAACGGACACGATTTGAGGATCTAGACAGGATTCGGAAAGAGGATCCTCATTCTCATTATCTCTTCACAAAACTATATATATATATATCAAGCCATTTGACTAATCAACATTCTCTCTCTCCACAAATACACACACTCTCTCTCTTAAAACAGAAATCACCAAATCTGTAGCCTATAATGCAGCATTTGACTACGTATTTAACTAACACTTACCCAATCACAATCGGATTTCTCAACATTTGCCTATAAATTAAACCACTCCGACTATTTGAAGCTTTAAACCAAAAACTAAACATTCGATTAACGGCGAAACCAGAGTGTGTATCTGTGTTGCTCCTCCGAACTCCCCCTCAGGTATCTCTTTCTCTACCATCCATGTAAGTGGAATTAATTTTATTATCGAGGTATCGACAATGTAGTCAGTAAATGCGATATCAGTAAATGCATGTTAGCGTAGCCAAGTCTGTAATTTTCTACGTTCATTCTAAATTTGCATGGTTGAAATAACAAAAAATAATTAATATGGTGTTTGTTGTGATGGTAGAGGAAGGATATATCGATATAGAGACAGTGTGTAATGGCGGCGGGTAGGGTGCCGCATCCGCCACTGAAAGGGCCGAACCTGGTGAAGGAGATAGCAATGGGAATTGCGGTGGCGATGGTGGCGGCGATGCCGTGGAAAATGTACCAATGGGATTTGCAGAAGAGGACCAGGACTATGTATGAGTTGCTCGACAAAGGTGAAGCAACTGTTGTTGCTCAAGAATAATATGTATATCCTCCATCCTTCAAAAAAATAAATGAATAACAAGAAGCTAGGTTTTTGACAAATTCCCCCCTGAATTTTTCGGTTTTTCCCACTATGAGCACTAAATTGTTTTCGTCGCAAATTGGTCCCTTTAATTTTGCACGTCTCTTTTCGTTTAAAGTCGACTTACATCCAACAAAATTGGAACGAGTGTGCCCGACTTATGTTAATTTACAAGTCGGGCACACTTGCTCCTATTTTTAATGTATTTTTGCTCAAAGCATATGAGTTACATTCCCAACTAACCAATTTTCTCATGTCAATTGCCTTTTAAGGTTACATCCTGCACAGAAACATAATTTCGGAAATTTGAAAATTGTGAAATGTAGAAAGTGAGGGCAATTTAAATGAGGCTAATGTGTGTTATGCTTCAGGAAAAATAGTTGAGAGAGAGACCAAAGTCGATAATTTTGTAAGTTCAAGGGGCAAATTTGTGCAACTTGAAAGGTAGAACATGAATTACTCATGAAGGAAACTTATCTCTTCTGAACCTCACAAATGATAGTTTCGGAACATATAAGTTCCTTCAAGTTTAATCCCTCTTAATCCCCTCGAAGGAAAATTCTTTCACCTCATGTACATACAGATATACATATCTCAAATTATTTGAAGGAAAATTCATTTATTTCACAAGAACTTAAAAAAATAGCCATAAACATAGCATATCTCAGAAAACTTGCCAATGTAACTATATAAGAACATAAAAAAAAATAAAAAATCATTAGGTGAACCGTGGACGGATCAAAAAGGAGCGGTTATAAGTTTTAGGATTATCTTCATTTATCGCTTGAAACTAACAGAAGACTTGACGTAAAATCGAGCGCTATGACATTCTAGGATCATATAGCCGACCCCACTTAAGGAAATACGGCTTTGTCCTCGTTGTTTTTCTAAGTGGATGAAAAAAAGAATGGGTAAAAAACAAAAAGAAACCAGTTCATTCCAGTACCACAGTAGCACCCAATTCCTTAAGCTTGTCAACAATGGGCCCTGCCTCCTCTTTCGTCATGCCCTTCTTCACCACAACAGGGACCTTCTCCACCAACTCCTTCGCCTCCTTCAGCCCCAAGTCCGTGAAAGTCCTAACCTCCTTTATGATCTTGATCTTTGCCGTTGCATCGAACTTCTCTATCTTTATATCAAATGCAGTCTTCTCAGCTACCTTGTGTCACGGACCGCATGTTAAAAAACAAAGAAAATGCCCAAGACATCATATATCTAAGCCCATGAAGCCATGTCTTCATGGAAGCTTCTGGAACGTCCCGGAGAAATCAAGAACGTGGCGGAGCATTCAAGATAATCTAGGGCATTCCGGAACATTCCACACAAGTGTACATATTTAAGCCTCACCTAGAATAATCTAGATTAGGCAAGTTGTATCTAGAACTATGCTAGATATTTTTGGATGTAAGTAGGGGATTCTAGAACCCTCCATTGAGGAGGTGACTTAGGCCTATAAATAGGAGGTAAGGCCATTTGGCCAAACCATCCAAGAATTGTAAGCAATTGTAAAGTTCTCTTAACTTTCAATACAAAGCTTCCTTTCTCCCATCTTCCAAGTGATCTTAGCATTCTCCAAGTTATCTTAGCTTTCTTTGTGATTCGATCCGGGGAAGCGAGGCTTCGAAGGCTTACTTAGCTTGTTCGTCGAGGTATTCAAGTCTAAGTGCCGCACGGGCGGAAGGCTTAAAGAGTCATCCCGTGACAGCTGGTATCAGAGCCAAGCTCGTGAATCACTTGAAGGAAAGTAGGATATGGCAAGTGGAGAGATGGTGTCCGGAGTCTCCGATCTAAGGGAGCGTACTGCCGAGGTCCAAGACGTTGCCAAGAGCAAGCCAAAGTTAAAGGACTTGCAAGCATCGATGGAGACCATGGAAGAGCGACTCGAGAAGGTGGAACGAACCATACTCGAGTTCGATACTCGACTTGATGAGGATGTTGTCGACAAGGAGGAAATCCAAACCATGGTGGACAATGGTAAGGATGAATTGCGTGGCTTGGTGGAAGGGCTACGAGATGAGCTCCTTGGCGCTCTCAACACCATGGCAGACAAGATGCGGAGGGAAGTCCAGGTTCACCTTGACAACATAGAGGCAAGGTTTGTGGCGCTTCAAGAAGAGATAAAGGACACAAGGGAACTTAAGGGAGATGTGGCGTTTTGTAAAGAAGCAGTTGTGAAGCAATTCGTGCAAGGGCCGAGGGAAATCAAGGCGTTGGACTCCAAGGTAATCGACTCCTTTAAACCCAAATCCTATAATGGGAAGAGGGAAGCAAAGAAGCTCGACACATTCGTGTGGAACGTGGAGCGATACTTCAAGTACCTGAAGCTTGAAGATGACGAGTCCAAAATCTCTACGGCAACCATGTTCTTAGCTGACAATGCCCTTATGTGGTGGCGTCGTCGGAGCATGGAGATTGAGCAAGGTACGTTTTCTCTCACCACTTGGGATGAATTTAAGAAAGATCTTATGTTGCACTTCTATCCCCAAAATGCCAAGTATGAAGCCAAGGAGAAACTAAGGTGGCTCAAGCAAACGGGGAGCGTCAAAGACTATGTCAACGCCTTCGTGAGCTTGTTATTCGAGGTGCCCAACATGTTAGAGGAAGACAAGCTCATGTACTTCATGAGTGGACTGCAAAATTGGGCAAAACTCGAACTACAAAGGAGACACGTGCAAACATTGTCTGATGCCATTGCCGCTGCCGAATCCTTGATTGAGTTTAAATCAAGCCACCAAGGTGATTCCAAGTCCACGGGGAAGAGGGGTAACCATGAGAGAAGTGGGGGAGAACACAAGCCGAAGGATAAGGCCGAGACAAGCAAACCGAAGGAGAAGAAAGCCGATAAGCATGACAAAGGCAAGGGTAAGTCTTGGCAACCCAACTGTTACCTATGCGACGGCCCTCACATGATGCGAGATTGCCCACAAAAGAAGGCCCTTAAGGCCATGGCTTTCAAGGAGGACAAGGCCGAGGAGAGTAACGATGCAACGATGGGATGCATCCGTCTACTGAATGCCATCCAGACAACCCTCCCACAACCTAAGGCTCAAGTTGGGGGAGGATCATTGTTCGTCGACATCAAGACTGGTGACAAGACGACGCGTGTGTTGGTGGACACAGGAGCAACACACAACTTCATGACGTCGGAGGAAGCCACAAGGCTTGGCCTCCGAGGAAGCCACAAGGCTTGGCCTCCGAGTCACCAAGGAGCCCGGTAGCGTGAAGACGGTAAATTCCGCTGCCACCCCCATTGTTGGAGTTGCGCGCAATGTACACGTAGACATTGGCACATGGAAGGGAACAATCGACTTCACCATAGTTAAGATGGACGACTATGGCGTAGTCATTGGGTTAGAGTTCATGGACAAGGTACGAGCCTTTCCCATTCCCTTCTACAATATTTTCTGTATCCTGGCCGACGGAAGACAACCTTGCCTGGTGCCATTGGAAAGGCAAGCCAAGAAGTGTACCCAGCACTTGTCGGCAATTCAATTTGCCAAGTCTTGGAAGAAAGGCGAGGCCACATTTCTTGCAACCCTAATGTTGAATGAAGGGGAGGAGAAGCACGGGCCTTTGCCGAAACAAGTGGAAGACGTCCTTGTGGAGTTTGCGGACGTGATGCCTAAGGAACTGCCAAAGAAGTTGCCACCAAGGAGAGAGGTCGACCATGCGATTGAGTTGGAGCCTGGTGCTAAGCCTCCCTCCAAATCACCTTATAGGATGTCGCCACCCGAGTTGGAGGAATTAAGGAAGCAACTCAACGAGCTACTTGATGCTGGCTACATCCAACCCTCCAAGTCCCCATATGGTGCACCCGTCTTGTTCCAACGCAAGAAAGAAGGTAGCCTAAGGTTGTGCATCGACTATAGGGCATTGAACAAGATTACCATCAAGAACAAGTACCCACTTCCGTTGATCGCCGACTTATTCGATCAACTTGGTGAAGCAAGGTACTTCACAAAGTTAGATCTTCGATCGGGATACTACCAAGTGAGGATAGCCCCTGGAGACGAATCGAAGACGGCGATGGTGACCAGATATGGAGCGTTCGAGTTGGCTATAGGGCAACAACCCTTGACCCCGAACACGGTCGTGACTGGCTACACGGGGAATAGTCCAGCCGCTTTCAAAACTGATAAGGAGTGGCAATTAGCCCACGAACTTGCTCGAGCTCATTTGGAGAAGGCTTCAAAGAAGATGAAGAAATGGGCAGATCGCAAGCGAAGGAATGTGGAGTTCCAAACTGGCGACCAAGTCTTTGTGAAGCTCAATGCGTCTCAGCACAAGAGTACTCGTGGCTTGCATAAGAGCTTGTTGCGGAAATATGAGGGACCATTCCCTATCATCAAGAAGGTTGGCAAAGCCACGTATGTTATGGAACTCCCACCCCGCCTCAAGTTTCACCCGGTGTTCCATGTGAGCAACTTGAAGCCTTATCATGCGGACGATGAAGAACCAAGTCGAGGTGAGTCTCATCGAGCACCCCCTTTGATGACGGAGGCATTTGACAAAGAAGTGGAGAGCATTGAAGCCAAGTGTGTCGTGGTGCGACCAAGACAACCAAAGCATGTGGAGTACTTTGTCAAATGGAAGGGGCTACCATACTCCGAAGCAACCTGGGAGAAGGAGACGTCCTTATGGCAATATAAGGACTTGATTTAGACATTTGAGAGGCAAGAGTCGACGAGGACGTCGACGGCTTAAGTGGGGGAGGATGTCACGGACCGCATGTTAAAAAACAAAGAAAATGCCCAAGACATCATATATCTAAGCCCATGAAGCCATGTCTTCATGGAAGCTTCTGGAACGTCCCGGAGAAATCAAGAACGTGGCGGAGCATTCAAGATAATCTAGGGCATTCCGGAACATTCCACACAAGTGTACATATTTAAGCCTCACCTAGAATAATCTAGATTAGGCAAGTTGTATCTAGAACTATGCTAGATATTTTTGGATGTAAGTAGGGGATTCTAGAACCCTCCATTGAGGAGGTGACTTAGGCCTATAAATAGGAGGTAAGGCCATTTGGCCAAACCATCCAAGAATTGTAAGCAATTGTAAAGTTCTCTTAACTTTCAATACAAAGCTTCCTTTCTCCCATCTTCCAAGTGATCTTAGCATTCTCCAAGTTATCTTAGCTTTCTTTGTGATTCGATCCGGGGAAGCGAGGCTTCGAAGGCTTACTTAGCTTGTTCGTCGAGGTATTCAAGTCTAAGTGCCGCACGGGCGGAAGGCTTAAAGAGTCATCCCGTGACACTTGGCAGCCGTGGAGGCCGGTCCAGATTCGGAAGATGTGGAGCCAATCCCTGAGACTGCTGGGCCATACCGGTTGAGGCCCATTTTCAGCCTAAAAAGAATGGAGTAGTCGTGCCTCTCAAGCTTTGTGAGGTCGAGGAGCTCGCCGGCAATGCGCTCAAGTTTATGTGTTTGAGTCTCATTTGCTGCAGTGGCTGTGGTGAGCTTGCGAGAAACAGTAGCAGGCAATGTGGATAGGGGCCTGCAGGGGTACTTTTGTGGTTAGGTTGGACATCCTATGAACATCCGATTTCAGAAAGAGTTCGGATAGGGACCTGGATGCAGATAATTTTGCACATCCCAACTTACCCAGATCCTTGTTGAGTTGCAGTTCTGGGAGCTGAGCATTTTACAGCCTGCCATGTATGCAAATAAAAGTATTAAAAGGAAAGCTCAAAGAGTAACAGATATTTCCAAGTCCAATCACTTTTAAGATAGTAGAAAACAACATAATTTATGGATTCGTGGAAAACGAACAAGTTCAACAAGTTCAGGCCTAAGAAACTTTCACACTATCATCCCAAATTACACAAATACTCCAACTGGATTGGCATACAAAAAAAATGTTGCCCTAGTATATGAAAGATTCAAAACAAATGGATGATGTGCCGCATTGAAAAATGGGTCCCAAATATAAGTTAATCAAAACTAAACTTAAGAAAATGATGAGGGTTGTACCCTAGCATAGGTGGAGAAGCGTTGTACTGAGCTCGCCATTGGCAGTTAATGAATCAACATGCACCTGTGGAAGCAAAATCATCAGTAGATGTAAAACCGCAATCTAATGTGTGTCAGTTTTGTTCAAAACAAATTGTAGTTAAATAAATCCTAGCCTTTGGTTTAGTTCAAAACAGCCATATCTTTATGTTTTAGCAATAATTTGGATTTTATTAATTCAAGGGCCAAAATAAATAGGCCATACAATTTCTGAGAGCTCAACTGTTTGATAATTCATACAGGCAGATGGGGTAGCAGTATTTTGGTTCATCTTATTGAAAATGCAAAATAAGAATGAAATAGAAAAATAATCTTAATAGAATTATGATATACATGGTTTCATATTTAAATTTGATCAAACCATGTTGAAGCATTGATCCTTTTCAAATGATTGCTGGATATACAGAAAAACAGCAGTAGTCAAACAGAACCGCTGATCAACTGGGTCAGCTAACATGCATAGAAAGAACAGCCAGACAAAGCATGAAGATCCTTCGGAAATAGTTTCCATGTCTTTAAAAATACAAACTGTTTTGCTTCTTCACAAGATCACTATTAAAGTGTGCATTGCTAACTGTAGTTATACAGTCCACTGCCCAAGCAAATGAACAGCTACGCTCTTGTTAACTTTTGATTAAGTCCAAATAACTTATTACATTTACTCTTGCAGGCTTACTGCACTTACACATGTCTTTAGGATCAACATACAGAAAAGTAACAATAAGTAAATATCAATTTAAAGATGAGAAAACTCGGATTAATTCCAAAAATTAACTGACCATGGCACGAGTCATGACAGAGAACATGAAGTACATAATCTCACTTCAGATAATGCCTAAAAGTAAGAAGATAAATATGTATGCATAGGCAGGCATACAGAAAAACAAAAAGTGTAGATGCACCAAGAACTATAAACAGAAGGGCTTACACAAAAAAGAATAACCAAAATCTACACATTGAAAAGTAAGCTCAGATGGGTTGGTTAAAAAATTATCTTTTTAGCCAAAATGGTCTCTGAGGTTGACATAACTCCTCACTTATGTCCCTAACAATTAAAATCGATAAGACTAAATTTGTCCACCGTAAACCATTTTGGTCATTCCATGAGAAATTTGTCAATATCCTCGTTAAGTGGAGGTGTTGGTTTGACAAAAATACACTTCAAAAGGTGATTACGTGGTCGTTCACGTGACAATTTAGCAAAGATATTGACAGATTTTTCACGAAAATACCAAAACGATTTACGGGGGACAAACTCAAGGGCCACTTCTATCAATTTTCATTGTCAGGAACCAAATTGAGGAGTTATGCCAATCTTAGGGACCACTTCTACCAATTTTCATTCTCAGGACTAAATTGATAAGTTATGCCAATCTCTTGGACCATTTTGGCTAAAATGCTTAAAAAATTTAAAGCCCTTGAGGAAATGCCCTTAAGTTCATTTTTACGCTCTTCTACAAACATCAGACTCTAACGAGATGAGGCTACTGACTGACTCTAATCAGGTCACTAATAACAAGATCTACATTGCAGGATTACATACAGAAGAAAACTATACTATTGCAGAGGTTGACAACTGTGGTATAAAATCAAACCCAGCAACCAATCATCAACAGCGAAAAAAGAAACAAAACCCAGGAGCACATAATAGAGAAAAAACATAAGGAGGTACCCGAATTGGAGAAAAAAGAAGTATGTATGATTGCCTACATAATAAAGCAAAAAAACTGTCAAGAAATATTTGGGAGAATCCTTTTCTTCTCTGACCCTTGATTTGCTTTGGAAAAAAAAAGTGGAAAGCTAGTAACTTTGGTGCAATGTTAAATCCCTCAATCCTTCTCTTTATCTAAATCCATGCCAAAATACAGACCCTCTCAAGGAATCTAATTTCTGTATAATTCAAGCATAAAACGTATCGAAAATTGTATAATTCAAGGTGTGTAAAAAGGCCACTCCCCACCTCCCTCCCTCTACAAATTTCTCTGAACTAAAGCTTGCACTTTCATGGAGCACCCCAAAAAATCCCCAATCTGTATGACAAACGATTAGGCATTACCCAAAATTCCGGTTTAAGTTGACTAGATTGGAACCAGAGACATCGACACAATTTACAATCCTGAGAAGAACACATATTAGCATTGAATGAGAAGAGAAAACTTACCCTGTTGAAATCTTAAGCAGTGGAGTGAGCTTCCAGTGGCCGATTTGGGGCTGTCAGATACACCGAAGAAAGTTTATTTCTTCGCGTTCAGGGTTTTCGGAAGTTGTGATTTCAGTCCTTTAGTTTTATGAAAATTCTTCTTTGGGTTATTATACAAAATAGTTTTAGAGGTTCGCATGATCAATAGAAATAATTTATGAGATTAAAAATCAATAAAAATGGTTTTTGAGATTGTCCACAATCCATCATTTTGATTATTCCGTTAAAAACGCTATGGGCAATTTTCAAATCTTGCTAACTCAATCGTTTATTAATTAAATTCGATCCATAATATATCAGAATGAAGATAGGAAAGTGTAGAATAAAATAACTATTTGGAAGCCCAATGATTGCCGGAGATGGCTGAAAAATAGCCTGAAATGTAATTGGTCAGCGGGAAAACTGGAAAACTTACTGGAAACTAGGTAAACTTTAAACGTTCATAACTTGTTTTTAACGGAAAGACCAAAATCATGAATGGTGGACAATCTCAGGGACAATTTCTATTGATTTTCAATCTCAAAGACCATTTCTATTGATTATGCAAATCTTAAGGACTATTTTGTATAATAACCCTTCTTCTTTAGTACCAATAATTTCAATTGTCGCGGGTAAACCCCTATAATTTACTTTTAATAGCTTTATATAATTATAAAAAGGGAACTTCAACGAAAAGTTTTCGATACTGTTTACTTTAACGAAAAATCACATTTTATACTAAAAAGTCAATCCTGGTACTATTTACTTTGCCCTTTGTTTTGTTTTTATCGTTAAAACTCAAAGTTTTCAAACAATTTTCATTATTTTTCCTTTATAAAAAATAATAGCTTATTAACTTTTCTACGTTTTTGGGGCTCTACGTCAGCACACTGACTTAATATTTAACGGTTTTAGGATTTTTTTTTGTTGTTGTCAAATTTAGGATTTTTTTTAATTAGTATTAGAGTGTAGTTTTGTCACAGCCCGTCCCGGAATTATTAATTCCGAGGACGTGAGATGACCAATGTGACCTTAAACGGGATTAAGGTGTGTAAATGTATGACATTTGTTTTACTTTAAGATCCTAAACTAGGGTTAGATTTATATTTGTATGTGTTAATTTGTGCTTGGACTTAGGTAGGACCTCCTACCCTGAATTCCCTCCCTAAAACCCGTAACCTTTCTTCTCTCTTCTTCTTTCATTCCAGACTCTCTCTCTCTCTTATTCTTTCCTGAAAACTCTCTCATTCTCTCTCTTACTCTCGAACTCACGGCAACCACCAAGAACCACCACAATATTGTACCAACGTTCCATTTAAGACCACCATCGTGATCCTGGGGACTTCACGAGCACGGGGATACCAATTTCAGGTGAGTTTCACTTCGAAAACCCTAGTTCTAAAGTTGCCGTGAGATGACACTGTTCATGAGCTTTGAATTGGTTACGTTTTAGGCTAAAACAAGATCACAGCGAGTTTAGTAAGGTCCCAAGGAAGCTCGGAGTGCTTCGTTGGAAGTTTTTGGACGTAAGAACACGGAGATCGACAAGTTCAAAGTTTGGCCGGAGCTTTCGAGGCGTTTTCCGGCGAATCCCCGGAGAGTTAGAAGTCGAGGTAGGTATCAATCTCTTCGTCTCGTCAAGTACTACAACTTTCCTTTTTGTTTCACTCAATTTCGTTGAGTATTGAAGAAGTTATACTCATTTGAAAAATACCCAGTTTCCGGCGACCTCCGAGGCTTTCGAGGCAGTTTCCGGCCAAACCACGGCGAACTAGGTGTTTTTCAAGGTACCATTCTCTTTGTATCTTCAAGGGCTACAACTTTAGTTTTTGAATCACTTGATTTCGTTGAGAAATGACAAAGTTATGGCAATTTGAAAAACTGCCCGGAAAACGGCTGCCGGAAAAACCAGTCCGGCGACCCAAGGAAGAAGAAGGTGCTACAGTAAAAATAAAAAATAAAAATAAAATTATTTTAAAAATATGTCGACGTCCGTGACGTCGAGTAGATCACTGTGGTATATTCATATACCTAAATTGAACACCGTATGAGAAAGTTATTGAGGATTGTTGGTTAGGTGTTCAAATAACGTTTTATAGTTTTCACATTTAGGTGAAAATGTGAATTGATGATCCGACCGTTGGATCGTCACCAAACTTTGATACGTTGTAATACGTAATATTTGAGGATTATTGGAACTTACGGATTGGGAATCCGAGTTACGGATCTTCCGGAATTGGAATTGTAAGTCCATAATATAAAATGTTAACCGTCACTTAGTTTTGGAAATTGACGGAGATCCGACCGTTGGATGGTAATGAAATTTTAGGATGTTGTCCTAGAGGTATAATGTGGACCTCTGGAAGTTATGGATTTAAAATCTGAGTGGCAGATCTTCCGGATCGATCAACGTAGTGACGTATTTTATATAAGTTATGTATTCTATCGATATGAATTCTGAGCCTGGATTTGATTACTATTCTAGGCGGCGATCGTCATGACGCCTTGATGTGTGGTGCTAGGGAGTTGTTGGACGAACTCCAGGTGAGTGGGCAGTTTTGTTTTCCGTATATATATATACTTGACGTTTCCCAGAAATTGAATTGAAATGAAAATATGTTTAAAATGAAATGCATATGAGTTATGTGGAAAAACGGGAAGTGAAATACCATGCATAGAATTGATATGAAAAGTATATAGAAATGTGAGTTGAAATGCCATGCATGAATTAATATATGATGCATATGCATGAATTGGTGCGGTGGACGCACATGTAAGAATTGATTTATGATGCATATGTATGAATTGGTGCGGTGGACGCACAGGTAAGAATTGATTTATGATGCATATGTATGAAATGGTGCGGTGGACGCACAGATGAGTATTTAATTACTGTTATGATGATGATGATATATATTGAGCTCAAATCCTGCACCATGGTTTAGTGCTTATAGTATTCACCGCATCGCACGCTCGCCTTGGATCCAAGTAGATGCTAGTCGTACAGTCCACGCGGAGTGGGTACGACAGACCAGTCGCGAGAGTGTTAGTGAGATTCCGACTGGTGGGTGACCTTAGATTATGTGCACAGATGATTTATGAGAAGCACTAGAGCGTAACTTGCGTGCAGAAGGCCGGACGGGTCACAGAGGTGACTCCGGTAGAGTGATAATGATAGATTTTGAGCTCTAGGTTCAACCGTACAGGGCTATTAGAGGGCCTACGGTTGATTACTTTCTTGCACCTAATATGATTATGTTGATGCATTCATACCTTATTACTGTTGAGATGATGTGGCATGGCATAATTAATATGAGAAATGTTGAGATGATGTGGCATGGCATAATTGTTATAAAAATGTTGAGTTAACGACTTGAAGTCTTGAGAATATATATGTATATTTATATTTTACATTTCTGGGAAAGTATACAGGTTTTACGGAGAGGGGTTACAACGTTTTGAGAAATGTTTGGATTTGGAAAAAGAATTGTTTTACTGACCCACTCAATTTTGGTTTTGCGCCCCTCCAGGTTCAGGAATCACAAAGGTGTGGTGACTACGAGGAATTCGACGGTGTTCTGACAGATTGGACAAAATTAGGACTCACCTTCGGGTGTATCAACTTATAAATTGTATCTTAAAGCTTCCGTACTGTGCAAATGGTTACGTCACTCTCACGTGACGGCCAGCATGCCCTCCTTCGGGACGGGGTGTGTCAGTTGGTATCAGAGCATGGTTACAATCTTGGACATTTTGAGAAGTTCTAGTGAATTCTGTCAGAACTACACCGCCTCGTAGCAAACCACGTAGTTAGAGGAACTTAGTCTCCCCGATTTAGCGGGTTGGGGGAAACTATTATTATGGTGATTCGGTATATTATCAAAATGGACATTTTAAGACGGGTTATGAGTTGAATTTGAATCACCTTATGAAATGATGAACCTGAGGGAGCGAAGTAACGGTTTAACCATTTGGAAAAGATGTTTCAGGTTATGCAAGTCAAAGGAAATTTCCTTCTGACAAGGGGTCGAGACGACTACCTGGTTTTGGTTATGAATTTGTATCCTGGTGGGAACAGGAGTATGAATTGTTGTCACCAGAGGAATCAGTCGATTGAGAATTGTTTAAGGACTTGTTTAAAGGAAAAGTTTATCCCTCCGGCATTTATCGATGGTAGTAAACAAGAGTTTACAAATATGAGACAAGGAAGGTGATGATCGAGGGATATTATAGAAAGTTTTCAGACTTGCCTCGTTCCATCCAGATATTGTTGTTAATTTGGTGGAGGTGTTATGTTGTTTTAAGCTGGGTGGCAAAAAGGGAAGTGGTATTTTGGGTGACCACTATCCATTATACTTCTTACCAGGAATATACGAGATGCTGTTGAGTCTTGAGGACTCTGAGAACATGATCAACGAGAATAAAGAAGAATAAGAAATGAATGGGAATTTAAAAGAAGACGATAAAGTTAATGATTCGTCTTATCAAGGATATAGAAAGATTCAGAGCTTCGAAAGAAGTGAAGCTAGAGTTAATTCTTCCAGCTGAGGTTTTAATGTCGCTGGTCAGAGTAAAAGTGATGGATATACTGGTAATCCCAGATATTTGAGACAAGGTGTCTCGAGTAAAGGAAATGTACTTTGTGCAGCAGGTACAAAATTAACACTTTGGGAAATGTGAAATTAATGAATGTGTTTATGTGAACAGAGGGGACACAGAATTGTGAATCGTCCCTAGAATCAGTTGTACTCAACAATTTTCCATGATATCATAGTGTCGATTCAGCAGAGTTATGGACTTAGTAGTTTGGTCGGATTGACCGTGAGTACAAAGAGATTTGATGAGTTATATGTTCAGCTGTACAGACCATGAGAAGTGGATTCGACTGACACATGAGAAATTGGTGAGTTATAGGCTCGGCCGTACCGACCACGCGGAGTGGATCCGGCCGACGTATTATTGAGATAAGAGTTGAATCAGTCGTATTGATCATTCTAGTTGACTTCGGCTGATATATTTCTTATTATGTATGTTATTACCTTGAGAGTAGTAAATAAATGTAGTTGAGATGAGTGTATGTATTTTGCATTGAGTGACAAAATAGTAATGTTATATCTTTGAGAGTGGTTGCCTACTTATCGAGACAACGATGATTTATCAGTATTGCGGGCTGCAGACCGTAATATTAATAACTCATTCGTGGATTCGTTAAGCAAGCAAACCGGTAGATTATTTTATGTTAGTATTGTACTTATTTGGAATGCTTAATAATAATAGAATATATATTGTATCAGTTAATTCTGTTCCATTAGATTGGTTGGTTATAATTGTGACAAGACGAAATGTTATGGGAAACCAGTACTTTCCATCGATCTGGATGAACAGAGATTACTTTTGTAAGTATGCAAAATGGATTGAGTCAGGCTGTTATTTATGCTGTGAGAGCAAAGAGATTGTTTTCGAAAGGCTGTCAAAAATACTTAGCTCATGTGGTGCTAAATGATGTTGTTTGGAGTAGTGTGAATAATGTCGAAAGAGTTAGACTTTTCTTGATGTCTTCCTTGAAAGTATACCTGGATTGCCTTCAGGCAGAGATATGAGGTTCACTATTGATTTGTTGCCAGGTATAAATTTATATTGGAGATTGGTTCATGATGAGTTAAGGGAATTGGAAATTCAGTTGAAAGAATTGGTTGATAAAAGTTTTATTCAACCTAGTACAACGCTTTGGGGGAGCCCCAGTTTGTTGGTGAGGAAGAAAAATGGATCTTGAGACTGTTCATTGATTATAGACAATGGAGTCGGGTAACGATTGAGAACCGTTATCCATGGTGATGTACTGATGTTTATTTAACCAGCTCAGAAGTAATTGCGAAGATTCAAAGATTGAATTGAGATCTGGTTACTACCAATTGAATATTATAAGTGACATTGATCATAAGATGGTTTTCTGGACTCGTTATAGTCTTTATGAAGTTTGGTGATGCTATATGGATACTCATGCTGTTTTATGAGTTATTGGATGAAGTATTCCAATAATGCCTTGATAAATAGATATCATTTTCATTGAAGATATTCTGGTATACTCTAAGCCTAGAGCAGAGCATGTAAACGTATTAAGTCGGTGAAGCAAAGATTAAGAGAACGTTGGTTGTATGCTAAGTTTAGCAAATGCGAATGTTGGATGAATCAAGTGGCATTCTGAGATTGGTTATATCTGCTTAAGGTATTCAAATGAATTCTTAAAAGGCAGCAGAATTGAGAAATTGGAACAACCACAAGCCATAATTGAGATTCGGAAATTCTTAACTTATCAGGCTATTTTGGATGGTTGTGAAAGAATTTTTAGTCATTGTTTTGTCATTGATGAGACTGTTGAGAAAGGAGGTTATGTATGAGTGGGAAGGAAATTGTGAGCAAAGGATTCAACAACTGAAGTATTTCCTCACTCATGCACGTATTTTAGTAATCCCAGAGAATAATGGTAATCATAAATTTTTAGTGATGTTTCTTGAATGGTATTGGATGCATGTTGATGCAAATGTTAGGGTGATTGCATACGTTTCACGATAAATGGAACCTCATGAGATGAATTACCCTACGGGTGACTTGGAAGTCATGATTACCATTCTTGCTGTGAAGTTATGAAGGCATTATATTTGGTAAGAATGCAAGATTTTTACGAATCCAAAAAGTCTTCAATATCCATTACTTGGAAGGATTTTGATATGAGGCAGCGAAAGTGAATTGTATTGCTTAATGAACATGATTGTACGATCAGGGTGATCGTAAAGTTTGTTCTAGCTCAAGCACTTGGTGAGAAGACTACAGTAAGATTAATGTCTGGCACGTTTGCCAAGAGTATCATCTTGTGGATTGAAAACCAACGGAAGAAAAATTAAGAATGGAAGATCGAGAAGAAGTTATACTTGTTAAGTAACAAGTTAGTACATTTACTCCAGTGTTGAGTAACAACCTTTCCCAGACAGTGCAACATTACTTATTTGTTTTATGGAAAAGAGAATTGGTTTACGGAACTGCTGAGTTTCTTAAGTATGTTGGTTGTGCAGTTTCCGAAGTAACGCCATAAGGACCATGAAATGTGTCACGTGAGTCGGTTTTTGATGACTTGTGAATGGAATGTTTCTGGGTAGAGAAAGATTCGATCAAGAAAGAGTTTTAGTAGACCCTGAGACTATGGATGAGTCTCCTCAAAGTATTCAGGTGATTAAGTTAACCTGAAGTAACCAGGAATGGCAAAAGAGATCAACAGATGGATATGCCACTAATCGAGTGTGTAAGGTAAATGGTTTGATATTTTTGGAAAATTCACCGCGAACAGAAATGACGAGAATTGGAAAAGAGACAAGATAAGATTTAGACACATCAGACCATTTTTTTTTTTTCACTAAAGGAATCAATAAAGTTGCATACAAGTTTGTGATGCCTTCAGAATTGGCTAAGGCACATAATGTATTTTGTGTTCGATGCGTTGTCACTAAGTGGCAGAGTCGTTACATGGGACTTTGGTGCAACTATTGAGAATTAAGCCGGATCTGATTGGTGAGGAACTAATGTCGACTTTGGATTGGAAAAAGAAGGTCCTAAGAATTAAGACAGAGTAAGTAGTAAAAGCTTTGTGAAGGAAATCATTCAGTAGAAAATTACATGGGAGACAGAAGAACGGATGAGAGTTATGTATCCGAGACTATTTTATGAGTTTTGATGTTCTGGTTGGTGATTGGAATTTCGGGGACGAAATTCTATAAGGAGGGGAGATTGTCACAGCCCGTCCCGGAATTATTAATTCCGAGGACGTGAGATGACCAATGTGACCTTAAACGGGATTAAGGTGTGTAAATGTATGACATTTGTTTTACTTTAAGATCCTAAACTAGGGTTAGATTTATATTTGTATGTGTTAATTTGTGCTTGGACTTAGGTAGGACCTCCTACCCTGAATTCCCTCCCTAAAACCCGTAACCTTTCTTCTCTCTTCTTCTTTCATTCCAGACTCTCTCTCTCTCTTATTCTTTCCTGAAAACTCTCTCATTCTCTCTCTTACTCTCGAACTCACGGCAACCACCAAGAACCACCACAATATTGTACCAACGTTCCATTTAAGACCACCATCGTGATCCTGGGGACTTCACGAGCACGGGGATACCAATTTCAGGTGAGTTTCACTTCGAAAACCCTAGTTCTAAAGTTGCCGTGAGATGACACTGTTCATGAGCTTTGAATTGGTTACGTTTTAGGCTAAAACAAGATCACAGCGAGTTTAGTAAGGTCCCAAGGAAGCTCGGAGTGCTTCGTTGGAAGTTTTTGGACGTAAGAACACGGAGATCGACAAGTTCAAAGTTTGGCCGGAGCTTTCGAGGCGTTTTCCGGCGAATCCCCGGAGAGTTAGAAGTCGAGGTAGGTATCAATCTCTTCGTCTCGTCAAGTACTACAACTTTCCTTTTTGTTTCACTCAATTTCGTTGAGTATTGAAGAAGTTATACTCATTTGAAAAATACCCAGTTTCCGGCGACCTCCGAGGCTTTCGAGGCAGTTTCCGGCCAAACCACGGCGAACTAGGTGTTTTTCAAGGTACCATTCTCTTTGTATCTTCAAGGGCTACAACTTTAGTTTTTGAATCACTTGATTTCGTTGAGAAATGACAAAGTTATGGCAATTTGAAAAACTGCCCGGAAAACGGCTGCCGGAAAAACCAGTCCGGCGACCCAAGGAAGAAGAAGGTGCTACAGTAAAAATAAAAAATAAAAATAAAATTATTTTAAAAATATGTCGACGTCCGTGACGTCGAGTAGATCACTGTGGTATATTCATATACCTAAATTGAACACCGTATGAGAAAGTTATTGAGGATTGTTGGTTAGGTGTTCAAATAACGTTTTATAGTTTTCACATTTAGGTGAAAATGTGAATTGATGATCCGACCGTTGGATCGTCACCAAACTTTGATACGTTGTAATACGTAATATTTGAGGATTATTGGAACTTACGGATTGGGAATCCGAGTTACGGATCTTCCGGAATTGGAATTGTAAGTCCATAATATAAAATGTTAACCGTCACTTAGTTTTGGAAATTGACGGAGATCCGACCGTTGGATGGTAATGAAATTTTAGGATGTTGTCCTAGAGGTATAATGTGGACCTCTGGAAGTTATGGATTTAAAATCTGAGTGGCAGATCTTCCGGATCGATCAACGTAGTGACGTATTTTATATAAGTTATGTATTCTATCGATATGAATTCTGAGCCTGGATTTGATTACTATTCTAGGCGGCGATCGTCATGACGCCTTGATGTGTGGTGCTAGGGAGTTGTTGGACGAACTCCAGGTGAGTGGGCAGTTTTGTTTTCCGTATATATATATACTTGACGTTTCCCAGAAATTGAATTGAAATGAAAATATGTTTAAAATGAAATGCATATGAGTTATGTGGAAAAACGGGAAGTGAAATACCATGCATAGAATTGATATGAAAAGTATATAGAAATGTGAGTTGAAATGCCATGCATGAATTAATATATGATGCATATGCATGAATTGGTGCGGTGGACGCACATGTAAGAATTGATTTATGATGCATATGTATGAATTGGTGCGGTGGACGCACAGGTAAGAATTGATTTATGATGCATATGTATGAAATGGTGCGGTGGACGCACAGATGAGTATTTAATTACTGTTATGATGATGATGATATATATTGAGCTCAAATCCTGCACCATGGTTTAGTGCTTATAGTATTCACCGCATCGCACGCTCGCCTTGGATCCAAGTAGATGCTAGTCGTACAGTCCACGCGGAGTGGGTACGACAGACCAGTCGCGAGAGTGTTAGTGAGATTCCGACTGGTGGGTGACCTTAGATTATGTGCACAGATGATTTATGAGAAGCACTAGAGCGTAACTTGCGTGCAGAAGGCCGGACGGGTCACAGAGGTGACTCCGGTAGAGTGATAATGATAGATTTTGAGCTCTAGGTTCAACCGTACAGGGCTATTAGAGGGCCTACGGTTGATTACTTTCTTGCACCTAATATGATTATGTTGATGCATTCATACCTTATTACTGTTGAGATGATGTGGCATGGCATAATTAATATGAGAAATGTTGAGATGATGTGGCATGGCATAATTGTTATAAAAATGTTGAGTTAACGACTTGAAGTCTTGAGAATATATATGTATATTTATATTTTACATTTCTGGGAAAGTATACAGGTTTTACGGAGAGGGGTTACAACGTTTTGAGAAATGTTTGGATTTGGAAAAAGAATTGTTTTACTGACCCACTCAATTTTGGTTTTGCGCCCCTCCAGGTTCAGGAATCACAAAGGTGTGGTGACTACGAGGAATTCGACGGTGTTCTGACAGATTGGACAAAATTAGGACTCACCTTCGGGTGTATCAACTTATAAATTGTATCTTAAAGCTTCCGTACTGTGCAAATGGTTACGTCACTCTCACGTGACGGCCAGCATGCCCTCCTTCGGGACGGGGTGTGTCAAGTTTTATTTTTTAAGTGAGGTCTTATATTTAAATCTCACTAATTATTATAGCTGATCTATTGTATGGTTTAACTTAAGTCTTTATAATTATAAATTTTTTGTATACAAATAAAACTGATTCTAGAAACAAACTCAACACAAATATAATACGTCTTTATCATTTATATAAGTAGGATACATTCCACGTACAAGTGAAAAAATAATAAAATACGAGATAATTAGAGAAATGGTCTATGAACTTTAACTCAAATAAAATTGTCTCTGAACCAAAAATTTGTAAATAATTAGTCTGTAAACTTATTATAATGTAAAACTGAGAGAAATGGGTAAAAAGACCAATACTTCGTATTATAATGTAAACTTTTCATTCACTTTTTATCTTTTTAAACCCTTTATTTTACATAAAAAATCTAACGAAATTAGGGAAAAAAAAAAAAAAAAAACCAATACTTCATATCATAACAAATTAAAGGCTAATAATTACAAATTTTTAGTTTAGAAACCAAAACTCATGAGCAAATTTGAAGAATTGCTCAAATGGGTAAAAACAAAAAGGAAAAGGATTTTCGCCGGATTCTTTTCTTAGTGATTCCGTAATCTCACCTATTAATCGTACATCGTGTAATCAGAAATTATTTTAAAATTTAAAATTTAAAATTAAATATTAATAGTACCTAACAAATACATGATATACGATGAATCGGTGACATCACAAGATCCCATGAAAAGGATCCCCGCCAGATCATCTTCCAAACAAAACAACCGAAAACCCTGCTCTTTTCTGAGGGCGCCCTCTGCGTTGGCAGCTGGGGAACAAAGGATGGCCAACATGGGAGAAGAGGTGAAATTAGCCCAAGAAAGTTGATTTTACATGGCAAATTAAGCCAAAGGGGAAGGAATTATGTGTCAATTCCAATTTCTTGAGCTATTTTACTGCAAATTGTGGCCCTTTCCATCTCCTCTCCTCTCCAGTGAGAAATCGGATTTGGATTTCTGTGCGCAGTGCAGTTCTACTCTCTTCGTTTTGGCGAGTATATTTCTCAGTGTACTGATTGCTCTATGATCTATGATAAACTGGAAGTGAAATATTAAATTTGCTTTTTAAAATGCTCTTATTTTACAACAACACAAAAGTTTTAGGGCTCTTTTAAAAGAAATGATAGAAAGCGCTCTAGAAAAAATATTTTTAGGTTTTAAAAACCTTGAATCACTAGTTAAGTGCTTTTGCAAGAAGCGTTTTAACTGCTTTTCATTTACTTTATTTTTATGAATGATTGGTTCCAAAACGATTTTCATAAAAATATTTTTGACTATTTTAAAAGTACTTTCAAACGAGTCCTTATTCATATTAAGTGGGGTCAGCTATGAATCTTTTTTTATTAGTGATTGATTTATGAAAAAAAAAATTCACCAAAACACTTTCAGCTATTCTAAAAGTATTGCCAAATAAACTCTTATTTCCACTAAGTGAAGTCGGATATGAATCATAGAACGCTACTGTGCTCAGTTTTGCATAATAGTCTTTGATCAAGTCTCTCTTTTCTTTATCGTTTGTATTTGTACAGCAGGTTACCATTGGGGGAAGGAGCAAATCTCTGTAGCTCATCCAAAAATGTTGCTTACAGGTATGAATTCTGATTAGTTTTAAGACATCATGCGGTCTATATATAATCCTACGTACTGCATCTTTATACTTGTGTATATGGAATTATGTCATGGTCTTGTCGATATTCATTCATACATAGAATAGAATTCCTTGTTAAGACTAGTAACTTCTGATACATATGTGTTTGAGTAGAATTAATTTTTTTCTTAACGTAGTGACGTAGCGTAGGCGAATCTAATATTGGAAAGGAAAAAATGAGAGTTTGTCCTAAATATTAAATAAAGTTATTAAAGTGCACTGGTTAAGATTCAAAGTTTTAGATATTAGTTTTTCTTAAATTTTATGCTAGAAAATGTCAATGGTCATGAATTGTAAACAAAGAAAACTCAGAGTAGCCATGTTATACATGATCTGACCCTCCAACAAGCTTTGGTCCCCCAAAACTTGCATGATTTTTCTTGATACCTTTATTTCTGTGTAAATATGGAATCCAAGCAAAAAGCATCATAACATGGAGATCATTGTGGTCTCCAAAACCCTCCCCTCCCCCCTAGTTGACAACTAAAGCTAGTTATACATTTACTTGTCCTTTTGCGTGATCATGAAGACGTTTCCTATCTCTTTAATATTTTTACCCCTTTGCTTTTTTTCTTCTTAATTCGGGCAATAAATTTCGAATGTTGTTACGCTTACTCGGCTGTTATATTTTTTTACTCATTTTATTTTGACTAATTAATGGGTGAGAAAATATGGCAAATAAATAGATGTAATAACAGTTATGATTCTCGGAAAAATAGAAAAAGTCGGTGTGCATGGTAGCACCCTAATTTTTTTCATGAAAGCATGTCAAAAGAAAGTGGACTCTCGTAGCCCCCACAAGCCTCAAAAATATGAGTTTGCTTAACAAGTAAGAGGGAAGAACAAGAAGGGGATTGTTTTTTCCTTCTTATGATGCTTAATTGGAAGAACTCAGTTACCAGTTGCTGGAGTGTTCTATGATAATTAATTAAAATCAAAAGTTAAAAGCAAAAATTAACTAGCTAGCTTGACTGGACTACAGTGTGATTATTTAGGTAGAAATCCACAATCATGGCTTTTGAAGGCCCGCAATTTTCTGTTAAACTTTGACAAATCTCAAATTCCTTAATTAATCAATCTAAATTATGCTAGAAGCACATTGGCTATGATTCTAAGATTAAAACACTAATATGTGGTTCAACATCTTAGTAAATCTGGTATTAAATTTTCACCCAAGTGTCCTGGGTTCGAAACTTTTCTCGTCTTCTAAATTATTGTAATAATTTCGAACATTCGACTCTCTCCTTAATAATAGTAAGAAAAAAAAGATGGAAACACTAATTGGACTTCCTAGGCAGGTCTGTAGGCTTAGTTAGGATTTTGTTCATATTATCTATTCTAAAATTAAGGAGGAATTGACTATTCATTCAGCTTCAGTCAATTGTTTGCCCCTTGATTTCATCTCATTTACAATAAAACCATGAGATTTGGGCTGGGTTTGAAGGGTATTTATTAGAACTTAGAAGGGTAATTTTGTTCGCAGGGTTTAGGAAGGATTACCCCTTGATTTCACCTTATTTACAAGAAACCCATCAGATTTGGGGTGGGTTGGAAGGGCAATTTTGTCCTCTCGGTTTTGAGCGAATTCGGGGGTTGCCGTGTAGGTTATCATTTATTGTCCTTCAATGAGGGTTTCGGGGGGATGGAGGCTCAGAGAGAGAGAGAGAGAGAGAGAGAGAGAGAGAGAGAGAGAGAGAGAGAGAGAGAGAGAGAGAGAGAGAGAGAGAGAGAGAGAGAGAGAGAGAGAGAGAGAGAGAGAGAGAGAGAGAGAGAGAGAGAGAGAGAGAGAGAGAGAGAGAGAGAGAGAGAGAGAGAGAGATGGCGATGGAAAGAGAGCGAGGGGGAGGGGTATGGGTGATGGATTTCATCTCAGTATCAAACCGGAAATCCTTCATATTCCAATGGTAATTCTGGAGGGTTTAACAATGGTGGAAACAACTACAATTCTGAAGGGTATAATAATGCTGGCAATAACTATAACTCTGAAGGATATGGTGGCTCTAATTTTAGAGGTAGAACTAGAGGCAAGAATAATTTTGGGAATTCAAGTTTCCCTCGGAACAATTTTAACAATAGTCCTGATACTCTTGGACCTGTAAGACCTTATGTTTCTACATACTCTGAGCATGGTAATGGTGTGCCAACTTGTTAGATCTGCAACAAGAAAGGTCATATTGCTTCCGATTGCTTTCAAAGACACTCTCCTACAACAGTTTCATCTTCACCTATGCAATGCCAAATTTGCTGGACATTTGGGCATTCAGCAATTCAATGCTACCACATGGCTAATTTTTCATATCAAGGCAGGTTACCACCATCGAATCTCTCTGCAATGAATGCCAATTATCAACCTTCTGCCCCACATGAGCAATTTTGGGTAGCTGACTCAAGAGTTACTTCTCACATGACATTATAATTGGCAAATCTCAATCTTGTAACTCCATTCACATGCAGTGATACTATAACCACAACTAGTGGTTCATGTTTGTAAATATCTCACACTGGAACATCCACTTTAAGAGCTCCTAAATATGCTTTTCAGTCGAAAGAAATCTTGCATGTTCCAAAATTGTCACAACATTTGTTGTCAGTATACCATTTATGCAAAGACAACCATTGTAGGTTTATATGTGATGAGTTTTGTTTTTGGATTCAGGACAAGATAACAGGGAGAATACTTCTTCAGGGACTGTGTAAAGCTGAATTATACCCGATTCCATTTCACATACCTTCATTCATACTTAAGCAAGCATATCAAGCATCTCACTTACCTAAACAACAAAACTGCCTTATTGGTCATCAAGTCAACACATATCTTTGGCCCCATAGATTAGGCCATCCTTCTAATATTGTTGCTGCAAGAATGTTGAACCAATCTCAGGTTCCCTTTTCATTAGATCAATCTAGGCATGTGTGTGTATCTTGTTTAGAAGGCAAAATAACCAAGTTACCATTTCCTTTTCCTGCAAATAAAACTGTAAAACCCTTAGAAATCATTCACAGTGATGTATGAGGACCATCTTCTACATTGCCCATAGAAGGTTTCAAGTTCTATGTTACTTTTATCGATGAATGTACTAGGTATACTTGGATATTTCCATTTGTTGATGCACAAAATCAGTGAGGACTTTGGTACAATAGAAAGTGTCAAGTTTGTGACCTTCGCTAGATTGCTCCGGTCACTAGTGTGGATAAGTATGTAAATGGATAGAGATAGGGAAGCAAACACAAGATGTACGTGGTTCACCCAGATTGGCTACGTCTACGGAGTAGAGGAGTTCTCATTAATTGTGAAGGGTTTACACAAGTACATAGGTTCAAGCTCTCCTTTAGTGAGTACTAGTGAATGATTTAGTACAAATGACATTAGGAAATATTGTGAGAGAATGATCTCTATTTATAGAAGAGAGTTTCTAGTTTCATTCTGACATTGACACGTGTCGTGTTGTGATTGGCTTCTGATGTTGACATGTGCCGCGCTATGATTGGGTTCTGATGTCGACACGTGTCGCGCTATGATTGGCCTCCTGGTTGGAGGGAAACTCTTCTGGGTCCTTGACGGTATAACGTTGACCGGTGCTCAGTAGTTTCGGGATTGGTCAAGTATGGTACAAACACCATTAATGAATAAAAGTGAGGTGTTTCAAACATTTGTGTAGTTTCATGCTTTCTTGCTTACTCAATTCTCTACTGCAATTAAAAAATTTCAAAGTTATGGTGGTGATGAGTATTATAGCAATAGGTTCAAACAATTTTTACTTGACAAAGGCATAGTACATCACAAATCATACCCTTATACACCTGAACAAAACTGCCTTGCTGAGATGAAGCATGGACACATTGTTGAAACTGCCTTAACACTTTTGAATACTTCCAAGTTACCTTCATCGTTTTGGTTTCATGCCTGCGCCACTCTAGTATACTTGATAAATAGAATGCCATGTACTACTTTATCCATGAAATCTCCCTATACTTGTTTGTTTGGCACAACTCCAGTCTTAACACATTTAAAAACCTTTGGATACAGTTGCTTTCCTTTATTGAAACCTTACAATACTATAAAATTCAACCCAAAACTGCACAATGAATTTTCCTGGATATACAAGTCAATACAAAGGTTCTATGTGTTTTCAACCAAACACATGTTAGTGCAAAATTAGCAATTCTTGACAGAATGTCTGAGTCTGTAATAGCTTAGATTTGTTACATATTTTAAATTGTAATTGTTTAAGTCTAAGGTTGTCTCTCACACTTTCGATCACAAGGATGTTACGTAAACAAGATACTTATTTAGGTACGTTTGCACGCACACATCCAACTACATTCATGATATCTCATGTATGTGTATTTGGGATAGGACTCTTTCCCATCATGTGTTTTATCTCTTTAAGATCAGTTATCATTTCTACATTTATCAAAACACATCTTTTGTTGGTGGGGTTTATCTGATTGCATGCTTTCAAAATAAACTTATTGTTTATCTGGATGTTGAAATGGTTTGCCGTTCTTATGTCGTTTTAATCGTTGTAGTGATTTTTGTCTATATACGAGATGTCAGGTCTTTGGAGAAAGTGTGCATGAATATAGGTTTTGAGAAAAGAATTAAAAGGTAGCAGCTTTGTGTTTTGAGGGAGAAAAACAATTTTTATATTGATGTTATCTTATGTTTTCGACAACATGTGTTTTTAAGAGAAAATTAATATTATTCTTTCATGCTGCTTTCATTTGAGTTTTAATTGAAAGTCAATTATGAAAATGTGCCATGTGATTTTTGTAATTGATTGTTTTTCAACAAACACTTCATCATACATACATTCTGCATGATTGAGCTAGTATCTTGCACAGTTTGAGGGAAAGGTGATTGACAACTGTGTTAGTGTCGTGCCACTTCATCAAAGACTGACGAAAGATCGAGTAGCAAAGCGCGAAGACAAAGCTGCCAACTAGTATCAGTATCTAGTAGATGAGTTTTTTAAGTCTTTATGTATTCTTTCTTTCCTAGTGTTTCTTGGCTTGGTAGCCCGATAATTTTCCCAGTAGTGGGTCTTGCCTCATTAAATCCTACATCATGTGTGCACTCGTTATATTTATGCTGAATATGTGTGTAGGATTTAGTTTGCATAATTGGTTAATTTAAATTATAATTTGAATTAGTTTTAAGTTGGAACCTATTTACACCTCTAGGTTAAATTAGTACTCATCCTAGAACTTTCAATTGGCGCCATAGCGGGTCACTAAACATAATTAGTGAGATCTGTGGGACTACTAGGATGAATCGTACCATGGGGTCGATTTCCCATCCACCACACTTTGAGGGCGAACTACGCTGCATGGAAGGCAAAGATGAAATCATTTCTCAAGGCACTTGACAAAGTGTGGCTTGCAATTGAAGAAGGCTGGGAACCTTCGACAGTTAAAGAAACCTAAGGTGAAGGACAATCTTCTGTAATTATATCTATGCTTAAGCCGAGAAAGGAATGGAGCGAAGATGAACGCATCTCTAGCACTTTTAACCATAGAGCGTTGAATGCGTTGTTCACTACCGTTTTGCCTGAACAATTTAACTACATCAGTAAATGTACAACGGCGAAAGAAGCTTGGAATATTCTTGAAGTTACTCATGAAGGTAACTCCATTGTCAAAGAATTCAATTTCAAATCTCATCATAAAATTTGAAAATATCAAAATGTTGGATGATGAGAGTTTCTCCAACTTTTATGCTAAGCTTATTGTAATTGTCAATGGTTGTCACAATCTTGGTGATAGCATTCCAGAACATAAGATTGTTAAAAAAATCCCAAGGTTTCATGCGAAAGTAACAACTATAGAGGAATCAAAAAATTTAAACACTTACAAGCTGGAACAATTGATTGGATCACTACAAACATATGAATCTGATTTCACCGAAGTCAAGAAAGGAAAAAATGTTGCTTTCAAAGTCAACAACGAAAAAGTGAATAAGGATTCAATTGAAAATTTGACTCAAGATGAATTTGCTTTTCTCACCAAACAAGCAAGAAAATTTTTGAAACTTAGAAGTTCCAGGGGACGTGAACATCGAAACAATTTTGGTTCAAATTCCAAAGTTCCTCGTTCTCGAGATGTTTCTCATGGAAATTCCTCTAAGTTTATCAAACTTGATGAAAAGAAAAGTTTAAATGATAGAGACAAATGTTCGAATGTCAAGGGTATAGACATCATGCTCATGAATGTGCCAACACTCTTAAAAAGCTGAAGGATGAAAAGAACAAGGCTTTAACCACTACTTGGAGTGACAGTGACTCAGAAAAAAGACACGGCATTTAAAGATGATGATGAAGTGGTTGCGTTTGTTGGAACTTTTGATGGATATGAAACTGATGACTCGGCAGTTAAAGAACCTGATTCCATAGAAGTCCTACAAAAATATACTGCACTTTAAGATATCACCATGAAAGTGAGAAAAGAAAATGATGAACTGAAAAAGAAACTTGTGCATCTTGAAAGCGAGAAGAAGGAAGCAGAGGTTGAAAATCAATCTCAAATGAAAATGAAGAAGGGCTACGAGAGTCAATGTTGGAAAAGCTAGATATGCTCGCATCAGACAATAATCTTGAAAATGAATTGAGTGACATGAAAAAGAAGGTCGGAAGAGTTTAGTATTGGCTTAAGAAAAATTGACAAAATGTTTAACTATGGAAAGAATTTTGGTGATAGAAGGGGTTTAGGTGTTGATTTGAATATGACTGGAAGCTCTTCCTCTACTGTTACTAAGTTTGTCAAAGCCCTTCAAGAACCAAGCAGGAAAATGGATAGTGATGTAGTTTTTGAAAATTCTTATATCACTGCAAATAAGTCAAATTCTATGAGCACTTTCATTGATCCAAAGAATTTTGTTGATGCACAAAACCGGAGGGGTCTTGGAACAACGTAAATCCGACCGTGAATCTGCAAGAAAGTAAATAACACAAGATGTATCGTAGTTCACCCCAATGTTTGGGTTACGTCCACACTGATATTGTATTTTTCTGAGAGGATTGTGAGGGAGAGAAACCCTGTAATGTGAGAGGGGATGTGAGAGCGTGAGAGGGCTTCAGGCCTAAGAGTTGGCCTCTCCTAATTGTGAGGGTGAGGAGTCATTTTATAGAATAAGGGCTCATTACTTATTACATATTTGCCCCTTCCTTTATTACATAATTACATTTAGGTCCCCCAAGTATTTATACGAGATCTAAATACGGAGGCTCTAAGTATGGTACAAACAAATTTCATTAGGTCAAAAAAATTTATTCCTATTTGTCACTTCTGTGGAAAAATAGGACATATTAGACCTAGGTGTAACAAACTTCGAAAGGAAAATCGAACTGACCACATCACTCATTAGATTTCTGAAAAATGAAATCTTAAAGTAAGATTTGTTGCTCACCCCAAAGGAATGAATACAATTTCAAAAATTATGCCTATTAGAAATTTTATCACTCCAAACTCAAAGCAAGTATGGAGAAGAAAGGAGACTCAAATTTGCTTATTAGATAAGATGTCACCATCATCTGAGGAAGACAATCTTACGTGTTTGGTGGCGTTCACTACTCTCTTAACTTGTCAGTCAGATACTTGGTATCTTGATAGCGATTGCTCGAGACATATGACTGGAGACAAAAGATAGTTCACAACTTTCACTAAGGATTGTAAAAATGGAGCAGTCACTTTCGGAGATGGAAAATGAGTAAGGATTGTTGGAAAATGAGATATCAAAACTCTAGGAATTCCATGCTTAAAAAAGTCATGCTGGTTGATGGACTTAAAGCTAACTAATTAGCATTAGTCAAATTTGTGATGATGATTGTTTGTACCATACTTGACCAATCCCGAAACTACTGAACACTGGTCAACGTTATACCGTCAAGAACCCAGAAGAGTTTCCCTTTAACCAGGAGGCCAATCACAGCGCGACACGTGTTGACATCAGAACCCTATCATAGTGCGACATGTGTCAACATCAGAAGCCAATCACAACACGACACGTGTCAATGTCAGAATGAAACTAGAAACTCTCTTCTATAAATAGAGATCATTCTCTCACAATATTTCCTAATGTCATTTGCACTAAATCATTTACTAGTACTAACTAAAGGAGAGCTAGAACCTATGTACTTGTGTAAACCCTTCACAATTAATGAGAACTCCTCTTCTCTATGGACGTAGCCAATCTGGGTGAACCACGTACATCTTGTGTTTGCTTCCCTATCTCTATTCATTTACATATTTATCCACACTAATGATCGGAGCAATTTAGCGAAGGTCACAAACTTAACAATTTATGTTGTACCAAAGTCCTCTCTGATTTTGTGCATTACTTTCTCAAAAATCGAAGAGGCATCGCTCTCCGAATCTCAAGAGCCAGACTCATAACATGATTGGTTTCTCAAAAATCGAAGAGGCACCGTTCTCCAAATCTTGAAAGCCAGATCCCTGACAGGATTGCTTGTTCGAAAATCGAAGAGGCATCGCTCTCCGAACTTCGAGAGCCAGAATTCCTTGGATAAAGCTTGTCTGCAATCTTCACATGCAACATCAGCTTTCTAGATACCACATACCACTTTTTCAAAGTGATATGACAAAGTTAAAACACGTGAAGCTTGCAGCTCCCACTACATTGCTATGACCAAGAAGGGCAAAGGAATAACATTACTACTTGTTGTTAGGGAGACTCCTATATATGTCGACCTCCATCCTCCACGGACAAGCATACCTGCAAAAATGCTCAACCCTTCCTCATATCTGAGAGGGCACTCCCAACAAAGCCTCTCGAAATACTCAGCTTTCTTCCCCTCCAATAATACCTATGCAAACCAGCCACACCAGAGCAAGAGTATCTCATACCATCAGGGTTAAAAGCAAGAGTATCTCATATCATGCTTTTTCCTTATCTTTTCCTTTGCCCTTGTTCTTACCTGCAAGACAAGGAGAAAGAGAGCAATCAGTCAGCATTTGGAATCAAGCTTCTAGTCAGGAATTGACTGCCTGGAACCCTTGCCTGATTACTTACCTGGCATTGCTCTCGAGTACTCATCCTCAACATCTTATGCTTCTAGAAAAGATACCACATCTGCTTGAAGAACAGATAGGGTAAGTGAGAAGGATACAAGGAAGCATGTGGAGACAAGCTCAACAGAACACGTACCGATTTATCTATTACTTCATCAACAACAAAAGTATCCCATATCATCAAGGTCGAACGCACTCTTGATTTGACCCTCAAATTCTTAAGTTAGCCTTATACTCTGGAGGAAACCAGAAAACCCTCCAGCCCAGTTCAAGAATAAGCATGTGGAAAGTTACTTCTTCAAAAGAAAAAGTATCTCATATCATCTCTTCTCCATTTGCTTCGCCTTATCCTTGTTGTTGTTTACGACACAAGGAGAAGGATAACAATCAACCGGAAGCCGAAGTCGAACCTCCGATCCAGGTTGCTTGCTTGGAAGTCTGATTGTTTACCTTGTCTGTTACCTCTTTCGGCAAATCTCCTAGCTCGGCGACTTGGGGGACTCCTATTATAGGGTTTTGTATCGCACTTGACCAAGCCCGAAACTACAAGTAAGCTTCAAGTGAAATTGATACATTACCTTAACATCTTCATCGGTTAAAGATACCATCCCTGGATGGAGGAAAAGTACTTCTAGATAAGATACCACATCTACGTATGAGACAGATAAGGCAAGTGAAAATGATACCACACTTCGGTACTTAGAAGTTTCGTGATTACTCAATGGCTTGAATCTTGCAAGTCCCCAACCGAAGAGCTTCCTTCCCTTGGGAACTTAGGAGAGCACTGTTTGTACCATACTTGACCAATCCCAAAACTACTAAGCACCGGTCAACGTTATACCGTCAAGGACCCAGAAGAGTTTCCTTCCAACCAAGAGGCCAATCACAGCACGACACGTGTTGACATCAAGCCAATCATAGTGCAACACGTGTCAACATCAGAAGCCAATCACAACACGACATGTGTCAATGTCAGAATAAAACTAGAAACTCTCTTCTATAAATAGAGATCATTCTCTCACAATATTTTCTAATATCATTTGTACTAAAGCATTTACTAGTACTCACTAAAGGAGAGCTTGAACCTATGTACTTGTGTAAACCCTTCACAATTAATGAGAACTCCTCTACTCCGTGGACGTAGCCAATTTGGGTGAACCACGTACATCTTGTGTTTGCTTCCCTATCTCTATTCATTTACATATTTATCCACACTAATGACCGGAGCAATCTAGCGAAGGTCACAAACTTAACAATTTATGTTGTACCAAAGTCCTCGCTGATTTTGTGCATCAACAATGATGATGCTGAAGTATTATTCAATAAGTTGAAATGTAGTGTAAAAGTTGCTAGTGGAGCATGCATTTTTTTGAGGAAAAAGGTAAAAAGACAATTGCTATTGTGTGAATGCAAATGAGCTACATGTGCCAAAAATGTGCAATAAAGCGACTGGCGATGTTTTGGATATGTTGCATAAAAGATAAGGCCATATGAATCGTAGGGATATGATCAAGTTTTCCAAGAAAGAACATGTGAGATGTATACCAATGTTGACTGGAGAACTTGGAATTGGTGGAGGAGGTCAAGTGGGAAAGCAAACAAAGAGTTCACACAAGTTAACAAACTACATCTCAACTTCGCGACCTTTAGAGCTGATGCACATGGACTTGATTGGACCAGTACAGATCGAAAGCATTGGGGGGAAAAATACATACTTGTCTTGGTTGATGACTTCTCACGATTTACTTGGGTTGCTTTCTTGTGAGAGAAATTTGATGCGCTCAAAGTATTGTGCGGTTTGCTGAATAAAATTCAAAAGGATAGAGTTGTTTCAAATGATCATGTGATAAGACTCAAAACTGATCATGAAACTAAATTTAAAAACACATCATTTTCTGAGTTTTGTGATGAAAAATGAATTGATCACAATTTTTCTGCTCCAATAACTCCTCAACAAAAAAGAGTTGTTGAGCGAAAGAATCGTGTTTTGCTTGACATGAGCCGTGTCATACTAACAAGTGCTTGTTTGGCTAAGCATTTTTGGGTTGAAGTAGACAGCACTGCTTGCTATACTGCAAATAGAGTTTATCTTCGACCCGTTACAAAGTGCACACTGTATGAGATTTGGAAAGTAAAGAAACCAAACGTCAAGCATTTGAAAATGTTCAATAATATATGCTACATTTACAGAGATAGAGAAATGCTAGCAAAATTCGATTCACGTAGTGATATTGGATTTTTTCTAGGTTACTCTCTCACAAGTAGAGCGTACAGGGTGTTCAACAAAAGAACCAAAAATGTCATGGAGTCAATTAATGTCGTTGTGAATGACTCATCCTTAAGTATTGAACAACTTGTTTCAGATGAGGACTTCTTTCAAATTAAATCAATTGATGATTCATCATCTACTGAGATTGAAGTGGACCAAAATGTTAACTCATCAAAAGCTTTGAAAACAGGACACAAGCAAGTGCAAAAAGACCACTCCAAGTCAGATATCATTGGCAATGTAGAAGATCAAATATTACAAGAAGTACAACTACTGCTATAATATACTTCACATGCTACCTATCTAGGATTGAGCCAAAAAATGCCAAGGAAGCTCTTTTGGATGATGATTGGATAATAACCATGAAAGAGGAACTCAACCAATTTGTTTGAAATGATGCATAGTATCTTGTTCTCAGACCTAAAGAAATAAATGTTATTGGAACAAAGTGGGTTTTTAGGAATAAAACTGATGAACATGGTATTATCACGAGGAACAAAGCTCGCCTCGTTGCTCAAGGGTATACTCAGGTAAAATGATTGGATTTTGATGAGACATTTGCTCCTATCGCAAGATTAGAGTTAGTTTGTTTGTTATTAGCTTTTGCATGTCATATATGTTTTAAATTATATCAAATGGATGTGAAAAGTGCTTTTTTAAATAGAGTACTTCAAGAAGAAGTATACGTGAAGCAACCGAAGGGGTTTGTCGATCTAAACCATCCTGATTATGTGTATCGAAAGAAGATCGCACCCTTCTTAAGAACTTATAGTAGGAATTGCACCCTCTGGGGACCAACCATGCTCTCCAGTGGAAGAGGGTAAACTAATTCCCCGACACTCATATGGGTCTGCTCTCCTATGCGAGAGGATAAACTATACACTTCGAATATCTAGACGTGGATGAGTCGGGCTACCCTGGTGTAACTAGGAGCACGATGGCTTGCCCCGGGATTCCTAGAAGTAGCCACAATGGTATTTTTCAAGGCTTAGCTAACTGAAGGATTTTTTGTCTCATGGCCTAATCCGTGGGGAACTGAGCCTCAGAGACAAAGAAGACACATTACACAGTATGCCCTATGGAAGGCTGCCCTAGAACCTTAAAGCTACTACCGAGTGCACTAAGATAGTCTACAGTTTTAGAAGACTGTTTACGGCTTACTCTTCAAGCAATAAGACGCGCTAAACTTATACAACCGCACATTTTTGTGAAAGGTTAAATAGTTAGCGTGCATATATGAAACTCTATCCACTGCTGACATGCTACGCAGTTGATAAGCTTCACCTCTGCTAAGCGTGGAATGATCGTTTAGATCTACATTAATTCCTAAAGTGTTGTGATACTTGCTATGCAGCCCATGAAATTGGTTACTTGAAGAGCAATGAGTTCTCTCGAACCATTGCTTACAAAATTCCATACAACCGCGTATTTTTGATACGAATGGTTAGCGAATTTCATGACCCAAAAATCTTTAGTATTTTGTGATGCAAGCCACACAGCTTAAATGATTGAAGAAAGCCAAGGTTTACAGCCAAGTAGTCACACGGACTCGTCTGCTTTTGTAAGTAAGGCGTCCGGCTGTCGACCCTTTGGCTAACAACTTTGAAAAAGTTCTACACCAACACATACGGCTACATAGGCTACGTGGGCCTATTTGCTTATAGAATCAAAGATGAAGAAAAAGAAAGAAAGCAAGTTTATTAAATTTTCTAGTAAAATTGATAAACAAATAACAAAGGTCGAAGGAGTTAAAGCAAAGAAAAAAGCAACAAGGAAAAACAAAGAAAATCCTAAAGGCTACCTAGAAGACTAGTCTTCAATAGCTTGGACATCCCACGACTACTCAGTCACCACACCTTCAGCAACTGTGACGCTCTCAGCAGCAGCATCATTTAGTGCTTCACCCTCGGCTGCCTTAGCCTAGGCACTAACTTCTTCGACTACTTCACCAATGGAAGCCTCAAAAGTAAAGGCAAGTAAGTCTTCCAGAGAAATAGAGAAGGTCTCGAAGTTTTTCATAGCAAACTCAAAGTTAGACAACCTACCAAAAAGATGATCTACATAACCCAACTTGTAGAAATCAGCCTGACTATGAACAAGTGAAGCCTCGAGCCCTTCAACTGCTCGTTCTTCTCGAGCAGACCAACACGGACGAGCTGCAGCTCATCCACTTTCTTCATCATATTTTCGTTGATTTTCAGTGCACCTTGGAGTTCCAACACTTAGGGTTCAAGCCACTCGACGACCTTCTTGAAGTGGATCACTCCATTATAAGTAGTAATCAACTCTGCAACCTTTGTGTAAGGAGCAGAACAAAGCTCAGAAGCGGCACGTCCAAGATCTTGAATTTGAGGTATGTAACGATCAATCTCATTCTTTGCACTTTCATACTTAACTTGGATCGCGTCAAGCCTAGTCTTCAAGTCAATGATCTCCTGGCAAGCGGTCTCAAGCTACAGAGAAGTGGGGGCAGAGATATTGACCCCTTCAAAGCAACGAGCTAAGACTCAAACTTTTTTATCTTCTCGGCGGAAGAATAAGCCTCAGCTGCCATAGTCGTTGCCACCTCATTGGCAGCTTTGGTATCCCCTTGGTTAAGGAGCATAGACTCGGCAGCCAGAATCTCCATTTTTTGCATAATGTAAGCAGAGCAATCTTCCAATACTGGGTCGTATGATTCGGAAATGAACTTGGGCAAACAACCCATTTGACACCATCAATAAGTTTCTTCAAGCAGATTAGGCTTCAAAAGTGCATAGATCTCAGTAGACTCTCTAGAAACAGGCTTGATGGATTTATCACAACTGCCCATGCGAGTAGTCTAATTTTTCTCAGCACGTGAATCAGTCCCAGCAACAAGAGGAATGGGCTTTGGCGCCATTTTAGTAGCAAAGTCCACCTTATCGCTCTTCATAGTAACAAGCCTCTCCAAAGGTGAACCAGACTTAGCTCCCAACGGACATCTTGATATAGACTTCAGCATTAGGGGCATGATAGAACCTCTACATTGAGGAATCCTAACAGTAATCAAACTAGCCATTTTCAGCATTTTTCTTCCCATTGGAAGAAGTCAAGTCAATCACATGCCTCTTAGCAACAGGCAGACCATCACGAGTAGCGGAGGAAGTTTTTGATTTTTTCTCAACCGGCATCTTTTGAGCAAGTAGGGAAGATCTCTACTTTCCACCTTCATTCACAATAGGCTCAACGATAACAATTGGATAAGCCAATGCATCCACCTTGATCCTCTTTATCTCCCATCTCGAGAGCAGCCCACATTTTTTTCGGCAAAAAAGAAAGACTAAACAGCCAACGCCCTTCACGGTACTCAGCAGGGATACCTAAAGCAACATGCACTTTCTTCATATCTGGAGAAGTCTTGAAGTTGAGCCAAATTCCAAATCTACATAGATAAAGGATGACAATTAAAAAATCAGAGAGCAGCCTAAAGATCAAACAATTTATGACGAAACCTCAACTGCTTATGAGCCACGACCTATCTTTCTCAGCTTAACCAAACAGCAAGGAAGCTCAACCCATGATGGCTTTTCCCTCATTTTTTCTCTCGAACCAATAGGCAAGAGGCATGCATGCCCAACATTCTAACAGCCCATGAGGCCCACATCCTTTTCATTTCTCTCAATCGCTGGCATGGCCCACGTCAAGGCTAATAGTCCAAAGGACATGAGCCGTGCTGCTCGCCTAGCATTGCGCCCCAATGCCTCAATTCGCAGCCTCAGCTGCACAGCTGCCCTTGGCTTTAGCCAAGCCAAGCAGCTCAAGCAGTGGTATCTACCACAACACTTCCTGGTCCTATGCCTAGCCGACTCTTGACCTCTACTAGCCTACATGCCACACCACCTCATTGGCTGCCCTGCGACAGCACTATCCAAGAAAAAGATAAGGAAAATTAGAATTTTCTTACCTCAGCATGGCGCGGAGAAGACAAAGAAAACAACAAAGGACAACCCTTTTCACGGGAAAGTGAAGAAGATTGCTAGGGGAGGAGGAACAAATATCCTCTAGCTTTCTCTCTCTTGTAGGGTAGAATAAATTGCTCTCTGAAGTTGATTTAATCATCTACTTAAGGTAGACTTAAATAGACGTTGGAAGTGATTTATTTCCCTTTCCTAGAATGATCTAATTTTCAATTAAAGTGGGAATCTACATCAAAATAGGAAACAATCTTATGTTTCCTCAAGCAAGGGAAAATCTTTATACCTGATGCTCTTTCCTGCGAGCAACTCAATAGGTGTAGGGGCATTTGTGGAGCCCAAAATAATCAAGAAAATTATGGAGGTGACACGTGGACTTTTGGGTAAAAAGGAAAAAATTACTCTCGAGGCACACCGGGATTCCCACGTGCATGCAATGGACAATAACAACTCAATCAAGGAAGAGTCAAAGGTGATCAAAATGGTATTTATTCAAATCCCTCTCATCACTCCTCATCAAATCCTTATTCAAAAGGTAACTCCCAAATTTCCTATTTAATTTAGGATTAATTGCCATCTTAATTGCAAGATATTATTTCACATAATATCTTACAATTATTCACACAATTTCAACATATATAGCCGGCCACTCCCCTATAATAGCCCTATTCTCCCACTAAAAAGCTAAGCCATTTGTTACCCATAAACTCCTAAACATATTCTTTTCAGAATTCTAACTTTGACATCGGAGATTCTTTGGCCAAAGCCCCCCCCCCAATTCATCGTGGGCGCGTGATACTTTTAGCCTTAATCTTAGGTGTTATTATTTTGTAGGTGCATTTTCGTCAATGGAGAAGACGGTGGAAATTTGCATCCACAGAGTTGGTATCAAATTTCTAAAGCATAATAATTCATATGACCAAGACAAGCTGCACGATTAATCAATGTTGTTTCTTTTAATCAATAATTATCGTTTATAAAATATGAAGGGAATCCAGCAATGCAGTGGAGATTGGTTGCCGGTAGCAAAAAATGCTCATCTGCAACTCCTTAATGCAGTACTATAAGAATGCTCTGTGCTGTTTTTTCTAAAATACAAAGAAGATGTAAAACCAGGTTTCAGACTTTTTAGGTTACATGCAAACTTACTAACTTTTCATACAAGGAATTGACTGTATAAGCATATGATAAACTCTGATGAGTTCAGATAGACTATATCGAAATTTAGATGAAGGAATATTAATTAGGATGGATCAAGCAAATCAAAATGGACTGAAATAGTGCAGGATTATAAGACTCCTTTATGCTGCAATAAGGATAATGTCATATTGTTTGGGCAAAGATTTCTCTGGAGATGGCTCCTCAGCTCTCAGCACATCTCCCCAAGGGATTGGCACTTTGGATGTGTAGTTGGGCTATTGCTTGCTGATGTGCTGCAAGAAGAGGACAAAGTTAGTTTTGAAATGTACCTTTGTGGGGCCTTAGGTGTAGGCCTTGAGGCTCGCAATCAAAACTAACTAAGTGCTAGGCGTGCAACTGCTATTTCAATATAGCAGATGTAGAACAAGATTGTGTTTAGTCGATTACTTGCGCCCCAAGTTACTCGGACTTCTTGTTATCAAAGGATTGTCGTGGATGGGTTAAGTCCACATTAAGTTATTTTTCTTGCCTTATGACCAAGGACTTTCAGTTCATAGTCTTATATATTCGAATGAGGGGAGTCCAGATCCCTTAAGTCATTTGTTTAGTTCTTGATTAGTTTTAAATGAAGGCATATCCATTAAACTGACCATATCCAAATACAAATAAGACTTTTAAAGTAGGAAAACAGGCGGATATGACTTGAATACATACTGAAGATGCATTAAGTAATAGATCTACAAATTCAGAAATCAAACAAAGAGATTTGGGCTAGATTTCACCTTGTCTGGCAAGGTTGAACCTCTTGCAATCACTTCTTTTTTACTTTACAGAGGTTTTATGCTAAAAAGGGATGAATGTAAACCATCCTACACAAGGGAATCGATACTACGCCACTAGGGGTGATAGCAGAGCTTCTAAGCAAGACAAAAGATAGCTTTTGTGAGGGAGATATCTTAAAAAAGACTAAGATCTGGGCTGATTACAGCTTTTAGATGCAAATCTGGCTTGATAGCAGAGTTTGTATGTTTGTTTGTTTGATTGGTTGAGTCTTGTTGTCTCTGGGGCCTATTCCTCCTTTTATAGGCGAATTAGCCCGACTGCTATGACTTTGCACTTGCCCGAAAGCACTTTGAGGGTAGTGAGTCATCAACTTTTTACTTGTATTGCCACTGAAAAGTGCTTTTTGGCTGATTGTGAGTTAGTCCTCATAACTTGACATTTAAATCATAGGCACATGGCCTATGCATTAATGGGAATGCGCCAATTTGCCTCTGGGCTTCGGGCAAGTCTTCCTTTAGTTGGTATCTCTGGGCTTCCACACATTTGCAGCTCAATGTTCAAATATTAACCCAAACACATATATCGTCGAGACTGGTTGGATTTAAACAGAAACTAATTAATACAAAAATGTAACTATTTCAACCATAGAACATCAAAAGTAATTTCAGCAAAAAAAAGTTAATGATGAATTTCACTGTTCAAAGTGCAAGATAGCTCTTTAGTCGGAATACTTTTACTACTACTAGGCCTACTAATCTCAATTCAAAAAGTAAAAGTAACAATGATAGGTATGATGAACGAAGAGAGAAATGACAGTTAAAAAAAGGCTAGACAAGGGGGATCACATGACTTTCACAAAAATTATACTCGACCTGGCTCTTCTCTAGTAGTAATACGATACAAACAGAGAAAGCGTAAACAGAACAAAACAATATTCCCTTATTCTACAATATAATTATAAAATACTAAATCAACTTTGCATACAACACACATTGGTACATATACTATCTTTGGCAAATTATGTTCTGGCATATATAAGAGTCTAAAGAGTGAGATTAAGAAAAGAAACTTAGCCCAATCTCGTATACTGCTAGCTTCGTCTTCATAATTTCATAAATGAGTCTCTAATTGCCTTCATTTTGTTGATAACAACATTCATATGCATCCGCTCTCCCGGGGATATTGCAGAGCATGCGAGTCCTATCTGCATCATTGAAACCAAACATTCCTCCAATTTTCTTCCTTGGACTCGGCCGTGGTCATGACAATTTGTAATAGGTTTTTCTTCTATCTCATTTTTGTATTTGTCATCATTAGCATCTGCATCTTCTCCTTCAATGAGCAATGAAGGATCAACTATGTCCATGGCATGATCAGGCATTGCCAAGGCTGTGAAATTGCGAATACTTATACCATCTCCAAGCATTCCATCGGTAGGTCTTTTTCCCGTGAACATTTCTAGCAACAGTATCCCAAAGCTATAAACATCTCCTAGTATGGTTACTTCGCCTCCCATGCCATACTCTGTCATCCATTACTCACATTAGGATGTCAAGTCAAATGTTTATAATTCAAATCTTATTTAAGAGTTCGCTGATGCTTCTTATCAAAAGAAAAGAGGTATTTTTCCATTTTCATTCATATTAATAGAGACTTAAGTGGGCTACTAATAAGTTTTTAGGAATAAAAAACATATTGAGAATCACAAAAACGCATACCTGGAGGAATGTAGCCAATGGAACCCCTTAGCCCAGCTGACATGGTTTGACTTTGAGAGGGGTTATCCGCCGCTTCCAAGAGGAACCTTGCTAAACCAAAGTCAGCAACATGAGCCACCATATCTTCATCAAGTAGAACATTACTTGGCTTTAGATCACAATGAACAATCGATGTATCGCAATGGTGGTGGAGGTAATCCAATGCTGAAGCAATATCAATTGCAATATTGAGTCTTTGTCTAAGGCTCAATCTCTTACTTTGAGATTGCTTATCTATTGGATGCAGCCACGCATCAAGACTTCCATTTACCATGTACTCAAAAACTAAACTTTTGAAGTCATTGCCCTGATTGTCAATGCTTGAGCAGGCAGTTATGATCTTGAGAAGATTACGGTGCCTAATACTTCTTAAAGCATTACATTCACGGATGAAACTCCTGGAAGCTCCTTCTTGTTGAAGGTTCAATACCTTAACTGCAACTACAGTTCCATCACTAGGGATTATGCCTTTGTAAACTGAACCAAAACTTCCCGTACCAATAAGATTGTCCATGGAGAACCCATTAGTTGATTCAACAAGTTCCAAGTAAGAGACACCCATTTTCCAATCCTTATGGGAAGGTGAAGTTACAGGTTTACGTCTTAAACGAGCAACAATGAAGTATGACAGAGCAATTATGAATGCAAGCGCACAAGCTACAGGGATGACTACTTTTGGGGCAAGCAGTCCTCGAGATGAATGAGCCTTTGAGTTGGAGCATGGAGGTAGACTTAGTTGTGGGATGCCACCACAAAGCCCACCATTTCCGAGAATTGAGAGACCACTTGCATTTAGAAAAATCCCTTCTTTAGGCAGTTCACCCTCGAAATTATTATTAGAAACATTGAGATTCTTGAGAAATTTTAACTTGCCTATAAATTCAGGAATCTGCCCAGAAAAATTATTGCTCGAAATATCCATCTCTTCTAAGCTTCTTAAACTATTAAGAGATTCAGGAATTGTTCCATCAAATTTGTTATCTGCCAAGCATAGGCGCTCCAACATAATACAATTGCCTAGGGCACTTGGAATATCACCTGATAACTGATTTCCTGATACATCTAGCTCCACGAGATTGGCCAATTTACCTACTTCCTGTGGCAGTGCACCAGTTAAATGGTTGTTAGCCAGGCCGAAATAGATTGAAAGGGACGAGAGCCCAATAAGCTCTCTAGGTATGGCTCCTGTTATGTTGTTACCAGAAAGATTAAGTACTAATAGAGTATGGCAGTTTGCAAGAGTTGGAGGAATGCTTCCTTCAAAACTATTCTGGTGCATGTAGAGCCTTGTCAATGAAGTCAAGTTTCCAAGGGAGGATGGGATTCGACCCGAAAACATGCTATCACTCAAATACAGTTCCCCTAACTTCTGAAGCTTTCCAATTTCATCGGGTAGATTACCACTCAAAAAGCTATGACCCGCTCCCAAAACAGTCAAGTTTATAAGATTTCCAATACCGATAGGGATGGTTCCATGTATCAAAGTGCCACCTACAGCAAGAATTTGAAGACTAGTAGAAAGGTTGGCTATGGATCTTGGCAATTCTCCTCCAAATTGATTATTGGAAATACCCAAAATCTCCAAGATAGTACAATTGGCCAAGGAGCTAAGAAAATTCAGGTCACCAGTTTTCCCACTTCCTAGTAAATTGCCGGCTAAGTTTAGTTTAACTAAGTTTTTCAAGTTCCCAAAACTTGCAGGGATTGTCCCAGTGAAGACATTGGTAGAAAAATCAATACCCGAAAGTCTAGAAGCATTTGACAAGGAGATAGGAAAATTACCAGTGAAATTGTTTGAATGACCGTAAAATACTTCAAGATTTGGAAGAGTAGTACCGATATTTGGAGGTAGCTCGCCTTGCAGTTGGTTTAGAGTGACTGCATACCTCCTTAAAGAAGAAATATTATAAATTGAAGGAGGGACCATACCAGACAAATTATTCTCGGAAAGCGTCAGCACTTGCAAGCCTTTTAGACGACCAAGCTCATTTGGTATGCTTCCGTGAAAATTATTGCCGAGAAGGTAAATACTATACAAAGCAGAAAAGTTTCCTATCCATTTCGGGATGCTTCCTGTGAGATTGTTACTAGCAAGCAAAAGGTAAGTCAATTTCAACAAGGAACTGAATTCGTTCGGAATTGACCCGATAAGCTCATTGGAGCGCACATCGAGCCCGCTTAACTCTGTGCAGTGAGATATATTAGCTGGAAGCTTCCCTCTGAATGAATTTCCAGATAGGTTGAGATATTGCAGGCTTCGTAGACGACCCATTTCTTGAGGAATTTCACCATGGAAGCCGTTGTTTGTTAGGTTGATTCCTGTCAGGTAGGTGAGGTTTCCTATAGAAGCTGGTATAGAGCCTGCCAGTTCTCGGGAGTTGAGTTTCAAAATCGAAACTCTTTTGGTGGAAGGGTTGCATGTAACTCCAACCCAACTGCAGAAATCAGTGGAATCGTTCCACGAGCTCATGACATTGAGAGGATCTTGAGTTATCCTGTCCTTGAAGTCTAGCAGTGCCAAACGATCGGTTTCATTTCCGGGCAGAATTGCGGCATCCACATGTGTGCTCATGCATAACAAAAGAACAAGCCCGCGAAAGAACGTAAACAAAATAAGCCTACCATGAGTACTACAGGAATGCTCCATGCTGTCTTTGAAGAAATACAGAGCAGATGAAAAAGCAGGGTTCAGGGCTTGAAAAAGCAGGGTTCAAGGCTTTTTAGGATTACGTGCAAACTTGGCCTACAAATGTGAAGGGGAGAATTTCATGATGGTGATTAGGTAAGGAGTTGAATATTAGACCACAGCTCCTCCTGGGTCCTTCCGTCACTATCAAGCTGGGTTGACTGTGACTAGTACTGACAATTTTTTATACAATATGTTAATTTGACACAAACTGAAACGAAAATAACAAGTTTTTGATCAACCCGTTAACATGTCAGGTTGTTATTGGGCAGGGCTTGGCCCATGCCTAGTGCGGGCTGGCAAACGTTCGGGGCCCAAAAAAATTAGGGCACCAAAATTATTAGGGTGGTATATTCATATATGTTTTCATAAGAATATAAATTTATAAATTTAGTTAAAATTTCAAGAAATTTACCTATAACTAGTAGTTTTTGTGTGTAAAATTAACAAGAAGATCCTGGCTTCAAAACCCTACTTGTGTTTGTGTTTATTTACTTTTCAATTTTTATGAATTTCTTTCTATAAAAGTATAAATTTTTGAAATTTGTTTAAATGATCATGAACTTTAACCATAATTGATGGCTTATGCTATTTAAAATTAACAAGGAGGTCTCGGGTTTAAAACGCTATGTGCATTTTTTACTTTCCAATTTTTACAAATTTATAAAATTTGGTTAAATAATCAAGAAGTTTAATCAGAAGTAATGATTTTTGTTGTTTAAAATTAATGAAGGCTCATGAGTTCAAAATGATATGTGCTTTTTTTTTATCCAATTTTTACGAGTTTCTATCTGTTTGTTAATTGTTTTTATAATTACTAGCTAGTAGCTTTGTGAGTTGCAGTTTTTAGACATTCATTCTAATTCAAGTTTAACCTTCAACAAAGAGTAATGCGTAGATCAAGTTTGCAAACCATATGACATATCACTAATAGGAAAATGCACATTAATTAATATTTAAGTAATAATACAATCATCAACAATCACATCATACGGTTTTCAAAATTTGGTTTAAAATTTGATGTTTCTAGTATTAGCCTTCAAGAAATTAATGTATGTATGTGTTTAGCAATACTAGATTTAATTTAGTGCTCATTCATTTCTTATACATATAAATTAAAGACTCGAAAAATAATAATTGTTTTAGTCTCATATTGACAAAGTAAGTAAATAAAAAAAAACACAAGTATTTATCATTTTTTTAGGCAAAATTATCCTTTAGGAAGAAAGAAGATATTTTATGAAGGCTAAATAGCCAAAATGGTCTCTGAGATTTGCATAATCAATAGAAATGGTCTCTGAGATTGAAAATCAATAAAAATAGTCTCTGAGATTGTCCACCATCCATGATTTTGGTCATTCCGTTAAAAACTCTTTGGGCAATTTTCAAAACTTCATAACTCAATGGTTTTTAACCAAATTCGATCCATAATACATCATAATGAAGATAGGAAAGTGTAGAACAAGATTATACCATTTGGAAGCCCAATGGTTGCCGGAGATGGCTGGAAAATAGCTTGAAAGGTGACTGTTCCACGGGAAAACTAGAAAACTCCCCGGAAACTGGGTAAATTTTAAACGTTCATAACTTCTTCAATAATCAACGAAATTGAGTGATTCGAAAACAAAAATCATACTTCTTGATGAGACAAAGATAATGGTACTTTTCTCGATGGCTAACTCGCTGTGATTTTTGTGAAAAACGGCTCGAAAATGGCTAACCATTTTTGAGTCATTTTTCAGCCAAAACACGAAGAGTTAGCCATCTATAAAGGTACCATTCTATTTGTCTCGTCAAGAAGTATGATTTTCATTTTTGTATCACTCGATTTCATTAAGTATTGAAGAAGTTATGAATGTTTAAAGTTTACCCAGTTTCCGGCGAGTTTTCCAGTTTTTCCGCGGACCAGTCACTTTTCAAGCTATTTTCCGGCCATCTCCGGCAACCATTGGGCTTCCAAATAAGTATAATCTTATTCTACACTTTCCTGTATTCATTTTGATATATTATGGGTCGAATTTGGTTAAAAATCGATTGAGTTACGAAGTTTTGAAAATTGTCCAAAAAGTTTTTAACGGAATGACCAAAATCATGAATGGTGAACAATCTTAGGGACCATTTCTATTGATTTTCAATCTTAGGGATCATTTCTATTGATTATGCAAATCTCATAAACCATTTTGGCTATTTAGCATTTTATGAATGATTGTATGGCCATAACTGTGAGGACTAAAAATAGTGAGTCTTTGCTGGTCCCTTCACTCCATTAGATTTTCAATCGAAGCTCAATGCTTTCAAATTCGTCAATTCTGTAATTGATGGAAATTAGATTTTGGGTAAATCATCAAAATGGTCCCTGAGATTTGCATAACTCATCACTTTGGTCCCTGAGATTCCAAATCAATAAAAGTGGTCCCTGAGATTGTCCACCATCCATCATTTTGGTCCTTCCCGTTAAAAACTCCGTTAAGTGTCTCGAATCTCTTGGCCGGAAGTTTGGGCAATTTTTAAAGCTTCGTAACTCAATCGTTTCTTAACCAAATTTGACCCATAATATATCAAAATGAAGATAGGAAAGTGTAGAATAACATTATACCTATTTTGAAGCCCAATGGTTGCTAGAGATGGCCTAAAAATAGCCTCAAAGTTGACTCATCCGAGTGAAAACTTGAAAATTCGCCGGAAACTAGGTAAACTTTAAACGTTCATAACTTCTTCAATACTCAACAAAATCAAGTGATTCAAAAAAAAATTATACTTCTTGATGAGATGAAGAGAATGGTACCTTTTTGGATGGCTAACTCGCCGTGGTTTGGCCGGAAAATTGCTCAAAATTGGCTGTCTTGGTCTCAAGTTAGCCACTTTCAAGCCGTTTTTCGGCAAAAAAATGGCGAGTTAGCCATAAAAAAAGGTACCATTCTCTTTGTCTCGTTGAGAAGTATGATTTTAGTTCTTGAATCACTTGATTTCGTTGAGTATTGAAGAAGTTATGAACATTTAAAGTTTACCTAGTTTCCGACGAGTTTTCAAATTTTCACTCGGACCAGTCAACTTTGAGGCTATTTTCCGGCTATCTCCGGCAACTATTGGGCTTTGAAATAGGTATAATCTTATTCTACACTTTCCTATCTTCATTTTGATATATTATGGATCGAATTTGGTTAAGAAATGATTGAGTTACGAAGCTTTGAAAATTGCTCAAACTTCCGGCCAAGAGCTCCGGGACACTTAATGGAGTTTTTAACAGAATGACCAAAATGATGAATGGTGGACAATCTCAGGGACCACTTTTATCGATTTGGAATCTCAATAACCAAAGTGATGAGTTATGCAAATCTCAAAGACCATTTTGACGATTTATCCAACAACCTGCCACATGTTTGCACCTCTTTACCCGTTTGTCTGTCTATTTGTAATTGACGTGTTTTAACCGTATAAATATTATAATAACTATTTATTTTCCCATATAAATATTATAATAACTATTTATTTTCATCTCTACAATAAAAATAATCAAATTGGCATTTGCTTACGTTTAATCATCCACATCTATCAACCAATTAACCAATTGAAATTTTCATCCCTAGAATAAAAATAATCAAATTTAGAATTTCTTACGTTTCGCATCTATCAACCAACTAACCTATTGAATGGTAAGAATGTTAGTTATTATCATATCCATATATGCGTTTAAGATGACTAAATCATCCCTAATTCTATATATATATATATATTTTTTTTTTTTGCAAAGACGATTTATAAATAATGATAAAGAAAATAAAAGGTCTTGTTAATACATATATAATATACTAGCATATGGTGACACACAAAGTGTGTGAACTTTTTTTTATTTTTGTTTTTAAAATAGAAAGGAAATGGAGAGAGAGAGAGAGAGAGAACGTGGGAGTGAGGAGAGAAGGAAGAGAGGTTCAATTTCTATTTTTTATTTTTAATAGAGATATGTTCACATATAGGTGAGGCTTTGAAAAAAAATAACAAAATTTTAGTTGTGTGAAATTAGATTTCTGCTCATATTTCTTATTCATCTTCAGTTTTAATTAGAAGGTTAAAATGGTAATTGACAGAGACTTTATGTGGGGTCCACCAAATTTCAGGAGTTCAATTCCTGATTTTACCGGAATTGGATTACCTCTATAGAGGTGGTAATTGAATTCCGGGTAGAGGGCTCCATCGGGAATCAAAGTTTTTTACCCAAAATACCCATATATGTTCCTAAAACAACTCCTACCTTCACGAATCATTGCCCTCTGTATTTGTTTCTCTCACAGCACAGACCACCCCACCTTCGCGATCTGAAACGAAAAGGAAGTTATAACGGCTCTTTTAGATTTTTTTTTTCTCTAACAAAACGGTGTCGTTTTAACATTTTTTCTGGGTTAGACTAGGTCCCAGAGATGATTAAGTCATGTTTTGTTCTTAAACCATATTTTGAATTCAATGGTCTAAATATCAATAGCTCTGATATCATGTAGAATTTTTCAGGTCAACGGGCAGAGGGCCCACTCCAACAACATCGATACTATCCCCACTTAACCACCTGCACAATCCTTAGGTATGGGGTTTTATCACAAAAGGCCCCTATGTTAGTTAGAGTGGGGTAATTCTATTTAAAGTGCTTTCTGTCACACCCTGGCCCCGAAATAATTATTTTCAAGGATTTAGTTTGTTGATAGGCCCAAATATAATTTCTACTTCTCAACAAAAATGTAATTCTAAATTATTTAATCTTATTTGTTTTATGGCTGCATCTAACTTCTCGCTAGACTGCCTACGTACCATAAACAGGGATCAAGTCATTTGTAGTTCACATTTCCAAAGTTCAAACCAAATATGAATATATTCATTTAATCCAACATATACTACAATCATATTAATAGTCAAACCACAGCAATTAGGTCTCAAAAACATAATTAGAATAACAAAGTTTGCATAAAAACACAATGTTGGCTCCCTGGCAGTGCACCGCCGCACCAGCCACCACGGGTGGCGATCGGTCGCCCCGACGTGCCGGAAAACTCAACTATTTCTAAAAATTCTCAAAAATTACAGAAATGAAGATCTCAATGAGTAGAGAAACTTTCATACCTGAGACCAAGGCCAATTTGGCCAGGAAACACCTCAAAATGGCCACGAACCGTCGGAAACCCTTGTTTTTTGGTGTTCTTGATTCATCTCCAAAACAACTCCGACGCCCCAACCAATGAATGGCTTTGTTCCAGACCTCAAGGGGAGTCTAATGGTGGTATTAATTTGATGGAGTCATTTCAGAATTGGGGGAAACAAAGGCACGGGTTCATCGCACCCACCGGTGCGGTTTTCCCACATTCAAGGCCAAATTTCATGATTTTTGGGGTATAATAGGAAGAGGGAAGGTCATTGAACCTTTTTAAGGTGGTTTGGTAACATAATTCGTAGAAAAACCCGACGAAAAGCCACCGGAGGAGGTGGAGAAAGCCGGGTCGGGTCGATGGCATAGAACCGGGTCGAAGAATCCGGTGCACTTCCTTCCTCTCTTGTCCCCTCCTTTCTCTCTTCTCTCATTGGTCACTCTCTCATCCCCCCCCCCTTTCCTGATTGGCCTCTTTCTCCCTCCTTTCTCTCCTTTATCTTCCATCTCCATCGCCTAATTTTTCTTACTTTTAATCTGGGCCACACACGTGGCCTTCCGGATTTGGCTCTAAAAATCTAGAGTATTCTAGAAATGATACACTTACAATTTTACCCTCGACTTTAAGCGTTAATAACTTTTTCGTTATAACTCCATTTCACTAACGGTTTGCGCCCACGCGTTTGTGAGATTGAGCTCTATTCAAAAATATAAATTGTGACCTCAAAAGGTTCTACGAATTTTAAATAGTTAATTTCCAAATTGTAAACCTCGTAACTAGTTTAATTTAAAACTAAACTTACACAAATTATTATAAACTCTTGAAAAATCATATAAAAGCTCAATAATACAAATACGTAGATTATTATAATTTCCGGAAACAAAACTTTAAAAGTTCTCGATTAAATTCTTTATAATCATCAATCGATTTATTTTCGATTTTCTTCACATATTCATATATTTAAATTTTTCAGGGTATTACACTTTCTCTCTTCCCTCTTGGCTGATGTGGGACAATGGGTGTTCCAACACTCCCCCCATGTGAGACCCCATTTTGTGGGTCACACATAGAGATCCACATATTGGCAACCACATGGAGCCAAGTCGGGGCTCACCCATCAAGCGGGGCCAAACGGGGACCCACCTAATCACGTGGCATCTTTGTCCTACGTGGAGCCATGTCGGGACTCACCCATTGCGCAGGGTCAAATGGGGACCCACCCAATCACGTGGCAGTACAGGCCAGTCCCTAGCTCTGATACCACATGTAAGATATACAAATATATACCAACGTTATTCACCACAAGTATGCCAATTGAATCACCACAAAACAAGAACAAACTGAACATTCATCAGCAAATATGTTTATGAAAATTCGATACATAGGCATAGACACTAACCTGCAGAACTTGGTGTAGAAGATGAAGCCATTGTAGCTTGTTGATCCGATAACCTTCTCCTCTTTTGCAAACACAAATGCTCTCCAAACAATAGGTATTTGAAACGCAATGAGCAGACAGTGCCAAGAGCAGTGATTAAGATCATATATATATATATGATCGTTCTAATTATTCTCCTATTAGAATTCTTATAGAACTTGAACAAGTAATCCATATAGTGATACAAGTGACCCTCAATAGATATAGCATAGAAATAAGTCCCAAAATTACAAGGACTTGTACTCACAATCCTACAAGAGAAAGGATTTCCACTAAGCTTGTTAATAGGACTTCTCCATTCAAAAGATATATACTTCTCGACTCTTAATGTTCAATTCATACTCATACTCTTACATTCAAGAGATGGGAAGTCATTTAAGAAATGCAGAAGAAAAGCAGACAAGTGATGATGAAAATGTTAGCAAGTCGATTGAAGAATTTTTGGGCATAGCTCATGATTTGGAGGACATTGTTGACACTTTTGTCCTCGGAAGAACACGTAGGCAGAGAGATCTGTTTTCGTCTGATGCATTACATTGTTTAAAGGTCTAAAGGCTCATCACAACCTCTGGAAGGAGATGATGCAAATTGAAGAAAGAATCTCGACTTGGAAGTTGAAAAATGGTAGAGCCACATCCTTTTGCAAACAATAATGATGATACTAACAATACTAAGTCACAAGCGCCCGCAAGCTCATCAAACTGCCCTAAGCAGCAGCACAATGATCAAGTGCAAGTGCAACTACTCTATGAACTACCGTCCCACTTAAGGCCATGCCTTCTCTATCTTGGGATGTTTCCAAGAGAAATGGATATACCCATCAGAAGATTATTTCACCTTTGGCTTGCAGAAGATTTTCTGGTCAAAAGGTAACATATTCAGAATAACGGAGTGACTGCTCCTGAAGTTTCAGAGGATTTGGCAGTGGAGTATTTGGAAGATCTGGAAAAGAGACGAATGGTCCGTGTATCCAGATCAGTATCCGATACAAGTCCCAAGAGATGTTGTATTACAGGAAAATTCTATGACATCATTTTGCCCAAAGCTGAGCAAGTCAGTTTCTTTCATATTCACAAAAATATTGCGTCGTCATCATCATCAACTGACCGTGATCATGATCATCAAAGTCAAACACCTCCTCCTCAGTTTGCAGTTCGTAGGGTTGCCGAGTATGCTAACATCAAGGACTACCCAGCTGACTCAGAACTTTACGTCCAATGTATATCTACTGTCTTATACATCCTTTAACTTCCAAAAGAAGGATATGCAAGCACTCCAAATTGGAAATTTTGTCACCAAGATCATAGGTAAAAGAGGCTATTTGCTACTCACGGTGCTTGATCTTGAACGTGTTTATAAACCTGCGTTGCCTGAAGAACCGGGATATCATTATCACTTGAGGTATATGGGCCTAAGATGGACCTTCGTGGATGCTCTTCCGGATGAAATTGAGGTTACACCATAAAACTAATTGGCAATATAAAGAGTAGCCCAAGATCATATAAGCACATAGCAAACTTTGTCCCTCACCGATGTGGAACAACTTTCAACACGCCCCGTCACGTGTGGCGGATTTTCAAGCCTACACGTGGACAATAACTGGGTGACTTGGAGTGTGTGCCATTTGGATTCACACGAGTACAACATGCTCTGATACTATGATGAAGTTGAGGTTCCATCATAAAACTAATTGGTAATATAGAGAGTAGCCCAAGACCATATAAGCAAATAGCAAACCTTGTCCCTCACCGACGTAGGACAACTCTCAACAATGATGAAATTGAGATTCCACCATAAAACCAATTGGCAATATAGGGAGTAGCCCAAGACCATATAAGCACATAGCAAACCTTGTTCCTCACCAATGTGGGACAACTCTCAATACGCCGCCGTACGTGTAACGGGTTTTCAAGCCTACACGTGGACAACAACTGGATGACGTGGAGCGCGTGTGATCATTTGGCTTCACACAAGGACAACCTGCTCTGATACCATGATGAAATTGAGGATCCACTGTAAAACCAATTAGCAATATGAAAAGTAGCTCAAGACCATATAAGCACATAGCAAATCTTGTTCGTAACCTCATCCATCTGCAGACCTTGGACCTCAAGCATACTTATATCCGTTCTCTCCCAGTTTCCTTTCAGAACATGGATGTCTTGCGGCATCTATACTTGAATGATATTCGTGTGGGTAGGATTTGGACGACACACGTAGTATTCAGACATTATCTGGAATATTTGTCGACAGGAAGACCTTGACACTGTTAGAAAGCTATATCAAGTTCCGCAAAAACCTAAAAAAGTTGGGTCTCACAGGCCGTTAACTGCTCACGGATTAGGCCAGTGCATCGCGAAACCAACTAGCCTCCAATCTTTAAAGTTGAGGTCCACACAAGATGATGAAATGGCCAGACCTTCATCACTCCATCTGGTGTCTTTGGTGGGTCTCAAGAATCTCACTAAACTTTATTTGCTGGGAAAATTAGCCAACTTAGACAAGGACCCTTTGGAGTTCCCACCAAGCCTCAGGGACCTTACTTTATCATGCTCAAGGTTGAATGTTGATCCTATGCTGATGCTCCGGCGGCTTCCACACTTGACAGTCCTGAGGCTTTTGGCCAACTCTTACTCTGGAAGCAAAATGGTTTCTCAGCAAAGTGAATTTGGTTCACTTCGAATCCTGCAACTCTGGGTGCTGGAAGATCTAGAGGGGTGGGTGGTTGAGCAAGGAGCAATGCAAAACCTCCAGAAATTGGAAATCCGACGCTGCCATAAGCTAAAAAGCGTTCCGGAAACACTTATCAATTCCACTACCTTAGAGGAATTGACGCTCACAAATATGCCAGAGGAATTTGTTGCAGAGACTCAAATTCTATCTTTCAAGACCAATACGTGGAAATTGATCATAAGGTGAATCCATTGCTTCAGTGTGCCATTGGAGAGGTTGCTTTCGGTAATGAAATCAATTCCTTGTTTGTTTCTTATGACGATAATGTACGTAAAATTGCTTGCTGCTCGCTGCTTGTATTTTCATTGTGTGTTTTCTGCTTGCAGTTGCTGTGTGTAATTTTGTCTGTTTCTTATCCACATGCGCTGCCTGATTGTGATGAGGCGCTATTTATTTTAGTAGTTGCTGTTGTTCTTTAACTGATCAGGGCGTTTGCTCTAGTTGCTGAAACCGAAACAAGATGGACTTGAAGTTTTCTTTGGGTTTTTCTTTTGTACGTATTGGTGCTTTCATCGACAGTCTACGCCCTCAGGGCCTCGGTGGTTAAACTTGGTGGCAAAAACCTGATCAATTAAAGCGTTCCATAAGCTAAAAAGCGTTCAAGGAAAACTGTTAACTGATACCAGAACATTGACAATGATTCGTAGAGAATGAATCAAAATATTATCAATTTGCTTCTACCTCCCTTCGGTTTACGGGGTGTGAATGTGATGAATATGACATACCTATCCAATGCGATTTATGTAATATATGACAAGGGTGAGTTGCTGGAGTATTTCTATTGACCAGTTCTGTCATAAAGGCCCGATTCGGAGACTGAATTGCTTCGATTTTAAGCAGCTATCGTGGAGACAGTAGGAGTATGTATTCAATACACCTAGTTATGTCAAAATATTCTTGATGCAGCTCCACTGTGTCAACTCTCTCAACCTTCATTTCACCATCACAATGCCAAGTAAAATCTCCCAATTCTTTCCATCTTATCAGACCTCTCAACTTTCTGTTTGCTCTAGTAGGAAGAATAAAAAGTATTTCTATTCATTGGTTTGGAAAAAAAAAAACTTTCGCATCTGATTCTTGATGCACTGTAAGTTACGTGTCTCAGCAAGTAGTTCTGTGCATATGAAAATCAAGGACACACATACTCTGGACTCATTTGGAAGGGCTTTTAAAATGGTTGAAAAAGCTTTTGATGACCAAATTGAGGAGTTATGTCCATCTCATGGACCACTTCTATCAATTTTCATTGTCAGTGACCAAATTGAGGAGTTATGCCAATCTTAGGGACCACTTCTATCAATTTTCATTGTCAATGACCAAATTAAGGAGTTATGCCAATCTTAGGGACCACTTCTATCAATTTTCATTGTCAATGACCAAATTGAGGAGTTATGCCAATCTTAGGAATCATTTTGACTAAAATGCTTAAATTTTTTAAAGCCCTCGAGGAAATGACCAAGTTCATTTCTACGCTCTTCTACAAACATCAGACTCCAACGAGATGAGCCTACTTACTCTAATCAGGTCACTAATAACAAGATCTACACTGTAGGATTACATACATAAGAAAACTGTTCATACTATTGCAAGGTAGAAAACTGTGGTATAAAATCAAAAGAAGCAAACTAAGGTATAAAACATGGGAAAGTTTGCACCAATAGTTGTATACCCAGCAACCAATCATCACCAGCGAAAAAAGAAACAAACCCCAGGAACACATAATTGAGAAGAAAAAATATAAGGAGGTACCCAAATTGGAGAAAAAAGGAGAACGTATGGTTGCCTATTTAATAAAGCAAAAAACTGTCAAGAAATATTTGGGAAAATCCTTTTCCTCTCTGACCCTCCATTTGCTTTGGATATAAAGACACTCTCATGGAATCTAATAAATGTATAATTCAAGCATAAAATGTATGGAAAAGTCAAGAGGTGTAAAATGGGCACTCCCCACCTCCCACCCTCTACAAATTTCTCTAAACTAAAGTTTGCACTTTCATGGAGTACCCCAAAAAATCCCCACTCTTTTTTACAATAAGGCATTACCCAAAATTCCGGTTTAAGTTGAATAGATTGAAACCAGAGACATCGACACAATTTACAATCCTGAGAAGAACACCCATTAGCTTTGAATGAGCTGAGAAAACTTACCCTGTTGAAATCCTAAGCAGCGGAGTGAAGCTTCCAGTCGCCGATTTGGGGCTGTCAGAGAGACCAAAGAAGGTTTATTTCTTCACGATCAGGGTTTATGAAAGTTGTGATTGTGGTCTAGTTTTTTAATATTCTACTTTAGCACCAGTAATTTCAATCGTCGCAGGTTAACCCCTATAATTTAATTTTAATAACTTTTTGCGTCTTCAAAAATAATAGCTTATTAACTTTTCTACGTTTTAGGTGGCTCCATGTCACGTCGGCACACTAGGGAGTAATGTTAAACTTACTAAAGTGTAGTTTTATTCTTCTTAATGAATCAGTGAGAAATCTTATATTCAATTATCATCAAAGATAAGTTTGAATCAAACTAAATTATTACAGGTCCATTGTGTGGCTTATTCTAAGTTTCTATTTCCTTAGTATAAGTACATTGTTGTATTCAAAAAGAAGCTTTTTCATTATAATCATGAAAATATTGTATTTATACAAATAATATTAATTATAGGATCAAACTTAACACAAATATAATACTTTTTTGTCATCTATGTGAGTAGAACACCTTCGACGTACAAGTAAAAAAACAATTAAAATACGAGATAATTGGAGCAATGGTCCATGAACTTTAACTTAATTGGAGCTTTGGTCCCAGAACTAAAAATTCGTGACCTGTTTCTTTTGGCTAACTCAGTTACAACTTCCATCCATTTCACGCATTTTTAAAACCCTTTATTTTAGATAGAGAATCTAATGAAATTATGTAAAATGATCATTGTTCCATATTATAATAAATTCAGAAACCAATACTCAAAAAATATTTTAATTCAAAGATCAAAACTCTAAGTTGACCAAAATTCAAGAACCATTGCTCCAATTTTCTTATAAAAATGCTCCTTGGCTGTTGGTTTGTAAAAATATTCTTTACAAACGAAATTTGTCTTCAAATTGGTAAAACAAAACAACCGGAATAAGAATAACCCTGCTCTGTTCTGGGGGCGTCCTCTGCGCTGTATGCTTGCGGAAACAAGTAAAACCGAAATTTAGTTGTATGATTGCGGGAGAAGGAAGATTTTTCAATGAAAAAGGTAACAGCGTAGACTTGAATGTCTTGTGTGTGTTGTTGGCGTTTTTACCATGCTGTGCACATCCTCCATCGCGATGGTGCTCGACAGTGCGGTGCACATCCACTTCGAGCAGTCGTCTCGGCATTTTAGCCTCGAAAAACACACGGAACATCTAAAGTAGTTTAAAAACATGATCTCCCTAACAACTTTATCTAAGAAATCAATGTCAGCACTTCCGTAAATTCATAAATAATATTGTACACTTTGGGAAGAAACTACACATTTGCATATGGCTTTGCAACAAGTCTTTCCTATCTGAATCTACACATTACACGTTTACATCATTATCTTGGTAATTTTTGCAATGCGGTTAACTACACTTTCAGATAAATTATTGATCAACAATACGTTCGCAGTTTCAACGAATCAAAAGGTGTATCAACGCATGTCCGATCCAATGTGTTAAAAGTCAGAGAACCGAAGGGCTCGAATTCTATGCAGAGTCCAATCCAATGTGGTAAAAATTCATGACAACAATATACAGAAATTTCAATAACCAAATAACAAATACAATATGAAAATTCTCAAGCAAATAACAAGTCGGGAAAATAACAATCAATTGGTTTTAATAAATAAAAATCCCACAAAGAATAAAATTCCCCAACTTCTAATCTATGCCCTCCTATTCCCCCTCTCCCAAGATTTGTCCCACTGACATTACCTCCCTCGTTCCTAAACACACCATCAACAACATACTTCCCAAAGCCCTCACCGGAGCCCCAACGTGCCGTCGTCCCTCACAGCGGCCGCCAATGCCGTTGAGCCACGTACACCCTCGACGATTTGTACGTACCATGTATCCTACAACATGTGATCACAATCGCCACTCATTTTTTTGTGTACTTTTTGAAAAATATCTACACATCCAATTAGGGTTTAAGACACATTTTTGTTAACTCAACGCACTAAACCCTCCTCCCTTCATCATTTGCCTGAACTCCTTGAAGTTGACCCTCCCATCTCCGTCCACATCCACCTTCATGATCATCCTCTTGCAGTCCTCTATAGTCCTCCCTTGCTTAAGCCCGAGGGACGACAAAACCGACCTCAACTCATCGACGGTTATGAACCCGTCTCCGTTTTGATCAAACACGTTGAATGCCTCCTTCATGTCCTCCTCCTCGTCGCGCTCGTCCATGATAGACTGGTACAACTCCCCGAACTCGTCAATGTCCACGCACCCATCACCGTTCACGTCAATCTTTTCGATCATGTTGAAGAGCTCCTTGTCCGGGATGTAGATTCCCAGGTTCTCCAAGGAGTCGTTGAGCTCCTGCTTGGTGATCCGCCCATCCCCATTGCGATCAAACATCTGGAACACGCGTTTGAGCTCATTGGGGTCCATTCTGACGTGACAAGCACCGCCAGAAGGCAAGGGCAAGGGCAAAGACAACGACGACGGAGGTGGGGGTTGGGGTGACGGTGTTTTGGTGTCAAGAAGAGTGGTGTGGTGGGGGAACCAGGAGGAGGGGAGGAGATGCCTGAGATGCTTGGGGACCAAAGAGAGGAGGAATGTATTAAGAAGATTGTAAATAAGGAAAATCCTTGGGAAAATGGTTGGCATCTGGGAGGAGTTTAGGGTAACACCTCTTTTTGTAGGGTGGTTGTTGCTTCTGCCTTGACCACTATTTCTTCCTGTTTGTTGAGAAAACTTTGGAGACAATTTTAGGGTTGGGTGCGCACATTGGCCTCTAAATATAGTGTGCCACTTTTACGCGTATTTTGAAAAAAAATCAAATTATTATTATTATTAATTAATTTTAATTATTAATAATGATTCATTAGTGTACCTATTAATTTACAGTTTTCAAAAACGCGTTGTTATAATTGTCGTTTGTGACTTGGAGTGGGTGGGGAACCGATTTCGCTTACCTTTTTTAGGTTTTTTATTTAAAATATGACCGTTGATTTAAAAAAGTGAACGTTGATAACGGATCTATTGGTTAAAGAGTTGGGAGAAAGAAAAAAAAGGACTACGTTGGGGACTGGAACGCGGCAAAGGTTCGGGGCCGGCAAGGAAAAAATGACCGTTGGATTTACTCTCCCCGCGTGGCGTGTAGGTTTGATGACGCGTGGCGGAATTTAAGAGTGGAGACATTGGTTACATCTTTTCGTTTCTTTGAAGCAAAGTCGTTGCGTAGTCGAATAAATCAAAGTTGTGGCAGCTTTCTGACGGTGTTTGGTGTGAGATTCGATCCACTACGGAGACATTTATTTATTTTATTTTATTACGATTTAGTTATATTTATTTTCATTTGTAAATAAGATATTTTATGTTTGATTATCGTTAATGACAAATTTAAGCCATTTTATTATTAATTTATTGTGAAGTTAAGTCCATTTGCTCTTTCTTAATTCAAAAGAAAAGAAATGAATATGATCTTATCATTTCCTTTTATTATAATTTCTACGTCTACTCAGTAAATAAAAAGTATTAAGTTAGATCTCAAAGATAATGAGTTTCCTATCATTTTATTATTTATTATTTCATCTATATGAGTTCCAGTGCTACACTGAAATTCGTAGTGGTGGAGCGTCACGATACGTTAACAACTCGTATGTTTCTGCTCCATAATCTGTCAACCAATCATTTTTTTAGGTTATTATTAAAAATAAAAAATTAGTGTTTAAGTTAATTTGTGAAATGAACCCAAGTGGTTAGCTCCCTACTTTTTTATACAAGTAATTATCACTTTACTAATAGAATTTTTGGGGCGGATTTGAGAACCGCATCACAATACCAAACCCAACCCGATCCCGATGTGGCTTCCTGCTTCTCCCTCCACATGGTGGGGAGCCGACGGAGACTTTTTGCCATCCCTAGGTCACCGCATGGCTGGACTGGATAACTAGTTTATGCGTGTATAGTACTAAAACATGTCGGGCAGCAGTTTGTTTGTGCTCACATTTTGTGCAACATGTGATCAGATACTCTATTGTATATTAAAAAGTCTAATTACCAGGCCTAAGTCCGTACCTCACACAGCTCGTTTCAGCTTCAATTTGTGGCGTTAGTGAATCACACGATGGTGGCTAGAGAAAAACCAAAAAACTCAGTGAGTCTTCTTGGCCTCCAAAAAGGCTAAGTGCCTTGACTTCACCACCAACTGGTCATTTATTTATAAAAAAAATTATAAAAAAAAGGCGCCACTCAGACTCGAATGGAAATGGATCATCTTCAGATCTCTTCCTCCTAATCCACCAAATCAGGGAATCCGTACCGTTGAAAATTGATCCAACAGTTAAAGTTATTATACCTTTTAAAATGGGCCATATTTGTAACCGTTGGATCAATTTTCAACATCACGGATTCCCTGATTTGATGGATTAGGAGGAAGGAAACCCGAGAGGATCGATTTCCGACTCGAATGGTCTTTTATAAAAAATATATATAAATAAAATGTGTATATATATTAAAAATAATTAAGATGCTCCATAAGAGAGACTCACAAAGTGCAGTTTTAGTCCAGCTGTTGATGAGCTGCTGTTTCTCTTTCAAGTGGGATAGCAAGTTAGCAACTGCCTTTAAATCAGATCTGGCCAGCCAGACCCTTAAATCACGCCCGTGCAACCGCCGCTAATGCCAAACGGGCAGTTGCCTCACGTCAACGCGCCAACTGTCTCGTCTGCATTTTTCTTCCTTTAAACAACCGTGTCGTGATACTATCTGATACGACACAACTCCCCGTATCCTCATACGTCACGTTGCGTGTGATCACACTCAAGTCAAGTTCTCGGACAACATATCGTGAATATATTAAGTTAACCGTGCTAATCCAATTTTAGATACCAAACGAGTGCTTAGACTTTCTTCTCTTAATATAATAAACATGTTCGAGACTATCCCAACATGCTAATTATTGCTGTTAACATGTTGCTTTAAGAACAATAGACCAAACAATACTACTAACAGAGATATAATAACAAACAATTTAAATAAAACCTAATTAGGAAAATAATGTTTTCTCTAATACAAATACAATCTTTCGGGAAAATGCAGCATAAACAAAGCTAAAAGTTTTCTGAGTAGGAGGATGCCAGAGGTTGTCTAATGCTAACATTCTACAAACTAAGTGAGAAAAAACAGGAAAAAAATGAAACCATATTACACGATGCTGACAATGCACGTCGTTCATAACATCAACTGACACGATAAACACCGAACTCTGAGTACAATTCATTGCCATCAAGTTGAAAAAAATACATTTCAGGTCGACGGGAAACCATGCTAGTGCGGAGTTCAGCCAAACGCTTCAATGAGGAAAGCCTTATAGATGCTCATGAACTTCGCCACGAATGCTGGCAAAATAAGATTGAAAGGAACTTCATTAGAGGCAATGCCAACTCAATAGGCAACTTCATTTTGTCTAATGTGTCATTCAAGAGTACAAGCCCCCACAGGCATAGAGAAATGTATGTAAGTGTGCGTGTGTGAGGGAGGGAGAGAGAGATCATCGGACGCTAGAATCTATCAAAACTACCTTGATTCTGACCGCTGTAACGGAAAAGGGAGTCTGATATTTAATATACATGTAACCAATGCCATTATAACTGCTTGAAGGGCATATGCTAAAGGGGAAGCTGTAATTACTTACCTAAATGAATCCTGATGACCAAAAAAGTAATCTTGCGGGGAAAGTATAATAAAGTAGTCTCACTTGCAAAATGCCTCTATCTAAATTGGTAAGCAAATAAATATCTAGCAACAGTTTAGGTATATGTACTGAAAACTAAAAGCCTGTTCGTAGAGAGAAAAATGGAGATGGTGAGTAGAAAGAGAAAGGACATGACATGTATGAAAGAAGAAAGGAAGAATAATACATAAACTGCTTGTATTGATTGTAAATGGTTTTCAGTTCTAGGTTTATAATCATTTCGTCCATTTCAATCCTTTTTCTTTTCAAAACAAAAAATCAAAAAACACGAATACAAAAACAATATCGCACACGCTATAAAAAGCCAGCATCCAACATTACTCAGTGCTGCCTAATCTAATATATTTACCATGCACACATAAAATAGATGAAACCTTATATGCAATGAGGTGTTGTTTTCGCTATGTGAAGGTATATTTCAAAAACACTTTAACCCATAAATCCAGAGCATCCTCGTTTTCACTTATCATACTCTCATGCTGCATCCAGAGAGATAGAAGTACCTTCCAGGTGAAATATTGCTTTCTGCCCAAGACGCATCCTGTGTTCCTGTAAACAAAAAAGAAATGCAACGTAAAGATAACTCTACGAGATTACAAAAGTGTAAACCCAGAGGACAATAAGATGCAAAGATATTCTCTGAAAAGCTTATGCGTCAACACATTAAGGCTTACACTACGCCTTGCGGAATATAAAATATTACGATACAAATAATACATTGTGTTAATAAAAAATAAACCTGATAATTCCTTTTTATTGGTCTCACTAAGGCCTTCCACAGTAGGCAGGCAAAAGTGAGTATGATACCAATATATTTGGGCCGGAAACCAAGTGTGTACCGATATATTGAACTCGTGAGTGTAATATTAATATATTGAACTCTCTCACACTAGTGTAGCAGCTGTGTTACACTAGACGGTATTAAACTTAGGTTGCCTGATTCCTGTATATAGGTATCCCATTCATTCAAACTACTGTGGAAGGCCTAAGCCCAAATGCCCAAATCCATGATAATGTACGCCTTTCTAACAATACAGCCAAATTATAATTGCAATTGCGTACACTTTGATCAAATAGCGTATGCTATTTGGGAACTCCACAAATCAACTACATGTTGTAGAAAATTTTGAACGCCTCGCGACAAACCCGGAAATTTCTCGCGCTACGAAAACACTCTTTAATACACTGATATATGTATAACCAACCACAACCTAGCTCCCAATACCATGCAATAACATCAGATGACGACCAGAAGAATCCACCAAATCAACCATGGATCATGGATATCCTAACTGCATTGTCTTCTCGGGATTTTATCATTTACCATAATATGTAAAGCGGGTGGGAAAGATTTAAAAAAATGAAGGAAAATGACTATTAGGATGATATGAAATACCAAACGTGTAAAACTTTATTAACTTGAGGACCAATGTGATGGCGTCAGCATGCTAAGCATAATTTTTGTGGTCGTGGTATGCTAATGTTTATTTGCAGCACAACAGATGCAAGCTCATAATAAGCAGAGATGGTCAAAATACATACAACTTGATCTAACCACATTGTGCAAAAGGAACTCAAGTCGGAACCAAGGGTATGGAAAATGATTATACTTACATAATATGCAGCCCAATGGCAGACCTCATGCTTCAGTTCTGCATCCAATTTCTTCAATAACTCATAAAGCAGCCTCTGAGAAAACAGAAAATATAACTTTCAAGTTAATTTGAGCAAAAACTGTAGAAACAAAAATAAAGGAACACTTGAAGATTATTCTGTGGGACTAAACTAAGAAGTAGCTCATAAAATTTTTGCCACACTTAATAAACCCTAAAACAATCGGAAAAAAAAAACCCCAAAAACAAATAAGGTAGGGCAACAAATTATAGAAACAATAATAAAGGAAAATATTTGTACCTTCAAGATGATCTCTGGAGGAATACAATTTAGAAGTAGCTCATACAGCTTCTGCCGCACCTGATAAAGCCTTATGCAAGCAGAATAATTTTTTTATCAGAAAATTTTAGGAAATAGTAGAAGATCTGAAATGAGAAGCCAGGAATCACCAACCCTACTTTATTCATCGTGAATATAGCTACAAAAATATAAGGAAAAACTTCAGACATCCCATAATGAATTAAATACAGGATCTTCTAACAACATAACAAAAAAGAAATTTGTCAAATCCTTTCATATTAGATAATCGCATTACAGAAAACAAGGGCCTGCTGGTCTCCATTTTCACGGAATTACAAAATCTCCCTTGGTGGGAAAATAAAGCCTTTTTTAATAATCATGACCTTAGATTCAAAATATCCAACACTTTCATATCATCTAGCTGAAAGAGCGAAAAATTTGAAAAATATCATGGGAGGTTAGATACAAAACTGGATGGCTGAATTATGTTTTACAAGATTAATCCAAAAGCACAAGAAAATTCAGGATGCATCAAAATTTGTCACATCTGACTATGTGGAATCTATTCTGCTTCAAGTCCAGAAAGAGAAACCACAAAAGCCAATTGAGACTGACAATCATCTAATGGCAGATTAACCATCCATGAAATATTGTAAAGGAGGGGAAGATGGATGATACATACATGCATCAAGATATCACAAAAGGTAAGGCATGTGATAAAGAAGAAGTTATTTTGTTGATCAAAAGAGTATTCCAAGAATAGTGCATCCAAGGTGGTACAGTAAGATACAAGAAAAAGGTTAATGGCAAAGTATAGCATCCGCAAGCAACAAAGAATAATAAAGTAACTCTGACAAGAATTCACTGAATTTACACCATGATCTTCATTCATAAACCAAAGTCCAACTACTAGAAGATGCCAAAAATGATTATCATAAAAATCCCATTACAAGCAAAGTAAATAAGTGACATGCATACCGTAAATCTGTGGGCATCCACAGTGAGAGACCCAAGAATTAGAATGAGGAACATGAAAGGTGCCATGCTCTTAAAATGGTGTGCAAAGAGGGTTCTAAGGTCCAATACTTAATTTGGAAAATACTACATGATGATGGACCTACTATGGATCTTGCATAAGAAGCTCATATTTGAGCTGCCAATGATTTTATTTATTTTTAATTAAAGAAATAAACTTAGAGAGATGTAGCCAATCCACAGTGGCTTTCTTTTTCCCTTCTTCCTTTAGACAAATAATAAACAAAAAATACGAAAAAAGAGAGAAATTGGCTATCTGAAGCTACCCAATTAATGAAGCATCTACATAAGTTCAATTGGATATGTTGTGAAAGAAAAATGATGAATGAAAATTAACAATTAATGGGGGCAGCCTCTGCTAGACAAATAGGCCAGCCAATGGCTTTCCACATTTTACAGTGTTTTCTTGAGTTCAATTTGACCATTGAACTAGAACAATTTCAAACTACAGATAAAATGCTGCAATATATGTCAATATTGTAGGAGCCAAACCTTTTTGGGCTCTGCTCCTTCATTATATCAGAGGCGATTTCAGAAACATATTCCTCCCAGTCCATTGGGGGCATTGATTGGTTACTTGTAAAGGGATACCTACAACCACATGAAAAGTACAGAAGACCATAGCCATCAGAACCTGTGCTATGCCTGCAAGGTGCATAGGCGCATAGAAAGAAAATAACTGCTTCACACAACTGATGACCAATTAGAACTCTGGCACTCAACTGTTGGACACGACAAGTTTCTAATGACAATATAGCTCTCCTTAAGCTCCTATTTGATTTTTCAGCTATACGAGCAGTTAATCCAGAAGGAAGTTGCAGCGCTTCCTTCTTTCCAATGAACTCCAATACCTTAACAATCTGGCATAAAAAGTTTCACATGAAACCATCAAATGAGACCTAAATTGACAATGGAAGTCAAAACATACTTTATGATATCAAATTCTACAAGTTGTATGCTAGCAAATTTAACCTGGTCTTCTGTTGGCGCATTTATTCGCACATTTAGACACCGAGACCGGATTGCTTCAGTAACCTTTGAAGAACTGTTACAGCATAGTATTAGCCGGCAATAAGCACTATATTTCTCCATAGTTCTTCGAAGAGAATGCTGCGCTTCTCTTGAAAGCTTGTCAACTTCATTCAGCACTAAGACTGGCATTGCAAAGAGGACATATCAGCACACAAATCTTAAAGACTGAAACACCAAATTTGTTGATCATCCAACTGCATTTTCTTCGTTTTCTTAGGTTTTTAGAATGGGGACCAGAGAGAAAGATACAATGCCTATTGAACAGAACTGTGAAAAGGATGAGAAAACAAAATACAAAACCATAAGATGAAGCAATTTATTCAAAAGAAATACTGCATACTGTTTAAGTGAATGTACAAAAGAAATACTTCCAAACGTATACACTGGATAAGTTTTATTCATAAATAATAGGATGGTAAACTTAGTTCAACTTACTTTTATATCCTTTTTTCCCTTTTGTGTCAAGGGGCCTATTTTTAGCCATTTCTTTAATTATCTCTTGAACAATATATCTGTCCTGAAAGCCTGCATCACTGGGGTTCAATTCAATATGGTTTGTGCTTGACATTGTAGTCAGCTCTATATCAATGGTTCTGCTCCCAGCCTATAAATAAATCATAACAAAAAACTTCTAGTTAAAATTGAAAGCAAGAAAAATCTAATGATTAGTGGAAGATTTAATCAAATACCGGTTATAAGGAGCTCAAAACGCATTGAACAATAGTTTTAGGTTGAACAAGGAGATATTCAAAGGAAAATAATCTTTCATAAACATAAATAACGTTACAAATACATTGTATAGGCCCAAAATGTCTGGAAATAAGGTGAGCATTAAAAGATATATAAATTGGTTAACGTACTATGCTCACAAAGGTTGGAGATGTCAGTGTCCTTCTGCCATATCATGTAAGAGATCTAAAATATATCCTAAAGCTCCAATTCTATGGAGGCTTTTCTCTAAAAATAAAAGTAAGCACCTAATTTTGTTTCAAGAAGCTAACAAATAGAGGTAAGAAAACCCAATCAATGCATTCTGAACAAGGAAATGAGAAATGAATCATAAAGAGGAGAAAATTGAATTTGAATTTGAATTCATAATTAATTATTCGGATATGAAATGACTCATAAACATAACACTTTAGCATGTTCGATGTATGGGATAAAAGATGGCTAGTAATCATCAATGAACCGGAATTTAACACAGCTTTTCACCTAAATGACAAATAAGCAACAATTTTTACAGAAGTTGCAACAATGATCAATCCCATCAATCAAAAGAAGGTGAAGCTTACATCAACTTTCCATGCCAACCACAAACACAAAATTTCTCAAATGCCAAAATTTCAAATAGAAGAAAACATCACACTTCTTCCATAAAATGCTCGTTTAATTGTGGAGATAGATTTAAGTGGGGTACTTGAACAACTATTGACTCCTCAGAGGTAAGGAGTCATTCCAATCCTTACAAGCGAACCTTAATTTGTATGTGTTGGCTTATAAGGACGAATTGCTCATTACTGGAACCATAAAAAGATAAAAAAGATGCAAACTTTTCGGAATGTGATTGACTTGTAAGGAGGAATCCATCCTTGCATGTTTAAGAGCTAAGCATTTTTTTCATCTATTTCTCTTCGTTTTAGTTCTGTAAATTCGTTTTATACCAAAACAAACTATATAAAGGTGGACAGAAGACCCAAAAGAAAAAGATCAATAATTTGAATCCCAAAAGGTCAAAACAAATAAACGGGAAAATGTATGAGAAAATTGGGACCTTATCGGCGCTGGGACCGAAAACCTGACGGAGGAGGGCGATGATGAGGGTTTTCTTGCCAGAGCCGGAAGGGCCATAAAAGAGCAAATGGGGGCAATCCTGCTCTGCAACCAGCACAAGAAGAAGTTAGGGTTTTGAAATCGTAGAAATTGGGAATTGAAATCGGCGAGAGAGGGTAGATCCGTACGAGTTTCTTGACGTTTTGGGCGATATCTTGGTGGATAATTGCCTGGTCTAGGGTTTTGGGTCGGTACTTGTCTACCCACAGCATCTTCTTCTTCAGTCTTCACTGCCGTCACTTGGAGAAATCAGGCAAGGAAAAAGTGAGAAAATCCCCGGAGGACAAAAGTGGCGCGAAATTCCAATGTGTGTGGGGCCTAATCTGGGGCATCTATTTTATTATAGCCGTTGGATTCATCCAATGGCAAATACAGTGTAGATTAATCGTTTTATTTGAGTAATAGTCCCTCTACTAATTTGGAGCATTTAATTTGAGTAATAGTCTTTTTATCGGCAAATACATTATTGGTAACTCATTGTGAGGTTGAGTTCACCCCCTCTTCTTTAGTATATAGTTTGCTTCAAAAAAAAAAAATTGAGTAATAGTCTTTTAACTAAAATCTATGATCATTTGGTCCCTTAATTCTTCCAAACATGTAGCAATGGTCTTTTTCATCAATTCTGTTAAAATGAGTCATGTGCCACATACATGAGGCTGAATAAAGGGGTAAATATGGAAAACGAAATGAGAAAATTTGAGAAGAGAGCCTCTCCAGATCTCTTCCACTAAGCAGTGACAGATGCATTGAGAGACAGGGGGTCACCCCCTGAATTTTGGTGAGCATTTATGGATACCTTGGATGCTGACCTTCCGAACTTTAGTGAATGTCCATGGATACCTTAGGAGCTGCCCTTTTGAAGATTACAGTTGGCTTCATATATGTTCTCCAACTGTTTGATAAAATGTATAAAAGAATAATGAATGAAATGGTGATCTTAGTGAATAACAAAACATCATTATTCTTGAACAAACATATTAATAAGATGCAATGATATCACACATTGCTAGTGTGTTCAAAATAAGCGTGTGCATATGTGAGGGAGGGAGAGAGAGAGATCATCGGACGCTAGAATCTATCAAAACTACCTTGAGTTGTAACAGAAAAGGGAGTCTGATATTTAATATACATGTAACCAATGCCATTATAACTGCTTGAAGGGCATATGCTAAAGGGGAAGCTGTAATTGCTAACCTAAATGAATCCTGATGACCAAAAAAGTAACCTTGAGGGAAAGTATAATAAAGTAGTCTCACTTGCAAATTGCCTCCATCTAAATTGGTAAGCAAACAAATATCTAGCAACAGTTTAGGTATATGTCCTGAAAACTAAAGGCCTGTTCGGAGAGAGAAAAATGGAGATGGTGAGGAGAAAGAGAAACGACATTACATACATGAAGGAGAAAGGAGGAATAATGCATAAACTGCTTGTAATAATTGTAAGGGTCCATTAGATTTTAGCCCTTACAATTCACGATCCTTAAACAAAACTCATGTATCTATAAACATCCAATAAAAGTCCAAATTTAAAAATGTGTAGCCACATTGGAAAACTATTGACCTACTAATATAATAGTATTATGCCTATGAAACTTATGCTTATCAGTTGTTTCCAGAAAATCATCTTTCACCCCAAACGTTTCAAATCCAGACTTATCAGCCGTTCCAGAAAACTATCCTTATCTCTGGACATCTTTTTAGACGTTTCTAATCTAGATGTTACGATATTGATTCTAGGTTCTATCACTAATTTCAATAGCTACCCACGCTTCGGGAGAGAGATTCAAAATCAGAAAAATCCAACTTTTTTTTTTGTGTTGAATCACATCATTCAACTGCAATAGAGATAATTTGGAACAACATGCCGTATATTGCATCTTCAATGAATCTGATAATAATATGAACATTTAAACAGGTGATTCCGATACGTTTTTTTTTTTTCATATTTCTTTTATGAAAATTTGTACGTATTCTATAGTATTTAATCTCATCATCTTCAGGGGTACATTATATACCGTTGAACAATGATAAAAAATTGGTAGAAGTAATCTATTTCAAATTGTTGGATCATATACGACCAGAATTTCCCTCGTAAGTATACCATATTCTTTGGAATGACTCAATTGTGTTATTTACGTTGTATTTTGGTGTAATTCTATATTGTGCGCTCATAAAGTGTTTGAGAAAGTCTTGAATGAAAGTTATATGCCTTGTTGTAAATAAAATTCAGAAGAATTTACCAATGAGAAAATTATATGCCTAATTTACTTATCATGTATGTAATCTATAATATATAAAGCCAATGAAAAAGTGAATAGTGATTTGGTGTCACCAAGCTTCAACAAAAATATTTGGACAACAATGCCCCCAAGACAAAAACTTCAAAGGCATCCCAAAATAATGCCTCAAATAAGGCAGTGGCATTTTCGTCATTTTAACAGTATTTTTTTAATAATAAAAAAAATTTGTGCTTTTTTTTAGAGAATGAAAAAGTGAATAGTACTTTGGTGTCACCAGGCTTCAACGAAAAAATTTAGATAAAAATACCCTCAAGACAAAAAAAATTCAAAGGCATCCCAAAATAATGCATCAAATAAGGCAGGAGCATTTTCGTTATTTTAACATTTTTTTTTTGTGCTTTTTTTTTTCTAAAAAAAAATTAGTGCCTCACAAAATGCTAGCAATAATGTGATTCAATTTCTCTATTTTTAAACACGTTCAAAACATCTTAAGATGCGTGTAATACCGATTATACAAAAGGTCTTTCATTAGTTTTCCTTAAATAATAATGTGATTAAATTAATTGTCAAATGATTTTTTTTAAACAAACGATATTATGTACACTATGAAGGGTGGGCTTAGCCTTATAATGAGCTAGCAATAATGTGATTCAATCAGTTGTTTATTAAATATTATTTTCTCTATTTTTAAACATGTTCAAAACATCTTAAAAGGCGTGCAATGCCAGTTATAAAAAAAGTCTTTCGCTCGCGGATAATAATGTGATTAAATTAGTTGTCAAATGATTTTTTTTAAACAAACAATATTATCTACACTAAGGGGGAGGCAGGTGATAAGGATTTTACTACTCATGTGAATGTGATAAAAACTCCTATAATACTTGCAAGAATCACAAGGTTGTTGTAATATAAACGGATATTGCAAGGTCATTCTCCACAGGGATTATTAAATAATTCGAAACAAACCAAATTTCAATTAATTACTGTAAACTAGAAATTGAGGTGATTGATTTTATAACCTACTTAAAATAAAAACGAAATTAATTAATTAAAATAAATAATCTGCACTACTGTACTGTTGTAATCTGTAAAAATAAAAATAAAATAAAAACGAAAGTTAAATAAAATTTTTATTTTTTTATATGTATAAACAACAATAATTAATTGAAAATCTGATTAGTAGGAATTATTTTAAATAATCCTCGGCAACGACGCCATTTTCTTGATAGGGATTTTACTACTCATGTGAATGTGATAAAAACTCCTATAATACTTGCAAGAATCACAAGGTTGTTGTAGTATAAACGGATCTTGCAAGGTCATTCTCCATAGGGATTATTAAATAATTCGAAACAAACCAAATTTCAATTAATTACTGTAAAGTAGAAATTGAGGTGATTGATTTTATAACCTACTTAAAATAAAAACGAAATTAATTAATTAAAATAAACAATCTGCAATATTAGAACCGGGGGAAAAAGAAAACAGTTTTGGAAGAATCAAATTAAGAAAACACTAGGGTTTCACCATCACCTAGCAATCCTATGAACTTTTATCAATTACTTATGATCTACACATGCTACTTTGAAAGTTAGATTTTCCTAATTCATATTCTACTTGGAACCTCCAACATAGAACGTATATCTAACATGCAACCCGTCCGGACGTTCGGATCAAATCTGAACATGAAAGACTCATTATGCTTTATGAAAATTCTTTAAAAAACCATGCAACCCTTAAGACGTGGTGTTCATCCTAAGTGAAATTACAATTATTAATCACAAGAAGCCAGAGTCAATTTCAGAAAACCTTCCGACCAAAATTGCATCAATTACTTTTCTAAAGATCTTAATGATGATCAGGCATTAAGAAAATTAGATATTTTTTATCCCGATAATTAACAATTCAAAGTATGCATGTCATCAATCATAAGCAATTAAATAAAAACATATTCATGCTAAGGCTAAAGGCTTCGCCCTAGCAATAGAAATTAGTTACGCATATTCATAATTGAAATCATAGAAAATATTATTAAAAAAAAGATTGAAAACACCTTAGAGTAGAAAATCTCAAAGAACCCTAACAATTCTCTCTGTCTCCAAAATTGCATAAAATAAAGCGTAGAGAAATATGGTAGATGGCCAAGCAATATATCTGCTAAGCCCCCCAACAAACCCTAAAAATAGGTCCTTTATTCCCACTAGGAAACTAAAAATAATAATAAAATAAAATAGGAAACATAATCTTAAATTAAATGGTAAAATTCGCCTAAAATCTGAACAGCCACATTTTGGACCCATAAGCTGCTCCAAAACTGGCCAAATATAGCTGGATTTAATGTTTGGAATATTCTGAACACTTTTCCAGAAGGCCACGAACTCATCCGAGGTAATCTTGGGCTCCAAAAACGCAATTTAAGCCCAAAAACATCATTTTCCAGCACTGCTCATCGCTCCTTTATTTTATCGCCAGAAAAGAACCATTTGGTGGAAAATTCCCAAATTTTTATACGATCAAGCTAAGTGACTCACAAACGTCTTCCAACTACAATTACTCCAAAATTGGTCCATTTGGTCCTGTTTTGCTTCAGAGGAAGTCAAAAGTCCTATATTGAAAATACAATTCAAAGTATCAAAATTCTTTCAAAATATTAACCAAAATATACTAAGATTAGGGTAAAATATATAATATAAAATTTACTTATCAGCAGGTGAGCTTAGCCTCACAATGTGCTAGCAATAATGTGATTCAATCAATTGTTTATTAAATATCATTTTCTCTATTCTTAATGTAAATTCTATAGAGACTGATTTTATTATGTGAATTCAGCTGCTTTAATTGGTTTATGAGGACTTTCTTTTAGCATGATCTAAGATTATTCATTTACTTCAAATATTTGACTTTCCTTTTGTCAATTTACAGTAAATACATTTAAAACCTGTAATTCGCGCGTAACACGCTGTGATTCAAAAAATACCTTCTGCACGCGCTCACGCGTGTGCATGAAGGCTAGTATACATAAGATAAGCAAGTTAATATATACATTGGTCAGTTCAGTATTTTCAGATAATAGGAGGCAAATTAAGATAGGCTAATTTACTTATCCATGTTTCATTGACATTTTTTGTTGTCCTTTCCACGTGAAAAGAAAGTAGAGATGTCAGCTATTTTTCTTAATGTTAGCTTCTAATATAACTAACCATCCTACAGCCTTTCCAATTTGTCTTTTTTTGTACTAGTTGCAGTTTGTCGTCCTGTCCTCAAAGGCATAGTTTCAATCAATTTAACTAGTCTTTTGATTGTAACATGGAATATATATTTTCATTCAATTTAACTAAGAGGAACACCATTTTAGGGTTATTTCAGAGCTTATGATGGAGGGTTGGTTAGTGATGATATGCGTAGGAAGAAACAGGATCCTCTCCGGATCCTCTTTGAAAGGATCTCGGGAATCTTCCAATCATATTCGTTCATCGGACATTGTGTGGTTAGAAATCATTGTAAATTTTTTTATTTAAAATTGAATATAAACAGTATCTGACAAAAACTGACAGCACGATTGGAGAATCCCCAGAATCCTCATTCGTGTAAGAAGACTTATGAAGATATAATTAGAATACAGGTAAATTACAATTTGCACCCTCAAGTTTGGGTACAATTACAACATCATACAACATTTTTAAAACATTTCAATCTTATACATTTACTATTATTTCATTTCAATTTCGTACAACCATTAATCAATCCCTTAAATTCGCCGTTAAGTGATGATATGGCAAATATAAAACCTACACATTTTAATGACGTGGCAAAAAAACAATTGATTGAATGTTAAAATTTAATTTAAAACAATAATAAAATTGGATTGGGTGGAATAGTACGTCATGAGGATGAAACTTATAGCATCTAAGAGAGCTTTTAAAATGTGGAATACAGGTAGTCGAGCCCCTAGCTCTTCTCATATGATAGTAGAGCTTATTGCTACTTCAGATATCATCAAACATGCGAAAGAGTCATCCGCTACTTCTGGTTTAGATAGTAGGAATGTGATGTCAGGTACTTCTTCAAGTCTTTGAATGTGCATTGGTAAGCCTCATCCCAAAGTGCATGCTTTTCTGCCAGAGCAAAAGAGTCTGCCAGAGTTAGATCTTCTTTCATGATCAATTTTCCGAATAACATGTGGTCTGCTGGAAGTCCTTTTTGGAAGGCTGCTCTAGCTATCGAGTCGTTGCATCTGACTATCTTTGCCTTCTCTGCTTTGAACCTCCTCACATAGTCGCGAAGCGACTCCTTTGGGTTTTTCTTGACGTCGAACAAATGGTCAGACTTCTTTTTTGATCGAGCGATAGGATGAATATTCTTTGGTGAAAACCAAAGAAAGTTCGTCGAAATTCTTGATGGATTATGGCAGCAGATTGTAGAACCAATCTTGTGCCTCGCCTTGTAGAGTGGTGGCGAATATCTTGCACATGAGTTCATTGTTGTTTCGATAGATGATCATTGTATTTCGATAATGCTTTAAGTGTCTCTCTGGGTCTTCATCCCCTTTGAAAGATGTGAAATGTGGCATGCTGAACTCGCGTGGAGGCTTTGCCTGCTCGATCTTGTCCGTGAAGGGTGACCTGCTTATGTTGGTCATGTTCTGTCGTAGTGCCTCGTCAGTGACCTCATTGCTTTGGAAATCGTGCAATCGCTTGGTCAAGAGTCTCTCTACTTCTTCCTGAATTTGCCTTTGTTGGGGGTAGCGGAGCTCTCGGCTGCCTCTAACCATGACTTGCTGGTCTAGGCTGCTATTCCATGTGTTTGGCTCGTCTATGCCACAGATGCAGTGCATGTGGTGCGTTCTTAGTAGGCGAGCGAGTTCTTTGCAGGCTGCTGGTTGAACTTGAGCTGGATTGAGTGACTGCTTCTTTCTGTTCGTCATGCTGCCTACTCCAATGTGAGGTGGAGGATGCTCCTTGCGGGGTTAGCCACGAATGAACACTTTTCCCGGAAGGTCGCTCATGTTGACTATCGGAGTGTGACCCAACCGTGAATGTATGCTCACCCGTGGGCCTAATCAAGAGTGCACGCTCCTCCGCGCGCTAAGACGAAAGTATACGCTATCTCGGAGGCCCAATCGGGAGTGTACACTGCCCGAACGCTCGGCTCGTGGCTAGTCGAGTGGCTGCTTGTCGGGATGCTGCTGGAAAGGTTCGTCTACCCTTGTCCTACTTCAGGATACCTCGTCCGGGGCATGTTGGATCCCGGTGCGTTGCAAAAGTTGATTCACCAAGGTTGTTTGTTGTGCAATAACGTTTGTCAACTCTATGACTTGTCGAGACAAGTGTTGTTCGCCATTTGGATTGGAAGAGCTTCGAAGGAATATGCCTCATTTGGCAGTGGAAGGGTGGTAGACTCCGGGCACAAGATTTGAGTTAGGAAATGTCAAACCCACGAAAAAATGTGGTGAGAATGCCCCATGCTCGATGGTAGGTTCGGATGGTTGAGATAGTCTTGGGCTGACTTGGGCTGCTTGGAAAGCCACGAGAGCAGGCTAGGCTGTGAGAGTGGGCTGTTCGACGGGAGTAGGCTGCTCGATTGGAGCAGGTTGCTCGGAGTGTGATGCACATGGGTGCGAGGCTTGGGCTTGGCTTGCCAACGCGTTGAGTTCGCGTTGGGCTTGGATTGACATGGCTCGTGGCCTTGGTGCCGTAAGCCTTGGATGGCACAGCTCGAGCCGTGGTTCCCGTGGTGGAAACTCGTGGTGGTGGTGCCGCTCCACTTATTGTCGCATTTAGCCTCCTGGATCTCCGCAATCCCATTTCTTGAATATTAGAATTTTCACTTGTGGAATTTTCTAAATTTCTAGCCATTATATTTTTCTTATACGTTTTATCAAAGAACCTTGGCAAGTAAAAAATTCTAATAATAAGAACATATGAAAAATATTCAAATGGACTAGAAAACAAAAAAAAAAAAACTTTTTTGTGCGAGAGTCTTCTACGAGTATGGATTTCAACTCTCAATGAAAGCACCAATTTGTGGTTGCAAATTTCTTCCTCCTTGATCTTGGACAAAATTGCACCAACAAAACAATTAACACCTTAGGTCAAGGCCAAAAGCCTCACGTGCCCACGATGAATGGAGGGGCTTTGGCCGAAGAACCTCCGATGCCAAAGTTAGAAATTAGAGAGAAAAAGTGTTTGAGAATTCTAGAGAATTTTAGCAAGAGTTGGAAGTCGCTTTTTGGTGAGAATGAGAGTATATTTATAGGGATAGGAGGTGGCTGGCCTAGCTAGGGTTTTTGGGTTTAATTTAGGTTTAATTAGACAATTTATTATGATTAATTGGCTAATTAAACATAAAATGAATGTTTTGGTGGTTTATGGGATTAATTGGCTAGTTAATTAGGGTAATTAAAAAGGGAAAATGGTGGAAAAGGTGGAGAATAAGATGGATTATTTTTTGATGGGATTGGCCGGACCCTAGCATGATTTTGGGGTGATTTGTTTGCCAATTAGGGGATTAATTAGGCAATTAATCTCTTAATTGGTCAATTATTATGGTTTTAAAAAAGGGTTTTAGGAAATATGGAATAAGTATATTTACTTATCTAATTGATTAGCTAAATAATGAAATAGGAAATATATGAATAAATTAGATTTTAAGTTGATACCTATTTTGGGTACTTTTGACTTGGTTGAGGGATAATTGCATGCTGTTTGCGCATAAGAATCTCGGTATGCCCAAAGGGTAGTTTTGTCTTCTTTTGTCAAAAATCTACGTGTTGCCTTGTAATTATTTTTGACTCCACACTCATTGTTATAAGAAAGTCAAAAGGTACATTGTATAGGCACTCATTATTGTATAAGAAAGTCAAAAGGTCTATTTATAAACACTCATTGTTGTATAAGAAAGTCAAAAGGTCTATTGTATAGGTACTCATTGTTAGGTAACCTTATCTTTCATTACATGCAGTTAGGTGTGGAAACAAACTCAAGCAACAAGATCAAGCACAATCTTACTTTTTGATTAGAAAGTCAAAAGGTACATTTTATAAACCCATTGTTGTATAGCCTTAACTTTTATTACACATAAGGGATGCAGTTATGTGTGGATACAAAGTCAAGAAAAAAATCGAGCAAAAGCATACTTTGTGATTAGAAAGTCAAAAAGTCTATTGTATAGGTACTTATTCTTGTATAGCTTAGCTTTCCTTACATTAGTGGGGATGAGAATCCTCTTTGAATTCTCTTTATGAGATCAAAGGATATCAACATTGTGACTGTTGAATCTGATGCAAAGGCTATCATCCAAATGATCAGGAGATTACCCTTGACTTCAGTTTGGAATGTACTCTTGGTGACATCGAGACTCTAGCTCGTGGTTTGGAGTCGGTGACTTTCGATTTTGTTTCTTGGGAAAGTAACTGTGAGGCTTACTCGGTGGCTAAGTATGTATTCCAGGAGGGTAGGGATTTTGTTTGGGATTGTATTGGACATGAATTCATGTTTAACATTTTGGCTCAGGATGTATAACTTTCTATTGGTCTATAATATTTCTAAATTTGGTTAAAAAAAAGGAATATTCACATCTTAACCTTTTAACGTAAATTATGCGATCAGTCTTTGTTATGTATTATTTATATTTAATTTTAAATAATAAAATTCAAAATGATTTCTAACTGCATGATCTATGATGAACGGCTAAGATATGAGAATCACTAAAATCATAACTGTTGGAAATTATATATTATAATATGAAATATTGTAATATATAATTTTAATAATTGAATGAAAAATAGTGTTAATCAATTTCTTTGAAAGGTTATGTTGTTTAGGTGATACTTGATAAGTGATGTATACTTATAGATGAAAAGTTACATCTCTTTAATAAGTAGAAGTTGGATTCTATATAAACCCATGAATCATTGGTATCAAACATAGAAAATTAGAGTTAATTTTTACTCTTGGAAAATAGGGTTTCCCCACTTTGTTTCTCAAATGATTCGTGTGTCAAATTCCAAGTCGTGTCTTGAGAGTACGGAATATATAAAGTTCGCCAGAGTCCGAAGATTGAAGTGCTTTGACTTCGGATTATAGATTGTTGAATCCTGAGAGATGGACGCCTACCGAACTACAAGCACAAGAGTAGGGGCGAAATTCTATCTTTAGGACATTGCATTTATGCAAGCCTCAATCTCCAAGTTTGTCAGTTTTTTCTAACTTTATCTCTAGTTGTTTATATTAAATCTCATATATAATTGATGTTGTGATTTTCTTTATGATTATTATAATCGGAATTATATTGTTATTTTTCATATTTTCTAATATTACTTCAACAATAACAATTTGGATCCATATTGGATCCAAATCCCATTAGTGTGAAGTGTGGATAAAAAGTGAAACAAATAAGACCGAGCAAAATCATGGAGGCAGATTGTTTGCCCTCTCATTACCATGCCCTCCCCATCCCCTCTTACATTGTACGGTCACGGTTAAGTTAAGTCAACATTTTATATTAATTTTTTTTATAAAGATAATAAGACATGTTGACGTGACCTAACCGTAATCGCACAAATACAAGAGAATGAGAAATACATGGTAAAAGGAGACAGACAATCTACTTTGCAATTAGAAAGTCAAGGGTCTATATATAGGCACTTATTGTTCTATAGCCTAGTTTTCATTACATGTAGTGGGATGTAGTTGGGTGGGGATAGAAGGTCAAGCAAAAAACATGGAGAGCATTTTTGTAACCACCCTGCTCACCACACATCTTATAGCTTGCCATGTGTCCCACTAACTAGCCAAAGTTAACTTTAACATTTAATAATTTTTGAAATGATTTATGTTTAATTTATTAAACATAATAAAAATAAAAAATAAAAAAAAAAACCAACAGACGGTGAGATGGAGGTTAAAGCTTTGGGAATGGAGATGAAGTAAAAAGGCTGCTGGGCAGTTAAAAAATCAAAAAGTACCGTAAGTCGATTTTATCGGTGCTATCCCTTTAATTAAACTCGCTCAAAAAAAAAAAAAAAAGTTTCTCTTTCTTCCTCACAGTCTCTCCTTCCGATAAAACCAAGCCATGAATTTGGTATTCATAACGTGGGTGATGGCTGATGTAGTGCAGACGATTTTAGAAACCAACAAAATTTAATTCAAATCCGGGGTTACCAATTTAATGTTGATTTCATTGGACAGAGGAAAGACGGAGAGGCAGAGGGAAGACGACAAAATGTTAGGTTTAAATGTTACTTTTAATTTGTTAATTATGTTAATGATGGGGACCCATTTAAATTGTTGATTTAGAACCAGTATCCTCTCCTGAGCAGTTTTTAGGGATCTTAGGTGTTGAGAAAAGGGAGTAAAGTCAGCTGAAGATTTGATCTCCTATCCTCCGTGTATCATGCTTAATTGATTGTACAGATTATATTTCCTTTTGTAGCATTGTAAACTAGGCAACTACTTTTTCCTAGGCTTAGATATAGGATCGTGTTTTCCTAGTCCTGTATAAAAGAAACTCATGTATGAGTCTGTAAAATTATTAAATTATCAAAAGAATCAATTTCTAATATGGCATCAGAGCGAAACCGCTCTTGGTGACCAACACCCACCTTCCGCTAAAACTCTAGCCAATCTTAAACACAGACCAGCGATCATCCATGGGAGACGGCAACTCAACGAATTCCTCAGCCAAGCCTGTGGAAAACAAGTATGAAAATCCAAATGATCCTCTTTACCTACATCATTCTGATCAACCTGGTGTAATACTAGTCACTCAGTTGTTGAATGAAGAAAACTATGGGACTTGGAGCCGTGCCATGCTGATGGCTCTCAGTGCCAAAAACAAGGAGGGTTTTGTCGACGGTTCGATCCAGAAACCTTCGAAAACCTCTGTAACTGAACTGCAGCAATGGACTCGCTGCAATAACCTTGTAAAATCATGGTTATTGAATTCCATCACCAAAGAAATTGGGGCAAGCGTGATCTACAATGATGTGGCCCTTAATATTTGGACTGACCTCAAGGAACGCTTCTCTCACGTCAACAGTGTTCATCTCTTCCACATTGAACAAGCCATTCATGATTGTACACAAAGCAACATGACCATAGGTGCGTACTACACAAAACTCAAGGGCCTCTGGGATGAGCGTGATGCCTTATGTGCCATCCCATCCTGCACATGCAGCACCATGAAGGAGGTTCTACAGTTTCGAGAAAATCAAAAGACCATGAAGTTCCTCATGGGTCTTAATGAAACATATGCTGCTGTTCGAGGACAGATATTACTCATGGATCCACTGCCCACCGTTAACAAGGCACACTCACTCATCCTGCAAGATGAAAAGCAACGCACCCTCTCATCTGGAAGAGGAACTGTACCTGATGCTACTGCCTTTGCTGTTCGAGATAATAACCGAAATTCTGGGAGAAATTTCACACCAAAGAATCCTCATTTAAAGTGTGATCGATGTGATACAATTGGTCACACTTCAGAAGCATGTCGATCACATCTCAAATGTGATTTTTGTGGCTGGAAAGGACACACGATCGATTATTGTCGCAAGCTCAAGAAGTCCAAAGAAAAAGGAGATGTTCAGGACCGACGTCCATTCTCTTCCAAAGCCAATCATGTTCAATCAAAGGAGGAGGCACAACCGCAGTCTAGTCCCATCAGTTTAACACCAGACCAATACCAAAATTTATTGACCTTGCTTGGTAACAATAAATCGCCTTCTATGGCTAACTTGGTTGGTGGTTCATCTACCATCAGTAATCTCTCAGGTAAATCATTTCGTGGTATTGCACTTTGGAAAAATATAGCTTGGATTTTGGACTCTGGCGCAACAGATCATATTATATGTTCAACTAGCTTGTTTACCACTTATTCACCAGTGAAGAATCGAAGTGTGCGCCTTCCTGATGGCACAATAGCTCCTGTTACACATATAGGGAGCATTCAATTCTCCCATCATTTGACTTTACATAATGTTCTTTGTGTTCCCTCGTTCCAATTGAACTTGATCTCCATTAGCGCACTTGTAAATCATTCAGATTATATCGCTATATTTGCTAAGAATATCTGTGTATTACAGGACCAACGCTTGGGGATGATGATTGGGACGGGAACTGAGAGAGGAGGACTCTACTACCTCAATATCACAGAGGAGGCTATGTGTAATTCAGTTGGCACAGTCAAGACTTGCCTTTCTTCTTCTCGCCTTTGGCATCAACGCCTTGGGCACCTTTCAAATAAAATTTTGAATTTAATCTCACATTATGTTAAGAACGTTGAATTTTGTGAGATTAATGATTGTTCAATTTGCCCTTTAGCTAAACATACTCGTTCTTCTTTTTCCACCAGTTCTATCAAAACTCATGCAGCTTTTGAAATGATTCATGTTGACATTTGGGGTGGTTATCATGTTGCCACAAATAATGGGGCTCGGTACTTTCTCACAATAGTTGATGATTTCACTCGATGCACTTGGGTCTACTTAATGCACCAAAAATCTGAAACATTCAAGTACCTAACCAGTTTCATTAATTTTGTGGAAACACAATTTTCTGCTAAGATCAAAGTGCTTCGTAGTGATAATGGTCCTGAGTTTACCATGGCCAAATATTATTCCGATAAGGGCATTATCCACCAAACAAGTTGTGTTGCTAGCCCCCAACAAAATGGGGTAGCTGAGAGAAAGCATCGCCATCTTCTCAATGTTGCTAGAGCTATTCTTTTTCAAGCACATTTGCCGAAACAGTTTTGGGGAGATGCCATTTTAACTGCCACTTATCTCATTAACCGTACCCCTACACCATTGCTACAAGGAAAAACACCATATGAACTCCTCTACCACAAACAACCAGCCTATGATCACTTGAGGGTATTTGGATGTTTATGTTTTGCATCCACTCATGACAAGCGTCCCACTAAATTTGATGCTCGTGCCTTACGATGTATTTTTCTTGGTTACCCGTATGGCCAAAAAGGATATCGTCTCTACGATCTCGATACGGGTAAAACTTTTGTTTCTAGAGATGTTATTTTTTATGAGCACATTTTTCCCTATCCTCCTTCAACCATGGATTCATCTATTGTTTTACCTGCTACACATGATACCACAACATTCATTGATGATACGGTTCTCCCTCCTTCTCATTCGTCTCCATCCGGCGACAATGGCTCAGAGTCTCCTCCCATTGAGGTAACACCACCATCACCTCCTCCATCTATTGAAGCTCCAACACATCCTTCGCGGCCTACACGAATTACACAGCCTCCAAGTTATCTTACAGACTATCATGTTGAAGTGTCCCTTCCCTCTCGTTCCCCCTCATCATCAACCTCTGCTTTGGTTCGCACCACAGGTATTTCTTATCCTTTGTCCGATGTTCTATCTTATGATCAACTATCACCTCAACATCGTGCTTTTACCGCCTCCATCTCCGTTGAGAAGGAGCCAAGCTCTTTTTCGCAGGCTATACAACACTCCAAATGGCGTCTTGCAATGCAACAAGAACTTGCTGCTCTTGAAACTAATGGAACTTGGTCTCTTCAACCTCTACCTCCTGGAAAGAAACTTGTCGGCTGCAAATGGGTGTATAAAATCAAATTTAATCCCGATGGCACAGTTGAACGATACAAGGCTCGATTAGTCGCCAAAGGCTACAACCAAATAGAGGGCCTAGATTATAGTGAAACATTTGCTCCTGTTGCTAAACTAGTCACTGTGCGTATCTTACTTGCCGTTGCTGCTACTCAGAATTGGCATCTTCACCAGTTAGATGTCAATAACGCTTTCCTTTACGGTGATCTCGATGCGGATGTCTATATGGCCCTTCCACCTGGGTTCGGACGAAAGGGGGATACACGTGTCTGCAAGCTTCACAAATCATTATACGGTCTCAAGCAAGCTTCTCGACAATGGTTTTTGAAACTTTCTGCGGCACTCAAGCAAGCTGGGTATCAACAATCCAAAGCCGATTACTCATTATTCGTCCGTACCCAAGGTAGTACATTCACTGCCGTACTTGTTTATGTGGATGACATAATTTTAGCAGGAAATAATTTGGAGGATATTGAAGCAACAAAGTTATTTTTGAAGCAGCATTTTAAATTAAAAGATCTTGGTCAACTAAAATACTTCTTAGGCATTGAAGTGGCTAGATCAACCAGGGGCATTGTACTTTCACAAAGGAAGTATGCATTGGAGATTCTAGAGGATGCAGGTTGTCTTGGTGCCAAACCAACGCCATTTCCCATGGAACAAAACTTGTCCCTTAGCAAAAATGATGGAAGTTTCATTGATGACCCATCATCATATCGAAGACTTGTTGGGCGTTTAATCTACCTAACTATTACGAGACCGGATTTAGCATATGTTGTGCATATCTTGAGCCAATTCATGGACAAGCCAAGGATACCACATCTGGAAGCAGCTCATAGAGTTTTGCGTTACATTAAGCACTCGCCTGGTCAAGGTATATTTCTTTCAGCGACAAGCTCAATACAGTTGAATGCTTTTTGTGATGCAGATTGGGCAAGGTGTCGAGACACTAGACGTTCTACCACTGGATATTGTATATTTCTTGGGAAGTCATTAGTGTCTTGGAAAACTAAGAAACAACCAACAGTGTCACGATCTTCAGCAGAAGCAGAATATCGGTCCATGGCTGCGACATGTTGTGAAATTACTTGGTTAAAATACATTTTGGCAGACTTGGGAGTCAAGCATGCACATCCCGTCAAATTGTATTGTGACAATCAAGCTGCCCTACACATTGCTTCAAATCCAGTTTTTCATGAGAGAACAAAGCATATAGAAATTGATTGTCATTTGGTTCGAGAGAAGGTTCAAGAAGGCATGATCAAAACAGCGCACATATCAACTTCACAACAGCCAGCTGATATTTTTACTAAAGCCTTGAGTTCTTCTCAATTTTCGACTTTACTCGGCAAGTTGGGAACCATTAACATACATTCCAACTTGAGGGGGATTGTTGAGAAAAGGGAGTAAAGTCAGCTGAAGATTTGATCTCCTATCCTCCGTGTATCATGCTTAATTGATTGTACAGATTATATTTCCTTTTGTAGCATTGTAAACTAGGCAACTACTTTTTCCTAGGCTTAGATATAGGATCGTGTTTTCCTAGTCCTGTATAAAAGAAACTCATGTATGAGTCTGTAAAATTATTAAATTATCAAAAGAATCAATTTCTAATATTAGGGATCCCGTAATCTTATCCGTTCATTTTATATCGTGCGGTGAGTTTCGTTAGATACTATTTATATTTGAATTTTAAAATTTAAATTTTAAATAATTTCTGATCACCCGATATACGATGAACGGATATGATTGCGGAATCCTAGGATCCCTGAGGAACTACTCAGGAGAGGATCCTGGTCCGTTGATTTATCAAAGTGAAGATACACGTGGGCGGTGAGTCGAGAGAGACTCGCTTTTTGAGGCACTCATTGTTGAACAGCCTAGCCTTTATTGTCGTGAGGCTCCGCTCCTCCAATTCGATATAAAAAAGCCATTTTCTCCACACTATAAAATGGAGTTATCCACCATCCATTTCGACATTGCTTTTATCACATTGGCTTGGCTGTTGCTGCCCTTATTGTTGTGCGACTCCTGAGACTCTACCTTGTGCCATTTTGATCTAGAAAAAGATACAACAGAATTTTTCTCCACAAACAATACTTACTAGCAAAGTTATCCCAGCCCCCTCCTCCTCCATTAACTTGGTTTTCGAGCCTGGGATCTGACTCCCCAACACACTATCCAGCACGGGAAAAGGCTTTTTTACGATTTCAAGTGGGATAGAACGAGATTGCATGGAGAGAGGAGGATTGAGAAAGAAAATGTTAAATGGGAAGAAGTCAACAAAAAGGGGAAAGGAAAAGGAAAAGGAAAGAGAGACAAGTGAGAGAGGGAGAGAGAGTTTGAGAGATGCTTCTAGAAAGATAGTGGATTGGTTTTAATTATGATAATAAAACATAAAAAGATCGGGATATTAAATGAAAACTAGTATGATTTTTTTGTTTTTTTATTATTAAACGATAAATTGTATTAGATTAGATGTTAAATTAGTCATCAGCGGATTTGAACTACGCCATCATGCAAGTGTTTAACAATTTTCCATAATTGTGGCAATGAGCCACTTGCCCTTTTTTTAAGTGTTAGAGATGCTTATGATAAAATTGACTAGTTTTAGAAGCATTCTGTCATTTGGCTTGCTAAAATAGTAAAAAAATTAGCGTAGCTAGTATTATTGAAGATCTTCATGATTCTTACTATCCAGTTTGAAAGATTTTAACATTTTGAAGTAATTTGTTTCATTAATTAGTATTTAGAATAGGTTTAAACTAAGATATAAATATTAAAAAAACAGAAAAGTATATTTAATAATTGAGCTTTGTTTGTCAAACAACTAAATTAAGAAGGGTGAATAAACATCTAGTATTATGTCATCCTTAGTCTTTTTATATAGTCACAGTTATTTTACATAAAGATTTACCAGGCACTGTAAGTTGTAACTCTGCTTTTTATGCCAAATTATATTTTACATGAAGTGAGGTGAGTCTTGGAACGATTCGAATATTTCGCAACTAAGGTCATATCTTGGGTAGTGTAGGGACAATAGGTCCAATACACACTTTGGTAAGGAATTTGACATGGATTGTAACTTTAGTTGTCCAATCAGTTCTAAGTTGTCATTTAATCAACGGAACACGGTTCGATATCGTTGCTTTTCATTTATGTCGGTAGCTACCATATTAGTGAAAACATCATCGATGGTAATCTCATTTCAATTCCATTTAGCTCATCCAAACCAGTATACTGGACCAAGAACTTTTAAGTCTCGGGAGAAATTCAGAGTAATCTCATGAGATGGAAATGATTTGAGACAGCGATCGAGTTTAGATTCATTGTTGTGCTGTGTCTTCCTCTTCTAGGGAAGTGAATCCTACGAACCGAGTGATCTATCATGCTCCAAGCCAAGACAGATTGATTGCCTATCGGTCGGTGTACCGGACCGTCCAACATGGGCATACAAATCATCCAACAGGGGCGGCACATCCTCCAGGGATGTTGACTCGATGTCCGTTAAGTACATCTATCTTTATAGGCATGTTTGCAGCTGGTATATGATCTCGTCACTTTAGCTAGATCAGAGGAATGCGTCTTGAGCAACATTTTAAAAGCTAGAATTTATCGCACTTACTTATCACACTTGTGCAGTATGGGGATCGAGATGAGACATAGTGGGCAACGTCCACGCAAATTCGCGTCATTCTATAGGAACGTTAACGTTCTTATCTCCCTCTAACAGCGGGAAAGCTGTCTCATTAAAGTGACAACCTGCAAATAAGCGGTAAAGAGATCGCATGCAAGGGCTCGAAAAGAGCTATTGTGAAGCAGAATCATGATCAACAAAATATACACATCCTTCTTTGAGGACCCATAGTGGTATGTTGCAGTGGCGCAACTTGGCACATGGAATGCACACCCAAATGCATAAATACGAAAATCGTCAGGTTCGTACCCAATAACCAACTCTAACGTCATATAGGTTTGGTGGCAATGGCCCTCAAGGCGGACCAACATAACTGCGTACAAAGATTGCATAGCCCTAGATAGAAAACTAAAAACTTGGTAGGTTTACCAAAATTCAGACGGATCATTTAAATTGCAATTTATGATCACTAAGCGAGACTCTTTGGGGGTGAACATGGGAATTCAATGTTCAATTATAAACCCAAAATACATGCAATATTTTATCGAAAACTGTCAATATAAACTCTCCGGCATTATCCAGTCTCCCGAACCTTAAGGGATAAGTAAGGTGGTGAACCCTTAATCGGCCAGGAGGTTTAGCAGCAATGTTTGTGGACAAACATGTGACTAGTTTGTCAATTCATCAACCAAAACCATAAGTATTTATTTGGTCCGCATTTTGGTTGGATTAGTCCGCATATATTTCCTTGAATCTACTGTGAAAAAGGAGTTGTGTCGTATCTTTGCAAGGAATGATATAGAAAATCAATTTCCCTAATGAGCATGCTTAGCAAAGTGTGCTTGTAGGCACAAGATCCTTACTTCAGGTAATGAGATACGTCGTAGCGTCATTGTTCGACCTAAGTGTCCCAAATGGTCATGCCAAAACAAGTAGAATACTCAATCACCCAACTCCAGGCAGGCAAAATGTGGAGTGTTCCCAGTTGGGAGACAACCCATTGGCCCCAAATCAAATCTTCAAGCTCATTTTTGAAGGTGGTGCAAAGATATTTCACTCTATTTTCTTCAGTGGTTTTATTTATGATCATTGTCATCTCGAATATCCTGGAAAACTCAACGTCAGGGAGAATTTAAGGTCCCTTAAATGGTGATTTAGTACCATTCATACAACGATGAGTGTGCCAATGCTTTTAATCAGGTTGGATAGACCTGAAGTCGGTGTTAGAGATTTAGGTGTAAAGTTAGTGTGTGTAGTACGCATTCATCCAGACAACTAACTTTCCCACATTCCTACCTAATCACATGTTTAATTGAATCGGTCACATGTATTAAGAAACATGATTCACTTAACTCATATTCGAGGACAATATCAATAAGATTATCCATAAGTAAAACATACACCAAACTTGAATCCAAGAACATGAAAAAATGTTCACAAAGTACATGGTTTTCTAAGGGGATTTGGCCAACAAGGCCATCCATGTCAAAATGTTGCTTTTCCAACGATGTTTGGTGAAGCAAAATTAGTCTCACATATTGACTATTAGAATGGTACTCCTCAACAACATTGGTAGGGGATGAACAATATGTCAACGGTTCAAAGTATGAAAATAAATTATTGAATCGTTAATGTCCAAAAGTGATCTTCAGGTCAATAATTTTGGATTCATTATTAGATTAATGAACTGCATGTCACTTTTAATTAATTCAATAAATCGAGCCATACAAGGTTGATTGTAGAAGCAAAAATAATAATAACAGTCGGGTTAAAATTATTTAAAATACCAAAAATTAGCATTAGGTTCGAAAAATCATAGCCCAAACATAGTGGGCATGAGAACCGTGAATAGGCAAGGCCTTATAGGGTTTATTGGGCTCGGGTTGGCTGAATGGAGCAGGGGCAAAATCATGGTTGCAAGCCACGGGTCTCAATTGGGAAGCGCATCCATGAAGGCTGGCATGTTGAGCTAGGGTAGGGGCACGCGACAAGGCCCAAAAAGGGCATGCAGGCATGCGCGCCAAAAACCTAGCTACATGCCAGTTGTGGTTTTGGGTTTAAGGAAGAAGTCCAGCCACTTGGGCTGACTTTTGGTTTTGCAGGTTGGGGCTAAGACAAAGCCCAGCAAGCATGAAAGCTTGTTGGCATGGGCCGTGGGAGGTAACTAGTCCAGCAGGCAAACAAGTTGCTACAGACAGGTCGGGGCTTCAAGCCTAGCATGGCTTCAGGCATGCGGGTTGTAGGTCAGGTTTTAGATTAAGGCTTCAGGCAAGTGTGATTGCCATCCCAGGCCGAGGCCTGGTCGAGTTCTTAAGGAAGGTAGCAAACCTAGAGGACTACGCAAGGTCCAAATCGATGCTCCAGTGTCTGTCGCACGGTGGTATCGTGGTGGTGCCACACAAAAATACCCAATTTTGTTGTTTTTTTATCTTTTCGAACCTAGGGTTGAAAAACCCTAATTGCTTCTAATTTATTTCGATTCTTTGACTCACATATTCCACATAGCAAAAAAAATTACGTAATGCATGAAACAAATATATATATATATATATATTGACAAATATAAGAACATATACAATATATATCGGAAGGAAAATATAAAAATAGGGGGTTCATGCATCATGGGGAATGTTTTCATGTTTCAAGGTCGTTTCAAATATCTTACTTTATTTTAAGGCACCTGATTGGCATAAAACAGAAAGAGCCTTTGAATTTGTAGAAGATCCTTCTCATAAAGTCGAAATTGCATATTCAATGCGTTGTATCACGTTCAACACAGAAAAATTAAATTGAATCAATAGCATGTAGATCAATTCAATAAAATAGTAAAGTAATCATAGTAAAAATGATTAAAACGTAATATTCTTCTGATTGAAGAATAAACTATCTTTAACGCAGCGTCAAGAGCGTGCTGATAACGTGTTGTAGGCATAATTTACTAAACAATTATGGAGGCCATAGAGAGAGGGAGAGAGTGCGGCATCGAGAGAGAAGAAGAGAGATGTGTAATTGTGGGTGTGTTTTATTCCACCCTATTGTGCCTTTATTTATAGTAGTAGGATAGGTAAAAAAAATTTCATTGAGGATTACAACATTTAATAAGTAATCAACTCCTAATAGGAATATAAGAGATATTACTTCTGTAATCAACATCTAATAGGATTGCAACATTTCACACATTATGACAACTTATAGCTGGGTAAGTTTAACTATTATTTCTAGTTTTTTCATATGAACCAAAAGTGCAACCTTAACTGTTATATACTTTACAGAAAGTATGCATATGGTTTTTGATAATGCAACTTTCGTTACAGGTTTGACACACAATTTATATGTTTTATGATTCAGGAATATCTGCGTAGAGATGATGGCAAGACCGTTGGTCAATTTCTGTTTGACCCTCAATTGGATGTTTTATGGAGGGTGGACCGTGTGAGACTTGATGATCAATTCCGCGTTTTGTCGTCTCCTCCCCTTCCTTTGTATTAAATATGCATGTAGTTTTTGATAATGCAATTAGTTTATAAATTTAACTGATCCAAAAGAAACAGTTTAATTGAAGATTGAATCAATAGTTTGCTTGTGCTTGAACGACGGCATTATGCGGTTTTGATTTTTACAAACCACAAATTAACTGAACCAATCGATTATAATAAAATATTATATAAGGATTAGAATTCGGAGACATATTTTTACATATATTTTGACACACATTTTGTAGTGCCCATTTCGTAATATATTTCAACGATCCGAATTGTCTATATTGAGTATATTATTCATAGATCATCCTTGCAAAAATTATACAAATCAAAACCACTAAGACATTCATTTGCAATGAAGAAAATGGACAAAATGTGGTTCTACAAAGAAACAAAGAATTTAATCCAACGATCGTTGGTTTTGAATTTAGTTGATTTTTGATAGACACAATCTTTGTGGTAAAACATAAATGATAGACGGTTTGATCGTTGAAATACATTACAGAATGAGCCTCACAAAAACTTATATGGAAAATAGACGAAATATTATATAACTTTAGTATTTAACTAAATATATTGCTTTTGCTACGAAACTCTTTTACCCTGGCATAACAAAACTCTTCTATCTCAAACTCTCCTATCGCTTAATCTAGGGCTAGTTTGGAATTGCTGTGCTTTGAAAAAAATTTGTTTTTACTATGCTGTAAAAATAAGCAGTTGTAAAGTAAAACAGTAGTGTGTTTGGTAAACTATAGTTGAAAAGGTACTTTTGGCAAAAATATCAATGTTGCAGTGTTTGGTAAATCTTTATGTAAAACAGTTGTGACTGTATAAAATAACCAAAAAAAGCGTAGTATTAGTTGTGCTATAAATTTAATTGCTTGACAAACAAGGATCAATTATCAAATAGGGGTGTGATATCCACACACCCCATTTTACTTCTCACACACATTTTTAATTTTCGACCGTCAGATCGGATGAATTGAAGAAGATCAACGGACAGAAATTATAAAAGGGTGTGTGAGAAGTAAAATATGGTGTGTGGATAGCACACCCCATTAAATATACTTTAGTGTTTTTAAAATATTTATATCTTAATTTAAATCTATTATACATACTAATTAATACGACAAAATATTTTAAAACATTAAAATCTTTTAAACTGAATAGTAAGAATGATCAGAAGATCTTCAATGCTAATTTTTTTGCTATTTCAGCATTTCGGCTAGCGAAATGACTAAAACTCTTATAACTAGTCAATTTATCATGGGATGTGCTATTCACACACCATATTTTACTTCTCACACATCACTTGATGATTTATATCCGTTGATTTTCTTCAATTCATCCGATCTGACGGCCGAAAATTAAAAAGATGTGTGAGAAGTAAAATGGAGTGTGTGGATATCACACCCTTTTATCATAAGCATCTCCAACACTAATGGTTATTTTATAAAAAAGAATTGAACTGGTTTATTATTTAAAATCCCCATCTTTTCATGTTTTATTATTAGGGGTGGATTTGGTATGGTTACCGTACCAAAACCCTTGTACCAATTATCGTACCAAACTTTCGGTTTGATAAAATCTATTACCATTACAGTACCAAACTTTCGGTATTGCCAAAAATTCAGTTGGCATGGTATGGCAATGGTAATTGCCATTTTGTTTTGGGACAAAATCTGTTTTTGTTTTTTTAACCCAATTCAAGGGCAAAACTTTTTTTTTGTGGGTACCTTTATCTCATACATTATAGATTAAATTAATCTATTATTCATCATTCACAATTCACACACATAATAATTCAAATGATGCATCAAGATTCATCATGAAAATTAAGCTTACAATTCAAATAGAAGTTACGAACCAAAACAAATAGAAGTTAACAATCCAAATAGAAATTAAAGTTTCAAACCAAAGGAAAATTGGAAGCAAACTTCAAAAAAGAGAATTCATTGATCAGTTATTCAACCTTGAAATGTCGAAACTTTTGGAGGAGGCATTGAACTTGTAGAAGATTGAGTTTGTGTCAAGCCTACATTACAAACAAAGAAAACATATTAATTAGTAGCAAGAAGAATTAAAGTTGAAAATCATTTAATAACGAATTTACTAAAAAAATTAAAACATATATTTCTTGTTTTCTCTTCTTCCATTTCCTTGTAAAATTGAAGCATATCTTCCATTGGTTCATTGTAGAAGTTTACTTCATCTGCCCTAAGTCAACCACTAGCACGCACTAGTGGCTCCATTATTTTAGGAGTCAAGGATACACTAAAAGGGTCCACAACCCTCCTCCCTAGGCTAAATGCATTTTCACTAGCAACAATAGAAGTGGGGGTTACAAAGATATTTTGGCTATTTGTGAAAGAATTAGGAACTCATTTGTGTTTGATTTCCACAATTTCAAGATATCAAAGTCACCAACAACAATGCTAATATAAGTAGGGTTTTATTTTCAAATTATTAGAATATTATAAATATGTGTTATATAATTATCTATTATATAATTTATAAATTATATATTATATTGTATTTTTAGTTTGGTACGGTAATACCGTGGTAATGGTATCCATTACCAATACCGTACCATTACCGATTGGTATAAAAAATTTGGCACAAAATCGGTATGACACAGTTGGCAATTCAGTTGGCATGACAATTTGGCAAAAAAATCCACCCCTATTTATTATCATAATTAAAATTAGGCTTCATTTTTCTAGAAGCACCTCTCAAACCCTCTTTCTCTCACGTGGCTCAATTTTATTTTCCGTTCTCATCCTTTCTACCTTCTTCCCATTTCACATTTTCTTTCTCAATCTTCCTCTCTCCATGCGATCTCTTTCTTTCTCAATTGAAATCCTAAAAAAAATTCCACCGTGTTGGATGGTTTGTTGGTGGGTCAGATCAAAGGCTCAAAAACCAGGTTGAAAATGGAGAAGGGGCCTGGGATAGCTTTGCTTGGTCCACCGCTCCAAGGTCTTGAAGTACGACATCACGATTTTGAACAACCTCAAAAAAAATATCTAGTCTCAGCATGGAAGGTGAGTGTTCGAGCTTCGGATTGTTGGTAATTCCATCTGGGTTTTTGTTAGCTTAATTGGGTTGTGGGGATATTACTGTAGACATCGAAATTTCGGTAAATAAATGTTGACCGATAATCAAAGTTTCAACGCTCATGTATTACATAAATTTTACACGTAGCGTGTGTCTAAACAAAAAATCGAAATAAGTTGGAAAAGTCATCAAACAGGACACGTGTCAACACCTGGCAGAAACGACTTATTTCATCTGGAATATTATATTCAAAATTAGGCCTTGGAAAATTCTATAAATAGAAGCAAATTTCATTCATTTCATTTCACCAATTCATATTACACCAAAACCTTAAAACTCTGAAACTCTGAAACTTCGAAGTTCTCAAGCATCCAGGTTCCCGAAGAATCAAGAAAGCCCTCTTCGTTCTTCGTTCATCGTTCTTCCAAGATTAAGCCCCGACGGCCCTTTGAAGAACTTCCACCAATTCAAGATCAAGCCCCGACGGCCCTTGAAGAAAGTGTTCATTCGTTCATCATCCATTCATCATCCGTTCATCCCAAGATCAAGCCCCAACAGCCCTTTGGATCAACAACGTCGACAAATTCATACATCCAACCGTCCTTCAAGATCAAACCCAAAAGCCCTTGAAGATCCGTTCATCACTGTTCTTCAAAATCAAGCCCAAAAGCCCTTGAAGATCTGTTCATCACTGTTCTTCAAGATCAAGCCCAAAAGCCCTTTGAAGATCCGTTCATCACCGTTATTCAAGATCAAGCCTCAACGGCCCTTGAAGAAACACTTATCCTCAAGATCAAGCCCCAATGGCTCCCTGAAGATCCGTTCAAATCCACCTTCAAAGATCAAGCCCACGGTCCTTGAAGAACGTTCATCCTTAGATCAAGCCCAATGGCTCTTTGGATCAATCGCACATCCACAAATCAACACCTTACAGAGATTGAATCAGAGGATCAAATTTGAGAGAGATTGTAACCAAAAATCATCAAATACAAATATTATTTTGTGCACGTTGTTCTTGTCTCTTTCCTTTCAGGAAAAATTCGTGTTCACAATTACCATCAGAGGCAGACTGGATATCGCCATCGAAATAGCCATCTGGCTCTGCCGTGGATAGAGAGGGTTGGTGCAATCTTGCCTGCTGCATTACCGCCTCAACTTCGATGGAATCCAAAATAGCTCACCGAAAAAAAGAAGAAGGAAAACTAATGAAAAAGGCTTGAAAACTTTGAGTTTTAACAATAAGGACAAAATAAAGGGTAAAGTAAATAGTACCATGTTTGACTTTTTAGTGTAAAAGTGTGGTTTTTCGTTAAAATGAACAGTACCGCGGGTTTTCGACGACAACCATTCTTCTCAAGCCATCACACCACTACCAATGTTTATATTTTTTTAACCTAATTTGGCCTCTGAATCTTTTTAAAATGTTGGGAATATTGCTTTTGTATTGCTCTTTTCATGATACTTAACAATTTTAAAGTTATGAGATTGATAATTTGAGATTTTGAGTTATAAGATTGTAGTTTGATGATGATTTTTTTTTAATGAATTGAAAGGTTTATAAATTCTTCTAATATTTATTTCGACATAACTCAGAAAGCTTTATTGTACTTGGCTCAATACACTAGATCCGACATCTCTTCCACTGTGAATCTTTTGGCAAGATACAACAATGCGCCCACACGCATACACTAAAATGGTGTTAAAGACATTTTTCGCTACCTCAAAAGTACGATGGATTTGGCCTTGTTCTACACCCACGAATCCTCGAGAGGAGTTGCCGCCCCCTTCGGTCTTCGGGTTGATTCTCGCCTTGTTAGTTATGCTAATGCAGGTTATCTGTCTAACCCACATAGGGCATGTTCTCAAACGGGTTATGTCTTTACTGTTGGAGACACCACAATATCTTGGAGGTCTACCAAGTAATCGCTAGTTGCGACTTCTTCGAACCATGATAAGATTCTCGCCTTGCATGAAGCCCCACGTGAATGATTTTGGTTGAGAGTAGTCATGAAACATATTTGAAGTACCAATGGTATTTCTACCATCGTTGACGTTCCTATGACGATCTTTGAAGACAATGCTTCATGTATTGAGAAACTGAAAAAGGGATACATCAAGGGAGACAACATCAAGCACATTAAGCTGAAGTTCTTTTACTCTCACCAGCAACAATAGCATCAGAACATTGAAGTCAAGCAAACTTGTTCCCAGGACAACCTGGCCGTTCTCTTCACCATGTCATTGCCCAAGTCTACTTTTCAGAAGCGCGTCCCTGGAATCGATATGCGTAAACATTCTGAGTTGAATACCTCATAATTAAATCTCTCTTCTCTCTCTGTGATGCCGGCCCCCTCTCCTTATTTTCTCTGTAATTATTCAGTAAAATAAACCTAAAACATAATTTTTATTTTCCGAAATAGAATATATATATATAGTTTTATAGATATACAACAAGCTTCATTTGCCAAGGGATCCAGCTTTAAATCCTTTTTGCTTCATCCTTGCTGTAGGCTAAAGTTTCCTGCTATGTGTGCTTTTGTTGCGTTATTTAAGCTTTTCCGTTCTTATTCATCTTTGAGAAATTACTTTTTTCTTCTTTTTTTATGTTACATTCGTCCTCGTCGCCATTTTTTTAGCAATAACGCATGTTCCTCTAGAACTTCTAGAAGCATCTTACGTCTGCGGTTCTAGTTCCATAGCAAACTTGGCTGTCATTAGAAGGGATGTACTCGAGTTAACGGTTGAATTGAAAACAAGGAATAGGGTTGGATACGCGCATCCATGATAACATGCATAATTAAAAAAAAATATTTGTCAAAATTAAAAGCAAAAACAAGGAATAGTGTTGGATTCGTATATCCAGTTGTCATTTCGTCTTCTACGAAAATAACAAATTGACTTCCCCTCATACGCGTCATTGATTAAATCCCAGTTGCCATTTCGTCTTCTAAGAAAATAACAAATTGAAATTTGTCAAATCCTTTCATATTGGATAATTGCATCATAGTAAACATGGGCCAGCTGGTGTCCATCTTCATGCAATTAAAAAAGGAATATTCTATCAACACACTCTATTTTACTTCTCATACACCATTTGATAATTTATGTTTATTGATCTTCTTCAATTTATCTGATCCGAAGGTCGAAAATTAAAAAGGTGTGTGAGAAGTAAAATGGGGTGTGTGGATATCACACCCCTTAAAAAATCTCCATTGGTGGGAGTACAAAGCCTTTTTTAATAAAGAAAACTAATGAAAATGGTTTGAAAATTTTGACTTTTAATGATAAGAACAAAATAAAGGATAAAGTGAATAGTATCAAGATTGACTTTTTAATGTAAAAATATGATTTTTCGTTAAAATGAACAGTACATGGAGCTTTTCGTTAAAGTTCCATTTTTAATAATCATGACCTTTTTTTTATATCTCACCGTAGCACCTTGAATGCACTATCCTTGTAATACTCCTCTTCCAATAAACATGCAACAGCGTTTCAGTTTTGGAATCGAACTGAAATCGAAGAGGCGTTTGCTTTCTCAAAAGCTGGGCTGCTCAGAGACCACGAGGGTTGATCTCAAAAATCGAAGAGGCGTTTGCTTTCTCAAAAGCTGGGCTGCTCAAAGACCACGAAGGCCGATCTCAGAAATCGAAGAGGCTTGCTTTCTCAAAAGCTGGGCTGCTCAGAGACCACGAGGGCCGATCTCAGAAATCGAAGAGGCACCTACTTTTCCAGCCTTGTCAGCACTTGTCACACGCACACTCAGCTTTGCGGAAATTATGGGCATTCTGTCGAAGATTTCTGGCGAAGTAGAAAGCACATGAATCGTACTGTTCAATCACCCACTTCCCACACGCAACAGTAGCTCATGGGTACCACATATAACTTTGCCAAAGTTCTCTGACAAAGTTGAGACACGTGAAGCTTGCAGCTCCCACTACATCGCTCTGACCAATAAGGGTAAAAGAATAGCAAAGAAACAACACTAACAAAGTTTAGACACATAAATTTTGAAGGTCTAGCTACCATATTATTACCCACAAGGGTAAAGGAACAGTACCACTGCTGGATAATTGGAAAGTCCCGGTGTGTCAACCTCTGTGCTTCGTGGCAAGGTAGACTAGCAAACATGCTCAACCTTTACTCACATTCGAGAAAACACTCCCAACAAGATTGCTTGCTCCAAAATCGAAGAGGCACCGCCCTCCGAATCTTGAGAGCCAAACTCCCAACACGATTACTTTCTCAAAAATCGAAGAGATGGTAAAGGAACAGTACCACTGCTGGATAATTGGAAAGTCCCTGTGTGTCAACCTCTGTGCTTCGTGGCAAGGTAGACTAGCAAACATGCCCAACCTTTACTCACATTCGAGAAAACACTCCCAACAAGATTGCTTGCTCCAAAATCGAAGAGGCACCGCCCTCCGAATCTCGAGAGCCAGACTCCCAACATGATTACTTTCTCAAAAATCGAAGACATTGCTCTCCGAATCTCCAGACCCCAGCATGATTGCTTTCTCAAAAATCGAAGAGGTATCGTTCTCCGAATCTTGAGAGCCAGATCCCCGACAAGATTGCTTGTTCGAAAACCGAAGAGGCACCACTTTCCCAACTTCAAGAGCTGGATCTCCTTGGATAAAGCTTGTCTGTAATCTTCACACGCAACATCAGCTTTCCAGATACCACAGACCATTTTTTCAAAGTGCTCTGACAGAGTTAAAACTTGTGAAGCTGGCAGCTCCCACTACCGTGCTATGACCAAGCAGGGTAAAGGAATAGCATTATTACTTGATGTTAGGGAGACTCCTATATATGTCGACCTCCATCCCCAACGGACAGGCAGACCTGCAAAAATGCTCAACCATTCCTCTTATATGAGAGGGCACTCCCAACGAAGCCTTTCGAAATATTCAGCTTTCTTTCCCCCCGATAATACTTCTGTAAACAAGCTATACTAGAGCAAGAATATCTCATATCATCAGGGTTAAAAGCAAGAGTATCCCATATCATGCTTTTTCCCCGTCTTTTCCTTTGGCCTTGTTCTTACCTGCAAGACAAGGAGAAAGAGAGCAATCAGTCAGCACTTGGAATCAAGTTTCCAGCCAGGAACTGACTGCCTGGAACCCCTTACCTGATTACTTACCTGGGATTGCTCTCGAGTACTCATCTTCAACATCTTATGCTTCCAGGGAAGATACCGCATCTGCCTGAGGAACATATAGGGCAAGTGAGAAGGATACAAGGAAGCATGTGGAGACAAGCGTAACAGCACACGTGCCGATACATCCACTACTCTGTCAAAAGCAAAAGTATCCCATATCAGCAGGGTCGAACGTACTCTAGATTTGATAGACTTGTTTTGACCCTCAAATTCTTCAGTCGGCCTTATACTCTGGAGGAAACCAGAAAACCCTCCAGCCCAGTTCAAGAATAAGCCTGTGGAAAGTTACTTCTTCAAAAGCAAAAGTATCCCATATCATCTCTTCTCATTTTTCTTCTCTTTATCCTTCATGCTGCCTGCAAGATAGGGAGAATGTGAACAATCAGCCGGAGCTCTGATTGCTTACCTTGTCTGTCACCTCTTTCAGCAGATCCCCTAGCTCGGCGACTTGGGGGACTCCTACTACATGGTTTGTATCGCGCTTGACCAAGCCTGAAACTACAAGTAAGCTTCAAGTGACATTGATACATTACCTTGTGCATCTCCACCAGTTACAGATACCACCCCTGGATGGAGAAAGAGTACTTCCAGAGAAGATGCCACATCTACCTATGAGACAGATAAGGAAAGTCAAGACGATACCACACTCCGGTACTTAGAAGTTTCATGGTTACGAGATCATTCTCCCACAATATTTCCTAATGTCATTTGTACTAAATCATTCACTTGTACTCACTAAAGGAGAGCTTGAACTTATGTACTTGTGTAAACCCTTCACAATTAATGAGAACTCCTCTATTCCGTGGACGTAGCCAATCTGGGTGAACCACGTACATCTTGTGTTTGCTTTCCTATCTCTATCCATTTATATACTTATCCTCACTAATGACCGGAGCAATATAGCGAAGATCACAAAAAGTGACCGTTTTCGCTGCCTAGGATCTATCTTGCAAGAGAACGGAGAATTAGATGGAGATCTCAACCATAGAATACAAGCTAGATGGATGAAGTGTAAGAGTGCATCCGGCGTGTTGTGTGACCGTCGTAGGCCACTGAAGCTCAAGGGAAAATTTTATTTTATAGGACGGCAATAAGGCCAGCGATGTTGTATGGCACAGAATGTTGGGCGGTGAAGCATCAACACGTACACAAAATGGGTGTAGCGGAGATGAGGATGCTTCGTGGGATGTATGGGCACACGAGAAAGGATAAAATTGGGAATGAGGATATCCGAGGTAAAGTAGGAGTAGCCAAAATTGAAGGAAATATGAGAGAAAATCGGTTCCGGTGGTTTGGACATGTGCAAAGAAGACCTACTGACGCTCCGGTTCGAAAATGTGACTACGGGACAAAGGTTCAGGGCCGAAGGGGTAGAGGAAGACCTAGGAAAACTTTGGAAGAGACCTTAAGAAAAGACTTGAGTACTTGGATCTAACGGAGGACATGACACAAAACCGAGCGCAATGGCGTTCTAGGATTCATATAGCCGACCCCACTTAGTGGGAAAAGGCTTTGTTGTTGTTGTTGTTGTTGAAAGAGGAGTATTACAAGAAGGATTTGGATCTGTTTCGGACCTTAATGTTCAAAGCTTCCTCATCCATAAATTTGGGCCACACAAATAGAATCCAACGGTCTCTATTAATCCACATATAACCAACAGTCTTGATTTGACTTGCTTACCAATCAGCGGTTTAGATTTGTGAATGAGGAGAATCTGGACACTAAGGTTCGGAATGGATCCAAATCCTTACAAGAATAGTGCATTCAAGGAGGTACAGTATGATATAATAAAAAGGTTAATGGCAAGGGAAAAGGATTCCCTCTAGATCCATTATGCTAAGGATCTCTACATCTCAGCCGTTCATCGTGTATCGTGCGAATAATTTTCGTCTAGTATTATTTGTATTTAATTTTAAATAATAAAATTCAAATGATTTCTAACAATACAATACACAATGAACGGCTAAGATGTGGAAATCCTAATAGATTTGGAGGGGATCCTTTTTAAATGGCAACGTATAACAACTGCAAGCAACAAAGAATAATAAAGTAACTGACAAGAATTCAATTTACATCAAGATCTTCACCACTAGAATATGCCAAAAATACTTGTCATGAAAGTCTCATTACTATCAAAGCAACCTAAACAAAGTGACAGGCAAGTGACCTTTTAATAATAAGAAAAACTAATAAAAATGGTTTGAAAACTTTGAGTTTTAACGATAAGGACAAAATACAAGGTAAAATAAATAGTACCATGTTTGACTTTTTAGTGTAAAAATATGATTTTTCGTTAAAGTGAACAGTACCGCGGGCTTTTCATTAAAACTCTCTTTATAATAATGGTGGAAAGATATTGTATTTTGCATAATGTTGTGAGTTCGAATTTTATTGGTGGTTAATTTAACATCTAACTTATTAGCGTTATCGTTGGACATAAAAAAGAACAAAATTAAGTGACAGGCACGCCACAAATCTGTGGGCTCCCACAGTGGTGACGAACATGCATGAAAGGTGGCATGTTCTTAAAATTTATCGGTGGTGTAGCGAAAGAGGGTTCTAAAGTCCAATACCTAATTTGGAATATGCTACATGATGCTCTCCTACATGTTTTCCATTAACTTAAAGGAATTTCGGTACTTTTGCTACGAAGCTAATATTTGAGCTGCCAGTGATTTTAATTTCTATGATTAGAGCAACAAACTTAAGAGAGATGTAGCCGATCCATAGTGGCTTTCTTTTTCCTTTCTTCTTTTAAATAACTAATAAATATAAAATACGAAAAAGTGTGAAATTGGCTATTTGAAGCAACCCAATTAATGAGATATTGAAATTGATATCAAATGGAATAATCTGTAATTTAAAAACTATATAAGTGTTTGTCTGACTAGTACTAAGCTCATATATGTTAGTTTACTCACAGCGGAAGAAGTCAAATTGAAGCACAATTTACTAAAAAGTTCCTAGTTATCTAAGATTCAATTTGGTGAACATTTTAATATTATCAAGTTTAGTTGCAAGGACTTATCTATTTGTGGATAATGATGAGCATATATCACAAACAAACTGAAGATAAGTATACTAGAAAAGCAATAAATTGCACGGGATGTTTTTGAACAGAGCAATCCACCTTTGGGTTAAAAAAACTAAGGACTCTTCACCGAGTCCCATCCACTAGTGAAATCAAGATCCTTATAAAGTAACAACACAAACTCAATTCCTAGATCCTAATCCACAGAGTAGCTTGTACCTTTGTACAACCTTACCTTTCACGAAGTGAACTCCTTCGGTCTTCACGAAGTGGCAGCTCCTCTTGAGCTCTTCACCTTATGGCATCGAGAATCCAATCAACTTATGAAAATAAAGTTATGATGAAGTTGATGTAAATCTGGATTCTATTGTCTAATCAGTTTCACTAGTCAAACCTTTGAAAGATGAAACTGATGCAAATCCAAAAAGAGGTAAGCTCAAGATTTGAAAAGCTTGACCTAAAACAAATATCAAAATCACAAAAATAATGCAGCCTTAATATGCAATGATCTGGGTATTTAGTGCATGAATGTGACTTTGTGGCTAGGGTTTTCAAGTAAGAATAAAAGGAGCAGCTCCCAGTTGAAAATAATCATTCTTAAAAAAATGTAAATCTCCTAGCCAAGTGAAAATGAAACCCTAAATGAAGCTTTTATAGTGGGCTTTGTTTCAGACAAAGAGAGGGAAAGAAAAGACCACATGTCATGTGCAAAAGTAAATAGAAAAGATCTAGGGTTGAAAAATATTCTTAGGGTAAAAACTGTCAGAAACCCCATGCGGGTTGTCTTAAAGTGTGTGCCCAACTCGCGTGAAAGTAACGAGAAGTTCTGACTAGACAGAACCAATAGATAGAATGAACTGGAAATAATGGCTTGAAATCCATATGTATGAACAAACATTTGATGAGAGAAATTAAGTTCTTAAAATGATATTTCCAACAGCATGGTCCCAGAGAAGAAATTAAAACCCTAAAACTAACTAGAGCATATGTGGTACAATTTACAACATTTGACAAGGAATGTCAAATAATAAAGCTAAACTTCATAGATATGATGAATGAAAATAAATAATTAGAGGGGGGCAGCCTCCACTAGACAAATAGGTTAGCCAATGGCTTTCCACATTGTACAGTGTTTTCTTTACAATGTTTTCTAATGACAATTTAGCTCTCCTTAGAGCATCTCCAATGGAAATCCCTATTTAGGGACTCCCACCACCACTTTTGAGTATTCATTTAAGAATTTAAGGGGTGTTGATGCATAAAACCGGAGGTCTTGGAACAATGTAAATCCGACTGTGAATCTGCAAGAAATGTAAATAACACAAGATTTATCGTGGTTCACCCCAAGGTATGGGCTACGTCCACACTGATTATGTATTTCTCTAAATGAGAGAGAGCTCTGAGAGTGAGAGCTTTGAGAGGGGGTGAGAAGGCCTAGGAATTGGCCTCCCCTAATTGTGAGAGTGAGGAGTCCTTTTATAGAATAATGGCTCCTCACTTATTACATATTTGCCCATTTCTTTATTACATAATTACATTTAAGTCCCCCAAGTATTTATACGAGATCTAAATACGGAGGCACTAAGTATGGTATAAACAGTAGTCCTCCAAGTCTTCAGTCAAGAGAGTCTTTTGGCTGAAGACTTGAAATTCAGTCTATGTGTGGGCCGAAGTAACTAGATGTTGTCTTGAACTTGATGCTCGATATGAGGCGGTGCTCAATCTGAAATGATGCTCAACTAGAAGTAGCACATGCTGCGAGGCTGCTCGACTCGTGGCTTATGTTGCCTTGGTTGGCTCGGCTTGTGGCGTTGAATGTGAGGAAGTTCCTTTTATAGAATAAGGGCTCGCTCCTCAATACATAAATGACGGGCTAGAGATGATGCTCGCGACGAGGCAGTTGCTCAGTAGGCGGCGATGCTCTCTAATGATGGTGAGGGAGTCATTTTTATAGAATAATGGCTCGCTCCTCAATACATAAGTGATGGGTTAGGAGTGATGCTCGCAGCAAGGCGGTTGCTCAGCTGGCGGCGTTGCTCTCTAATAAAGGTAAGGGAGTCCCTTTTATAGAATAATGGCTCGTTCCTCAATACATAATTGATGGGCTAGGAGTGATGTTCGCGGCGAGACGGTTGCTCAGCTGGCGGCGTTGCTCTCTAATGAAGGTGAGGGAGTCCCTTTTATAAAATAAGGGCTCGCTCATCAGTACGTGAATAATGGGTGCTCTCTAATGAAAGTGAGGGAGTCATTTTTATAGAATAAGGGCTCGCTTCTTAATACATAAATAATGGGCTAAGTCCCTCAAGTATTTTTCATGAGGCCCAGTTGAGGCCCAATATATGGTACATAATGTAGTCCCCCAAGTCTTCAGTCAATAGAATTGTTGGCTGAAGATTTCAAATTGAATCCATGTATGGGCTGAAGTGACGGTTGTTCGGATGCGGTATTTGTATACCCTACACTGAAGCTTTGTAGGTGAAGCTTTGCAAGTGAAGCTTTGAAGCTGGAGCTCTGTAAATGAAGCTTTTGAAGCTGGAGCTTTTGTAAATGAAACTTTTGAAGCTAGAGCTCTGTAAATGAAGCTTTTGAAGCTAGAGCTCTGTAAATGAAGCTTTTGAAGCTGATTGACATGAGTGATGCTCATGAATGTTTATGTTGATTGACATGAGTGATGCTCATGGATGTTGTCATGAGTGATGCTCATGAATGTTAACATGAGTGATACTCATGAATGTTGACATGAATGATGGTCATGAATGTTTATGTATGATTGTCATGAGTGATGCTCATGAATGTTTATGTATGAATGACATGAGTAATGCTCATGTATAATTTGGAGTACTGGGCGTACTTTTGATCACCTGGTTAGTGGCATGAAGGAGAGTACGGGTTGTACATTTCATCACCTGTTTAGTGGTATGAATGGCTAGTTGCCAAATGATATTAGAGTACGGGTTGTACATTTCATCACCTGGTTGGTGGCATGATTGGCTAGTTGCCAAATGATATTAGAGTACGGGTTGTACATTTCATCACCTGGTTGGTGGTAATAGCGGCAGGTTGCCGAATAATTGTGGAGTACTGGGCGTACTTTTGATCACCTGGTTAGAGCTATTTTGGGCTTATGGGCATTCGCCCTCCACAACATGCTAGCCCATTTATTTTTGGGCTTTGCCTTTTTTTTTTTTTACCCTCTGATGGGATTTATACAGATGTCTCCGAAAAATAAGAAAAATAATTTACATCATTCAGAAATAAGAAAAGTAAATCACATTATTCTGGTGGGGCGTTTATTCCTTCATGTTGCTTTCTCTTTTACTTTCTCTTTTGCTTTCTGCTTTTGCTTTCTCTTTTGCTTTCTCTTTTCCCTTAACATCATGGTGTCGTCTGTGAAGAGTGGGAACATGCACTCCTTCATGATGAGAGTCTTTATCTTTTTTCAGAACTTGATGCCTTTCTGAATGGCTCCAGCTATCACATTCGAGAGCATCTTCTGTATGGGTGGTTGAGAGACCACACAGGCCCACCCCGCCAAAATAGCATATGCCGACCCCATGTGCCTTCTTCTGGTAGTAACTGTTGAAGGCGTACAATTGGAATTGGAGACCACGTAGGAGAACCTGTACTTGTACCAGAATTACCCACGTGCCTTCTTCTGGTAGCACATGCCGACCCCACGCTGCAATTGGAATGCTCACTTAAGACTGAACTAAACATGCCGACCCCATGTGCCTTTTTTCTGCTTTTTCTCCTTTCCATTATTCTCATACCTGGTAACTCATACTGCTTTGGTGAGGCCACGTGACCAGTTCCGTTCCCATTCCCCCTTTTTCTTTTCACTTTTCGGTTCCCACTGCTTTTCTCTCTGTCTCTGTCTCGGCATGCGTCAGGCAAATTATTGAAACAGATTGGAAATTAGAATCTCTCCCTGAAGCTCTGTGTTGTTGTGCCACCCCGTCACCTGCTTCACGTACTTCTTCTTCCCCATCTGGTCAATCCGTTTTCCTGAGTTAGAAAACACTAAAGCTGGCGTCGACACCGTGGAAGACGGAGATGGTGAGTTGGAAAGCACCAAAGCCAGCGCTGACGCCTTGGAAGATGGAGACGGCGATGGCGATGGCTCGGCCAAAGGGTTTTGGCTCAGCTGTGCAGTCATCAAACCCTTCTCTAAATCCGTATCACCTCTTTGCTCAATTGGGGACACCATGAAAATGCTGCTTGCGAAGAACTCAGAGTGAGTAGAGGAAAACAATGCGAGAAGACTTATATTGTGCTGGTCTGCTGGGTTAGCTGGGTAGAAGTAAAAGTAACGATGGGCATCGACATTTGACGGGGCCGTGGCCGTGCTTGATCTGATCCAGCCCCAATACCACCAGCTTCCTGAAGGGGGTCTTGAACAGAAACGAAGTAGCTGGTGTGCACCGACGTGAAGTTCCTGCGAGCAAGAAGACGACTCGGGAGGCGTTGGCTGAGAAAGGTCCTCATTTCCAGTTGGCGGTTAAGGGATAATAACACTGCAAGTTTCTGCTCAAGCTTCAAGTTGAAAATCGTTGATTCTTCCCTCAAGCTTCAAGTTTCTGCTCTACTATCTATCTTATCATATAAAGATAATCGCAGGAGATCTGAAGTCACACGTGCGTGCTTAATAATAACAGCTGCAACAAATTCGGAGTGGAGCGACAGGACAATACCGTCACTGTGACAAATTGACAATTTGACAAACTGACAATCGAATTGAATGCGGTGGTTGTGGTGGTGGTTGTTGCAGTTGCAGAGAGACTGAGTGAGAGAGAATGTGGCTCCGTGGGTTTTCTGGAAAAGTTTTGGGTTCTTGGTTTCTGTAGATCCACGGTGGAGGTGAGAAATTAAGAGAGAACCGACATAACTTTTTGTGTCGATTCCCACAGACGGCGCCAAATGTTGATGCACAAAACCGGAGGTCTTAGAACAACGTAAATCCGACCGTGAATCTGCAAGAAATGTAAATAACACAAGATGTATCGTGGTTCACCCCAAGGTTTAGGCTACGTCCACACTGATTATGTATTTCTCTAAGGGAGAGAGAGCTCTGAGAGTCAGAGCTTTGAGAGGGGGTGAGAGGGCCTAGGAATTGGCCTCCCCTAATTGTGAGGGTGAGGAGTCATTTTATAGAATAAGGGCTCCTCACTTATTACATATTTGCCCCTTCCTTTATTACATAATTACATTTAAGTTCCCCGAGTATTTATATGAGATCTAAATACGGAGGCACTAAGTATGGTATAAACAAGGGGAATCTTTATGTCCTTAAAGGAATATTGCCTCCAATAGTAGAGTCCTTATGGTAGAATCCCTACATTTAAAATTTTTATGGTTTTACGTGATAATTTAATTAGGTGCACATGTTTTGCTTATGTTAACATTTTTTTTAATTAATTAAAAGCATTAAAAGCAAAATCTTCAATCAAGATTGTGGGTCTCGTTTTCCATTCAAGATACACATTTTTTTGTTTATGTTAACCATTTTTTAATTAATTAAAAACATAAAAGCTACAATCAAGATTGTTGGCCTCTTTTTCCACTCAAGGTTGTCTCTATACAATCCCTACATGTGAGGACATACACTACGTATCCGGTGAGTCACTATACTTTAGGGACTTATTTTCCGATTTATTTTGTCCCTATATTTATTGTATCCCTATTTTATACGGTGGTTGTCCATATTTAGGAGAAAAACTTGTGTGGGGCTTGGCTTCCTACTGGATTTTGTTGAGTAGCCCTACAATCCAGTCAAAACTCGCCATGTGGTAATTTTTAAATATAATATTTATCATTTAAGTTTTTCATATTTTTCTCTTCTATTAATTAATACTAGCATATGGGCATACACAAAATGTGTGTGAAAGTTTTTTATTTTTGTTTTTTGAAGGAGAAGGAGAGAGGAAGATAGTAATAGAGAATGTGGGAGTAGGAAGTTTTTTTTTTTTTTTTTTTTTTTTTTTTTTTTTTTTTTAGTTTTTAATTAGAGATACGTTAGGATTACATGTAGGTGAAACTTTAACAAAAACAAAATTTAGTTGTGTACAATTAAATTTCTGCCTATATTTCTTATTCATGTTCAGTTTTAATTAAAGGGTTAAACTGGTAATTTCATAGGATTTTGATTGACAATGAGTGTTTTATTAATATGTAATGGGAAATTTTATTCAAACCCGTTTGTTGTATCTCTGCACCCAACTTATAAAATTTCTCTATCACATTTCCAAATTTGCCCTTAAATAATTGATAAAAAAAATTATATTAAAACTCAAAACATTATTTTTATCTCTACATCCATCCATTTATTCATGTAAACTCAACTCAGACGCCGGTTACACTTTCACTGATGTTGTCGACGGCCACCATTCCCCTTCACCTTTTTTTCCTTTTCTTTTGTTTCTTGAATTTCCTTCAGTTTTTGGGGATTCAATCAACTCTTGTTCATGAATACGCTTAACTTCTATCTCAACCTTGTTTGACCTCAGACGAAGAGTATTTGCGGAGAAAATTTCTTGTTCGAAGTCAAGATCTTCTCGTTCTGTTCAATATAATCAGCATCGTCATCATACCTAGCCTTTATGAATCTTCCTTTGCTATTTGATATGTGAAATTTAGCACTAGCTACCAGTAGGTTTAGCTCTTCTTGCACAAATGCTTCCCATCCCCAAGCTTGATTCTCTCTGAGCTCAGAATGGGGATCCTCCTGACCAGCTTATATGGACCATTCAAATTTAATCCAACGGTTGCAATTATTATAACTTTTAGAGAGCACTCCTATTTGAAGTCGTTGGATTAAATTTAAACGATCCAGAAGAGCTTGTTAGGAGGATCTCCATCCTGAGCTCAGGAGAGGATCCTCTTCCAGTAAAATGGATGCTCAATTCATATTTATTGATAAAATATTAGAATTTTCGTTTTTTGTTTACATTTATATTCTTTTGAAAAAAGGCCTGCACAAAAATTCATATTTGATGAACACGAGAATAATTTTTTCCGTAGGATTTAAGGTCTATATTTTATATTTTGATTTCATTTTTCTGATTTTCTTCTATACTCTTTGTATATAAAGCCAATACTAAAGTGAATAGTATTTTTTGGGTCGCAAACTTCACAAAAAAAAAGTGGATAAAAATGCTCTCAAAACAAAAAAGTTCAAAAGCAATCCAAAATAATGCAGACGTATTTTTGTCATATCAACAGCGTTTTTTAATAATTAATTCTTTCTGTGCATTTTTTATATAAAAACATTTAAAACATGTAAGTCTATCGTAGCACGCTGTAATTCAAAAAATATCTTATGCACGCGCTCAACCGTAATTCAAAAAATATGTTATGCACACGCGTGACTGCGTGCATGAAAGCTGGTATAACTTTTTATCTTCGGTGGGAATCAGCTTAACAGTGGGATATGAATCTTCATGGTGTATATGAATTAGTAGTTGATAATTCCTAATTAATATCCTGAATTAGCAAAAGAGATAATTATGAAAATTTTAAAATAAAAAAATGAAAAGTTAATATTATTTTTAAACTTATTACGTGGTGAGTTTTAACTGGATTGTAATGTCACTAAACAAAATCTAGCGGCAAGCCGAGCCTCATACAAGTTTTTCTCCCTATTTAGGAACTCCACTGAAGATGCACTTAAACTAGTATTTGATTTTTTAGCTATACGAGCAGCTAATCCAGAAGGAAGTGAATCGCTATTTATGAAAGTGAATCATAATAATCCACATTATTTTTGGAAGACAACAAAATAAACATTATTTTTGACCTACGATAAAATAATCAACATTATTTTTGAAACTAGACGAAAATATCTCACTATTTTTATAACTATAACAAAATTACACACTAGCAAGTAAAAATCTGATTAAAACTCATCAAATTCACCATCAATTAATCAAAAAACCAAATCAAACCGCAACAAAAACAATATATTCACATGTTTTATCCAAAAAAAAAAATGAAGAAATGACGGGAAATAGAGTAATGTGTGGGGTGGGGCGTAATGATGTGGGGAGGAATTTAGGTTTTTTATTTAATTAATTTAAATTATATTTTGAAAATAAATAATAGGTAGCATAATGAAAAATGATCTCAACAAAGAGATGCTAATTCTCTCACCTCGAAACTTTAAATATAAGCATTGAAAAGCAAGCTCGGAAGGGTCGGTTAAAAACTTTAAACAGACGGGCTGGTTGAAACGTATAACCAGACGGGCCTACACAAAAAAGAATGGCCAAAATCTAAACATTTAAAAGTAAGCTGAGATGGGTTGGTTAAAAAGTTTAAAGCCTTGTGAAAATGCTCAAGTTCATTTCTACACTGGCATTCCCAATTAAACTACTCCGCAGGAAACAAGCGTTTTATATCACAAAATAAATCATCAATTCCAATAATATAAGCAACATTAAATCCCAAATTCCTCTCTCTTTTTGTTAAGGAGAAAGGTCAACCCCTAAACGCAGAGTGAGATGCAAACATTACAATGGTTAATATCTTCAGACCCTAATTACCCGTTGTGGCCATTCCCATCTTGCCCACGACAATTGCCTAATTACCCTTTTATCACTCCAGAGAGTGTTTTAATTAAACTTAATTTTGTGAATCAGTCTTGACTTGACTTCGGAATCGTAGTGATGTAGTATGTATGTCGACAATCTCAAGCTGTCGAACCATGGTCAAAGACTTTTCGGTCAACAAAAGGAATGAAAATCGTACCGTTTTGAATTCTGAGGCTGCATGAGCAAAATATTTCTTACTGTACGTAAGGCGTTGCAGTTGCACAGCAAGAGTCAGAATGAGCAATATATTCTTACAAGAGGGAAAAAGAGAGATAAAAAGGTAGGACGAGTCTTTTTTTTTTTTTTAATAAAAAATATCATTTACACTAAGGGGAGAGAGGGGTGGGCTACATACTTATGAGGAAGGTATAAAATATCGATTATATCAGAAATATCAGTAGTTTAAAAATACGGAAATTTTGATGGAAATATCGGGATATTATCGATATCGATAAAAATTGAATAAAAACCACGTAAATTATAAGAAAAACTTGGAAATTTTTATTGAAATTTTGCAGGATGTTTATTTAGTCAATTATTTATTAGTTTATTACAAAAGATTGAAAGAAAATGCATTTCATGATAGATATAACTTATTTAAGTTGATTATATAGCGAGCTAGCATACATTGTGAGTGTAGAAAATATGTAGTAATTAATGAAAGAAGTTTAAACACACCATAATCATTTATATATAATGAATTAGTACAATATTTTACACTTTATACATTGCATGGTAAGATACATAAGTGACTTAGCAAGGTTTAAAATATCGATAATATCGGAAATATCAGTAGTTCAAAAAAATTTCTGTAGTCCAAAAACACGGAAATTTCGATTGAAATATTGGGATATTATGAATATTTTAGACCATGCCTATAAGCAACACTATAACAAGCTTGAGGGATATCATTCAAGCTGCTAGCTCTTTACACCCTACGAAGTTCTACATACCCCTCAAGCTTGTAATAGCGTTGCTCATTGGTTGGCTTGGCTAAGATTGCTATTTCAATTGACAATGAAGTAGTTTGGTTTGAGGAGCTCTTAATCTTATTCAGGACCTTTTCGACCAAGATATGATGTATTCTTCTTTTTGAAGTCAATAATAGATTGTCTTTCATTCAAAAAAAATAATAAAATAAAATCTATTGCGTTCTATCTCCTCTCTCTCTCTCTTAATCTTTCGTTCTATCTCCTCTCTCTCTCTCTCTTAATCTTTCTTCTAATCATTTTGTCCATTTCAATCCTTTTTCTTTTCGAAACGAAAAATAAAAAACACCAATACAAAAAGAATATCCCACGCGCTATAAACATATAAGAAAAAACTTCAGACTCTAGACATCCCGTAAGCTTGTCTCCATTTTCATGCAATTACAAAATCTCCCTTAGTGGGAATATAAAGCCTTTCTTAATATAGGTGGGTTCAAAAAACCGAACCGAATTAAAAAAACCGAACCGAACCAAATTCTTTTGGTTCGGTTCGGTTTTAGTGATCTAGAAACCGAACCAAACCAAACCGAACCGAATTAATTAAATTAATTTTTTATTTAATTATTTGTTTTGGGTATTATTTTCTAAACACAATTTGTAAGTTAAAATATACTAAACCCAATGTGTTGCCAAACTTTAAGCTCAAAATATTAAAAAAATGCCTATAAAAACTCTAAACCCTAACCTATTATTTCTCCCCCAGATAAGGTTCTGGAATCAAACCTCCTCCTGAAGTACCTACATCCATCTCCATAGCATTGTCTACTTCTGCCCCAGCTTTCTTTTCCAAATCTACTCTCATATAACATGTAACAGAATCCATAAACATTTATTTTGGGTAGATTACTTGCGTAATTTGTGATGGAAAAGAATCCAACACACACTAAATAAATCCACCCACGCATTACTTTTACTAATCAAGTTGTCAACATGCAGTTACAAGCAAACAACCCTGATCTTTGAACAACATCATACAATTTAACTTTTCTAAGTCATTTGTACGATTTTTGTTTTGTGAGGTTGTTAGTTTGGACTTTGGAAGACTTGATTGATGATTTTAGTTCAACTTTAAATGTTTATTTTCATTGTCTTTGATTCTAGTTAGAATGTTTATGTTATGATTGTGTTGGAAATGTTAAAATTTTAAATTTCAATGTTTTTCATTTTTTGAAAAAAAAAAACAAAAAACCGAAACCGAACAAAAAAAAACCGAACCGAAAAAAACCAAAAAAAAAAGAATCGAACTGAACCGAACCGAAATTTCGGTTTGGTTTCGATTTTGGCAAAAAACCGAACCGATTTGAACCGAACCCACCCATATTTCTTAATACATGACCTTAGATTCAAAATATACAACACTTTCACATCATCTAGATTTAAGACTGAAACTTTTGATCACAAAAGGTAAGGCATGTGATAAAGAAGAAGTTATTTTGTTGATCACAAAATGGCTTGGTAAGGTGACATGCAGACGACAAATCTGGAGCGCCCCCACAGCTAACACCTAGGAAGATGAAAGTAGCATTGTTTTTTAGCAAAAAGAGGGTTCTACCGTCCAATTCCTAAATTTGGAACATGTGTCGTGACATGGACCCGCAAGGGATCTTGCATAAATGATCATATACTCCAAATATGGCTGTTGACTTCTCAGCTATAGGAGCAGCGAGTCCAGAAGGATAAGTTCCGTCAACGCATATGGATCTATTTCTATTATAGTACAAATGGTTGTATAATTAGGTAATAAATGTCATATTTTTTTAATAAGAATAAGGTTCGTCAATGTATATGGGTTCATTTTTATTATAGAAAAATATTGCAAATGATAATGGTACAATTAAATTGTAAGAACAACAATATCTAGTTCACACAACAAAAATTAGGAGACACACGTAGGCACTTTTTGTTTGTCAAAGGTCCACGTAAGCACTTCAACCTTGATTATGGGTATTTATCATAAACAGCTAAATTTTAACCCTTAATTTTATATATGTCAGTTTTTATACAAAATTTCAAAACTCTCAAAGTCAATATGCACAAAACACTTTTTCTGATCTTCCTCAGGAAGGGGCAGAGTGATGCGTCGTGGACAATTTGTGGAAAATAAAAGCCGCTCCATTATCCAACTACGTACCTTTTGTATGTCACTCACGACTAGGTTCGTGCATAGTCCAATTACCATTTAGCATTAGAGTTTGGTTATATTCCTTTTTATATGTAAGAGAGATGTATTAAGTTCGGTTCTCGTAAAAAACAAATTTAAACCGTATTATTACTAATTTATTGTGAGGCAAAACCTACCCCACATTATTGTTCAAAAAAAAAAAAAACATTGGTTCAATCTTCAATGTACCAACAAAGTGCCCTATAAATTGGGGTAGGATTCTCTCCCCTTCTATTTCCATCATCTTCCCTCTCCTCCTCTCACAAATTGCTTTTTATCTTCTTCTGGTCATTAAAAAATTAACACAAAACGTTGACGTGATTTAACTGTGATCGTTCAAATAGGAGAAGAGAGAAGGAGAGGGAGACTAGGAGCTTCCTATAAATTAGCTTGAGTAGTAGGCTGTCAGAAGTGGCCATCAAACAATCAAATATGGAGCTTTCTAAGACCTACTTGTTTGGTACTTGCCTTCTCTTTCTATCTTCTTGTTTTGGTGATCAAGGATCCCCAAACAAACAGTCCACCAAGTTTGCTGAGCAACATGGACTCTCGAAGCATTGGATCAAGAGGCAGGTTCCTAGCGGTCCAGATGCTGATCCTGCAATTTATGAATCAAAGAGACAGCAGGTTCATCGGAAACCTCACTCAAGACACTTATTAGATAATTAAGCTATGGATGCTAGCTATAACTCCATTAGTTTTGGCACTTTCTTTATTTTGTTATAGTCAATAAACAACAGTCTCTATGTTTCGTTTTCTCAGTTGTTTGTTTTGGTTTTGGCAGGTTCCTACGGGTCCAAATCCTCTACAACCGCCTGTGGAAGTGTTGGATGATCCTGCAAAGTATGAATCAAAGAGGCAGGTTCCTACCGGTCCAAATCCTCTACAACCGCCTGTAGAAGTGTTGGATGATCCTGCAAAGTATGAATCAAGGAGGCAGGTTCCTACGGGTCCAAATCCTCTACAACCGCCTGTAGAAGTGTTGGATGATCCTGCAAAGTATGAATCAAAGAAGCCGGTTCCTACCGGTCCAAATCCTCTACAACCGCATGTAGAAGTGTTGGATGATCCTGCAAAGTATGAATCAAAGAGGCAGGTTCCTACCGGTCCAAATCCTCTACAACCGCCTGTAGAAGTGTTGGATGATCCTGCAAAGTATGAATCAAAGAGGCAGGTTCCTACCGGTCCAAATCCTGTACATAACTTCGCCCAACCGCCTGTAGAAGTGTTGGATGATCTTCCAAATTATGATCTTATGAGGCTCGTGCCTTCTGGTCCATAACATGAAGAGTCTCCTGACGAATCACCTTCAAAGGTATATACTCCGCCACCACCATCTTCACGTGCAAATTATGATCATATGAGGCTTGTGCCTTCTGGTCCAAATCATGCAGCGTCTCCTGAGGAACTGCCATCAGTTTCTTCGGCAGGGAAGCCAATGTTCATTGGAAACCTCACTCAAGACGCTTATTGGATAATTAAGCCATGGATGCTAGCTATAGCTCCATTAGTTTTGGCGCTTTCGTTATTTTGTTATCAATAAACTACAGTCTATTTTTCGTTTTCTCAGTTGTTTGTCATGGTTTTTAGTTTGGTTCTGTAATCTGATCAGTTATCAAATCTCTGTACTGTTTTCTTTCAGCTTATGAGATAATCTATATACATACTATATATATCGCATGCAAGGCATTTTATATGTGGCAATCACTGACGGTAGAAAAGTTCAGTAAATTTCCAATTCATTGGGTCTATGCCAGACAATACCAGAAACCTAGGTATATCGACTCGAGCAAACTCTACATACAGAATGTCACAGTTCAAATCATTTTTTTCACGGATATGGTTTTAGGGTTTTAGGGTTCAGGGCTCGTTTATAACGATATGGTTAGCATTTGGGTGCCCAGATCACTGCCTATACTAAAACCCAACCCTTGCTTTGGTTCTTTTATTTCAATCTGTCCTGTCTGTACAAATTATAATATACTGAATTTCTTTTTCTTTATTTTTCTTCCCCCTCTGTTCGCTTTCGCTCTTCGCTTTCTCGCTGCAGTACCTAAACTTCTCAAACCACAGACCAACCAAAACCGAACCCTTTCCTCAAACTCTTCTTTCTCCCTTCTCTCTCTCCTCTCTCTTTTGTCCCCGCGACTAACTGGTACACTGTGGCTGCCGGCGAGGATTTTGATGATTCCGGCAACGACCGCCCTCGAAGTTGGTGTCAGACGATTCCTCATCACATCGGGTAGCTTCTAGATCTATTGCATGTAAAAATCTGTTTCAATTTTCTGGATTTTGTAAATTTTTATGATTTGTAGAATTCTTTGTTTGAAATTCTAGGTTTTGGAGAATTCTTAACTGAACTCTTTTTTTTTTGGAAACTTTTTTTATATATGAATTATTCATTTAGATTCTTCCATTCATATGTCTAAATGATTTTAGGAATTGTTTTATTAATTATTGTCTAGTTTTTTTTCATATTTATTGTTGGTAAGTTTTTTTCTGATTTTCTTATCTTCTGATTTTTTTTTCTAATTTTCTTATCTTCTTGTTAACTTTTGATTAAGTCCAAACAACTTATTACATTTACGCTTGATAATTTTCTTCTTGTTAACATTTGAAGGAAGTCATTAAAAAAAAGGTCTAAATGTTCGACTGAATTCAAATATAAGCACAAGGGCAATGCAAGAACAGGTTTATATACCTGAAATTAGCAGGAGAAAACACTCCAATACAATCATTGATTTTCGGGTTTTCGGTACCAAATTCCAACTTCACCCACTCTGTGTTTTGCCCCTAAAACATCAACAATCAACCCATCAGCCCAAACCACAGGATGAACACTGTGGCAGCATCGCAAGTCAATAACGCTCCGCGATTAGACCAGAAGGGGTCACCAAAACCAAATTAGGCTTTGAATTAAGAGTCTAAATAGTAGTTAGTGAAATGCTTACCCTTAATCCAAGAACAGAAGGAGAGGCTTGAATGTAAGCAGGCTCATCAAGTGCAAAGGTTGCTCTGTGAATAGAAATTCTGGAAAGAGGGTGATTGCCTTCTCAACTTAAAGGGTTGCAACAACAACCACCAACAGAATTGCCAACAGCCTCACTTGTTTCATTTCTTTCATCCCAATTTCACACGCAGCATGAAAAATGAAGAATCTTCGTGAGAACAAGGGAAGATTGCCGCAAACTTTGAGTGATGCAGTCGAACTGAAGTACAAGATTTTTTTGGGTTTCTGAGTTTTCAATGATTGCAAATCGTTAACAACTTTGGGAATCTTAAAAGAAGATTCGACTTTTGCTCCCATTTTTTAAGGGGCGTTTCAGTAAAGAGCTGCTGTGCATTTTGAAGTTGTCGTTTTGTTGCCTGGTTTTTTACTTTTTGTTTTTTTTTGGTTGCCATGCCAGCTTTTGATTGACGACTTTATTTGAGAAGTGATGTTACATTTATCATATTTTTCTTATTATATTTATATTTTAAAAATAATCACAAATGGATTAACGTCAGAATGTTGTTATAATATTTATCTGATATTTTAATTTTCAAATAAAATTTAATAGTTTATTACTGCATCACGCTAAATTTGAAAAATGGTAAGTGTGGAATGACATGGATTTAAAAAAAAAAGAGGATCAATTGGTGACAAAACTATAACAGTCCTATCTTTTAAAAATCGAGAAGACTTACAAAACATTTTAGTCTTTTTTTAATCATCATTGTATGATTTACCATCGTCAGAAAATGGAATCACATTATCCATTTATTCTTTATTGTGTCCAGGTGGGGATGCTAAATGTTGGATGAGTCCAATGCACTCTTTGTTTGACAAAGGGTTGCATCTTTTGTAAAATAATATTTGGGTCTATATATGTAACGAATCGTGCAAAGAATATTTTGCAAAGATAAGTTATTTAATTGAGACTAAGTGACTTTATACAATGAGAGAGCTTACCAAGGAAGTAACCTAGCCTACATTCTAGGATTACAAATATTCACAAATCAATTACAAATAATTCACAAAATAGTTTCTTAAAACTAAGCCAAGATATCAGGAACGAAATCGTTGACTTCTCAACACTCCCCCTCAAGTTGGAGAGTGGATATTGAGAACTCCCAACTTGTGAATAATCCTTGAGAAAGTTTCCTTCCCCAATGGCTTCGTAAGTACGTCTGCAAGTTGATTGGAAGAAGGAACAAATCTTGTGACAACTGAACCATCTTGTATCTTGTCCCGGATGAAGTGACAGTCGATTTCTATATGCCTAGTGCGCTCATGAAAAACGGGGTTAGCAGCGATGTGGATAGCTGCTTTATTGTCACAATGAAGCAAAGCCGGTTTTACAATGAAGCAAAGCCGGTTTTTGATGCAGTACACCTAGGTCTTTCAATAAATATCGCAGCCATGATAATTCACAACAAGTTCCCGCCATGGCTCGATACTCGGCCTCCGCTGATGACAAAGACACGGTCTTTTGTCTCTTTAACCTCCAAGAAATCAATGAAGAGCCCAAAAAAATACAATACCCTGTAGTTGATCTTCGTGTTGTTGGACAACCTGCCCAGTCCGAATCAAAATATGCATTTAAGACCAATTCATTTTGAAAAGAGAAGAACAAACCTTGTTCAGGTGTATTTTTTATATATTTCAAAATCTGAAGGGCTGCTTCCATGTGTGGTGTGCGAGGCTCATGCATAAACCTACTCAGCACATGCACTGAATAGGTTATATCTGGCCTAGTGATTGTGAGGTATATCAGACGTTCCACCAATCTTCTATATTTGGCCAGGTCTTTAAGGATTTCACCATTGTCTGATAGCTTAAGATTCTGTTCCATGGGAAATTCCACGGGGCGAGCTCCCAAGAGACCTTCATCCTTCAATATTTCTAAAGCATATTTCCGTTGAGAAATAAAGATCCCCTTCTTAGAACGTGATACTTCAATCCCAATAAAGTACTTCAAATCACCAAGATCCTTGATTTTGAAACGACCAATGAGGAACCATTTTAGGGCATCAATAGCCCTCGAATCATTGCTCGTAATCAAAATATCATCGACATAAATTAAGAGGGCTGTAAAAGACTTGCCTCGACTCTGAGTAAATAAAGAGTAGTCATCATTGGATTGTACGTAGCCTGTGGATTGAATAGCTTCAGAAAATTTTGCAAACCATTGACGAGAAACTTGTTTCAACCCATATAGAGACTTGCTAAGGAGACAAACCAAGTTCTCCCCCTGTCGCCGAAGACCGGGAGGAGGAGTCATATAGATTTCTTCATGAAGGTCACCATGAAGAAAGGCGTTGTTGACATCTAACTGATGGAAGGACCACTGTCGTGAGGCAGCAAGAGCTAATAAACATCGAACAATGACCATTTTGGCAGTGGGAGAAAACATATCATGGAAATCAATACCCTCAAGCTGGGTATAACCCTTGGCAACCAAACGTGCCTTATAAAGTTCAATGGAGCCATCAGAACGATGTTTGATTTTGTAAACCCAACGGCAACCAATGGGAGATTTCCCTCGTGGAAGAGGAGTAAGAGACCAAGTGCGGTTAGCTTCCAAAGCTTTTAATCAGAAGTCATGGTAGCTTGCCAATGAGGGAAACGAGCAGCTTCGTCGTAAATGCGAGGTTCAACCTGTCGAGTAATATAGGCAAGGAAAGATTGTTATGCATGGGAGAAATGATGGTAAGTGAGGTAATTAGAAAGTGGATACCGTGTACCTGTGGTGTGACTAGACAACGAAGACGATGAAGAAGCTGGTTAGGTAAGCTTGATAGTAGGGCAAACATAGTCACGCAACTTGGGTGGCGGAGAAAAATGACCGTTGGAGCGACGGAGCACCGGGGTAAAAGCAAGGGAAAGCACGGCAGGTGTGGACAAGGTGAGGGCAGGAGCTGCAGGGGCAGGTAGTGCTGCATCATCCACGGAAACAAGAGAAGGTGGCGCGAGAAATGCTGCACTGGCTGAAGAGAGCGGTACAAGAGGAGCCGCAGGTGGAGGAAAGGCGAGAAGGTCAAGTGGGTGGATTACGGAGGGTGACACAGGGTCAAGGAGGTGAGGTATAAGAAGTGGGGTAGGGTGAGACACAGGTTGAGGTGAAGTTGGAGAAGGTGAGGTTTGATATGGAAATATAGTTTCAGGGAAGATAACATCACGACTTGTAAAGATGTGGTGAGTGGTGAGATTATATAATTTGTATGCCTTCTGACCAATTGGATAGCCTATAAAAATGCATTTGTGTGCATGGGGAGAAAATTTGTGAGACACATTGACATCAGTGGCAAAAGCAAGGCAACCAAAAACCCTAAGGTGTGAAAAAGTGGGTGGTTTGGAATATAAACGTTCAAAAGGTGTTTTCTTGGAAAGAATGGGTGTGGGAAGACAGTTAATAGGATAAACGGCAGTGAGCACACATTCACCCCAAAAATGGAGAGGAAGATTAGCTTGAAAACGCAAGGCACGAGCAGTTTGAAGTATATGACGATGCTTGCGTTCTACGACCCCATTTTGTTGAGGCGTATAAACGCAAGAATGTTGGTAAATGACTCTATGATCTTTAAAGAAATCATGAAGGGAAAAAAATTCCCCACCATTGTCGACACGGATTTGGCAAATAGAAGCGTTAAATTGAGTTTGGACAAAAGAGAAAAAATTCTTAGGGATAAGTTGTGTTTCATTTTTGTGTTGGATAAAAAAATCCATGTGAAGCGAGAATAATCGTCTACAATGGTTAAGAAATAGTTGGCTCGAGAAGTAGAGGCAACTTTAAAGGGTCCCCAAATGTCACAGTGAATCAAAGCAAATGGTTTATTAGATGAAATGGAACTGACACCAAATGGTAATCTATGTTGCTTGGCTAAGGGACAAATATCACAAGCATTATTAGACACAAAAGGGAAATGCAACAATTGTTTGAACATAAAATCTAATCTAGGGGCTGACAAGTGACCCAAACGCCGATGCCATAACTCCGTAAGTGAGAGCACAAGGTTACAGAACCACCGAGAATGCTCAAACTTCGCAGGAGCCAATGCCACCAAGTAGTACAACCCTCTTCTTCGCTTACCCAAACCAATCACCGTCCTCGTCGTTAGGTCCTGCATGATACACTAAGAAGGAAAAAAAGTTACGGAACAATTTAATCCACTTGTAATACGACTTACTGACATCAAATCTACTTTAAAGTTAGGCACACATAGCACATCTTGCAATTTAAAAGTAGAACTCAAAGGGATGTGACCAATGGAAAGTATTCGGGCTTGCTCTCCACTTGGCAACAAAATAGGAGACATTTTCTCATTTTTAACACCATCAGTAAGCAATTATGGTGAAGAAGTGATATGATCCGTTGCACCACTGTCGATTATCCATCGATGCAGATGCAAAGGTGATTTTGACAAACCTGTCGTAGCTGCGTTAGCCTGGGGCTGTTCATCATTGCCTTGGCTATTCATAATTTGAAGAACCTATTGAAACTGGACATCAGAAAGCCCAGACATGACGGACTGCATCTCCTCATTGGTAGCTGCATTTGCCGAAACTTGATTAGCCGAGGAAGAACTCCGTTCCTTTTTGGGACTGTTGTTTCCTTTTTGTGGCTTAACCTTATGCAAACGGTGGCCTAATAGATACCTATGAAGTTGATAACATGTATCAATGGTATGGTAGTCTTGATCGCAATGAGTGCAATGCAAAGGTTTGCGGGTAGAAGACTTCGAACCACTTTGACACACAACCATGACTGCTGTGTCTGTAGTAACTCGAGAAGAAGCAAGGCTTCTGTACTTCTCTTCCTGGGAAATTGATGCATAAGCTTGACGAACTGTAGGTAGGGGATTCATCAACAAAAGCTGCCCTCGAACTTCATTATAAGAGTCATTAAGTCCCATGAGAAACTGCATCAACTTGTTTCTCTCATTCTGTGCTCCACAAGTGCAAGAGACAAATTCACTGTAGGACGATAACTCATCCCACAAACTCTTCATCTTCATGTAATACGCAGCAATGGAGAGTTGATATTGTGTAAGTGAAGCAATGTCCTGTTGTAGTTGAAAAATTCGGGGAGCATTACTTTGACAATATCGCTCACGCAATTCCTCCCAAATCGTATGAGCATCAGTCATATAAAGGATACTGTCAGCAATATCCGAGTAAATGGAATTAATAATCCATGCAACCATCATGTTGTTGCATCTCTGCCACGAAGCGTGATCGTTTGGCTTGGTCTTGACAGAAGGTTGTGTGACAGTACCATCAACAAAACCAAGTTTGTTTTTGGCACTCAGCGAGATCTTTATAGCACGAGACCAGGTTGAATAATTATCCCTATTCAGGGGCTTCGAAACCAGCATCATGGCTGGATGATCTAAATGATGGATGAAAAGAGGGTAGGAAACATCAGCCTTAGCATTGGAGTTGCTTCTAGAAATTGCGTGGGTGGCCATGGCAGACGACGGAAAAAAAAAAAAAGTGAAAATAGCAAAAGGCAGCAGAAGGAACTAGGGTTTCAGCCTAGCTCTCGATACCATGTAATGAATCGTGCAAAGAATAGTTTGCAGAGATAAGTTATTCAATTGAGACTAAGTGACTTTATACAATGAGAGAGCTTATAAAGGAAGTAACCTAGCCTACATTCTAGGATTACAAATATTCACAAATCAATTACAAATAATTTACAAAATAGTTTTATAAAAGTAAGCCAGGATATTAGGAACGGTATCGTTGACTTCTCAACAATATAACCATCCACTGACGCATACAAGAGTTCTACTTCTTTGTTTTATTTTTGAATGTTTACTTTTCTCAAATCCTTTCATATTGGATAATTGCATCACAGTCAACATGGGCCAACTGGTCTCCATCTTCATGCAATTAAAAAAAAGGAATGTGCTATCAACACATCCCATTTTACTTCTCACACACCCCTTGATAATTTATATCCGTTGATCTTCTTCAATTCATCTGATCCGACGGCTGAAAAATTAAAAAAGTATGTGAGAAGTAAAATGGGGTGTGTGGATATCACACCCCTTAAAAAATCTCCATTGGTGGGAGTACAAAGCCCTTTTTAATAAAGAAAACTAATGAAAAGGGTTTGAAAACTTTGAGTTTTAATGATAAAGACAAAATAAAGGATAAAGTGAATAGTACCAGGATTGACTTTTTAATGTAAAAATATGGTTTTTCGTTAAAGTGAACAGTACTGAGAGCTTTTCGTTAAAGTTCCATTTTTAATAATCATGACCTTTTTTTTTTATATCTCACTGTAGCACCTTGAATGCACTATCCTTGTAATACTATTCTTTTGATAAACATGCATAAAGATATTGCAAAGGTAAGGCATGTGAGAAAGAAATTATTTTGTATTTCGAAAAAGGAGTATTACAAGAAGGATTTAGATTCGTTCTGAACCTTAATGTTCAGAGCTTCCTCATCTATAAATCTGGGCTACACAAATTGAATCCAACGGTCTCCATTAATCAACACACAACCAACGATCCTGATTTGACTTGCACACCAATCATCGGTTCAGATTTGTGGATGAGGAGGCTTTGGACACTAAGGTTCGGAACGGATCCAAATCCTTACAAGTATAGTGCATTCAAGGAGGTACAGTAAGATATAAGAAAAAGGTTAATGGCAAGGGAAAAGGATCCCCTCTGGATCCATTATGTAGGGATCCTAAGAATCCCTATATCTCAACCGTTCATCGTGTATTGTGTGGCCAATTTTCATCAAGTACTATTTGTATTTAATTTTAAATAATAAAATTCAAATGATTTCTAACAATACAATACACGATGAACGACTAAAATGTGGAGATCCTAATGGATTCGGAGGGGATCCTTTTCTAATGGCAAGGTATAGCAACCACAAACAACAAAGAATAATAAAGTAACTGACAAGAATTCAATTTACATCAAGATCTTCACCACTTGAAGATGCCAAAAATACTTGTCATGAAAATCTCATTACTATCCAAGCAACCTAAACAAGTGACATACAAGTGGCCTTTTATAATAATGATGGAAAGATATTGTATTTTTGTATGACGTTGTGAGTTTGAATTTTATTGGTAGTTAATTTAACCTCTAACTTATTAACGTTATCGTTCGACATAAAAAAGAAAAAAAATTAAGTGACAGCCATGCCACAAATCTGTGGGCCCCCACAGTGGTGAGTGGTGTAGCAAAAGAGGGTTCTAAAGTCCAATACCTAATTTGGAATATGCTACATGATGCTCTAGGGGTGGGCGCGGTTCGGTTTGGTGCGGTTTTGAGTGAAACCAAAACCAAAACCGCAAGTTTTTGCGGTTTGGTTCGGTGCGGTTTTGAAACCAAAACCAAAATGAAACCAAACCGTTTGGTTCGGTTCGGTGCGGTTTCAAACAGTTTCGGTTTGGTTTTTAAGAAAAAATGTACAATTTGCATTTTAACATATTAAAAAGCATTTCCCAATAGTAATAGGAAAATGACATTTGTTATGTAAACAATTAGCATGTTGCATGTAGTTGTGATGTTAAAACATGTTTGTGCAACAAAAAGGTGTCCCTTACAATATTTTTCATAAAACAAGTTGGATAAATTTGAATTCATTAAACGTGAGCGAAATTTTCATACTAGAATATGTGATATCATGCTTCAAATGAATGGCCTATAGTAGATCATTGTTCGACTCTTGATAACAAGATTAGTCCACCCTTGTACATATATGTGTGTGTGATGGTATAAAATAACAAAGGTCCTTCAAGTTAATGAAAAATAGAAAGTGATGAATGATGATATTCTAGTGTGGTTGAGTCCATACTAAGTGTATGGATTTTAACAAACGACCAATTAAAACATGAAATCTAATATGGACATTTAATTAAATGTTTATTAATATTTACGGTGCGGTTCGATTTCGGTGCGGTTTTCAAAAGCCAAAACCGAAACCAAACCGTTTTCTATGTTGCGGTTCGGTTTTAAAACCGAAACCGTTTCAAAACTGCAAAACCAAACCGTTCGGTGCGGTTCGATTTGATTCGTGTTTCGGTTTCGGTTTCGGTTTTCGATTCTAAGTGCCCACCCCTATGATGCTCTACTCCTACATGTTTTCCATTACCTTAGGGGTATCTCGGTACTTTTGCTACGAAGCTAATATTTGAGTTGCCAGTGATTTTAATTTCTATGATTAGAGCAACAAACGTAAGAGAGATGTAGCCGATCTATAATGGCTTTCTTTTTCCTTTCTTCTTTTAAATAACTAATAAATGAAAAATACAAAAAAGTGTGAAATTGGCTATTTGAAGCAACCCAATTAATGAGATATTGAAATTGGTACCAGATGGAATAATCTGTAAATTAAAAAATTATATATGTGTTTGTCTGACTAGTACTAAGCTCATATATGTTCGTTTACTCACAGCAGAAGAAGTCAAATTGAAGCACAGTTTACTAAAAAGTTCCTAGTTAACTAAGATCCAGTTTGGTGCACATTTTAATACTAACAAGCTTAGTTGTAAGGACTTATCTATTTGTGGATAATGATGAGCATAAATCACAAACAAAAGGAAGATAAGTAAACTAGAAAAGCAATAAATTGCACGGGATGTTTTTGAACAAAACAATCCACCTCTGGGTTAAAAAATTGGGGACTCTTCACTGAGTCTCATCCACTAGTGAAATCAAGATTCTTACAAAGTAACAACACAAACTCAATTCCTAGATCCTAATCCACGGAGCAGCTTGTACCTTTGTACAACCTTACCGAAGTGAACTCCTTCGGTCTTCACGAAGTGGCAACTCCTCTTAAGCTTTTCACCTTGTGGCATCGAGAATCCAATCAACTTATGAAAATAAAGTTATGATGAAGTTGATGTGAATCTGGATTCGATTGTCTAATCAGTTTCACTAGTCAAACACTTGAAAGATGAAACTGATGCAAATCCAAAAGGAGGTGAGCTCAAGATTTGAAAAGCTTGACCTAAAACAAAGATCAAAATCACAAAAATAATGCAACCATAATATGCAATGATCTGGGTAAGGGCGAAGCTACATAGGGGCCAAGAGGGGCAGCTGCCCCTCCTCTCGCCAGAAAACAAGTCCAGGAGCGATGGTTCAGCCCCTCTGGTCTCGTCGGAAGTTCTGGGTTTATTGCAGTTATGGTTTCCCTGTTGCTGCGCAGCTCTGCTGTGCGGAAGGGTTTTAATTTTATTTTAAAAGGCCAGGACAAAATGACGTCATATAGGTCCTGGTTAAATTTTTTTTAGAATTCCCATTAGTGGGATGACACCGTTTCATTGGCTAGTTAAAATAATAAATAATTGAAGGAACGTTCACTCATCTCACCACGTGTTGCCCACTTTCGAATCCAATCAGATAGCAGCAGCAAGAAGCTGCCCCCAAAATTGGAATTCAATCTTTGCCCTTTCAAAAAGTCAAAAGATCTCTCCAAACCACAAACTGTAAATATATATGCCTATATGGGTTCAAGCTTCCAACTCGTTACAGGAAAAAAGATTTTATTCAAAAAAAGAAAAGAAAAGGTGGAGTGTTATTTTTGAGAGAATTATTTCAAATTTGGAACTTCATTCATACTAACATATGTATTGACTACTAGTTTGTCATTCTAAATAGTTCAAACTTGAATAACACAATACATTTTGAAACTTTCAAGGTTTTGAGATATATTCCTAGTTCTATTTCAATTTCAATTTTGAGACAATGTATGTTGTTTCATTCTATATTTCGGATACATTGAAGAACCTCTCCATATACAATAAGGATGGTTATATTTGTATCAGGAGCCGTATGGATACATGGTCCGGCAGCCGGACAAGAAATTTCTACCTTAACAGCGGATGGAAAATTTGCAAATTAATCACTAAATTTCAAACACCTATTTTCTTATTGAAAAAGGATTGGGCTAGGATATTATTTTAGGTTATCCCCTCCCAAAAATATTGATATCTTGCCTATGATTCCTTTGGATGGATATCTGATTTTTTTGGTCTTTTTGTGTATACTACAAGACAACAGGGATGCTGTTGCGCCTTCTTGTTTTTTGCTTTTATCGATAATAAGTTGATTATGCGACTTTTTTATAACATAAAATTTTGTCACCAACAATTATAATTTGTCTGTATTGATAAATTGTGAACGATATTAATATTGTCTACTATTTAAAAGGATTTGGTTGTCTATATTTTTTTCGAGACCATTTACGCTTTTAAACTCGCCCCTCCCCTCCACAATTCCTGGCTTCGCCACTAGATCTGGGTATTTAGTGCATGAATGTGATTTTGTGGCTAGGGTTTTCAAGTAAGAATAAAAGGAGCAGCTCCCAGTTGAAAATAATCATTCTAAAAAAACTGTAGATCTCCTAGCCAAGTGAAAATGAAACCCTAAATGAAGCTTTTATAGTGGGCTTTGTTTCAGACAAAGAAAGGGAAAGAAAAGACCACACGTCATGTGCAAAAGTAATCAGAAAAGATCTAAGGTTGAAAAACACTCTTAGGGAAAAAGCTGTCAGAAATCCCATGTGGGTTGTCTTAAAGTGTGTGCCCAACTCGAGTGAAAGTAACGAGAAATTTTCACTAGACAAAACCAGTATACAGAATGAACTGGAAATAATTGCATGAAATGCAGATGTATGAACAAACATTTGATGAAAGAAATTAAGTTCTTGAAGTGATATTTCCAATAGCATGGTCCCAGAGAAGAAATTAAAACCCTAAAACTAACTAGAGCATGTGTGGTACAATTTACAGCATTTGACAAGCGATGTCAAACAATAAAGCTAAACTTCACAGATATGACAAATGAAAATAAATAATTAGTGGGGTGCAGCCTCCACTAGACAAATAGGTCAACCAATGGCTTTCCACATTGTACAATGTTTTCTAATGACAATTTAGCTCCCCTTAGAGCATCTCCAATGGAAATCCTTATTTAGGGATTCCCACCACTTTTGAGTATTCATTTTAAGGATTTAAAGGGAATCTTTGTGTCCTTAAAGGAATATTGCCTCCAATGGTAGAGTCCTTATGGTAGAATCTCTACATTTAAAGTTTTTATGGTTTTACGTGATAATTTAATTACGTGCACATTTTGTGCTTATGTTAACATTTTTTTAATTAATTAAAAGCATTAAAAGCAAAATCTTCAATCAAGATTGTGGGTCTCATTTTCCATTCAAGATACACATTTTTTTTGTTTATGTTAACCATTTTTTAATTAATTAAAAACATTAAAAGCTACAATCAAGATTGTTGGCCTCTTTTTCCACTCAAGGTTGTCCCTATACAATCCCTACATATGAGGACATACACTACGTATCCTGTCACATCCTGGCTCGGGGCGGATCACTTATCGGGCCTGCTCCACCAACGTAGCACGATATTGTCTTATTTGGGCCCCGACCACGCCCTCACGGTTTTGTTTCTGGGAACTCACGAGCAACTTCCCAGTGGGTCACCTATCCTGGGAGTGCTCTGGCCCCCTTCTCGCTTAACTTCGGAGTTCCTACAGAACCCTAAGCCAATGAACTCCCAAAAAGCCTTGTGCTAGGTAAGGATGAAAATATACATATAAGGATTACTCCCCCGGACGATATGGGATATCATAATCCACCCCCCTTAAGGGGTGGAAACTGACACGCCCCAATCCCGATATTCCCTGAATACCAAGAAAGGCACGTGCTGGCTGACACCCGAATGTGAGGAAACCAATTATTGAGTGCAATTGCTGAAAATAAAGGATAACTAAGACTTATAAATATGAAAGAATAAAAAAAAATAAGCATTTAAGGAACATGTTTAGAGCATACAACTAACTAGAATACTAAAGGAAATAATATAAAATTAGATGAACAAAGGAATGGGTCCTACACCGGAGGACTCGAAGATGCCGATGCAGAAGTGCCTGGATGCCGGGATTATATGCCTTGATTCTAAGTCCTGAAGGGGGTGCAAAATAAACATGAGTGGACCAAGTTGATATATATATATATATATATATATATATATATATATATATATATATATATAGTAAAACAGTTATCAACATGCTAACCCTCAGGTTTTATGAAAACACATAAATAATGATAAACATAGGTTTTCCGAAACCTAGCATGACGTGCAATGTCTCAAATCATAACTTCTATATATAATAATCACTAGTGAATTGTCCGATAACCCCCAGGCCCCATGTCGGCTCCCCGTCTCTAAGCAGATAGTCAGAGGAAAATGCACTTCAAGCCCCATGCCGGCTCCCCATCCCTGTGCTAAATAGCCAGAGGAAACATACTCCAAGCCCTATGCCAACACCAAACCGTCGTCCGGGACGGACCAGAATCTATCCCTACGTCCCGTAGCGGAAAGGACCACTAGGTAAGTACAAAACCACTGAACATATATATCTTGAAAAGCAACTTCATAGTATAAAGTCATCCATCATCTATACTATAAAGAGGTGTTCGAAACATATTCTAAATATCATATCGTCATCCATCGGATATTCTATAAGAACATGGGTTATAGGAAAAATAGTAATAATTCAAAATAGTCTCAGTAAGCATGTTATCTCAAAGCGTTTCATAGAACATAATCATTAAATCATGCTTTTCCATGTATGCATTTCTACTATTAAAACATGCATTTTTAGAAGGGGTCCACTCACAATACTTCGCCGCCGAAGAGCCACGCAACTAGCGAAGACAGAAACGTCACTATAATTGCCCCTAAGCACATAAAGAGTCCAATAAATAAAACTATATAATAGCCATTGAATTTGGGAAAACAGACATTGGAAACGGATTCAGAACGTCGAATTACCCTAAGAAGGGTCCCGGATAAATTTCGTAAAAGTCAACATGGGAATATTCTAGAGAATATTCCTCAGTATATTCCGCCGGATAAGACTTGGGTCTTAAGGGTGTTGGGTTAAGCCTAGGGGTTTTAGGGTTTAGAACTTGGTTTAAGGTTAAGTTCTAGAATAATGGGTTAATGGGTTTAGGCTAAGGGCTAAGGGGTTTGGGTTAAGCTTTTAAAAATGGTTGGGCTTTAATAGTTTGGGTTTAGTTTCAAACAATTAATATAAATAAAAATAAAAGGATTTGGGTTAGGGTTTAAGGGAAAAAGGGCTTAGGGTTTTAAGGATTAAAAGAGTCCATGGGCCTAAGGCCCTAACTGAATGGCCCAAGGGCCTTTGGGTTTCTAACAGAAAATAAACAAATAAAATAAATAACAAAATAAAAAGATTGGGTTGCCCTAAGGTTTTGGGCTTAGGCTCAACGGCCCGAAGGCCTGTTTCGAAAGGGCTTTGGGGCTTGAAAGCCCGGCCCGAGTTCCAATTGTGGGTCGCTGGACTCATTTGAAAGAGAAGGCCGGATTTCGGCCGGAAATCTACACCAACTTTAAATGGCCATAACTTTGTCAAAACTCAACGAAATCGAGTGATTCAAAAATGAAAGTTGTAGTTCTCGAAGAGATGAAGAGAATGGTACCTCACATGATGTCTAATTTTCCGTGGTTTGACCGGAAAATACCTTGAAAGCCTTGAAGGTCGCCGGAAACTGGGTAAGATTCAAATAAGTATAACTTCTTCACTACTCAACGAAATTGGGTGAAACAAAAAGGAAAGTTGTAGTACTCAGCGAGACAAAGAGATTGATACATTTCACGCTGGCCAACTCGCTGTAGTTTGGCTGGAAATTGGCTCGAAATTCTTCAAACTCGCTGGTAAAACTGGAAAAACAAATCTCCGAGTTGTTTCTCACTACAAACCTTCACCAAAGCACCTAAAATGAGTTCTAACTAGAGTTTGATCGATAAATAGGAAGATTATAGAGAGTCATGAAGCTTACCAAGGTTGAAAATTCAAGGAACTCACCGGAGTTCGATGAGGGAGGAAGAGAACAGTGGTATCTGCCACTGTGGTGCACCAAGGACCTGTCCTGGGTTCGAGTTCTTGCTTGGGAGGGTCCTAGGGTGTGTGTGTGTAATTGAGTGTGGGTGTGGAGAGTGTATCGGAGAGGAGTGGAGAGAGTTGTCGAGAATGAGAGATAAGAGAGAAAGAGAAAGAGAGAGAGTTATAAAAAAATCAGAAAAAGAAGGAAAATGGGAAGGGAACATGGGACAAAACAAGGGGTGGGCCCCCTTGGGCACACCATTTAAGACCCAAAAACAATTTTAAAAGAAAGATAATCTTAAACTTAGTGAAAATATAATTTAAATTAGGGGTGGGTGTAACAATCTACCCCCCTTAAAAGAATTTCGTCCCCGAAATTTAAAATCACATACTAAACTGAAATACTCGAAAATAGGAAGAAGAATATATGTATAAAGAGAAATCAAGTCAGAGTGGGTGCATCAAAGAGAATATGCCACACCGTCACGAGCAGTTTGCAAAATCCTCTATCTTGCCTCCAAGCTCTCACTTTCTTCCCCATCAATGTAAAAGTAGAAACATACTTATAAGGATATAAAGTCGAAAACATATATTGACGTAGGGTCAAAAGTACGTACGTAAAATACGATAGCATTAAAATAACTATGTACTAACATATAGCTTGAAAACTCGTGCTGAACTTAAAATTGAAAACGGAAAACACTTTCCTCAAAACATTTGTAATGACCAAAAACAAATAACTAAATTAAAGGAAGTTAAAATACTTATACTGAAAACCAAAACTGAAAAGAAAAAAAAAACGAGAGAGAGTCTCGCCCAAGAATTCGTAACCTCACGTACTCCAAGAATAGATGTGTCTTTGGATCGAGTCCCAACAATAACAAATCTGTAACCACTGCTAAAGACGGGTATTCCTACCCACTTGCTTAACGAACCCAACGAATAAGCTATTGATACCACAGTCGGCCGCCCGCGATATCGATCACACATTTGTTGTCTTGATAAGCAAGCAGTAATTTCCTGAGGGTGCACAATTTCACAAGTCGTAAATTCGATCCTCTGAATACCAATTCACAATACTCCCCTGCCAACTAGTGTTGCCTGAAGAAACCTTCATACCATGTCACAACAACTGCCATACTCAAACCGAACAAAATAAGAACTATCGTTGTAAAACTTTATCCAGCACCAAGCATCTTATCCTCCTCAGTTCTTCCATATGTGACTAACTACTCCAGTGTTTCACCAGTAAAGAACCCTTTTGAAAACTGTACCTTGGGATTTCAAGAGAAGTGGTTACCATGTTAGTAGTAGACCCAAAAGCTCGAGCTAAGCAAGCAGAAAACGATAAGTCATCTTCCTCTACAAGCAGTACTTCTTAGGGGCTGTTGTGGTGCTCAAACCACCTCTCCATTTTTGTTTAGCTGCAGATTCTAGTCAAACAAGGCCAAAGTTGATGGAAATAAGAACGACTCGCAAATGGTTAACCTAAAATCAAAATAGAGTACACACCTTTCGAGAAAAGTGTAAAGATTATCCAATTCTCGCCTCGACCGTGCTGTAGTGCCATCCCAGAATGCACCAAACAGATATGCTAGAAGTGTTTCGACAACCACGTACTCACAACAATAAGGTTCGGAAGTCAAGCAGTGGAAAGATGCATTGAGACGAAAACATATCGTTGGAAAATAACCAATGTGATGCCCATGAATTATAATAAGATGGTGATACAATCCGCTAACCTTTTGTACTAAAACCTTCATCCAACTCTTACTAAAAGATCGCACAAACTTCACGCCTACGTGCTCGCGAACCGATGGGTCCTGGTGCTAGGTAGTGGAAATCTGCGTTGAGGCGAACACATCACATCATTGAAAAGATCTACCAGAGTACGATATGATGGTTATGAATTGTAGCAAGATAATGAGTGGTGACCATTCAATTCAGCGTCAAGATAGTGATGTAATTTGCTGCTCACCTGCACCACAATCTTCACCAGTCTCTTACCAAAAGACGACTCAAGCTTTCGACCCACGAGGAACTGTTTCTGTTAAACTTGTGAAAAGGTTATGCTCCCAACATTCCTATCCAAATTGATAAGAATTGGGCGCACACTTCCACCGAATCGATCGATTGTGAATTCCTCACTGATTGAGCAAGAAACCATGTCAAGAAGGCTGAAAGAACACTCAAGAATTTGAGGGTTAAAACAAGTCCATTAAAGTCTAGAGTACAAGATATCGAGATTTGAACCAGGAACCACGCCGAAAACAAACATTTTTTTTTAACACCCACTGTGTAATGTTCTGGCATGATCCAGTTTTACATTGAGAAACGAATAAACGAAATAAGGTAAAGATGCAGAAATAGGAGTCACTGATTATGATTAGTTGGCTAATCATCACAATAAGGTTGACGGGTTTCTTAGCCAAAAGGAAACAGGTCTAAGCTCAAGAATAGTTAAGAACTGTTTATAAGATTTGACAAGGCTAAAGACACTTCGAAATTCACAATACTTTGTGAGATTTGTTTCAAAGTTTAAAAATTAAACATAAACCTCTGAATCAATATAATGATGAATAAGAAAGATACGAAGCAGCCTGCGTATGCATGCAGTGACACAATTGGCTACCTTAAAGTGATGCCCTTGAGGAAACCAAAGCTCAATGAGTCCAGAGAAGTTCAGAGTAAAGCTCGATCTTCGTACAATGATGAATATGGTAGAGCCTCAAGCCATTACACTGAAAATTACAAGGCTAGACAGTTAACGAACAAGAGCACTAGTCAGTTGGGCTACAAGCAAGGAAGAAAATATCGGTAATATCGGTAGTCCGAAAACACGGAAATATCGATGGAAATATCGGGATAATATCGATATCGATAAAAATTACATGGAAACCACGGAAATTGTAAGAAAAACTTGGAAATTTTTAATGAAACTTTGTAGGATGTTTATTTAGTCAATTATCTATTAGTTTATCACAAAAAATTGGAAGGAAATGCATTGCATGATGGATTTAACTGATTTAAGTTGATTATATAGCGAGCTGGCAAACATTGTGAGTGTAGAAAATATGTAGTAATTAATGAAAGAAGTTTAAACACACCAAAATCATTTATATATAATTAATTAGTACAATATTTGGAGGTTTTATTTAGGATATTAAAAAAAAAAAAAAAAGGGAAGTGAATAAAATGATGAAGAATAATGTGCCGAATTTGACATTTTAAATTTCTTACACATAAGCATGCGTCTAGGCGTTGAAGTTCCAAATTATAGTATATCAATTAACGATTGAAAATCAATACATTGAATAAGACTAAACTTTAATTTGGATGCCGATTATGTTTTTTCAAGTTTATATAAAGTAAAAGAATTGAATTTTGGAAGCCAGGAGTGTGTCAATTGAATTTTGGCCTGCGTGCAAGATATTAATCTCTTTGTCTCGTCGAGTAGTACAATTTTCCTTTTTGTTTCACTCAATTTCGTTGAGTATTGAAAAAGTTATACTCATTTGAATCTTACCCAGTTTCCGGTGACCTCAGTGGCGTTAGAGGCAATTTCCAGCCAAACCACAACGAGTCAGATGTCGTGTGAGGTACCATTCTCTTTGTTTCTTCGAGGGCTACAACTTTCCTTTTTTTTCACTCAATTGCGTTACTTATTGAAAAAGTTATACTCATTTGAATCTTACCCAGTTTCCGACGACCTCAGTGGCTTTCGAGACAATTTTCGGCCAAACCACGGCGAGTTGGCCGGCGTTCAAGGTATCAATCTCTTCTTCTCGTCGAGTAGTACAACTTTCCTTTTTGTTTCACTCAATTTCGTTGAGTATTGAAAAAGTTATACTCATTTGAATCTTACCCAGTTTCCGGCGACCTCAGTGAATTTCGAGGCATTTTCCGGCCAAACCACGACGATTCAGACATCGTGTGAGGTACCATTCTCTTCTTCTCTTCGAGGGCTACAACTTTCGTTTTTGTCTTGCTTGATTTAGTTGAGTTTTGACAAAGTTATGGCTGTTTAAAGTGGGTGTAAATTTTCGACCGAAAATTCTGATTTTCTCTCCCATTGGGCGAGTCCCACATCGCCCATGTGAGGGCAGTGAGCAAGCAAATTTTCCTATAAAACCCACATCCCCCCTATTGAGAAAATCCAAGCTTGTTCGGCCTTTGGGCTATGATCAAGTGAAGTATGTGTTGAGTTTTCTCAACATATTTAAGTATTTTTTAGTATTATGTCGCGATATTATCGATAATATCGAAAATATCGTGATATTATCGATAATATCGATAATATCGTGATATTTTGACGAAAATCATTTGGATAGTTAAAAAAATTTCGGACCTCCAAAAAAACGATAATATCGGCGATATTTCGCCGATATTATCGATATTTTCTTCCTTGGCTACAAGCAAGAGGCTAAGTTCACCTCTACCGAAAAGTTCGTGGACAAGGTGCTAGGGTATTACCATCGAGTGCCAGACCCAGGTGAAGTTCAAGGAGTTTGTTTATCCAAACAAGATTGGATATTCATCATCTGAGTCCAAGTACAACAACAACAAGAATCGCAACTCCATTAGGAAAATTGATAAGAATATACATATAAGGATCCCACCCCTGGGCGATATGGGATATCACAATCCACCCCCTTAAGGGGCCCAACGACCTTGTCAGCACACCACAGCCATGGTTAGGCTCTGATACCAATTGTCACATCAAGGCCCGGGGCGGATCACTTCCCAGGCCCGCTCTACTACTGTAGTACGATATTGTCCGCTTTGGGCTCCGATCACGCCTTCACGGTTTTGTTTCTGGGAACTCACGAGCAACTTCCCAGTGGGTCACCCATCCTGGGAGTGCTCTGGCCCTCTTCTCGCTTAACTTCGAAGTTCTTACGGAACCCGAAGGCAGTGAGCTCCTAAAAGGCCTCGTGCTAGGTAAGGATGAGAATATACATATAAGGATCACTCCCCTGGGCGATATGGAATATCACATATTCGGCGAGTCACTATACTTTAGGGACTTACTTTCCGATTCACTGGAGAATCATTTTGTCCTTATATTTATTGTATCCCTATTTTATACGGTGGTTGTCCATATTTAGGAGAAAAACTTGTGTGGGGCTTGGGTTCTTACTGAATTTTGCTGAGTAACACTACAATCCAGTCAAAACTCGCCATGTGGTAATTTTTAAATATAATATTTATCATTTAAATTTTTCATAATTTTCTCTTCTATTAATTAAGACTAGCATATGGACACACACACAAATGTGTGTGAAAGTTTTTTATTTTTGTTTTTGAAGTAGAAGGAGAGAGGAAGATAGTAATAGAGAATGTGGGAGTGGGAAGTTGTTTTTTTTTTTAAGTTTTTAATTAGAGATATGTTAGGATTACATGTAGGTGAGACTTTAACAAAAACAAAATTTAGTTGTGTACAATTAAATTTCTGCCCATATTTCTTATTCATGTTCAGTTTTAATTAGAGGGTTAAACTGGTAATTTCATAGGATTTTGGTTGACAATGAGTGTTTTATTAATATATAATGAGAAATTTTGTTCAAACCCGTTTGTTGTATCTTTACACTCAACTTATAAAATTTCTCTATCACATTTCCAAATTTGCCCTTAAATAAGTAATAAAAAAATTATATTAAAACCCAAAACCCATGAACAACAAAACACTATTTTTATCTCTACACCCATCCATTTATTTATGTAAACTCAACTCAGACGCCAGTTACACTTTCACCGACGTTGTCAACGGCCACCATTCCCCTTCACCTCTTTTTCCTTTTCTTTTGTTTCTAGAATTTCCTTCAATTTTTGGGGATTCAATCAATTCTTGTTCATGAATATGCTTAACTTCTATCTCACCCTTGTTTAACCTCAGACAAAGAGTATTTGCTGAGAAAATTTCTTGTCCGGATTCAAGATCTTCTCGTTCTGTTCAATATAATTAGCATCATCATCATACCTAGCCTTTAAGAATCTTCCTTTGATGTTTGATATGTGAAATTTAGCACTAGCTAGTAGTAGGTTTAGCTCTTCTTGCGCAAATGCTTCCCATCCCCAAGCTTGATTTACTCTATGATCATAGTGGAGAGTATGGTGGCTGTCGAAAACGTCGGGAAATTGTCGCCGGCTCTTGGGCTAGATTCACCAGAATGTATGGAAGGGGTCTAGAGATAAAAATAAAGAACTTTTTCGATGTTTGTGGGTTTTAGGTCCAATCTAAATTTTCTCTGCTATTAATTAAGGGCAAAACTGGAAGTTTGGTGAAATTTTTTTATAAGTTGGGTGTAGAGATACACAAGTACGGTTCGAATAAAATTTCTCATATGTAATTTAGATACACCATAAGATTGATCTAACAGTTCATATATTTTCCTCTCCTCCTCCCTTTCACTTTCCTTCCCTCTTTGCCGTTGCAGTCTTCTTCCCCCACATGTTTTTCTTCATAAGATTATGGAAAAAACAATGCCAATCTTCTTCAACTATCATGAAATGAAAAAAAAATAAAAATCCAATTTCAGAAACATAATTAAAATCATCTCAATCCTCAATTAAATCTTGATTGAGAAAATCCACCCACGATCTAAATTCTGGGCTACTGCTCATCAAGGTAGAAGAAGAAAAAGCAAAACAAAACTTACAAATTATTTAATATAAATTTTTGTGATATTCAATTTTATTGTTAGTAAAATGGGAAGAGGATGCTCCTGACCAACCCATCTGGGCCGTTCAAACTTAATCCAACGGTTGTAATTATTATAACTTTTAAAGAGCACTCCTGTTTGGTGCTGTTAGATTAAATTTGAACGATCCAAATGGGCTGGTCAAAATGATCCCCATCCCGAGCTCAGGAGAGATCCTCTTCCAGTAAAATGGATGCTCAATTCATATTTATTGATAAAATATTAGAATTGTCGTTTTTTGTTTACATTTATATTATTTTGAAAAAAGGCCTGCACAACCGTTCATATTTGATGAACACGAGAAGAATTTTTTCCGTAGGATTTAAGGTCTATATTTTATATATTGATTTTCTTCTATAATCTTTGTATTTAAAGCCAACACTAAAGTGAATAGTGTTTTTGGGTCGCAAGCTTCACAAAAAAAAGTGGATAAAAATGCTCCCAAAACAAAAAAAGTTCAAAAGCAATCCAAAATAATGCAAACGTATTTTTGTCATATAAATAGTGTTTTTTAATAATTAATTTTTTTTGTACAATTTATATATATATATATATATATATATATATATATATATTGTTTGTACCATACTTGACCAATCCCGAAACTACTGAGTACTGGTCAACGTTATACCGTCAAGGACCCAGAAGAGTTTTCCTCCAACCATGGAGGCCAATCATAGTGCGGCATGTGTCGACATCAGAAGCCAATCACAGTGCGACACGTGTCAACATCAGAAGCCAATCACAGCGTGACACGTGTCAACATCAGAAGCCAATCACAATACGACACGTGTTAATGTCAGAATAAAACTAGAAACTTTTCTATAAAAGGAGATCATTCTCCCACAATATTTCCGAATGTCATTTGTACTAAATCATTCACTTGTACTCACTAAAGGAGAGCTTGAACCTATGTACTTGTGTAAACCCTTCACAATTAATGAGAACTCTTCTACTCCATCGACGTAGCCAATATGGGTGAACCACGTACATAATGTGTTTGCTTCCTTGTCTCTATCCATTTACATACTTATCCACACTAATGACCGAAGCAATCTAGCGAAGGTCACAAACTTGACATTTTCTATTATACCAAAGTCCACACTGATTTTGTGCATCAACATTTGGCGCCGTCTGTGGGAACGACACTTATTACCACTCTCTTTAGCTTTGTCAAGCTGATTTCCACCATTCGTACACTTTCTTTTGACTAGGCATCCCTCTCCAACATGGGGAGCGAAGGAAGCCACAACACACAGAATAACACTCCTCTTGCACCTAGTACGAAGCAACGAAAGAAGGAAGGAAAGAGGGTTGCTCTTCAAGCTAAAGTCGATAAGCTAGAAGCTCAGAACAACAAGATAGCAATGAAGAATGAGGTTTTCCAGGAGTAGTATGAGAAGCTCTTTGAGACGCTCCACGAAACTAGGCGTACTCAAACACGCGAGCTCGTTGCCCATGTGGACATCAACCATCATCTGGGTGCCCCCCAACATGGAGGGTCACCTTCCTTCGACATGGGTATCCCTGATGAGAAGCGAGCTAATCATCAAAACATTGATCAACATGAGACTTTCTCAACCCAGCTGCTTCAACCCGAAGCAGGAGAAGTGGAGGAAGACACCTCATTGCAGAAGGGTTGGAAGGATCGAAAACCGTTTATCGTGACTGCCAAGACTTCCTAGAGCAACGTCGAGAGAATCCCCTCCACATATGCTCGAAGATCAATGACCCAAGGGTTTCTGAAAGACTCAGTCCCCTCCCACGACCCAGGCCAGCTGCCAATCTAGGGAAGGAACGACAAGTCCCAGAGGAACATGAAGGTACAGGGGACTCTGAGGTATTTCGACAGACTCGCCCTAGAAGTTAGTACGGCGAGTCCAAGGAAAAACCACACGCCCTTGCTCAAACTTTCTTACTTCCAAGAGGCGATGAAGACTTACGAAAGAAAATTCCAGTGGTACATGACTCCACTCAGGACCCATTTGTCCTACAGCTCCTTGAGGAAGTAAACAAGTTGAAGGCCGAATGTCAGGCCGAGATACCTGATTGGAACCAACCCAAGCCTGGCCCTCTCACAAGGAGGATCCTTGACACCCCCTTCAACCGAAGACAAAACAAAGCTTGGTTTACAACTCTATACTGGAAGGGATGACCCAATTGAACACCTTAACCTCTTTGAGTCCACCATGGCATATCGGATGCACACACGAAGAGCGATGTCTTCTCTTCCCCTTCATCCTTTCTGGCGGAGCTCTAAACTGGTATTGTCATCTTCCACCTGAGACAGTAGACTTATTTGAGGAACTGAGGAAACTGTTTGTCTCTCAACACATCTTCCAGACCGGTCGCTTGCATTATGCAGATGATTTGTACACTATTCGCCAGAAGCCAGACGAGTCACTACGAGAGTATGCCGGTTACTTCAGCCATGAGTATTCTCGCTGTGCTGAGGCAAATGACAAGACCGCCCTCAAGGCCTTCACGGCAGGCCTACATGATTGTTTCTTCAAGTACATGATCAATGCCAACACTTGGAAGACTTACTCGGAGGTGCTGGCACAAGCTTACAACCATGCCTCCACCGAGGCAAAGACATATCAAGGGAAACCTCTCACAGTCACCCCTTATCAGCAAGTAGAGAGTGGAAGCCAGATTCAACCAAATGAGAAGACCTCGACCTTCCAAACAGCAGCGGTGCCTCCCCCTGCCTTACTTAATACTTTGCCAAGTCAACAGACATATCAATCTCAGGGCAAAAGGAAAGATTTACATCCTCACCAGTCTCATTTTAGTAAAAGGAGTAAGGGACACTATCGCGATAACCAAGGGTATCGCCACGATAATCCCCAACCCCAGGCAGTCAACACAGTAGGTCAAACACGTGTCAGGACAGCCCATACCCCGAGGTATGAGGCATACACACCTTTGAACACCACATGCGTGGCCATACCGAAGCCAAAACCGAGGCATCCGGATTATAAGCCCACGAAGAACACGGGCACGTTTTGCTGCTACCAAGAGCATAACAGCCATGACAGTGAGAAGTGTATCACCATTCGTAATCATATTGAAGTTTTGGCAAGTGAAGGAAAAATTGATCAATTCCTCATTCACCCTCTAAGGAGTAACCGTAACCAACGCCAGGTGAATGTGATATATTCCATAAGTGGTGGCACACCCATATCTAAATCTACCAACAGGGCCATGAAAAATAGTGAACGAGCTTTAAGGTCTGGCCAGCAAGTGTTTCACGTGGAAGACATTAGGGGAGGTAAGTATCAAAAGCCTAACTGGGATCTAATATGTTTTTACCCTGAGGAAGAAATAAGTATCATCTACCCTCACAACAACCCACTGATCGTGGAAGCTCACATAGCCAACTTTGAAGTACGACGAATCTTGGTAGACACGAAGGCTTCGTTCAATATCATGTTTGCTGAAGTTTTCAGGGCACTTAATATAGCTGAACACTTGCTCGATCGCTCGATTTCCCCTTTGATAAGCTTCTCTGGTGATATCGTGCAACCTATGGGGAACATACACTTACCTTTCACCATTGGTACATGCCCTTACACAGTTACCATTACCACTAACTTCTTGGTGGTTGATTGCCCAACGGCATACAATGTCATCTTCGGACACACAGGCATCAATGATCTCAAGGCCATGGTATCCACACATATGTTGTTGATGAAATTTCCAACCCCTTATATCAATGGTTACATAAGAGGAGATCAACTTAGTGCACGATCATGTTACAACACTTCGGTCAAGCAACAACACCTGTCTGTGCCCAAGGAAACCCTTTCTATACATGACCATGTTATAAAGACTAGCCCAGACGAAGCCAACTAGGATCTTCACGGTGGCAACAGTCAACCCGACGATCCTCGAGATGACTCTTTCACCCAGCAAGCACAACCCGCTGAAGAGTTGGAGAAGGTCTCTATCTCAAAAGATTATCCGGATCGCATGGTGAAGATTGGCACCACCTTGTCACCACACATTCGGTTGGCATTGATCTCCTTTTTGCAAGAGAACACTGAGGTCTTCGCCTGGTCATACAGGGACATGCCAGGCATCTCTCACAATATCATCTGTCATCGCTTAAGTATTAACCCCAAGACCAAGCCAGTGAGACAGAAGCGAAGATCTTATGACGCTGAGCGGTACGAGGCAATGAAGGCAGAAGTTGAAAAACTCAAAGGCATAGGCTTCGTCCGCGAAGTCAATTATCCAATGTGGGTAGCAAATGTTGTCTTTGTTAAGAATAATCTGACCAAGGAAAGTCTCCTGCTCCAAAAGGTCTTGTGGAGAATGTGTGTTGATTACACCGACCTAAACAAAGGATGCCCGAATGATAGTTTTCCTCTTCCTCTCATAGACAGACTTATAGACTCTACGGCATGGTGTGAACTCCTGAGCTTCATGGATGCTTACTCAGGATACAACCAAATCATCATGAACCCTCCGGACCAAGAACACACAGTCTTCACTACTGACAGATGACTATATTGCTATAAAGTCATGCCCTTCGGCCTAAAGAATGCATAAGCGGCTTATCAGAGACTGGTCAATTCAATGTTCGCCGAACAGATTGGGAAGAGCATGGAAGTTTACGTTGATGATATGTTAGTCAAGAGCAAACATGTTAACCAACACATCACCAACCTATCTAAAAATTTCACCATTTTGAAGAGGTATCGAATGAGGTTGAACCCCAACAAATGTGCCTTTGGCGTAGGCTCTGGCAAATTCTTAGGCTTCATGATAAGACAACGAGGCATTGAGGCTAATCCCTAGAAGATCAAAGCAATCCTCGACATGAAGGAATCGGTAACTTCAAAAGACATCCAGAGCCTTATTGGAAAGGTGGCAGCCTTAACTAGGTTCATCTCTAAGGTCACAGACAGATATGCTTATTTCTTCAAATCACTTAAGGGAAATAAGAAGTACATTACATGGACTGATGAATATGCTGAGGCATTCAAGAACCTCAAAGACGACATGAGTAAAGCCCATATGCTCTCCAAACATGAGGTTGGTGACACTCTCATTATCTATCTATCGGTATCGACTTCAGCAGTAAGTTCCGTTCTCATTCGAAATGATGGTAATGTCAAACGGCCTGTCTACTACGCTAGCAAGGCCTTACAAGATGCAGAGACACGATACTCCAACATTGAGAAATTGGCTCTAGCATTGGTCATGTCTGCTCGAAAACTTCGCCTTTACTTCCAAGCACACTCCATCATCGTGCTTACCAATCATCCTCTTCGACAGATACTCCAAAGTCCTGACACTTCTGGGTGAATGATCGAATGGGTGATAGCATTGGGTGAGTTTGACATCTCCTACCAACCAAAGCCAACTAAGAAGGGCCAAGCAGTGGCAGACTTCATCGTCGACTTCACATATCCTGTTGACATTGTTTCTACACCTAAAGAAGTGGTTTCATTACCTTCGGAAGCTCAGAAAATAGAACCAACAGCCCCAACATGGAGTCTATATGTTGATGGCTCGTCCAACCAACAGGGTTGTGGAGCAAGACTAGTCCTTATGACCCTTGACAAAGTGGCAATAGAGTATGCTCTTCGTTTCAAATTCAAGGCGTTGAACAATGAGGCCGAATATGAAGCCCCCCTAGCAGGCTTACGATTGGCCAAACACCTTGGGGTTAAACGAATTGATATCTTCAATGACTCCCAATTGGTGGTTAACCAGGTCACCAACAACTTTGACGCTAAGGATAGCTCCATGGTAGCATATCTGGCACAAACACAATTGTTGCTCCAGCACTTCCACTACCAGACCACTCAAATTCCTCGAGCGGCAAACAGTCATGCAGATGCTTTGGCTCGCCTCACCTCAGCGGTGGAAGACAAGATTGGGAGAAAAATTCAGGTCGAATTGTTAGCAGCACCAAGCACCATGGCTACAAAAGTGTGCAACTTACAACAGGGGGATAGTTGGATTACCCCGATTTATAGATTCCTTGCTCATGGCACCCTTCCAAATGACAAAGTCCAAGCTAAATGATGTGAAAATTAAGTTGACACACAAATTAAACCCTATTGATGACAATTGTAGTAATGATGCAAGTAGGGATCGTTCTAGACCGGGGATTAACTAGGGATGCTAATCAACAAAACTAAGACTCAAAAACACTAAACTAGACTCTATAGACTCAAAACTAACTCAAAACACTCAAAACAACAAATAACAATAAAAAAGACTCAATTCTAGACCTAAAAAGTGATTTGGACGAAAATAGAACTTCAAAGACTCAAATGACTTAAAAGAAACAAGTTTTGACTCTAAAAAGAAGACTTAAAAGTAAGGGGGCTGATTTTGACGAAATTGGACTTTAAAACATAAACTTTGAAAACAAACTTAACAAAAACGATTTTGGATGAAAAAGAATGGTGAAAGGCTAGTTAGAGGGTTCATTCTCCACACATGAAACATATGCATACAACTCGATTTCCAGGTACTCTTTCAACAAACCATGAATGACAATGTCCCAAATTAACTAGATTGCACCAATTAATTCTCAGATTTCCCTAGATTCATTGAATTGAATGGAATACGCATTACAACCAAATTATTCTTATCAAGGACCCTAACTATGGAATACGCATGATAGAGACACATATCAAAGATCATTAAGTTCAATGGAAATCATAAACATTGACGAGGCATTCATAACTATGGAATACGCATGTTACTCTTGCCAAGGATTTACTTAACACAATCGTGACTAGCGACTTTTACTACTTATGAATATAAGTTAATAACGATTAGGTGAAATTCCCTTATACTCTAGCGTCAAATTCATGCATGCAAACTAAGTATGCATCCTTAATTAACATACATAAACATGTTATCAATCAAATATATAAGTAAACCACATTCACAATTCATGAAATCATAACTGGAGGAAATCAAATCATATAAAACATATGAACATGGCTTTCAATTCCCCTCTAACTATAAAGAAATTAGTTCCTCATGTTCGCAAATAAACAAAGATAAATAAATCTAAACATTGACATAAAGATAGAAAACACCTAGAAACGCTCCAACAATCCAAGCTCCTTGAATGGCATGCACGGCTCCAAGAGTCTCCTTCCTTCTCCTTTGCAAATTCACGGCACAAGAGGGATGATTGGGTGAATGATGTAGTGAAAATCTAGTAGAGGGTGGTGAGAATAAAAAGGGTGCGGCACTACATATATATAGGCTGAAAATCACAGCCCCTAGGTAGCAAAGGAAAAGGATTTAAAGGCCTAAGTTGCATAGGAAAATAAAACACAATCCTTGAAGGAAAACAAATCAGAAATCCAAAGGGAATGGGAGGATAAGGTGCGGCACTTATCTAGGAAGGGATAAGGGCTTCTAGAAACCAAAATCCCAAGGGATTTAGGTAAAAACTCACGGCACAAAGTGGAGGGAAAGTGGCTGATTTGCAATGCAAGGCAAAGGTCTTCTAGAAAGGTTCTAGGCGCCATTTTTGTAGGAAATGATTAGGTTTTCTAGAAATCTGATTTTAAGCATCCTAATATAACTAGGAATCCTCCCAAGTAGCTTAAATATAGGTGGATTAGGATTAGGGCACTTATCTAGGAAGGGATAAGGGCTTCTAGAAACCAAAATCCCAAGGGATTTGGGTAAAAACTCACGGCACAAAGTGGAGGGAAAGTGGCTGATTTGCAATGCAAGGCAAAGGTCTTCTAGAAAGGTTCTAGGCGCCATTTTTGTAGGAAATGATTAAGTTTTCTAGAAATCTGATTTTAAGCATCCTAATATAACTAGGAATCCTCCCAAGTAGCTGAAATATAGGTGGATTAGGATTAGGATAAGATAGGATAGGATTGGATAGGATAGGGTTTGGATAATGTTTTGGATAAGGTTTCTTCACTTGAGCTGATTCTTTAGCTTTAACTTCCCTTCTTCAAGTAGGAAACCTTGTTTGAGTAGGAAACTTCAATCTTCTAGGAATCCAACTTCACTTAGGAATCATTCTTCAACTAGGAATCCATGTTTGACTAGGATTTCATCTTCAATTAAGCACTTTCCCACTTCAACTAGGAAACTTTGCATCTTCAAGTCTTCAACTTTGAAACACATTCCTAGCTCTTCAATCCTTCAAATTCGTCCATTGTTTGTGCTCCACATGCATGAGCTCCATTCTAGCTCAATTTTGCTCCAAAATGCGCCAAATTGCATCTTTTTGCTTACTTTGCCCTTAAAACCTGAAAACACATGAAAATAGCTTAAAAGACTAACTTAACTAAGAAAACACAACATAAATGCATAAGAACTAACTAACTAAGGCGCATAAATATGCTCCTATCACTAAACAGATTCGATACCAGGATACCTGTTACTTGATCATTAATGACCAACTCTACAAACGGGGTTTTAACCTACCATACCTAAGATGCCTTACGCCAGCAGAGGCGGAAACTGTCCTTCGGGAAATACATGAAGGAGTATGCAGAGATCATGTTGGATCTCGATCCCTAGCACACAAGGCTTTTCGTTAAGGATATTACTGGCCAACACTCCACCAAGATGCGATCAGAATATCACCCTCATGTGATAAGTGTCAATGCTACACAACTATTCCTCACTCCCCTCCTGAGCCGCTCACTCCTATGATCAGCCCTTGGCTCTTCGCCCAATGGGGACTTGATTTGATCGGCCCAATGCCTGCAGGGAAGGGCAAAATCCGTTATGCAATCGTTGCAGTTGACTACTTCATAAAGTGGGCCGAAGTAGAACCCTTAGCAACCATTACTGAGGCAAAAATAGAAGACTTCGTATGGAAGAACATCCTTTGCAGATTCGGCATTCCCAATGCGATAGTCACTGACAATGAGGGACAGTTCGACAACAATAAGTTCATGATGTTCTGCTTTAAGTTCAACATCAACTTATGTTTTGTCTTCCCAGCTCATCCCCAGTTTAATGAACAAGTTGAAGCCATCAACAAAATAATCAAGCGAACTTTGAAAACCAGTTTTGACAAGGCTAAAGGTTGTTGGCCAGAATTTGTACCCCAAGTTCTTTAGTCATACCGCACTTCGTATCGGACATCAATAGGAGAAACCCCATTCTCACTTGCCTTTGGTACAGAGGTAGTTGTCCCAGTTGAGCTTGAGCAAGCAACGTTCCGAGTCCAGAACTACGTGCAAAGCGAAAATGACAAACAACTTACCCTCAACTTAGATCTAGTCGAGGAACACAGAAACCAGGCTCACTTGAGGAATGTTGCCTACAAGCAGTGCATCTCCAAGTACTATGACTCAAGGGTCAAACCTCGTTCTTTTAAAGTGGGGGACTGGGTATTGAAGAAAAGATTACTCTACGATAAAGTCCCGAGTGAAGGAACACTTAGTCCAAACTGGGATGGACCGTTTGAAGTTGTTGGCATCAGTCGCCCTAGCTCCTACAAGCTTAAAAGCTCCAATGGCAAAACCCTTGGCCATCCATGGAACGCTGATCACTTGAAGTACTATTACAAGTAAACTCACATTGTACAAGTGTTAAGTTTCAGCCGTTCGGCATCCTATGTAACAAAGACTATTTGGCATGAATTCAATAAAGATGTGATTTAGACAACTCGGTCCTAATCCTCTTACATTCCTAGCAATGAAACACTCAGGTTCAAAGCTTCAACATGAATGCTTCCAACAGGAAATCAAGTCTAAGTATATGTTAACAAGACTATACAAATAAACGAACAGCTCTACAGTATATTCATTCAATCTGGCCCAAGTTATGGCTTATATCTAAACAAAATATTTGCTCAAACATAGCCAGACATTCATCAATGATAGTGCAAATACTTGGTAATTAACAACAAACTAGTACATCCAAAGTACATGCACGTGCCACACAAACAACAAACTAGTACATCCAGAGTACATGGCACAAGCCATAAAAACAATAAACTAGTACATCCAGAGTACATGGCACATGCCACACAAACAACAAACTAGTACATCCAGAGTACATGACACAAGCCACACAAACAACAAACTAGTACATCCAGAGTACATGGCACATGCCACGCAAACAACAAACTAGTACATCCAGAGTACATGGCACATGCCACACAAACAACAAACTCGTACATCCAGAGTACATGCAGAAAAAAGAGGGCACTACGAGTCATCCTCATCTGAGGCCGAACCCCTGACAATATCACTCTGCGTTTCAACCTCATCGCCGTCACCACTTTCCTCAACATCTCCAGGACCATCCTCACTCTTCTGAGACTGCTCACTGATACTAGCCTCATTATCAGAGTCATCATCACTACTAGGATCAACTGCGAGGACGAAAGCTTCACCATTTTGTCGGTACTCATCCATTTCATCACGATACTTTCGGATAATGCTTCCATTGTCGTAACGCTCAAGGACGGCCATCCATTTCCTTTTCTCAAAATTAGCCGCCCGGATGCAATGAGGTCTAAAGGCATCATGAAAGGCCTGGGAACCTAAGAACTCCTGCACAGCAGCATCCCTCTCAGTTAGGATACTCATCTTCAGCCCAGAAACCTCAACCAAGGCACTATCCAACTCCCCTTTAACCTTGGAAACCTCAAGGATGGTTGTCTCCAACTGTTCCTTAGTTGCTTCCAATTGTTTCTTGAGCCTCACGTTCTCACCATTCCACCTCTTCAAACTCTCAAAGTTTTCATCCTTAAGGCGGATGGCATCAGCCAAAACTTTGCTCATTTTTCTGGCGTCATTCACAAGCTGCTTATTCTCTTTAAACTTTGCCTTGTACCCCTCGACTTCTCGTAATATGTCATCGTACTCAATCATGACCTACATGACAAGATGATCGTTACTACCAGGAAAAAGAGGGGAGAAAGTAAAGAAATGACAGAGTAACACTTACATAAGAAGATAGTCTCATCATCCGGTCACGATCTGATTCGTTCTCATCTAGCGGCTCGCCAAGCTCATCAACAGTGGATCGACGTCCTGCCAGGCAATTATTGACATACCTAAAACTATTTGGCTGCATGGCAACCTTCAAGTCCTTCTAATGAATGCTGCCAACCTCTTCCTTGTACTTTCTCTTACGACTACAGTTAGGGCACCTTCTTGGTCAGTAGACTCCATGGTTGGAGGAAATATGGGATTTATGGTACGAAGATGAGGCAACAGTCGTCTCTCCTCCCCTGCAACTATGGCAGCAGCACACTCGATGACCTCAGCTTCAGCCTTCTTTGAGGCAGCAATCTTGAGGACCTCCTCTTGCGACTTAGGTTTAGGGGTTGGCCTCACCCGGTGCTTACAAGCTCCCTTGTGAAACAAAATGTTGTATACGGGAACTAACATGGGTGTTTTCCCTTTCTTGGTGCTAGTCTCCCCTTTCTTGCCCACTTTCTCCACTGAACAAGAAAAATCAAAGTAAGGAATGCAACTTTGTAAAAGAAAGAGGGGGCGAAATGAAAGACACAACTTACTTGCTAGTCTCTGGCACTCCGACACTAGGGCTAGAAACTGTACTTTCGAAATAAAAGTCGTAGCTTGCCCAAATGTCTATCCTCTTTGGGCACCCTCAACACATTCTCTACGTCAGCTAGCTCTCGTCCAAACAGCTTGATGGTCCCTTGCGTCACTGCACGAAGAAAAAATGTTAAAAGCAAGAGAAAATCACAACAAATAGCAAATAATGCAAACAATGGATACATTACAACCTACAGTCTGGAAGTGAGTAGGAACACGTCGCTCAGGCATGACACCTTTAGCATACTCCCAATCATTATAAAGAAAGCACCAACGGTTTTTCCAAGTGCAGTACGCCTTTTTCTTACCAAAGACAATACGCTCTCTTTTACTCCGACATGCACACTCGGCATACCCAGTGCATGCTTTCACCGGGCGCATCTTATAGCAGTAGTGCCACTGATGAAAGGAAGGCTCACCTAACCCACATTCCATCCAAATAATATAAAACCCGATCAAGGTATCCCAAAAACCAGGGTAGAGTTACCCAGGCGCATATCCAATGAAAGACAGCATCCGTTGCAACCACGGGTGCAAAGGCAGCTTCACCCCTAAAGTCAATAATATCTGGGTATAGAATATAACATGACCCTTGGGCGGTTCAAAAGACAATTCTTCATGATGCACCAAACGCATTCCTACACTACGGGGGATACTACATGACTGCCTTAGGGCCTCAAGCTGCTTTTCGCTATCTAACAAGTTTTGCACTAAATGGTCTGCTGTGAACTCAGAGCGAAATATGGGTATGGCGTCACAAATAACCCCCTCACCCATTGACATGAAAGAGGAAGAACCAATATTGGCTAAGGCTTGGCAATTGCGAAGATCACCCAATCTTGAATTTTTTGTACAAGACTCCAACAAATGCCCTGAAGACTCCAACATTGCAAGCTCAAACCTAAAGTTAGAGTTAGGGGAGCCCCCATCACTAGGACTTCCAAACTCTGACATCTACAACAAACAGAAACAAACTCTATCACCACAAGAAAGATCGAAACATAAGGAAGTTCCTAGGGCATGGAGAAAAGCTCAATCAGTTCATTATGTTCTCAACCAAATACATGAACACTCAAACAATTCAACAAGAATGAAAGCATGTGATCTAGTGGAGAAGACTACCAACTTGAAGATGGTGCAAAGCAATGCCGGAATCCGTCTCAACTATAAGAGCAATCTGTCTCCAAAAATCACTACAAAATGAGCAAATGAAGACAATGAAAAGAGTGGAAACTTATCATTCTTATAAGGTTCAACATGGCCAAAGAAATTCAAAATTCAAAATTCAAACCATGAGAAAACCCCACATGGAAAGTCTTCAAACTTCCACACAAGCTAGGGAGTTTTCAAATTTCAAACTTGCAGCACCCCCTCTCCCCCTCAAAAAAAAAAAAAAAAAAAAAGAAGGAGATGAACACATTAGCTTCATCAATGGAGGGCAACCACAATTCTCAAAAGCTTCACACACTCTTAATCAAGACAGTGTGAAGCAAAACCAATTTATGGTGCCAACAAGAGCTTCATCAATGGAGGGTAACCACAATTCTCAAAAGCTTCACTCACTCTTGATCAAGACGGTGTGAAGCAAAACCAATTTATGGTGCCAACAAGAGCTTCATCAATGAAGGCCAACCACAATTCTCAAAAGCTTCACACATTCTTGATCAAGACAGTGTGAAGCAAAACCAATTTATGGTGCCAACAAAAGCTTCATCAAAGGAGTTCAACCACAATTCTCAAAAGCTTCACACACTCTTGATCAAGACAGTGTGAAGCAAAACCAATTTATGGTGCCAACAAACTACAACTCGTAGAAAGCTTCACACACTCTTGATCAAGACTGTTCGAAGCAAATTCAATTTATATGGTTCATCCAAACCTTCGACTACTACAAGGTGTGGCTTGCATCACAATCTTTTACTCAACAATGTGGAAGCAAAATTTGTATATGTTGTCTCTCCCACATTTTCAAATTTCTAATTTTCCCAAAAAAAAAAAAAGGAAATTGGGAAATTCAATAAAGCTTCATCAATGAAGGACAACTACAAATTCTCAAAAGCTTCACACTATCTTGATCAAGATAGTGTGAAGCAAAATCAATTCATGGTACCCTACAAAGCTTCAACACAAAAGCTTCACCTACAAAGCTTCAACTCCAAAGCTTCACCTACAAAGCTTCACTAACAAAAGCTTCATCAATAGAGGACAACTATAAATTCTCAAAAGCTTCACACTATCTTGATCAAGATAGTGTGAAGCAAAATCAATTCATGGTACCTAACAAAAGCTTCAACTCCAAAGCTTCACCTACAAAGCTTCAACTTCAAAGCTTCACCTACAAAATCTTCAACACAAAAGCTTCACCCACAAAAGCTTCACCTACAAAAGCTTGACCCATAAAAGCTTGACCCACAAAAGCTTCACCTACAAAAGCTTCACCCACAAAAGCTTCACCTACAAAAGCTTCACCCATAAAAGCTTCACCCACAAAAGCTTCACCCACAAAAGCTTCACCCATAAAAGATTCACCCACAAAGCTTCAACACAAAAGCTTCACACACTCTTGATCAAGATAGTGTGAAGCAAAATCAATTCATAGTACCCAACAAAGCTTCAATCTCAAAGCTTCACCTACAAAGCTTATATATATATATTATTTTTTTTTTCGGAAATTCGAAAATTTGAAAATTCAAAAATTCAAAAATTCAAAAAAAAAAAATATTGCCTAGGCCTCCTCTTCTTTGGGCCTAACAACTTTCATAACAAATATATATGAAGGAGAAGTTTTGGGCTACCACTTAGAAAGGAAAATGGTGAAGTTTTGTTACTTTAGAAGCTTGGCTACTAGCAAGACACCTCATTCGTCAACTCCCTCGACCGGAGACTTGAGGGACTCCTACCATATGCTACTGCACCTTGATACTCGAAAGTCTCACGACCATTCAGTGACTTAGATTTTTCAAGTCTCCAACCGAGAAGTTTTCCTCACTCAGGAAATTAAGGGAACACTACCTCAACCTACATGCTTCACTCACAAAGCTTCAACATACAAACTTCAACAAAAGAAAAAATTCAAAGAACTTAGTGAAGAAGGCTTTGGTGTATTTAACACAATACGTTGAAATGAAACAAAACTTATTTATTGGTATCTCCGATAAGTTAAAAATATGTACATATACATGAGTCAAAATAAACAAACAAGAGGGAGCCTTCACAAAGGTTGCTTAGGAGAAGTCTCAGCAATCGGCAGAGCCCCAGAAAGAGAAGGCACCGGAGGGTGATCATTCGGAGCCTCAGTACTGGACAGAACCCCAAAAGGATGAGGCATCAGAGGTTGATCATTTGGAGCTTCATTACGCAGTACTGCCCCAGAAGACGAAGGTAATAAATGCATTTAGAACAAACCCACAAACCTCTAATGATCAAGTAAAATCTGACCATCAGATTCCTGCATCTGGTCAAGCTTCCTCTTCATGTTTGTAGCATATTCATGTGCGAGCCTGTGCAACTGTTTATTCTCATGCTTGAGCCCTCTAATCTCTTGTTTGAGACTTATCACTTCAGCCGCCAATGATTCAACTTGGCGGGTTCGACCAAATAGACGTTGGGCCATATTAGACACAGAACCTGCACACTGAACACTGAGAGCCAGAGAATCTTTAACAACCAACTCATCAGACCGTTTGGAAAGTAGTCTGTTATCTTTGGGAGTGAGAAGGTTCCTGGCCACCACCGCAGCGGTCATATCATTCTTTATCACATACTCCCCAACGGTAAGAAGACCAGTAGGGGATAAGAAGGATGGACGCCATATGTTGTCTTGAGGAGGCATGGCTGCCTCTTCACCAAAGTTCAAGTCAAAACAACAGTTGGATGGGCCAGACATTTTCAGAAATGATAAAGGAGAAATGAGGTCCAATAAATCTTTGAAGTACGAAAATAAAGGGAAAATTCCTACAAGCAATAACTCTTTGAACGTACTTCTTGCACACAATTGGTGCCCTTATAAAAGAAATGGCAGCAGGGCCGTTTGTTCAAAAATCGAAGAGGCACCACTCTCCGGATTTCAAGAAGCAAATTTTCATGAGTAAAATATGTCGACAATCCCCACACGCAACATCAGCTCCTCAGGTACCACAGATAACTTTGCCAAAGATATCTGACAAAGTTTAGACACATAAATTTTGAAAGTCCAGCTACCCTACTATTACCCACAAGGGTAAAGGAACAACACCACTGCTTGATAACTGGAAAGTCCTTATGTGTATCAACCTCCGTGCTCCATGGCAAGGCAGACTGGCAAAAATGCCCAACCTTTACTCACATTCGAGAAAACACTCCCAACAAGATTGCTTGCTAAAAAATCGAAGAGGCACCGCTCTCTGAATCTCGAGAGTCAGACTCCCAACAGGATTACTTACTCAAAAATTGAAGAGGCACCGCCCTCCGAATCTCGAGAGCCAGACTCCCAACATGATTACTTGCTCAAAAATCGAAGAGGCACCGCTCTCCGAATCTCGAGAGCCAGACTCCCAACAGGATTACTTTCTTAAAAATTGAAGAGACACCGCTCTCCGAATCTCAAGAGCCAGACTCCCAACAGGATTGCTTTCTCAAAAATCGAAGAGGCACCATTCTCCGAATCTCGAGAGCCAGATCCCAAACAGGATTACTTGTTCGAAAACCGAAGAGGCACCGCTCTCCAAACTTTGAGAGCCAGATTTCCTTGGATAAAGCTTGTCTGCAATCTTCACACGCAACATCAGCTTTCCAGATACCACATACCACTTTTTCAAAGTGCTCTAACAAAGTTAAAACACGTGAATCTTGCAGCTCCTACTATATTGCTATGGTCAAGAAGGGTAAAGGAACAGCGTTACCACTCGCTGTTAGGACAATTCCTATTTATGTCGACCTTCATCCTCCACAGCCAGGCAGACCTGCAAATAAAAAAAATGCTCAACTTTTCTTCACATCCGAGAGGGCACTCTTAGCAAAGTCTCTCGAAATACTCAGCTTCTTTTCCCCCCGATAATACCTCTACAAACAAGTCACACCAGAGCAAGAGTATCTCATATCATCAAGGTTAAAAGCAAAAGTATCCCATATCATGTTTTTTCCTTGTCTTTTCCTTTGGCCTTGTTCTTACCTGCAAGACAATGAGAAAGAGAGCAATCAGTTAGCACTTGGAATCAAGCTTCCAGTCAGGAACTGACTACCTGGAACTCCTTGCCTGATTACTTACCTGGCATTGCTCTCGAGTACTCATCTTCAACATCTTATGCTTCCAGAAAAGATACCACATCTACCTGAGGAACAGATAGGGCAAGTGATAAGGATACAGGGAAGCATGTAGAGACAAGCGCAACAGAACACGTGCCGATTCATCTATTACTTTGTCAACAACAAAAGTATCCCATATCATCAAGGTCGAACGCACTCTTGATTTGATGGACTTGTTTTGACCCTCAAATTCTTTAGTCGACCTTATACTCTGGAAGAAACCAGAAAACCCTCCAGCCCAGTTCAAAAATAAGCATGTGGAAAGTTACTTCTTCAAAAGCAAAAGTATCTCATATCATCTCTTCTCATTTTTCTTCTCTTTATCCTTCCTACTGCCTGCAAGATAGGGAGAATAAGAACAATCAGTCTGAACTCGAAATCAAACTTCTGATCTGGGACTGATTGCTGGGAGCTCTGTTTGCTTACCTTGTCTGTCACCTCTTTCGGCAGATCTCCTAGCTCGGCAACTCGGGGGACTCCTACTACATGGTTTGTATCGCGTTTGACCAAGCCTGAAACTACAAGTAAGCTTCAAGTGAAATTGATACATTACCTTGTACATCTACACCGGTTAAAGATACAACCCCTGGATGGAGGAAGAGTACTTCCAGAGAAGATGCCATATCTACTTGTGAGACAGATAAGGCAAGTGAAGACGATACCACACTTCAGTACTTAGAAGTTTTGTGATTACTCAGCGGCTTGATTCTAGCAAGTCCCCAACCGAAGAACTTCCCTCACTTGGGAACTTAGGGGAGCATTGTTTGTACCATACTTGACCAATCCTAAAACTACTGAGCACTGGTCAACGTTATACCGTCAAGGACCTAGAAGAGTTTCCCTCCAACCATGGAGGCCAATCATAGTACGACATGTGTCGACATCAGAAGTCAATCACAGCGTGACACGTGTCAATATCAGAAGCCAATCACAATACGACACGTGTCAATGTCAGAACAAAGCTAGAAACTCTTCTATAAAATGAGATCATTCTCCCACAATATTTCTGAATGTCATTTATACTAAATCATTCACTTGTACTCACTAAAGGAAAGCTTGAACCTATGTACTTATGTAAACCCTTCACTATTAATGAGAACTCCTCTACTCCATGGACGTAGCCAATCTGGGTGAACCACGTACATCTTGTGTTTGCTTCCCTGTCTCTATCCATTTACATACTTATCCACACTAATAACCGGAGCAATCTAGCGAAGGTCACAAACTTGACACTTTCTGTTGTACCAAAGTCCACATTGATTTTGTACATCAACATATATAAACATTTAAAACATATAAGTCTATCATAGCACGCCGTAATTCAAAAAATATCTTATGCACGCGCTCAACTGTAATTCAAAAAATATCTTATGCATGCGCGTGAGCACGTGCATGAAGACTAGTATAACTTTTTATCTTCGGTGGGAATCAGCTTAACATGCGTGTGCATGAAGGCTAGTATAACTTTTTATCTTCGGTGGGAATCAGCTTAACAGTGGGATATGAATCTTCATGGTGTATATGAATTAGTAGTTGATAATTCCTAATTAATATGCTTAATTAGCAAAAGAGATAATTATGAAAATTTTAAAATAAAAAAAATGAAAAGTTAATAATATTTTTTAAACTTATTACGTGGCGAATTTTGACTGGATTGTAGTGCCACTAAACAAAATCCAGTGGCAAGCCGAACCTCTTACAAGTTTTTCTCCCTATTTAGGAACTCCACTGGAGATGCACTTAAACTAGTATTTGATTTTTCAGCTATACGAGCAGCTAGCGCTATTTATGAAAGTGAATCATAATAATCCACATTATTTTTGGAAGGCAACAAAATAAACATTATTTCTGATCTGCGATAAAATAAACAACATTATTTTTGAAACTAGACCAAAATATCCCACTATTTTTATAACTATAACAAAATTACACACTAGCAAGTAAAAATCTGATTAAAACTCATCAAATTCACCATCAATTAATCAAAAAACCAAATCAAACCCCAACAAAAACAATATATTCACATGTTTTATCCAAAAAATAAAAAATGAAGAAATGACGGGAAATAGAGTAATGTGTGGGGTGGGGCGTAATGATGTGGGGAGGAATTTAGGTTTTTTATTTAATTAATTTAAATTATATTTTGAAAATAAATAATAGGTAGCATAATGAAAAATGATCTCAACAAAGAGATGCTAATTCTCTGACCTCATTCACCGCGTCAGTGCATTTAGTCGAGGGGTCCAACGGTTCTGGTGGTGCTCCGAGTCCGAGCTGTGGATCTCCTGCCCGGTATCGCCATATAATTCGATTCACATTCCTTTTTCTAGTTTATACTTGCTATGGTGTTTGTCACACAACAAACTCACCATGCACTTCACTCTAGTAATGTTACATTTACTATCTAATTATATCACCATTTGTACTATTTTTCTAATAGAGATAAGGTCTGCCAACTTATATAGATCTCATCTCCAATTTCTATTAGAGAAATGATACAAATGATAGTACAACTAAACGGTAAGAGTAGCCATTTTTATTTCACATCAGAAAAATTAAGGGACACACATCCACGTAGGCACTTTTTGTATGTCAAAGGGCCACGTAAGCACTTTAACGTTGATTTTTCATGTCAGATTCATGCAACAAACATGGCTTCAATTTACTTGTTGTCCTCACTTTGGTTTGTTCTATGGAGTAGGATTCCTCCCATTCTCTCACACTTTGTTTTTTGTTTTATCATCTCTATAAAAAAATTAATATAAAATATTAACGTGACTTAATTGTAATCATTTACGAAGAAAAATATATGTATGCATTAATGCATAGGCAGGCATGCAGAGAAACAAGAAAAGCAGATGCACGAAGAACTACAACCAGGGGGCCTACAGAAAAAGGAATGGCCTAAATATAATGGCACGTTTATGTACCCGTAATCGGAATTAATTTATGGAATTGGATTCCGATTACGGGATACACATTTGTTTACATAATCTTGAGAAATCAAAATACATGTGGGGTCCACACGCATTAAGGAATCCAACTCCTAATTTTGAAGGAATTGGACTCCCTACATAAGGGAGGTATTTCAATTCCTTGTGACTTGAGGAATCCGGAATGGAGTTTATTTACCAATTATGCCCTCACTTGTTTCTTATTATCCCAACATTGTCCTTCATTTGACACTCATTATGCCATCTTTTAATAAATAAATAAATAAAACCTCTTTATATATTTTTATATAGATGAATTTTATTATATAAATTTAATTCAATTAATTAGTATGAAATTAATTTATTTATGTAAGGGCAGTTTAGTAATCAACCTAGTTTTCATTCCAATTGAAATGAATTAGTAAACAACTTATATGGATTCAACATCATTCCTGCCATCTTTTAATAAATAAATAAAACTTTTTTATATATTTTTATATAGATGAATTTTATTATATAAATTTAATTCAATTAATTAGTATGAAATTAATTTATTTATGTAAGGGCAGTTTAGTAATCAACCTAGTTTTCATTCCAATTGAAATGAATTAGTAAACAACTTATATGGATTCAACATCATTCCTGCCATCTTTTAATAAATAAATAAAACTTTTTTATATATTTTTATATAGATGAATTTTATTATATAAATTTAATTAAGAATTTAATTTAATTAATTAGTATGGAAATAATTTATTTATGTAAGGGCAATATAGTAATCAACTGAGTTTTCATTCCGATTGAAGTGAATTAGTAAACAACTTATATGGACTCAACATCATTCCTACTCCGATTCCAGACAGTTTTAGTAAACAACTTCAACATGAATCTGATTCTGATTCCACCTCATCTCAATTCCTCTTCAATCCAATTCCTTCTTAATTCAATTCCTTTCAATTTGATTACATATTAGTAAACGGGCCTTAAGCGTTGAAAAGTAAGCTCGGATGGGTCGGTTAAAAACTTTAAACAGACGGGCTGGTTGAAACTTATAACCAGACGGGCCTACACAAAAAAGAATGGCCAAAATCTAAACATTGAAAAGTAGGCTGAGATGGGTTGGTTAAAAAGTTTAAAGCCTTGTGGAAATGCTCAAGTTTTCATTTCTACACTGGCATTTCCAATTAAACTACTCCGCAAGAAACAAGCGTTTTATATCACAAAATAAATCATCAATTCCAATAATATAAGCAACATTAAATCCCAAATTCCTCTCTCTTTTTGTTAAGGAGAAAGGTCAACCCAATCACCCCAACACGCAGAGTGAGATACAAACATTACAATGGTTAATATCTTTAGACCCTAATTACCCGTTGTGGCCATCGCCATCTTGCCCACGACAATTGCCTAATTACCCTTTTATCACTCCACAGAGTGTTTTAATTAAACTTAATTTTGTGAATCAGTCTTGACTGCGGAATCGTAGTGATGTACTATGTATGTCGACAATCTCAAGATGTCAAACCATGGTGAAAGACTTTTCGGTCAACAAAATGAAGGAAAATAGTCCCGAGATACAGGAAATATTTAAGTGATGGAAAACGTTTTGAAATACGAGTATTTCTTGCGGTCACAGACAACTTGAAGTCAGTTTCCAAAAACAAAAACAACTTGAAGTCGACCGCTGTGGGTCCCAGTTATGAAGGCAGGCATGTTGTTAAAAGGGATGTGTCATTCACACATTCATTTTTACTTCTCACACATTCTTTGTTAATTTCTATCCGTTGATCTTTTTTAGTTCATTCGATCCGACGGTCAAAAATTAGAAGGGTGTGTGGATATCACACTCCTTGTTAAAATTGCAAGAATTGCTGCATGAGCAATATATTTCTTACTGTACCTAATGCGTTGTGGCTGCACAGAAAGAGTCAGAATGAGCAATATATGATGTATTCTTCTTTTTGAAGTCAATAATATATTGTCTTTCATTCAAAGAAAAAAAGAAAAAAAAATCTATGATTGCGTTCTATCTCCTCTCTCTCTCTTAATCTTTCTTCTAATCATTTCGTCTATTTCAATCCTTTTTCTATTCGAAACGAAAAATAAAAAACACCAATACAAAAAGAATATCCCACGCGCTATAAAAATATAAGAAAAAACTTCAGACTCTAGACATCCCGTGAGCTTGGCTCCATTTTCATGCAATTGCAAAATCTCCCTTGGTGGGAATATAAAGCCTTTCTTAATACATGACCTTAGATTCAAAATATACAACACTTTCACATCATCTAGATTCAAGACTGAAACTTTTGATCACAAAAGGTAAGGCATGTGATAAAGAAGAAGTTATTTTGTTGATCACAAAATGGTTTGGTAAAGTGACATGCAGACGACAAATCTGGAGCGCCCCCACAGCTAACACCTAGGAAGATGAAAGTAGCATTGTTTTTTAGCAGAAAGAGGGTTCTAACGTCCAATTCCTAAATTTGGAACATGCGTCGTGACATGGACCCGCAAGGGATCTTGCATAAATGATCATATACTCCAAATATGGCTGTTGACTTCTCAGCTATAGGAGCAGCGAGTCCAAAAAGATAAGGTCGCATATGGATATATTTCTATTATAGTACAAATGGTTGTATAATTAGGTAATAAATGTAACTTTTTTCTAATAAGAATAAGGTTCATCAACGTATATGGGTTAATTTTTATTATAGAAAAATAATACAAATGATGATGGTACAATTAAATTGTAAGAACAACAATATTTAGTTCACACCACAAAAATTAGGAGACACACGTAGGCACTTTTTGTTTGTCAAAGGTCCACGTAAGCACTTCAACCTTGATTATGGGTATTTATCATAAACAGCTAAATTTTAACCCCTAATTTTATATATGTCAGTTTTTATAGAAAATTTCAAAACTCTCAAAAGTCAATATGCACAAAACACTTTTTCTGATCTTCCTCAGGAAGGGGCAGAGTGCTGCGTCGTGGACAATTTGTGGAAATGTAGCTCGAAATAAAAGTTGCTCCATTATCCAACTACGTACCTTTTGTATGTCAATCCCGAGTCCCGACAAGGTTCGTGGAGAGTCCAATTGCCATTTAGCATTAGAGTGTAGTTATATTCCTTTTTATATGTAAGAGAGAGGTATTAGGTTTGGTTTTCGTTATAGACGAATTTAAACCACATTATTGCTAATTATTGTTAATCTATTGTAAGACAAAATCTACCCCACATTATTGTTCAAAAAAAAAAACATTGGTTCAATCTTCAATGTACCAACAAAGTGCCCTATAAATTGGAGTAGAATTATCTCCCCTTCTATTTCCATCTTCTTCCCTCTCCTCCTCTCATAGATTACTTTTTGTCTTCTTCTGGTCATTACAAAATTAACATAAAACGTTGACATGGTTTAACTGTGACCGTTCAAATAGGAGGAGAGAGAAAGAGAAGGAGACTAGGAGCTTCCTATAAATTAGCTTGAGTAGTAGGCTGTCAGAAGTGGCCATCAAACAATCAAATATGGAGCTTTCTAAGACCTACTTGTTTGGTACTTGCCTTCTCTTTCTATCTTCTTCTTGTTTTGGTGATCAAGTATCCCCAAACAAACAGTCCACCAAGTTTGCTGAGCAACATGGACTCTTGAAGCATTGGATCGAGAGGCAGGTTCCTAGCGGTCCAGATGCTGATCCTGCAATTTATGAATCAAAGAGACAGCAGGTTCAACCTCACTCAAGACACTTATTGGATAATTAAGCTATGGATGCTAGCTATAACTCCATTAGTTTTGGCACTTTCTTTATTTTGTTATAGTCAATAAACAACAGTCTCTATGTTTCGTTTTCTCAGTTTGTTTGTTTTGGTTTTGGCAGGTTCCTACGGGTCCAAATCCTCTACAACCGCCTGTAGAAGTGTTGGATGATCCTGCAAAGTATGAATCAAAGAGGCAGGTTCCTACCGGTCCAAATCCTCTACAACCGCCTGTAGAAGTGTTGGATGATCCTGCAAAGTATGAATCAAAGAGGCAGGTTCCTACGGGTCCAAATCCTCTACAACCGCCTGTAGAAGTGTTGGATGATCCTGCAAAGTATGAATCAAAGAAGCCGGTTCCTACCGGTCCAAATCCTCTACAACCGCATGTAGAAGTGTTGGCTGATCCTGCAAAGTATGAATCAAAGAGGCAGGTTCCTACCGGTCCAAATCCTCTACAACCGCCTGTAGAAGTGTTGGATGATCCTGCAAAGTATGAATCAAAGAGGCAGTTTCCTACCGGTCCAAATCCTCTACATAACTTCGCCCAACCGCCTGTAGAAGTGTTTGATGATCTTCCAAATTATGATCTTATGAGGCTCGTGCCTTCTGGTCCAAATCATGAAGAGTCTCCTGACGAATCACCTTCAAAGGTATGTAGTCCGCCACCACCATCTTCACGTGCAAATTATGATCATATGAGGCTTGTGCCTTCTGGTCCAAATCATGCAGAGTCTCCTGAGGAACTGCCATCAGTTTCTTCGGCAGGGAAGCCAATGTTCATTGGAAACCTCACTCAAGACGCTTATTGGATAATTAAGCCATGGATGCTAGCTATAGCTCCATTAGTTTTGGCGCTTTCTTTATTTTGTTAGCAATAAACTACAGTCTCTATTTTTCGTTTTCTCAGTTGTTTGTTATGGTTTTTAGTTTGGTTCTGTAATCTGATCAGTTATCAAATCTATGTACCGTTTTCTTTCAGCTTATGAGATAATCTATATACATACTATATATATCGCATGCAAGGCATTTTATATGTGGCAATCACTGACGGTAGAAAAGTTCAGTAAATTTCCAATTCATTGGGTCTATGCCAGACAATACCAGAAACCTAGGTATATCGACTCGAGCAAACTCTACATATAGAATGTCACAGTTCAAAGATTTTTTTTCACGGATATGGTTTTAGGGTTTTAGGGTTCAGGGCTCGTTTATAACAATATGGTTAGCATTTGGGTGCCCAGATCACTGCCTATACTAAAACCCAACCCTTGCTTTGGTGCTTTTATTTCAATCTGTCATGTCTGTACAAATTATAATGTACTGAATTTCTTTTTCTTTTTTTTCTTCCCCCTCTCTTCGCTCTCGCTCTTCGCTTTCTCGCTGCAATACCTAAACTTCTCAAACCACAGACAAACCAAAACCGAACCCTTTCCTCAAACTCTTCTTTCTCCCTTCTCTCTCTCCTCTCTCTCTTCTCCCCGCGACTAACTGGTACACAGTGGCGGCCGGCGAGGATTTTGACGATTCCGGCAACGACCGCCCTCGAAGTTGGTCTCAGACGATTCCTCATCACATCAGGTAGCTTCTAGATCTATTGCATGTAAAAATCTGTTTCAATTTTCAGGATTTTGTAAATTTTTATGATTTGTAGAATTCTTTTTTTTGAATTTCTAGGTTTTGGAGAATTCTTCACTGAACTTTTTTTTTTTGGAAACTTTTTTTTATATATGAATTATTCATTTAGATTCTTCCATCACATATGTCTAAATGATTTTAGGAATTATTTTATTAATTATTGTCTAATTTTTTTTCATATTTATTGTTGGTAAGTTTTTTCTGATTTTCTTATCTTCTTGTTAACTTTTGATTAAAACAACTTATTACATTTACGCTTGCACGCTACAGTACTTGCACTGTTACACATGTCTTTGGGATCAACATACGGAAAAATAACAAGAAGTAAATAACTATAAAAGATGAGAAAACTTTGAATAATTCCAAATATTATCTGACCATGGCATGACAGAAAGCATGAAACCATGAGTAAGATCAAAATATAATTTATTAATTACCTTATTTATTAATTATATTTTGATTTTTTAATTATTATTATTTTCTTCCTAATTTTAATGTATTAATTTTATTTCATTATAATTTTCATTTTCATTTCATTTATCGTGATATATTTTGTTGTAAACATTTAGATAAACTAATTTTTGTTATATAATATATTTCGATAGACTTTGTCTTCTTCATTTAGGTACATTAAATTCATTATAATACATTTTGGTGCATACATTTAAGTACATATTTCGATACAAACATTTAGGTGCATTAATTCAATATAATACATTTCGGTGCATACATTTTGGTATACACATTTAGGTACATTAATTAAATATAATACATTTCGATGAATATATTTCAGTACATAAATTTTGGTACTAACATCTAAATACATTAGTTCAATATAATACATTTTGGTACTATCATTTAGGTACATTAATTGAGTCTTTCAAGTTTGAAAAATGTTAAACAAAATTAATAAATTAAAAATAAATTAATAAAAAAATAAATTAAAATTTGTATATTAATAAATTTAAATATTTAATGGGAGACATTAAATAAAATGCACATTAATTATTTTGAATTAAGGACACATCAAGGGACTATAATCAATATGTAATCTAACATCATATTTATTTTAAATTTCAATATTCTTGAATGATTAAAGTTAAAAAACCCCAATACATAATCTCTCACTTCAGATAATGCCTAGAAGTAAGAAGACAAATATCTGTATGCATACAGAAGAAAATTGTTCATACTATTGCAGAGGTTGAAAACTGTGGTATAAAAACAAATGAAGCGAACTAAGGTATAAAACATATGAAAGTGTGCACTAGTAGTTGTATACCCAGAAACCAAACATCACAAGCGAAAAAGAAAGGGAGACTTTGGATGTGGTCCCTATCTAATCAATATTCTTTTACTGAAACCTTGTTGGTTTTCAATTTTTTATCGAGTCCCTGAAATTAATGTGATAATTTATTTCTATTTATGTTACTATATTTTTAAATTAAAATTTTGAAATTTATAGTTGTTTAATTATGTTAATGAGATTTTAAATAAAACCCCATAATTTGTGGGATTAAAAATATTAAAGTATAAATTATACTATTGTGTGTGTGTGTGTAAACATGGGTACATTCATCAAAATTAACAAAAAAATTATTGTACCAAAACATGGGTACATTCTTCAAAACCACACAAAAAAATAATAGATATTAGGCTTAATAATATTAGTAAATTTCTTCGATAAAACTTGACATAGATACATTTTCAAGTCAAAGAAAAACAATGTACCCATATAAGTTTAAAATGGATTAGAAAAAAATTGAACTAACTTTATATTAAAAAAAAAAGGTACATTTTACATATAACAAATTGGTATATTTAAGAATGGGTACATTTTAAGATTAAAAATTTGAAAAAAAAATTACATGAATGGGTACTTATAAGATTAAAAAATTGAAAACATTTTTTAAAAAGCTAATGGGTACAAACTTATTCTAATTTTCTATTTATTTTGGAGATGTTTTGGATTAAAAATCAGTTAGGAATTTAATAAAGGTGTGAGTATTAAAATTCTAAATCAATTATTAATTTTTATTTAAAAAAATTATGTAATTGACATGTAAATTCATTATTATATTAATGTTAGGGACTTGGATCAAAATTTGAAGACTAATAAAGTTTCAGTCAATAAACATTAGTAACTAGGGACCAGATACTAATTTTTCCTTATATCTTTGTATAAAAAAAAGTTTTCTATGAATAAAAATACGAGATACTTGGAGCAATGGTGCAAAAACTTTAACCCAATTAGAGCAATAGTCCATGGATTTTAACTCAATTGGCGCTTTGATCCCTGAATTAAAATTCGTGATTATTGACCTCTGAATTTACTATAATGTGGAGCAATGATTATTTTGGCTAACTCTATTTTTCCCATTTTAAACCCTTTAGTTTGGATATAGAATCTAGCAGAATTAAGCAAAAAGAACATTGCTCCACATTATAATAAATTCAGAGACCAATACTCACGAATTTTTTAATTCAAATATCAAAATTCCAAGTTGGCCAAAAGTCAAGAATTATTGCTCCAATTTTCTCATCAAATTACTCCTCGACTGTTGGTTTGTAAAATTATTCTTTGCAAAATAAAAGATGATTGTTATTGATACTCCAAAATTTTTATTTTGCACTCTAAACTTTCTCTATTTTTGAAGTGTCAACAATGATTTGCAGATAAAATTGTCATCAAAATGGTAAAACAAATCAACCGAAATAAGAATAACTCTGCTCTCATCTGGGGGCGTCCTCGGCGTTGTATGCTTGCGGAAACAAGCTAAAACTGAAATTTAGTTGTATATGCTTGCAGGAGCAGGAAGATTTTTCATCGCAAATGATAACTAGTGTAGACTTGAATGTCACATGTTGTTGAGTTTTTTACCATGCTGTGCACATCCTCCGTCGCGATGGTGCATATGGTTCTCTAAACTAAAGAGAGTAAAAGTTTTCTGTCTTAATTTACCTGCAGGGTTAAGTAAACGAAGGAGGAATGCCTCCTAGTTCCAGACGAGTTAGCAGTGCAATTTGTCGACCTCAGGACCAATGTCGTCTCGCCATTTTAACCTCCAAAAACGTACATAATGTATAAAATGGTTTTAAAACATGGTTTCTCTAACTTTTTTTTTTTAACAATCGATATTATCTACATTAAAGAGAGGGGGTAAGCTTAGTCTCACAATGGACTAGTAATAATGTGATTCAAATTCATCTTTGGCGATAATCGAACCGAATGCCTCTTATTTACCAGTGAAAAGGAATATCACTATATCGTAATACTAAATAACTCCCTAACATTTTTATCTAATAAATGAATCTCAATATTTCCGTAAATTCGTAAATTGTACACCGTGGGAAGAAACTGCACATTTGCATATGGGAGGAAACTGCACATTTGGCTTTGCAACTTTCTGTCGAACTTACATGTGGAGATGATTATCTTGATAACTGTTCAGAATAGATGTGGTAATGGGCTTTTGGACATTTGGTTACATTTTTTTCATTTGTTTGAAGCAAGGTCATACTGTATTTGTCGAATAAATTAAAGTTATTGTGACAGCTTTCCCTTGGTGTTTGGTGCGAAACTCGACTCAACTACGTGAGAGATTTTTTATTGAGCTGAAAACACGATCCGGTATATCAAGTGTTGTAATATTCCAACCTCTTGTATTTTGACACTTTATATCGAGCCGTGTTCCTGACATACTGAAAAATTTCCCCAACTATAGAGTAATGGAGACATTTTTTTAACTACACTTTTAAAAAAACTATGATCTCATCATTGCTTTTTCTTCTAACTTCTACCTCTTCACTTGTAAATTGTAAATGAGAGGTACGAAGTTAAATTCATGTAGCAATTCAATATCAATTTATTTTTTCTCCTAGTTGAATATATCATTGTATAAAAAAGACAAACCGGAGCTTTGATCATTCATCTATACGGGATTAAGTGTTGACAGAGCTTCATGATATGTTAACAACTAATATGTTTCTGCTCCACAATCTGTCTCATAATCTTAACCGATAATTTTTTAGATTATCATTAAAATATTAGTTATTTTGTGGAATGAACACAAACAAATGGTTAGCACCGTATATTTTATTTTTTTTATACAAGTGATTATCACTTTATCAAGTTACTAATTTGTTAGCAGTTGAGCGTCTCTCGATAAAGTTATATTAATAAAAAAATTTAGGGTGGATTCAAGAACCGCATTACAATACCAAACCCGACCCGATACCCATTTTCCTTCAGGTTCTCCTATTAAGATTTGGTTTAATTGTAATTGATTTAGGAATCTTGTATTTTCCTTTATTGTCTCATTGACTTGGAGTAGTCCCCAAGTCTTGTAAATTGCCTTGTATAGACTCCTATTCCCTGTATAAGTTTGGCTTTGCAGCCACATCAATGACATATGAAATTCCAATTCTACACCTCCCTCCACATGGTCGGGGCCCGAAGACTGTTGCCAACCTAGACTAGATACTAGTTTATGCATGTAAAGTATTAAAACACGTAGGGCAGCAGTTTGTGCTCGTTTTGTGCAACATGTGATCAGATACTCTATTGTATAATTAAAAAGTTCAATTAGCAGGTCTTCGTATTAATCTTTAATTATAGGTTGACCAAGCCACTCGCACTCCTCCTGGGTTCCACTCGGACTTATCTGTTAATTCTGAGTTCGTACTTCACAAGGCAATACGGACTCATCTGTTAATTCCAAGTCCGTATTTCACAAGGATCATCCTGAGTTCGATTTCTAGCACTGGTGAATCACACGATTATGGCTAAAGAGAAGTTTGTCATGACTTCGCCACCAACAAACCTTTTTATTTTTTTACAAAAAAATGAAAAATAAAAAAAATAAACATGCTGTCTTCTTCTTCTTTTTTCTTTTTTTTTTTCTTTTTTTTTTAACATAAATAAAATGTTTATATATATTAAACATAATTAAAATGCCCCATAACAGACTTGGAGTGCAGTTTTTGTCCGGCTGTTGATGAACCGTTGTTTCACTTTCAAGTGGGATATCAACTGCCGTTAAATTAGATCAAGGCTCTAGCCAGCCAGTGGCGACCCTTCTTTTTTTTTTGGGTCGAGGAAAACATATTCATTAAAGGAAACCTCCTGTTGACCCTAAAAACTACAAAGCCTACGTGGCGCGCAGGCCGAGTAATTAATGAGCTAACTACGTCCTTCGGTGAATGCGGGGCGTGCCAACTCGTCGGCCGAGCTCAGCCGAGGAGTAAATTTGTTGATGTTGCGTTGGGTCGCGCTACTGACTTCTGCGTCTTGCGATTGCGGCCGAGAAAGGAACACGTCTCGGCCTCTTGGGCTCTCGAACCTGAAGACAAGGTTACTATTCTTACGAAGTTCAAAATCAAATTCGGCTTTCAATGTGCCGAATGTAATAACTGTAACACCTCACTTCGCCGAGAAGGATGATGAGATGACCTCGACCAATAAGGATTTAGAAACCCTTCTCGACCGAGACTTGGATAGGTAATCAATCGTTCTCGCCGCAGTGCTGTTGATGCCAACGGAAGATACTGCGAGACCGACTGACTCTACGGTGACAGAGCTATCTATGCCGACTTAAGATATCACCGGTTGCTTCCACAGTGCTGTTGATGCCAACGGAAGATGTGTCAGCGAAAAAGGAAAAAGAAAAATCACAAGTTGTGAGAGTTTGCGCAGGGCAATTTTGTATTGATTTGTAGGGCTCCTCTCGTTGTACATCGTCTTGTATTTATAGGACTGGATATGCATGTGCTCTTCGTGAAGTATTCTTTGCTGACCATAGTTGAATTCCCTTGAAGATAATCACCTCATTTGAAAATCCATGATAATCATCCTTAAATTGGCCATTGGATTTGATGATAATCCTGATCCTTGTCTGCCACTCATGATAGCTATATGTCAGACCAATTTGTACGCTACTGAAACTCTCCCCGTAACATCCGGAGACAACCATGCAATGTTTACACCCTTCTTCACGTCCAAATACATGCATTGCCAAAGCTAAAACACTTTAAGTCATGTCACACTTGTCCATGAAGTATATGCTGATTATTAGCATATAGTTATGTGCTAATAAAAATCCCAACTCAGAATATGCCGCACCATTATCTTTTTGTGATCATCAAATATCACCATTAACCCAATGATAACCTTCATGCATGGTTAACCGACTCCAAGCATACGTCTAAATGCCGAGAATCCCAAATCAAATTGAACTATATTGCTCGCTTCCAAGTTGGAGATATAATTTGCATAAGAAAATGTTGAGATAAACCATTAAAAAATAAATATTATGATAAAAAACCATAACATTATCCTTTAATAACAAAATTATCCTCACTTCTCCATCCAACGGTCGGGAACCATGCTCACTTAACGGCCTCGATCGTTTGGGCCGATGGTGTAAAATTGGGTCCAAACACCTCCAAAGAAGAAACACATAACAAACGGAAGGGAAAAGCACGGGGAGCTAATCCCAACCGCAGAGCAAGAAAGTAAAAACCCAGAAAACTAATCCGGTCTTGAGATTATATAGGTCCGAGGCGCTGCCAAAAAATATGCCCTACCTTCATATAAGAAATTTATTTGTTTTTACAATTTCAATAAAAAGATACTTAGAAAAGCACTTTAACTCAACAATTTAGAAATACGAAAAAACTAATTTTGTTGATGTACAAAACCGGATGGTCTTGGAACAACATAAATCCGACCGTGGATCTGCAATGAAATGTAAATAACACAAGATGTATCGTGGTTCACCCCAAGGTTTGGGCTACGTCCACACTGATTATGTATTTATTTGAGGGAATAGAGAGGGAGAGGGTGAAAGCTTCTGAGAGCTTCTGAGGATGAGAGAGGGGATCTCAGGCCTAGGAATTGGCCTCCGAGAGTGAGAGTGAGGCCCCCCTAATTGTGAGGGTGAGGGGTCCTTTTATAGAATAAGGACTTCTCACTTATTACATATCTGCCCCTTCCTTTATCCCATAATTACATTTAAGTCCCCTGAGTATTTGTACGAGATCTAAATACGAGGCCCTAAATATGGTATAAACAGTAGTCCCCCAAGTCTTCAGTCAAGAGAGTCTTTTGGCTGGAGACTTGAAATTCAGTCCATGTGTGGGCCGAAGTAACTAGATGTCGTCTAGAACTAATGCTTGATATGAGGCGGTGCCCAATCTGAAATGATGCTCAACTAGAAGTAGCACATGTTGCGAGGCCGTTCTGCTTGTAGCTTGTGTTGCCTTGGTTGGCTCGGCTTGTGGCGTTTGAAGGTGAGGGAGTCCCTTTTATAGAATAAAGGCTCTCTCCTCAATACATAAGTGATGGGTTAGAGTTGATGCTCGCAGTGAGACAGTTGCTCAGTAGACGGCGATGCTCTCTAATGGTGGTGAGGGAGTCCCTTTTATAGAATAAGGGCTCGCTCCTCAATACATAAATCATGGGTGATCTTTCAATGAAAGTGAGGGAGTCCCTTTTATAGAATAAGGGTTCGCTCCTTAATACATAAATAATGGGCTAGAGTCCCCCAAGTATTTTTCATGAGGCCCAGTTGAGGCCCAATATATGGTACATAATGTAGTCCCCCAAGTCTTCGGTCAATAGAGTCTGTTGGCTGGAGACTTCAAATTGAATCCATGTATGGGCCGAAGTGGCGGTTGTTCGGAGGCGGTATTTGTATACCTTGCACTTAAGATTTGTAAGTGAAGCTTTGAAGCTAGAGCTCTGTAAATGAAGCTTTCGAAGCTGGAGCTTTTGTAAATAAAGCTTTTGAAGCTGATTGACATGAGTGATGCTCATGAATGTTTATGTTGATTGACATGAGTCATGCTCATGGATGTTGTCATGAGTGATGCTCATGAATGTTAACATGAGTGATGCTCATGAATGTTGACATGAATGATGGTCATGAATGTTTATGTATGATTGTCATGAGTGATGCTCATGAATGTTTATGTATGAATGACATGAGTGATGCTCATGAATGTCTATGTACGAATGACATGAGTAGTGCTCATGTATAATTTTGAAGTACTGGGTGTATTTTTGATCACTTGGTTGGTGATAATAGAGGCAAGTTGCCGAATAATTTTTTGGAGTACTGGGCATACTTTTGGTCACCTGGTTGGTGCTATTTTGGGCTTATGGGCCTTCGTCCTCCACAACATGCCAGCCCATTTATTTTGGGCTTTGCCTTTTTTTTTTTTTTTTTTTTTTTTTTTTACCCTCTGATGGGATTTATCCATATTACCCTCTGATGGGGTTTATACAAATGTCTCCGAAAGATAAAATAAATTACATCATTCTGGTGGGGTGTTTATTCCTTGCTTTTGCTTTTGTTTCCTGCAGCTCATTTGATTGCTTTTGTTTTCTGCTTTTGTTTTTTTGTTTTTTGTTTTTTTTTTTTTTCTGCTTTTCTTTCTACTTTCTGCTTTTGCTTTTGTCTCCCGCAGCTCACTCGTGGCCTCGGTGGAGCACGTGGCTCCTTTAATGCTGAAGGGATGGCCTAGTTGCTTTCGGCCTGGTTGTTTTTCTTTTGCTTTTGCTTTCCCCATCCTTGTTTTTCTTTCTTTTGGCTGGCAGATGGTAGACAGTCATCATATCATTAATAATAATAATAAAAAATCCTTATCTTCAAGAGGTCTTCCACTGCTTTTTTGTAAGATTTTCCTGAAGCCATCTCGAATTCTTTGGGCTTGTGTGGCTATCCCACCACCGAGAATACTTGAGTCTACCCCAAGATTGGATCGTCGCTCGCCTCTCCTCGAGCCCACCGGACTTAACCGCCAAACATTTCGACGGGTTCACTCTGAAACCCGGACCGCCACATTCTCCACATTCTCCACCCTCTCCAACGGCGCAATCAGATGCACGTTCAGAGGCCGATTCAACGCGATCCCAAACATCTTCCAGCGACCGTTGGATCTTCGCCAGGTGTCTCTTCCGGCGATATCACCATCCCATGATATTGTCACATCTGTAAAGACTGCTGGGTCTTCTGGGTAGACTCCGATTGACCCGGAACGACATCGTTTTGGGTGGGAACGGTAGACATGGCAGCGGAGAAAGAATGGCAAGGAGTGCAGGATGCGCTTCTGCTCCTGATAAAGTTAAAATCTGCACAAAAATTCTTGGAAAAGTTGAGGAATGTAGAAGGACTGAGGCGCATTTCATGGGATGGGCCAGGTGCGTTGAATCTTTCTCTAAACCCAGCGAATTGCATCAACCATCGGAACAGACCCGACTTCTCCAGCCCAAAGTTCCGATCACCCAGCTTCGCCGCCTGCTCCGGATGAAGTTGGCGAGATCTGTTATCAACCAGGATGAAGTCGTTGCCGAGGCCGTGGTGCTTGACGAAGTGGCCAAATCCAGCTTCTCTGCAGTCGAGAAAGGAGGGACTCCATCGGCAGAGAGACTGATTGTAGCTGTTAAGGAGCAATTCTGATATCGGCGGCCATGGGAAGGCGTCACGGAGGCTTTGGGCAAGGAGAAGATGGGCAGTGTTGGCGGCGAAGGTGGAGAGCAGAGCGTATCCCCATGGGGATAAGTGTGAGAGGTCGAGCTGGGTGACTGCCGTGAAGCAAATCAGGATCCTGTGCAGCATCCACCGCTTGACCTCGCCGCTCGGATTTGTTCTTGTTTTTATGTTTTTTGTTTCTGCTCGATGAGGTTCTGATGCCCCTTGCTTTCCTCCTAGCCTTCCTCTTTGCTAAGAAATCAAGTCCAGAGAGTCGTTGTCTCACATGTATATATGTGTGTGTTGTTTGTTGCGTGCGGCCGAGCTCACGGTGGAGAGATCCATTGTTGACCCCAGTTATTTGATTATTGTTTCGCAAAAGCAAAAACCCTCGAAGATCTGTGGGCTTGTGAGGAGTGTTTGAGATTTGGATATTTTCTGTTTCTGGGTTTTTGTAGATTTTGCAGATTCACAGTGGAGGTGAAAAAATGAAAGAGAACCGACATAACTTTTTGTATCGATTCCCACAGACGGCGCCAAATGTTGATGTACAAAACCGGATGGTCTTGGAACAACGTAAATCCGACCGTGGATCTGCAATGAAATGTAAATAACACAAGATGTATCGTGGTTCACCCCAAGGTTTGGGCTACGTCCACACTGATTATGTATTTATTTGAGGGAATAGAGAGGGAGAGGGTGAAAGCTTCTGAGAGCTTCTGAGGATGAGAGAGGGGATCTCAGGCCTAGGAATTGGCCTCCGAGAGTGAGAGTGAGGCCCCCCTAATTGTGAGGGTGAGGGGTCCTTTTATAGAATAAGGACTCCTCACTTATTACATATCTGCCCCTTCCTTTATCCCATAATTACATTTAAAATGTTGATGCACAAAACCGGATGGTCTTGGAACAACGTAAATCCGACCGTGGATCTGCAATGAAATGTAAATAACACAAGATGTATCGTGGTTCACCCCAAGGTTTGGGCTACGTCCACACTGATTATGTATTTATTTGAGGGAATAGAGAGGGAGAGGGTGAAAGCTTCTGAGAGCTTCTGAGGATGAGAGAGGGGATCTCAGGCCTAGGAATTGGCCTCCGAGAGTGAGAGTGAGGCCCCCCTAATTGTGAGGGTGAGGGGGTCCTTTTATAGAATAAGGACTCCTCACTTATTACATATCTGCCCCTTCCTTTATCCCATAATTACATTTAAGTCCCCTGAGTATTTGTACGAGATCTAAATACGAGGCCCTAAATATGGTATAAACAAATTTATTTTGTATCGGCAGAAGGGAACAAAAAAACCCTAGGCTTACAAGTAGATAGATGATGATTTTTGTTTTCCTTTTTATCTGAACTTTGAAAGTGTTTAAAAACTATAACCCACATAGCTACTACATAGTAATTAAAAAGAAATTAACAACCAAACAGAAATTCAAAAAAATTGAAAAGAATAAACATGCACATAGCATTTCGAACTCAAGACCTCTCGTTAATTTTAAACAACAAAAAATCATTGCTTATGATTAAACTTTTTGATCACTTAGCCAAATTTCATAAATTTAAACTCTTATAATTTCGAACCCGAGCCTTCTTGTTAATTTAAAACAATATAAACCACCACTTATGGTCAATTTTTTTGTTATCATTTGGCCAAATTTTGTAAATTTATACTCTTAAGAAAAGAAAGGGAAATTTTATTTGAACCTATATAACCTCTTTCTAAACCCAACTTAAATTTTAAATGTGAAATGTCTTTATTAACCCATTGCATAATTACCATCAAGTACATGATGAAATTATTAATAAAAATTATATTTCTGAATAAACCCACATCCAATAATTAAACCCTAATCATCACGTAATTTTTCTGTTACGTTCTATTGTGACAAAAACTCAATAAATTGGCTAATACCTCTTTAATTTAATTAACACTTTGTTCCCTGGATGAGTTTTGAGATTAGACCCTCAGTAAAACCAAGTATAGTATAATCACATGCTTTTAATTAACTGACGAGGTTAAAATTTTGTGTGGACAATTCCTTGATTAGTTAGAAATTACATGATATCGAAGTTTTTTTTCGTTGAACTTAATGTGGTGTTCATAAACTCATAATGTTGTAAGAAAATGTGGTTCTTCAATTTACATTTGTGTACTTATTTCATCATTTTTTAATACTTCTTTCTTTGACATCACAATAGTTCGTGTTTCTTCGTCTCACTAATCTTTCGAGTTTCTCTTGAACCGTAATTTTCTTCACCGGTAAGAATTATGCAAATTAATGTTGTATATACATCAATCTTCCAAATTTGAACGTGGTCTACATATAACTCGTATAAAATCCATGCAGACTAATAAATAAAAAAGATATTAAAAAAATCTTTAAGTTCATTGGTGTTGTTTATGTAGCCTACCAAGAACGTTACAACAATTGGATAAAACTCAAACTCAATGAGGCTTTTTTGTACAAACACGGTGAACTCTTAACTCAAATATATGCACACACTAGCGAGTAAGTTGGAGAAGCCACATAAATGCAAGAGGGTAGTTTAGAGGGGACATCTTGTTTGACATGGTCATGCAAAGCAACCTAAGATTTATCGAGGGCAACACTATAGAGGGTGATAGAGACTCCATCAAAAGCAACTGTTGGAAGGAGAGAATGTTTTGATTTTGGTTTTTTATTTTTCAAACTGGTGTTAAGATAAATTTACATATTGAATTGGGTTTGTGAGGATAGTTTAAGTAGTAAATTTGGGTTTAAAGAGATATTGATAATTTAATAAAAAAATTATGTGGGTGTAAAGAGTAAGTTGGGTGTAAAAAAATGTTAGATGGGTTCAAATAAAATTTCCCAAAAGAAAGTTGGGTGTAAACACTCATGATGTTTTGAACCCATGACCTCTCATTAATTCCAAACAACAAAAACCGCCAATTCTAGTTAAATTTCTTTGTTAATTTTCCAAATTTTAAATATTTATCATTTTATGAAAATATATATAAATATACCGCCATAATAATTTTGATGCTCCAATTTTTTTTGAACCCCAAACGGTCGCCAGCCCCCGCTAGGCCGGCCCTGAGTAAAACGTAATGATTATAGTGGAAGGGGACCAAGGAAAACAAACACCCTGTCTATAACCATTATAAACACCTAATGTGGACATGACAGACCATCTTATGATAGGATATGAACCAAGGGGCCCAAATTGTAACAGTTGTTGGTGAAGGAGAAGGTCCCAAAGTGGGAGTGGGCGTGGAGGCAAGAAACTCCCAAGCGGCAACATTGGCCTTCCTTGCTGTAGTGAATGCAGACGGGGATTGTGTTCAAAAACACATTGACATCTGGTTTTCCAGATCCCCCAGCAAACGAAGAAGACCACCGTAAGGAGACGGGATTGAGCCGTATTATCCCCGGCCGCCACTTTTGAGAGATTCAACATCCACTGATCGAAAGTAGAAAAAGAATGGATATCAATCCGATAATTTAGTGAAGAGGAGAACCAGACCGCCTGGGTCCATGGGCAAACGAATAACAAATGTTACGCCGATAAACAGAGACTTTTTTATTTTCCAAAACAATCTTTCAGGAAAATGCAGCATAAACAAGTTGAAAGTTTTTCTCAATAGGAGGATGCCAAACTAACTATTCTACAAACTCAAAGAGAAAAACAGGGAAAAAAAAAATGAAACCATCTTACACGATGCTGACAATGCACGTCATCCATAACATCAACTGACATGATAACCACCGTACTGTGTGCACAATTCATTGCCATCAAGTTGAACAAATACATTGCAGGTCGATGGGAAACCATGCTAGTGCAGTGTTCAGCCAAACGCTTCAACGAGGAAAGCCTTATAGATGCTCATGAACTTCGCCACGAATGCTGGCAAAATAAGATTGAGAGGAACTCCATTAGAGGCAATGCCAGCTCAATAGGCAACTTCATTTTGTCTAATGTGTCATTCAAGAGTACAAGCCCCCACAAACATAGAGAAATGTATGTGCACGCGTGTGTGAGAAAGGGAGAGAGAGATCATCATATGCTATAATCTATCAAAACTACCTTGATTCTGACAGTTGTAACAGAAAACGGAATTGATATTATATAACATGTAACCAATGTCGTTATAACTGCTTGAAGGGCATATGCTAAAGGGGAAGCTGTAATTACTAACCTAAATGAATCCTGATGACCAGAAAAGTTACTCTGCGGGGAAAATATTGTAAAGTAGTTTCACTTGCAGATTTTGAACACCTCGCGACAAACCCGGAAATTTCGCGCGCTATGAAAACACTATTTAAAACACTGATATATATATATATATAACCAACCACAACCTAGCTCCCAATACCATACAATAACATCAAATGACGACCAGAAGAATCCACCAATTATACTACACTATAATAGAATCAACCATAGATCATGGATACCCTAACTGCATTGTCTTCTCGGGATTTTATCATTTACCATAATATGTGAAGCGGGTGGGGAAGATTTTAAAAAATGAAGGAAAATGACTATTACGACATTATGATATGAAATACCAAATGTGTAAAACTTTATTAACTTGTGGACCAATGTGATGGTGTCAGCATGCTAAGCATAACTTTTGTGGTCGTGGTATGCTAATGTTTATTTGCAGCACAATAGATGCAAGCTCATAATAAGCAGAGATGGTCAAAATATATACAACTTGATGTAACCACATTGTGCAAAAGGAACTCAAGTCGGAACCAAGGGTATGGAAAATGATTATACTTACGCAATACGAAGCCAATGGCAGACCTCATGCTTCAGTTCTGCATCCAATTTCTTCAATAACTCATAAAGCAGCCTCTGAGATAACAGAAGATATAACTTTCAAATTAAATTGAGCAAAAACTGTAGAAACGAAAAGAAAGATACACTAGACGATTATTCTGTAGGATTAAATGAGCTCATAAAATTTTTACCACACTCAATAATCCCTAAAACAAATAAGGTAGGGCAACAAATTATAGAAAACAATAATAAAGGAAAATAATTGTACCTTCAAGATGATCTCTGGAGGAATACAATTTAAAAGTAGCTCATACAGCTTCTGCCGCACCTGATAAAGCCTTAAGCAAACAGAATAATTTTTTATCAGAAAAACTTTAGGAAGTAGTAGAAGATCCGAATGAGAAGCCAGGAATCACCATTCATGCTTCAAAAATCGTGCATACAGCTACAAAAATAGAAGGAAAAACTTCAGACTTCAGACATCCCATTATGAATTAAATACAGAATCTTCTAACAAAATAACAAAAATGAAATTTTCAAATCCTTTCATATTAGATAATTGCATTACACTAAACAAGGGGCTGGTCTCCATTTTCATGCAATTACAAAATCTCCCTTGGTGGGAATATAAAGCCTTTTTTAATAATCATGACCTTAGATTCAAAATATACAACTCTTTCACATAATCTAGATGACAGACCGAAAAATTTGACAAAATATCATGGGAGGTTAGACACAGAACTGGATGGCTGAATTATGTTTTACAAGATTAATCCAAAAGACAATGAACTTCAGGATGCATAAAAATTATGTCACATCTGGCTACGTGGACTCTATTCTGCTTCAATTCCAGAAAGAGAAACCACAAAGGCCAATGAGACTGACAATCATCCAATGGCAGATTAACCATCAATGAAATGTTGCAAAGGAGGGGAAGATGGATTATGAATGATTTATGCATACATGCATCAAGATATCACAAAAGGTAAGGCATGTGATAAGAAGTTATTTTGTTTATCAAAAGAGTATTCCAAGAATAGTGCATCCAAGGTTGTACAGTAAGATACAAGAAAAAGTTTAAAGGCAAAGTATAGCATTCGCAAGCAACAAAGAATAATAAAGTAACTCTGACACGAACTCACTGAATTTACACGATGATCTTCATTCATAAACCAAAGTCCAACTACTAGAAGATGCCAAAAATGCTTGTCATAAAAATCTCACTACAAGGAAAGTAAATAAGTGACATGCATACCGTAAATCTGTGGGCATCCACAGTGGGAGATCCAAGAATTAGAATAAGGAACATGAAAGGTGGCATGCTCTTAAAATGGCGTAGCAAAGAGGGTTCTAAGGTCCAATACCTAATTCGGAAAATGCTACATGATGATGGACATCCTATGGATCTTGCATAAAAAGCTATTATTTGAGCTGCCAATGATTTTATTTATTTTTCATTAGAGCAAGAAACCTAGAGAGTTTGAGCCAATCCACAGTGGCTTTCTTTTTCCTCTCTTCCTTTAGATAAATAATAAACAAAAAAATATGAAAAAAGTGTGAAATTGGCTATTTGAAGCAACCCAATTAATGAAACATCTACATAAGTTCAATTGGATATGTTGTTGTGAAAGAAATATGATGAATGAAAATAAAATTAATGGGGGCAGCCTCTACTAGACAAATAGGCCAGCCAATGGCTTTCCACATTTTACAGTGTTTTCTTGAGTTCAATTTGACCATTGAACTAGAACAATTTCAAACTACAGACAAAATGCTGCAATAGATGTCAATATTGTAAGAGCCAAACCTTTTTGGGCTCTGCTCCTTCATTATATCAGAGGCGATTTCAGAAACATATTCCTCCCAGTCCATTGGGTACTTGTTAAGGGATACCTACAACCACATGAAAAGTACACAGAAGACCATAGCCATCAGAACCTGTGCTATTCCTGCAAGGCGAATAGAAAGAAAATAACTGCTTCACACAACTGATGACCAATTAGAACTCTGGCACTTAACTGTTGAACAAGACAAGTTTCTAATGACAATATAGCTCTCCTTAAGCTCCTATTTGATTTTTCAGCTATACGAGCAGCGAATCCAGAAGGAAGTTGCAGCGCTTCCTTCTTTCCAATGAACTCCAATACCTTAACAATCTGGCACAAAAGGTTCGACATGAAATCATCAAATGAGACCTAAATTGACAGTGGAAGTCAACATACTTTATGATATCAAATTCTACAAGTTGTATGCTAGCAAATTTAACCTGGTCTTCTGTTGGCGCATTTATTCGCACATTTAGACACTGAGACCAGATTGCTTCAGTAACCCTTGAAGAACTGTTACAGCATAGTATTAGCTGGCAATAAGCACTATATTTCTCCATAGTTCTTCGAAGAGAATGCTGCGCTTCTCTTGAAAGCTTGTCAACTTCATTCAGCACTAAGACTGGCATTGCAAAGAGGACATGTTATCAGTAGATTCAAGACACAAATCGTAAAGACTAAAACGCCCAATTTGTTAATCATCCAACTGCATTTTCCTTGTTTTCTTAGTTTTTTAGAATGGGGACAAGAGAGAAAGATTCAATGCCTATTGCAAAGAACTGTGAAAAGGATGAGAAAACAAAATAAAAAAAACTATAAGATGAAAAGCAAATTATTCTAAAGAAATATTGCATCCTGTTCAAGTGAATGTACAAAAGAAATACTTCCAAACGTATACATTGGATAAGTGTATATTCATAAAAATTTGGATATTAGTTAAACTTACTTTTGTATCCTTTTTTCCCTTTTGTGTCAATGGGCCTATTTTTAACCATTTCTTTAATTATCTCTTGGACAATACATCTGTCCTGAAAGCCTGCATCACTGGGGTTCAGTTCAATATGGTTTGTGCTTGACATTGTAGTCAGCTCTATATCAATGGTCCTACTCCCAGCCTATAATAAATCATAGGAAAAAAAAAATATAGTTAAAATGGAATACAAGAAAAATCAAATGAAGCAAGTGAAGGATTTAATCAAATACCGGTTATAAGGAGATAAAAAACAATAGAACAATAGTTTTAGGTTGAACAAGGAGATATTCAAAGGAAAATAATCTTTCATAAATCTGGAAATAAGGTGAGCGTTAAAAGATTTATAAATTGGTTAATGTACTATGCTCAACAAAGGTTGGAGACGTCAGTGTCCTTCTGCCATATCATGTAAGAGATTTAAAATATATCCTAAAGCTCCAATCTTTGGAGGTTTTTCTATAAAAATAAAAGTAAGCACCTAATTTCATTTCAAGAAGCTAACAAATAGAGGTAAGAAAAACCAATCCATGCCTTCTGAACAAGGAAATGAGAAATGAATCATAAAGAGGAGAAAGTTGAATTTGAATGCATAATTAATTAATTATTCAGATATGCAATCGGAATTTAACACAGCTTTTCACCTAAATGACAGATAAGCAATAATTTTTACAGAAGTTGCAACAATGATCAATCCCATCAATCAAAAGAAGGTGAAGCTTACATCAACTTTCCATGTCCTATTTTCCACCTTCACCTGCCAACCACAATCACAAAATTTCTCAAACGCCAACAAACAAAATTTCAAATAGAAGAAAACATCATTCTTCTTCCATAAAATGCCCGTTTAATTATGGTGATAGATTTACGTATATGATAGAACTTTAAGTGGGGTACTTTATCAACTAAAGAGCTATTCCACTCCTTACAAGCAAACAGTAGTTTCTATGTGTTGGCTTAAACGGACGAACTGCTCATTACTGGAACCGCAAAGATAAAAAAGATGCAAACTTTTCGGATTGTGATTGACTTGTAAGGAGGAATCCATCCTTGCATGTTTAAGAGCTAAGCATTTTTTTCATCTAATTCTTTTCGTTATAGCTCTGTAATCCATTTTCTACCAAAACAAACCATATAAAGGTGGAAAGAAGTCCCAAAAGAAAAAGATCAATAATTTGAATCCCAAACGGTCAAAACAAATAAACGGGAAAATGTATGAGAAAATTGGGACCTTATCGGCGCTGGGACCGAAAACCTGACGGAGGAGGGCGATGATGAGGGTTTTCTTGCCGGAGCCGGAAGGGCCATAAAAAAGCAAATGGGGGCAATCTTGCTCTGCAACCTGCACAAGAAGAAGTTAGGGTTATGAAATGGTAGAAATTGGGAATTGAAATCGACGAGGGAGGGGTAGAGTTGCACGAGTTTCTTGAGGTTTTGGGCGATGTCTTGGTGGACAATTGCCTGGTCTAGGGTTTTGGGTCGGTACTTGTCTACCCACAGCACCATCTTCTTCAGTCTTCACTGCCGTCACTTGGAGAAATCAGGCAAGGACAAAGTAAGAAAATCACCGGAGGACAAAAATGGCGCGAAATTCCACTCTCTGTGTGGGGCCTAATCTGGGGCATCTATTTTATTATAGCCGTTGGATTCATCCGACGGCAAATACAGTGTAGATTAATCGTTAAAGTTCCCTTTTATTATATTAAAGGTTCCTCAACTAATTTGGAGAATTTAATTGAAGTAATAGCTTTTTAACTAAAAATTCATCACCATTTGGTCCCTTAATTCTTTAAAACGTGCAGCTATACTCATTTTCATCAATTTCGTTAGAATTTTCATCAAAATGAATCACGTGTCACACATGTGATGCTGAATAAATGGGGAAATATGGAAAACGAAATGAGAAAAATTGTAGCAATGATCCTTCAACTTTAATCCAATTGGAGGAATAGTCCCTCAACTTTGGCCTAATTGGAGCAATGATCTCTCAACTTTAATACAATTGTAGCAATGGTAATTCCAATCCAACATGATTCATTTTAACTGAATTTTGACTGAGTTGACGAAAAAGACTATAACTATGCGTTTTGATGAATTAAGGGACCAATGATTATGAATTTTTATTTAAATGATCATCGCTCTAATTGCATTAAAGTTAAGGAATCATTTCTACAATTTTTTGAAGAACAATATTTAGCTACTCAAAGATGAAGAAACTCCTACTCAAAATTCTTAATATTTTAATCACATAACTTTGTACTTATGATCAGAACCGTTCATACTATAAATCACACTGTAAAGATCATTTATGCAAAAAAAATAAATTAAAACTAAAGTCGTTTAATCAATCTATTATAGCAAATACATAAATGGTTCGTAATGCTTTTATCAATATCTATCATTTGTTTTTAAACAGTTTGATGACTAAACGACCATAGTTTTAATTGATTTTTTGCAGATACGATCTTTATAAGGTGATTTATAATATGAACGGTTATAATTATAAACACAAAATTGTATAAATTTGACAACGAACAATTTTAGGAAATTTTGAGCAAGAGTTTGTAGTCATATTTGAGTAATCATGTATTGTTGTTTTTGAAAGGATAAATAGTAGCTTAATTGTAATTTCCAAGGACAAAACCAAAGATTGACCGAAAGTCAACAAGGTGAAATTTTCCAGCGTTAGGCGCGGGAGAAAGAGAATAAGACAGAGAGTGGGTCAGGTGAACCTTTTTTTCAAACAAAAGGTGCATCCAGAGAGAGAGAGTCAGAGAGAGAGAGAGAGAGAGTCAGAGAGGGCGGGAGGAGGTCGATCTGAAGCGGAAGAAAATCTTTGCCGGTGAAAACTAAATCACTTGCTATGCTCTGTTTGTGGTGCCAAAATCATATCTAGAGTTGCGGGCCTCTGATTTACAGTGGTTGCTCTGAAACGGTTGTTTACAGAATCACCAGGAAGTTAAAGTGACGGAGCTGAAAAGGAGCTACAGAGGGGCTAATCTTCTGTAAGGGATTCAAATTTTGTTAGTTTATGTTCAAATTAGGGCTTAATTTTGCTAATTAGAGTTGCATTTGGGTTAATTAGCATTACAAAAGCACAAATAGGGTTAAAATTTTAGAGCTTTCTTCTTCCGAAGTTTTTCGATTTCAGCTTGTTGGAAGTGGCACAATTATTTCGGATGTTTAGTTAATTTTATCGATTTTTCGTCCTTGTTTCGAGTTTAATCATTTCTTCATTTTAGTTTTTGTACTCATTTTTGCTAGGACTGCTCAAGAATCTGGAATTGATTGAAACCCTAATGATGTGCCCTTAAAAGAGATCATTGTTCTTACAATTTTCTGGTGTAGATTGATGGCAAACAATGGGAATGAGGATTTTTATTACAACCTCTCAAGGAAAGAGCTTCAAACATTGTGCAAAAGATATGGCTTGCCTGCAAATAAATCGCACTCGGATTTGGCAATGTCTCTGATTGCTTACTTACAGGTACATTTTTCAGGCTAATGATATCCTACTATCATTCGATTTAATAATACGTTATGGACTATAACATTTTCATGATGTCCTCCCATTTCTCATGGGAATGCTCCTATTTCTCGATAATTAATGAGGTGGGAGCTTGAGCTGGCCAATCATGGTGCTTATGAAGCTTGGCGAACAATTTGCTTCAAATGGGAATTTACAAACCGTTAAATGCAGTTTACAGGGTTAACTGAAAGCGAAAAATAATGCGACGTTTCAATTCTCATCATTTTTTTCAGAGACATAAATCGGAACACTTTCCAACTGTACCCATGTTTTTATGCTTATTGTTGGATCTGTTATTATTTGTAGTCTCTCCTTGTATAGTCCATGTTTCAGCTAATTGTGAGTGCTGCATGAATGGAGTGCTCCAGTATTTTCACATCACACTTACAAAAGATGACATTCAAAGATTTTAGCCTACTCAAATTTCACATAAGCATACGAAAGATGACAGAAAACTTGGACTCTTAAGCCACCTCCAGTCATGGAGGGCTAAACGTAGCCCTTGGCTATGTTTCTGCCCTCCAAAAATTAATATTTTAGAGACTACTTACTTTAGGGCTAAATTTTTCCATCTCCAACCATGCAGGGCTATATTTTATACCCTTCATATTTTATTACTTTTTGGGGCCAAACTTAGCCTGCCCTGGGGTTCCATGTTGCCTGCCCTGGGGCCAAACTTAGCCTAATTCCCTTTAGCCCTATGGTTGGAGACTGATTTTGTCAATTTTAGGGCTAAATGTACAAAAGCCCTCACTGCTCTCACCCATATCTAAACCAATTCTTCTATTTAGAAGAGTGTGATCAATGTTATCAAAACAACCAACAATATCTGCTTTGAAAAATCGATCGTGGCCTATAGCCCTTGGCTGGAGATGACCTTAGGGCTTGGACTTGATTATATGATAAATATCTTGAATTTCAAAGGATTAAATGATTTCTCAGGAAATTCTTCTTATGTCTTACAGGAAGGTTTTGGTGGTCCAATGTATAATCTCTGGGGGAATTTTTATGCTCAATGCAATGGGAATGGTCTTAGCCATAACGAGTACCCAAGAAAATACTCAGTTGACGATTCTTTGGGTTTGGCAAGAGATAGAACCATGGAAAATGTGCCTGAAACTGAAAGTAGGGAGATAAATTTCAGTGCATACCCTGCTCAAACTGCTGTTGATTGTTCCGTGGAAACTCCTACACAAGTTCCTTCCTCTTCTTTTGAGTTTCATGTTAGGTCAGAAGAGGGGATTAATCTTTATGTTGACTTCAATTCGAGCCTATCTGAGTGGACCAAGAGGTTCAAAAGTGAGGTTTGCACATGTCAAAATGTGCACAGAAACAAGTCTATGAGTCTTTATGAGGACCTTGGGTGCATTGGAAAAGGTGATAAAGAAAAGAGAAGTTCCTTCATACAGAACATAAATTATGGGTACATTGAAGATAAAGAACCGACAAAAAGTGACAATGTGGGCCTTGATCATTCTGTTAAACTAGCTGAAACTTCAGTAACCTCAGCAGTAAGATCGTGCAACATGGCTGCAGACGTGTCAGAGCATTTGGTGGAAGATCAAGCACTTGTCTCATCTAAACTTGACTCGGCTCCACTGAAGCAGATAATTTCTGGTGCTCATTCCTTTGCTATAGATGGCTCTTTAATCAAGCTTGATTCAAATGTCCTTAATAATTTCCAGAAGTCCATCTGTGCTCCTGCTGTCAACTCGTTATCAAAAGGTCAATTAAGTCCTGTCATAATGGAGCATCAAAATTCAAACCTCAATAATTGTCTGAATCCAACCCTGCAGAATAATTATAGCCCTGTCAACCTTAGTGTGGTATATCCTGGATGCTCAGCTAGTGCTTCTATAGAGATGCAGTCATCAGAGGTTGTGAGGTGCTCCAAAGACATATCATGTTCACCTTGTGGAAATGGAGGATTGGTGGGTCTGTTCGTACAAAAGGACAATTTAGAAACAGAACTTGGAATAATCAGCTCATGTGAGCAGGTTCCTGATCTGCTGGGGAACTACGTGCCAAAATCTGCTGAAGCGTGGGTATGGTCCTGTTTCCACCATCTGTCACATGATTGCGGGTGTACTGAAAAAATAATGCATGGTCATATTTATTGATACCATAGACTTCTACATTTTGTTTTTTTATTGATGTTGTAGTAAAATGTTTGTGATTCTTTTTAGATGTTTATGTACTTTACTGTTGTTTTCGTTTTATTTGTTCTTTGTTTTCAAAATTCTCACATTGCGGTGAAGTTCAAGATAAACTACAGTAGATTATAAAGTTGTACGTATGTACTGGACCCCTATACTTCAAATTGAATATTGTGTTGAGGGTAAAAAAGAAAGATAGTATCCTTATGCTTTAACTTAACTGATAAAAGAGTATGTTGTGGTTGGAGATTCTTTGTGTTTGGATGGCACATAAAGTTATTACCTCTTCAAGATTTCTATTTATACAACAGATTTTATTTATTTCATGCCCTCTGCTGTTTTACTGCAATTTTTTTCCTACTGTGAGGAACAAATTGAATGTTTATTCAAGATTTGTTATTTGTATTTTCTATCTGATGATGGCAATGGACTGCATGTATGGTTTTGTTCTGCCATATATTGATGTCTTTTTCTATATGAATAATTGAATATCATGAAATGCCAGCATTTTCCATATTTTGATGGTTTTTAATATTAATTTGCAATCCTCTGTGCTAATAGTTTTTTCTTTTCAACTGTAGAGACATTTGCTTAAATTAAAACAATTTGGTTGTTGATTGGCAATCTAACTCTCTGTTCAGTTTTATTTGACATGAACAGTTAATAAAATTTCTAAGAATCCAAAGTTTGTTTTATCTCTTGCATATCCTCTTTTTGTTCTATTTAAATATATTGCTTCTGCATAATGCACACGTGGAAAACAAAATCATTAGGTAACCATGGTTTTGATGATTAAAATAATTTCTTTCAAAGATTAAACAACAAAGTCTTATTTCTGCTCCTTGTATTCTAGTGTAGGTGTTTGCTTGCATGAACATGGATGAATGTATACGGGTTTGTTTTGTGCTCATAAATTTCAGTCACGTTATAGATTTGGAATAACATACTACCTTTTTCAGGAGAGGAACAACATCACAAATGGGAGGGATAGTCCAGAGTAAGCTCTCTTTAAACCAAAAGTTCTTGTTAATTATAATATACAACTGTCTTAGCTTCTATACCTTGTCCCACCTTGCAGATGCTCACAGTTAACCAGTTCAGTTGAGAAGAACAGTTTCTGTTACGATAATTTGGAATCTAATGAAGAACTTTCCAGAAAGAGGAAACATATAGAAGGTGAACTTCAAAGTGGCTATGGTAATCCGGATGCAAAGAATTTAACAAGTAGGAAGCATATTACTAGGAAAGTCCTTCCTAGAAGATCCGTGCGGCTGATCTCTAAGGTTTTCTGAAGTATCTTTTAACCATGTGATTGATAGTGGTGTTCTGATACCATGATAGGTTTTTGAATTCATTTTTTTGGCGTGAGTACGGATATAAAATCATTTATATTAGGTGATATAGCCGTTATGTGATCACAGAAAGTTTAGAACGATTAAAAATGCCTTTGAATTTGTATTATTTAGCCTCCTAGGAGCATTTTTCTTCACTATACACTTTTACTTTTATTTGAAACATGATGCACCTTTCTTTTTGCTTGTTTTTTAACATTTGGGAAGGCCTCTTCTTTGTGTAATTTTTTTTTCTGATAACGTTCTTATTATCAAAGAAAATCTTATTCTAATCACATAATGAATGATTTCATCCACTTGCTTTCGGAATGCTTCTTACTATCTAAACAAAGTTAGGTTTTGATGTATTACACATGAAATGATGCACAAACTCCTGACTTGTGCATTAACTTTCTAATTTTTGCCCATTTGCGCACATATAGTTGTTAATGGCCTTTTGCAAATGCAATCACCAAACAGAGAAAAAAGGAGAGAACTTTGACTTCCTAGCTTTATCATGCTTTGCCATACGAGGTCAATTTTGATTCTTAAATTAGCCTAGCAAAAGGAAAGGTTTCATGCCATTTAATGCCCCATGCCTTAAGAAATCTGGGACATTCTTATTGTGCAACTGATTTAGGGCTTCACATTTTGCATGATATTCTTGGCTCAAATGTAGCTTAAAAACCTGGGCGGCTATGTATCCAATCTAGGGCTTCACAATTTGTTGTATGATCCTCCAGTTAACCTGGGCGGCTATATAGCCGACCCCACTTAGTGGGAAAAGGCTTTGTTGTTGTTGTTGTATCCTCCGGTTAACGTCCTATGCCTTAAGAAAACTTAGTACAAGGCTTAGTATTTGGGTCTATCAATTTTAACCCTTGAATTTAGTGATATAACTTTTGCTTGTTAATTCTTAAACTAGCATTCTGCATTTATTGAAATTTTTTTCTCACCTTTTTATTGTCCTTTTCATTCTTCTCCTTCCACCTTTTTTTTTTCGGATTTGATTTTTCGCCTTCCGCTTTGAAGAGTCTTCAATGTGTGTCAATTTTACTGGGAAATCGGTATGATTCATATCCAAGATGAAATATGATGACCTGGAAAATTCTGTATATCTCTATTATTGACACAAATTCGAGCCAGAAGTTTACCAATTCATTGGCACACTAATAAATTCATCCACATGGGATGTTAGACTTGTTGAGCACTCTCTCTCTTCTACACCCCATTGTTTGGATAATCAGTATCTTGAGTAATCCACATCGTATGTGTAGTATAATTATCATTGTACATTCGTTAACTGTCTGCCTTTCTGATCCAGTGAGCTCGTGAAGTGCATATGGACCAAGGGTTGAAGCATCGATAGCGTATACCATTGTTCCAAATGAGAATGAATATGGTAAGATTGGAGCATTACATGATCTCTGTTTAGAAAAACATAAGGTGTTTCTAGATCTCATAATGCAGTGAGCCTCTCTTTTGTTTTATTTTTAGCGCGGTTCACACACACACAAACATGCATACAGATGTACATACATAATGCATAAATAAAGTTCCTAGTTTACAGGGTACCGATTTGACTCCCCATCAAAGGGGATACACGTTTATAAGGTCTACACACGCACGTACATACATAGAAGTTTTATTCGTGCTATATGGAACGATTTTAACTTCCTCATTGCATTTGAGTTGGTCAATTAAAGTGGCAATTAGGTGATTCTGAACTCAACCTGCCACAATCCAAGAAGTTCGGTGGCTAGTTATGGGGTGCCATTATAAGAATTATAGAGAAATATCATTCTTCACTTTTCTTTTCATGCATATTATATGATGCAGAGACTTCACCTCTTAAATGGATGGTCTAGAACGTGGCGGAAGAAATTCAATATCCATGACATTTTCAAATTTGTACTCCCGCCTATCCGTTGAATGTCTAGTACAAACTCATTATTTTATTCTACTGCATGAACCTCGAGAGAATGGCTTGTAACTTTGATTTGATGATGAGATACTTGCCAAAATCGATATGTTAGAAAAATTGAAAGGTATGTTTATATTATTGGTAATGTCGGTATGCTGCAGGTGGTTGTATTTTCAGGAGCATTGGCAACATATTAAAGCTAAGGGATAGTTCTTCAAGGTGTTGGGTGATCACAAAGCATATAACAAAGTCTGTACATATCAACACGGGGTAATTCATATTATTTTGTTTCTGTATCATTTATGGGTACTCATTTTTGTTAAAAGCTGTTACATATGTATATTTATTGGGGTTAATTTCCGTTTATTCTGTTATCTTTATCCATGTTTTCATGATCATTTATATGCATATTGCACATGAATATTGTGGACCAAACATGTGTTCATTGTCTTAGTCTTGCTTAGCCTTCTTTGTTTGAGACGAGTCGATGAATATGTAAGAACGGAGAATTAAAATGCAATTAAATTTCAGTTGGTTTTTATTTTCTAATTTAAAACTTGGGGTTAAATTATATTATTTGTTACATTGTGATGTGCAACAAAACTAAGCGTTATGACATTCTAGGATTCATATAGCCGACCTCACTTAGTGGAAGTAGGCTTTGTTGTTGTTGTTACATTGTGCTATGTGCAAGTTATGTGACTACATTTTGTGTCAAATTGCCACATAAAACCCTTTTTTGGTTGCCAAATTGCCTCAATCTCGTATCCGAGCTTTGGGGAGAATTTGGGAGTTTTGTATTTATACTTCTTTTATCTGCAGGAAAATGTTCTTCATGTAAGGGAACAAAACTTGTAGTTAGTCCTATAAAACAACTAGGTATTTAATCTTGTTTGAGATTAAAATCTTTAGAGGATGATATTCATATCTATAGCCTTTGATTTTATTATCATAAAATGAAAGTGAAATTTGGAGCGTTGATCATGTGCTTTGGTTCAATTGGAGCTTGCTTCTCAAAGTTTTTCAAATTGCTCTATATTATGATGCGCTCAGAGACCAATATTCAAGAAATTTTTATTCAATGACCAAAGATCGAAATGTAGGAAATTTCAATGTCTAATACTCCAAATTCCTCTCCTTTGATTTAGGGCTTCACGGTTTGTTGTGCGATCCTCCAATAAATGCTCCATGCCCTGGGAAGACTTAAGACACAGTTTAGTGTTTGGGTCTATCAATGTTAACCCTTGAAGTTTGGGGACATAACTTTTGCTTGTTAATTCCCTTAAACTAGCATTCGGCATTATATTGAAGAAAAAAAATTCACCATTTTAGGGTTGTGGAGCTTTTTTTTTTTTTTTTTTAACTTATTAAAAAAATATGGTGCACCAAATGTGTATGGTAAAACAAAACAAAAAAGGTTTGTTTTTTTTTTTTTTAATTATTGTTAATGATCATTCAGTACTACGGTTTAATGGTATTTCTCTTCACTTAGAAATGAGAGGTCTTAGATTCAAATCTTGTGGATGGTGAATTTGATACCAACTTTGGTTGCTCATTGTGTGGCTTAGTCGAACTTCATCTCTCCTTAGTATAAAATATTGATCTACACTAAAAAAAAATATATATATTGTCAATGATAGTAGAAAATCATAGAAAAGCATAGTGAACAATGCCTATTTAATAAAATTTTCAAATGATAAGTATACCTCCACATCTTTTAATCTTTACCTTTACATTATTTTCTTTAACAACTATTAGATCGCATCAATACTATATCATTTTTCATCATTGAACATTTATATAAAAGTTTTCTAAATACTCAGACACTGTTTTTTATTTTGTTAAAAGCACTTTTACAAAAAAAAATTACTAAACACTGAACAATTTTATTTTAGAACTATTTATTCTCATAACATAACATATATTTTTTATAAAAAAACATAGCAACACCAAACAAACCCTTAATGTCCTTTCTCATTCTTCTCCTTCCACGGTTATTTTTTTTTGGATTTGATTCTTCGCCTTCCGCTTCGAATTATGAGCCTTCAATGTGTGTCAATTTTACTAGGAAATCAGCTTTATTCATATCCACGTTTTACTTTTGCTTTATTGCAATGGTGGTAAGTAATTATGTCTATGTACTATGATGCGGGTATAAAATATCGATAAAGGTCGTACCCAGTGCACAAGGCTTCCGCTTTACGCAGGGTCTGGGAGAGGTGAATGTCGGCTCGATGATATCGGAAATATCTGTAGTCCAAAAACACGGAAATTTCGATGGAAATATCAGATTATTATCAATATTGATAAAAATTGAATAAAAACCACGGAAATTGTAAGAAAAACTTAGGAAATTTTTATTGAAACTTTGCAGGATGTTTATTTAGTCAATTATCTATTAGTTTATCACAAAAATTTGGAAGGAAATGCATTACATGATAGATATAACTTATTTAAGTTGATTATATAGCGAGCTGGCAAACATTGTGAGTGTAAAAAATATGTAGTAATTAATGAAAGAAGTTTAAACACACCATAATCATTTATATATAATGAATTAGTACAATATTTTACACTTTATACATTGCATAGTAAGATACATGAGTGACTTAGCAAGGTCTAAAATATCGATGATATCGGCAATATCGATAGTCCAAAAACACGGAAATTTCGATGAAAATATCGGGATATTATGGATATTTTAGACCATGGATGCGGGTTGCATTCCCACCAATCCCTTCCTCCTTCTGACAACTAACAATTTAACCCACTAGCCATATCGTTTCTCAAAATAATAAATAAATAAATAAAACAAATAAAATTTTGAAAAAGCCACAAATGCTTAGTTGAAAAAAATTATTGGAGGAAAGGTGGATCCTTCTTATGCCAAATAAACTACTTCTGGAATGAAAAATCGAATCTAAATGTTCTACATTAACAATAGTCCGAAAATTATCATTTAAGTACATGATGGGATTGAAATCCTAGAGCACGAAATTAATGGAACAGAAAATCTCGTTCCTAAATGGGTAGCGAATCATGTTGAATTATAGGTCAAGCAACCCTTAATTAGCCCAAAAAAATAAAAATAAAAAAAAATCGAAACACCATAAGAAGGTGTGTAGTTGGCTGTTCAAATGGCCATCAAACAATCAAAATATGGAGTTTTCGAAGACCCACTTGTTTGTTACTTGCCTTCTCTTTCTATCTTCTTCTTGTTTTGGCGATCAAGGATCCCCAAACAAACAGTCCACCAAACTTGCTGAGCAACATCGACTCTTGAAGTATTGGATCAAGAGGCAGGTTCCTACCGGTCCAGATGCTAAACCTAGCAGCGTCCAACTGCCTGTAGAAGTGTTGGATGATCCTGCAAATTATGAATCAAAGAGGCAGGTTCCTACCGGTCCAAATCCTCTACATCACTTCGTCCAACCACCTGTAGAAGTGGTGGATGATCCTGCAAATTACGAATCAAAATCAAAGAGGCAGGTTCCTACCGGTCCAAATCCTCTACATAACTTCGTCCAACCGCCTGTAGAAGTGTTGGATGATCCTGCAAATTATGAATTAAAGAGGCAGGTTCCTAGCAGTCCAGATCCTAAACATGGCTTCGTCCAACCGCCTGTAGAAGTGTTGGATGAACTTCCAAATTATGATCTTAATATGAGGCTTGTGCCTTCTGGGCATGAAGAGTCTCCTGAAGAGCCCCCTTCCAAGGTATATACTCCGCCACCACCATCTTCACGTGCAAATTATGATCTTATGAGGCTTGTACCTTCTGGTCCAAATCATGAAGAGTCTCCTGAGGAACTGCCATCACTTTCTTCGGCCACGGAAGCCAATGTTCATCGGAAACCTCACTCAAGACGCTTATTGGATAATTAAGCCATGGATGCTAGCTATAGCTCCATTAGTTTTGGCACTTTCTTTATTTTATTATAATCAATAAACTACAGTATTTTTCGTTTTCTCAGTTGTTTGTTTTGGTTATTAGTTTGGTTCAGTTATCTGATCAGTGATCAAATCTCTCTACTTTTTTCTTTCAGCTTATGAGATTATCTATATACATACTCTATCGCATGCAAGGCATTTTATATGTGGCAATTACTGACAGTAGAAAAGTTCAGTAAATGTCCAATCCATTGGGACGATGCCAGACAAAACCAGAAACATAGCTTATATCGACGCGAGCAAACTCCATACAGATGATATATGTCACAGTTCAAAGAAACTTTTTCACCGATATGGGCTTAGGGTTTAGGGTTCAAGTACGTTTGTAACGTTATGTTCAGCATTTGGGTGCCCCCAGATCACTGCCTCCCTTTTTAAGATCAGATTTTTTATTTTTTTTTAACCTAGATTATATATTCAATTTAATCCCTTAAAATCTACTTTTATTAAAGTTTATATTCTAATTTTTTTTTTTGTCAAACGATAGATTTTGTTAGGGTTAGATTAGCCACCGACGAGATTCGAACTCATGCCGTCATGCAAGGGCTCAACTCCTTTCCACCACTGTAGTAAAGGGCCACTTGCATTCTATTTTTGTTATTTAATGTGCATTTTTATTTAATGTCTCCACATTAAAATCTTAATTTTATTAATATGCACATATTAGTTCTTTCAATTATAAATGAACCTAAATGAGAAACTATTAAAAGAAATTAGTGATATATAAATATGGAAATACATAAGTGTATAGAAATGACTATACCGAAATGTATGTACCGAAATGTTGAATTAATGTACCTAAATGTCAATACCAAAATGTATTATATTGAACTGTATCGAAATGTACGTACCGAAATGTATTATATTAAATTAAGAGAGCTGTTATTCCCACCCCAATGTCTTATCTTCCCACCCACATTTTTATGAATTTTTTAAGTACAAATTTGTCCTTTTGTAAAATGACTAATAAGGACCTTAGTTACTCCCTTTTACATTACTTTTTTTATATATAAAAAAGAAAAAAGAAAAGTTTGGACGTGATAACTCTCACGCTATGTTTAGAAAATTTGTCTCTCTTAAACCCTAACTCATCTTTCTCATCTCCTTTCATTCAGAGAAAGCAAAATCATTCAAAGAAAGCAAAAAGAATGAACTTAGAGGATGACGTTTCTATGGAAGAAGTAGATGATTATGTTTCCGTCGAAAAGGTAAAAGATAATTTTATGTGGGTCATCTTGATTTGCCGACATCGTTCATTAGGTTAGGGTAAATTTGTTGCATATTGTTGTAGGCATGGTTGATTTAGAATTGAAAACCTAAACAACGGTAAGCGTGGTTGATTTTTCATTAGCCCGTACTTACCACAAGCACCACCTCTTTCTCCCTTTAAGTTAGAATTGAAGCCGAATTAAGCTTCAATTGTTGCATAGGTACGGACTTGAGTAAGCTTCTCCATCTTCAATCCCAACCAAACGTGTAGGCTGAAGATTAGAAGACCTCGGTTCTTTTTTTTTTTTTTGGCTTTTAGAAGAGAGTAATATTATTTGTTTATATTCTTTTCTTAAGAGAAATTTATCTCTAACTATATATAGGGTTATTTTAGGAATAACAGTGGGTGGGAAAATAATATTTTAATTTTTTAACTTTTTATAATGGGTGTAAATATAATGTGGGTGAGAAAATAAGACAACAGGGTGGGTCTAGCAGCTCTCTAAATTAATGTACCTATATATTTGTATCAATGGATATACCGAAAATATCAAATTAATGATTTAATGTACCTAAATGAAGATTATACAAATTGTATATTCCTATATTATATAAAAATAAATAAAAACTAATGAAAATAGCTTAAATACTTTAAATTTTAACCAAAAACCATATAATAACTTTATTTAATAGTTAGGACAAAACTCAATACCAAACCAGTCCAATAAGATTGGCCCAAACAAAATAATTTATTAACCTTCCGATTTTACCCCTAACGCCAGTCGTGGCCTCTAAGGTTAGATTTGACGACTTAAATACCATTGTCATTGCTGACCTCTGCACCCGAGGTCGAGATTCTTATTTCATAGCATGTTTTACTTCTGACCTCGGGAAGTTTAAATCCAACTTTCTTTGCAGCATCTCAACCAAACAACCTGGAAATCCCAATTAATACCGATACAAATTCTACAGCCATCCCATATGATTACGGCGCATGGGAAGTAGACGACTGTTCATTTTTCACGGAGGCTCTCCAAGTCGAATCTGGATTTTCGTAAAGATCAAAATCTGAACATCGAACTTGAAGACAACCCCCGATCCTCCCTCTGAGAACCTTCAGATTGTTGCCTTCTCGATTCCTCAATTCCCAATTGAATTACTAGATTTATGCGCGCGCAGTAAAACCAGTAATCGAGATGAGTGAGGTATTCGAAGGCCACGAGCGTTAGTACTGCGAGCTCTCCGCAAACCTCTCGCGAAAATCCAACTCAGGCGCCTTTCTTCCCGACTATGTTACAATTCTATCATTTTTCTGCCGATTTATGACATGGGTTTTTTAGATTAGCTCTAATCCTCTTAATTATGTGTTTTTTTTCTTCAGTGAATTAGTAATTTAGTAACATTAATTAAGGGACTTCTTTTGGGTGCTTTTGGGTAGCTTTTAGTTCAAGTGTTTGTTGGATTGCTTTGTGCAATCCAGGTCCTTGAATGCCATCATGGGTTTGATCTGCATGATTTTGGGTAGTTCTGATCATTTTATTAAAAGAAAAACTAATGAAAAGGGCTTGAAAACTTTGAGTTTTAATGATAAGGACAAAATAAAGAGTAAAGTGAATAGTACCAGGATTGACTTTTTAGTGTAAAAATGTGGTTTTTCGTTAAAGTGAACAGTACCGGGTGCTTTTCGTTAAAGTTCCCTTTATTAAATGGGTTATTTTTGGATCAATGTGAATTGCAGAGCAGAAGAAGCAGAAATTTTCTGAGATTAAAATTGGACTGGATGATGCCGAAGCTTTGGTAATATGCTGTACAGCAAACAAATTTCACTTGTTTTTGCTTTTTCTGGAAAGCTTCATGGTTTATATACTTTCCTTGTTTGTTTATATGAATGAGTGATGGGATTTCTTTTGGGGGCTTATTGGGTAGTTTCTCGTTCAAGTGTTTGAAACAGAAACCGTTGACTACTTGAACTACCTCTGCTACTATGGCTATGACAAATTGTTATGAAAACTAAACCAAAATTGTGAATCCGAACCAAAATAACTTACATTATTTTTGGAAGGAACAAAATAAACACTATTTATGGAACTACAACAAACTAACTATACTATTTATGAAATTGAACCAAAATAACCCACATTATTTCTGTAACTATTGTAAAATAACCCACACTATTTATAAATCTAGACCAAAATAACCCACACTATTTATGAAACTATACCAAAATAACCCACACTATTTATGAAACCAGACCAAAATAATCCATATTATTTATGATACTATAGTAAAATAACTCACACTATTTATGAAACTAGACCAAAATAACCCACACTATTTATGAAACTAAACCAAAATAACCCACACTATTTATGAAAATATAGCAAAATAACTCACACTATTTATGAAACTAGACCAAAATAACTCACACTATTTATGAAACTATAGCAAAATAACCCACACTATTTTTAAAACTAGACCAAACTAACTCACACTATTTCTGGAACTACAGCAAAATAACCACACTATTTCTGGAACAATAGCAAAATAACTCACACTATTTCTTAAACTAAACCAAAATAACCCACATTATTTATAAAATAGAACAAAATAAACGCTATTTCTAAAACTTTGTGGTATATTCTCCATATAAACGTGACAAATGCGTTATTTTCTATTACAAGTGTGCATTTGTCATGTCTAACTAATTCATAAAAAATATAGAGCGAGAGTGCCACACCAACAAACAAGAAGCTTTGCTACCGTTTGCTGTCAAAGCACCTAACCTTCCCTCTCTAGGTGAGTCTGGGTTCCCATTCTCTCATCACCCTTAAAGGGATAACTCATAGTTAACAGCTGTAACAATTTTGTAACTAATCTCTGTGTTAGAGACCTAATTAAGTATAATTAGGCACTAAGCTTTATTAGAGAAATGTGTATATATTGAGTTGTATTCCTTTCACATTAAGTAATGAAATACAAAGATTCATTTCTTTACAATCCTCTCTTCCTCCGAATCTGCAGAATTATGCCACTTCTCCTTTACTTTTCTCGGAATTTGTTACACAATTTTGCAAAGAACTCGATCATCACCTTTCCCCTCATTTTTATTTTCGAAAAATGTTACACATTGTCGCCATCAATAAAATGATTGCAAATTCAATCTATCATCATTATCATACATGCTTCATTTACTTTAGAAATGGATGCATGGTTTAAATTCCATACTAATTGAAGGAATTCTTGCGATATTAAGTCTTTTTACATACAAAAATAGCAATATTCTATGAATTAGAAAAACATACAAAACTAGCAATATTTTATAAATTAAAAAAAAACAAAAGTCTTCTAAAGCTCACTGGAAAAATCAAATTTTCTACATCCCTATAGTGAAACAAGGACGGTTGGTTTTGTTTATTAGTTTGGCACGTGTGGTAGTTGGAATAATGAAAGGGGGATGGTGGATGGCAAAGAAAAATGGAAGTGGGGATGGTGGTGGACGCCAATTCAGCACCTTCATATTTAATAAGGTAACAGGCTTTCTCCATCATAAAAAAGGTAACAGGTTTTCCGTTAGGGGCAAGTTTGGAAAATAAATATTTATTGTGGTGGGCTTTTAGCTCAGCCCGCGAGCTTTTATGTTTGCAGGGCCTATTATATGAATAGTTTGTCCTTAGGATTAAATTTTAAGCCCTTTTGGTTAAATAATAGTTTAGGCTGGTTTTTGGTTAAATTAAAGTTAGTCCAAACCTTTTTCATTACAGTTCCCTATAAAAAAATATTAGTTTACCTAAATGTAGATATAACAATATATTATGATGAATGAAATGAAAATAAAAATTAATTGTAATTAATACATTAAAAATAGGAAAAAAGAAAGAAATAAAACATCAAAATATAATTAATAAATGAGATGATTAAATGTAGGAGAAATTAGGATCTCATCCTTCCTTTTGCTACTCCATTGATTAAAATCCTATTCCTTTTCAATTTTTGATCAAGGTCCTTGGGTATTAATAACATCATTAATTATTTTAATAATAATATATTTTTTTGTTTCTAAATATATTCATTTAATGTTAAAAATGTTACAATTAGTATAATTATATTTATGACTAAATTTTTTATCATATATTTTTAGTTTTAGTTTGTACCCATTTTTAATTTGTAATTTTTTTTTAATTTGTACCAATTTTATTTTCAATTTTAATTTGTACCCATATATTCATTTCTTTTTGTGCCCATATTTTTTAAAGTTTATTTGTATTTGTACCCTTATATTTTTTTTATTTGTACTTTTTATTTTGCTAAATGTACCCATGCTAATTATATGTACCCATTCATGTAAAACTTTTTAATCTTAAAATGTACTCATTGTTAAATATACCAATTTGTTATATGTAAAATGTACCTTTTTTTTATATATAAAATCTATTCAATTTTTTTCTAATCCATTTTTAAACTTATATGGTTACATTCTTTTTTCTTTGATTTTAAAATGTATCCATGTCAAGTTTAATCGAAAAAATTTAATAATGTTATTAAGCCTAATATCTTTTTTTTTTTTGTGATTTTGAAAAATGTACCCATGTTTTGATACAATAATTTTTTCGGAGTTTTAACAAAACACTCCCGGTACTGTTAACTTTTAACGAAAAACCACATTTTTACCTTTAACTGGCACTATTCACTATACCTTTAAAAATGGGCTTTTCGTTAAAAGAGAAGTTTTTTTGGACTTTTCGTTAGTTTTCCTTAATATTTTTGGTTAATTTTGATGAATGTACCCATGTTTATATATATACACACACACACACAATAGTATATTTATATTTTAATATTTTTAATCCCACAAATTATGGTTTTTTTTATTTAAAATCTCATTTATATAAACAACTAAAATTTCTAATTTTTAATTTAAAAAATATAGTAACGTACATAGAAATAAATTATCACATTAATTTCAAGGACCTCGATCAAAAATTAAAAATCAATAAGTTTTCAATCAAAGAATATTCATAGCTAAGGAACGCATCCAAGTCTCCCTTAAATGTATCAGAGACTAAAATTAAATCTTAATCTTACACAAGGTTATAGTCTAAAACTCATCTTTTTTTATTAAGAATTAAAATGAAGTTTTCTATATAAAAAAAATATAGATTTACTTTGGACGTAAACAGTGGCGATTGCCGTACGTCTTGTGTTCCTGGTCTAGGGTTTACGTGACGAAGAAAACCAAATTTTTGTGGCTTTGGTGATAGCGTTCATTTATGAGTTTAGTTTAGGGATTATAGTGGGTGTAGAGAGGAAAGCTATGATCAGTTTTCAAGTAATATATTCACTTTAGTCTTTTTACATAATTGAAATGTTTTTAATTTTTTTTTTGGAGTTAATAGCAAGTGAACTTGCAAGTGGTGGATTGCCTTAATGAATAAAGATTTGTTCTTCAACTCGGGTTTAAACCCTCCTCTCTCTTAATATATACACACACACGAAGCAAAATGTATTTACTGATGCAACACTTATATCGTTTTTTTATGAGTTTTTAGCAATATTAATAAGCTTGGCCTAAATTTTGTTTTGCGATATTTTACCATTCAAACCAAAATTTTGTGCTATCAAGTTATGTGACTATATATTGTGTCAAATTGCCTCATACCTCGTATTCGAGCTTTGGGGAAAAAATTGAGAGATTTCATTTCTTTATACTTTTCTTCTCTGCAGGAAAATGTTTTTCATTTAGGAACAAAACTTGTATTTAGTCTCATAAAACAACTAGCTATTTTATCTCATTGGAGATTAAATCCCTAGAGGATGAGATTCACATATTTATACCCTTTGATTTTATTATTATATACTGAAAGTGATGTGGAGCATTGGTCATGTGCCTTGGTTCAATTGGGTTTTCGTCGCTAAGTTACTCAAATTGCTCCATATTATGATGAGCTCAAAAACTAATATTCAAGAATTTTTAATTCAAGGATCAAAGCTCTAATTGTATGAAAATTCAATGGCTCTCTAATGCTAAAGTTGGACTTAGAAAACGAATATGAATTCAAGACCTGGAGTTTCTATATAGGGAAGAACAATTACGTCTTCATGGACAAATGTGTATCTTTATATGCTGGTATGATGAGATTGAAAACGATATATTAAAGCGTGTGGCTTGTTGCATTTGAGGGTTTGAGACCTGATATCCATCTTATTAAAAGGGGACGAGCTGATGGTTTTGCCACGACAATCCACTCTTTTAGGGGGCCGGAAAGACTCGCATAGACATTTCAGCCTCACCTGGCCAACGTCGTGCGATCCACCAATGCCAGGAATCGAACCCAGAATATGCCATGTGAAATACGGTCTATAATTTGTCATTAAATTATTTCAATTTATGGTCACCTAAGTTTCACTATCGTATTAATATAAAATATCACAACTTAATCCTTTTGAATAAACACCGAATTACAACCAAATTACTTATCATTGAATTAACAATTAAAATGGTATGTTTTCCTTGTAATATAATTGAAAAAAATTTCAATGTATTTTTGGTAGAAAATCTCGACCAATTATTCTTAAAACGGTAAATTAGATTATCGTGCCCAATATTACACAAGATTTAACTGTGATATTCTGTCAGAATTCGTCCAAGAAATCCTATAAAAAAGCGTATTTTCCGGTTCAAAACATACTGTCAATCAAACAATCAAATATGGAGTTTTCTAAGACCCACTTGTTTGTTGCTTGCCTTCTCTTTCTATTTTCTTCTTGTTTTGGTGATCAAGGATCCCCAAACAAACAGTCCACCAAATTTGCTGAGCAACATCGACTCTTGAGGTATTTGATCAAGAGGCAGGTTCTTAGGGGTCCAGATTCTACACATGGCGTCGTCCAACCGCCGCCTGCAGAAGTGTTGGATGATCCTGCGAAGTATGATCTTATGAGGCTTGTGCCTTCTGGTCCAAACCATGAAGAGTCTCCTGAAGAACCACCTTCGAAGGTATATACTCCGCCGCCACCATCTTCAGGTGCAAATTATGATCTTATGAGGCTTGTGCCTTCTGGTCCAAATCATGAAGAGTCTCCTGAGGAATCGCCATCACTTGCTTCGGCCACGGAAGCCAATATTCACCGGAAACCTCACTCAAGACGCTTATTGAATAGTTAAGATATGGAGACTAGCTCTAGTTTTTTTTTCTCAGTTGTTTGTTTTGGTTATTGGTTTGGTTCAGTTGCTTTGTTTTGGTTTAATTTTGTTTGAAGCTAATAAGGAGTGAACTCGCAAGTGGTGGTTTTGTTGGAGGTAGGTTTTCAAATCGGTCATATAAAAAGGCCAAGCTAACAAAACTCCCCACTTTGCGAGGGTTTCGAGGGTCGAGGAGGGGGAATGTCTATCGTACGCAGCCTCATCTTTACTTGGGCATATGACAAATAATATACAATTAGGGCGTGTTTGGCATGCCGGATAACACATCGGATAGTACTATTTAATATTATCCGGTGTTTGGTGTCATTCCGTATTAAATTAGTACCATATTATTTATGCGGTCTAGCCTATTTTACACGACGTACGCCGGATAATTTATACACTCCAAATCGTCGGTATTAATTAGTCGGGTCGCTGAAAACAAAATCAAGCTGACTCTTTTTCCATCTCTCTTGTTAGTTTTAAATTGTGAAACTCAGTGCCATAAATGTTCTTCAATCTCCTTTTGAGGAAGTAAATGAACATGATAATCTTTGATGAATTGAGTTTTTAATTCGGTACTGCACCAAACGTCCGATTAAATAGTCAGTATTATCCGATGACAAATTATCCTATCCGACTGAAATAATCAGTACAGTTTGAGCTGCCCAACAAGGTCTTAATGTATGGGGGGTTTCCACCTCTAGTATCACAGAGGCCTTTTGCAACAAAACCTAACACCTTGCATAGGTGGTTAAGTTGGGATAATATTGGTAATGTTGGTGGTGGACCATATGCTCGACCTGAAAAATTCAGAATTGCCTTGATGAATAAGTACTTTCTCTCCTACTCGGGTTTGAACCCCGTCCCCTCCCTTAAGGTAGTTTATGGTACGTTTACGTAACGGTAATGAAAATAGAAGGAATTGAATTGAGGAGGAATTGAATTTAGAAGGAGTTGGAATGAGGAGAAGTCATAATTGGATTCCTGTAGAAGTTGTTTACTTAAATGTTCTGGAATCGGAATAGAATTTCATAAAGCTGTTTACTAATTCAGCATAATCAGAATATAAACCAGTATGATTACTAAAATGCCCTTGTCCCAAATCAAATATTTTATATACTTTAATGGTTTTATAAAGGATAGTATTGGAAATAAAAAAAGTAAGTGAGGGCATAAAGGGAACAAAATTGTCATTCCGATTGCCCAAACAAGCATGAATTGGATTACCACCTATATCTAGGGAATCCAATTCCACCAATACAAGGAATTGAATTCCAAAATTTGTGTGGGCCCCACTGCTTTTTTGATTCCTCCATGTTTAGTAAACACCGGAGTACTCCGTAATCGGAATTCAATTCCACATTCTCATTCCAATTACGGATACGTAAACACGCTCTTAGAGTGGTAATATTGGTTGGAATAATACAAGCAATGGATTCAAATAAAAGTGATGTTTAAATAAAATCTCCTGTTTTTACAGGAAAGAAACAATTATAAAGATAATCCTCTAGGTCAAGCTAAACTACAAAAATCTCAAAAGTCAAGTGGAACGCGCCTCACAAGGAAATTTAGTCACCAAAAACAACGAAGATTGACCAACACTAGCAAGAGCATTTGCCACAAAATGTGTTTCACGACAAAAAGTGACGAAAATAGGTGAAAATAGGTATCCTGCAGATATCTGCAAGCTATTTTTTAAATATTGTACACCAGTGTCAAGAGATCCCAGGGGTGGGAGATAGTCTCATTGATCGAATCAAGAAGGATACTAGTCTCATTGATCGAATCAAGAAGGATCTTAGTATCACCCTCGACCTCTAGCTAGGCAATGGAAATCCCTGGCCAACGCAGCTCGAAGACCATCCAAAAACTAATTTGATTTATTTTTGTGTTTTTCCAGCCCACCATATAAGTTCACCTGTTTTGTTATTGGGAGAATTTGTAATTTCTTCAATGCCTTCTGCTGGTTTACTGCAAATTTTTCCGACAGTGAGGAACAAATTGAATGGACTTCCATTACTGCATATTTGTCACTTGTATTGTATGCTCGGTTTCTATGAACTGCAGTGCAGAAAAGAGACGTCGAAAAGAGACGTCGAGACGGGACAAAGGCTTTCCAAAAAAACTGAAAAAGGGTCACTGTGTTGTAACTTGTACCCCAAAATCGAAATAAAATAATAAACTAGTCTACTCCCTAAATTAATAAAATATTAAATTTACTTTTTAAAAACCGATGAGATGACTACTCTACTCCTAGGAAACCTACACTAATCTCTATACTACTTCCTAAAAACTAATCAAATAAATAGACTTAATGGGACGTGTGTCTATGTGTGTGTGTAAGATTTGAATTATAATAATAATAAATTTTGATATTGATTAAAGTAAATAATTTATTTAATATTTATTAACTCTTACTTTTTCTAAAAGTAGTCCTATTGTTCAGAACTTTTACTTATTGGATGGGCTATAACAATTAAAAATAATAAAATAATCTAAATTATTAGTATTTTTAACCTTAAACAACTAAAAATAATAAAATAACCTTTCTTGACTTGGATTTATTTCTTCACTCTTTTCAGCTCATTCCTAGCCTCTTGAACTTCAAATTCGTCCATCCATCTTGCTCCATTCATAAGCTATCCATTTGGTGCCCAAAACTGCCTCAAAATGCTCCAATTTGCACTTTCTTGCCAACTTTGTCATATGGACCTACAAACACACGAAAATAGCTTAAAACACTATAATAAACACAAACAAACTATGAAAATGCAAGAAAACAAGCTAACTAAGTCGCATAAATATGCTCCTATCACCGCCTGCAGAAGTGTTGGATGATCCTGCGAAGTATGATCTTATGAGGCTTGTGCCTTCTGGTCCAAACCATGAAGAGTCTCCTGAAGAACCACCTTCGAAGGTATATACTCCGCCACCACCATCTTCAGGTGCAAATTATGATCTTATGAGGCTTGTGCCTTCAGGTCCAAATCATGAAGAGTCTCATGAGGAATCGCCATCACTTTCTTCGGCCACGGAAGCCAATATTCACCGGAAACCTCACTCAAGACGCTTATTGGATAGTTAAGATATGATGACTAGCTCTAGTTTTTTTTTTCTCAGTTGTTTGTTTTGGTTATTGGTTTGGTTCAGTTGCTTTGTTTTAGTTTAATTTTGTTTGAAGTTAATAGCGAGTGAACTCGCAAGTGTGGTTTTGTTGGAGGATAGGTTTTCAAATCGGTCATATAAAAAGGCCAAGCTAACAAAACTCCCCACTTTGCGAGGGTTGAGGGGAGGGGGAATGTCTATCGTACGAAGTCTTATCCTTACTTGGGCATATGACAAATAATATACAATTAATATATGGGGAGTTTCCACCTCTAGTATCACAGAGGCCTTGCATAGGTGGTTAAGTTGAGATAATATTAGTGATGTTAGTGGTGGACCATGCTCAACCTGAAAAGTTCAGAATTGCCTTGATGGATAAGTAATTTCTCTCCTACTCGGGTTTGAACCTGTCCCCTCCATTAAGGTAGTTTAGAGTAGTAATATTGGTTGTAATAATAAAATCAATGGATTCAAATAAAAGTGATGTTTAAATAAAATCTTCTTTTTTTACTGGAAAGAAACAATTATAAAGATAATCCTCTAGGTCAAGCTAAACTACAAAAATCTCAAAAGTCAAGTGGAACGCGCCTCACAACGAAATTTGGTCACCAAAAACAACGAAGATTGACCAACACTAGCTAGAGCATTTGCCACAAAATGTGTTTCACGACAACAAGTGACGAAAATAGGTGAAAATAGGTATCCTGCAGATACCTGCAAGCTATTTTTTAAATATTGTACACCAGTGTCAAGAGATACCAGGGGTGGGATGATCGCATCAATAAGGATCTTAGTATCACCCTCGACCTCTAGCTAGGCAATGGAATTCCCTGGCCAACGCAGCTCAAAGACCATCCAAAAACTAATTTGATTTATTTTTGTGTTTTTCCAGCCCACCCTGTTTTGATATTGGGAGAATTTGTAATTTCTTCAATGCCTTCTGCTGGTTTACTGCAAATTTTTCCGACAGTGAGGAACAAATTGAATGGACTTCCATTACTGCATATTTGGCTTTGTTCTGCCGTATGTTCATGTATTTTTCTCTATGAATAATTGAATATCATGATATGGGAGGGATAGTCCGGAGTAATCCCTCTTCAAACTAGAAGTTCTTGTTAATTCAAAAATGCTACTGTCAGTTTCTGTACCATGTCCTACCTTGAAGATGCTCACAATTAACCAGTTCAGTTGAGAAGAACAGTTTTTGTTATGATAATTTGGAATCTAATGAAGAAACTTTCCGGAATGGAAAACATATAGAAGGTGAACATCAAACTTGTCACACCTCAATTCCGAGATTCATCTAGGATCCACATGTGACACTAAGATGTAGGGGTGCTAGGAATACTGTGGAAAAATATGTTTGGCTTGAATAATATTTTCATTGATATGGAATACAATATATACAATTATACAACAAGAATTCCTGCCAGGAGTACAATTACAAATATAATTATAATTATAATTTAATTCTAACTAATTTGCTATATTTGTCTAATAGTACCCCAAGTTGGAGAATGGATGTCAAGAACTCCCAACGTGCGTAACATGGTTGAAAACTTCTCCTTTTCGAGCGGCTTCGTAAACAAGTCTATTAGTTGTTGTGTCATACCATCATGTCTATCATGTCTAGTAGCTAACATATTATCAACAATCACGTATAAAATGACAATTCATTTCAATATGATGATTTCGCTCATGGAAAAAAGGATTGGCCACTACATGCAATATCACTTGACTATCACAAAGTAAAAAAGATGGTCCAGTTAAAGGAATGCACCAATTCTCCTGTAGAAAACGTAACCAAATTACCTCACAACAAGTACCAGCCAGTCTTATATTCTACTTCAGCAGAGGATAGCAAGACCGTTTTCTGTCGAGCAGCGAGTAAATGGACAACTTGCCCAATCGAAACCACAATAAGACCATCTTCAAAGGAGATGTCAAAATTTAAACCTATAATTTAAATTTGAAGGCTTACATGGCACTTTGACATCTTTTAAAGTTTTGCTCTCCAACCGATATGCTAAATTTTGAACATAAAATAAAATTCATATGTATTTTATTTGCATTGGAAATGAAAAGAAACTAAAGGATAAAGTTTTAAACCAATAAAAAAATTAATAAAAAGCTTTTAATAATTAATTAAAAAATCTGAAAGTGCTGTCAAATTTGACAACAAGAGGAAGATATGTCATTTTATGTCATGTCACATCATATTTAGCCTCTCAGTTGGAAAACATTAATGATGTCTTTTGTTACCGTTATTATTGATTTGAACATTTTGACATCTCATTTGGAGATGCTCTAAGCAGTTAACTTCATTTGGCCAACAGACCCACGTGCATGGGAGTCTGGGACCCCTACGCTGTCAGCGCTTTGCGCATCTTGCGCTGTGCAATGCTCATCTGCTGGGCAAGTCCACGCCCAGGAGTGAGCCAACCCACTAACCCAAACTCAAATCCTGGCCATAATTTGTCCAAAACTCAATTTTGATCCAAGAATTGGAGTGAGTTGGGATAGGTTTAGATAGCTAAATTTTGAGTTGTACTCTAAAAGATTAGAGTGCGTCTTAACATTTCTTTGTACAATAAAACTTTTAAAGTATTCAAAATAATATAAAAATAAGAGTGCACATGTTGGGTAACAGTAAACTCAGAGTTCAACTCGAACCGGAAGTCCTTCCAACTTTAAACTTATTTAATATTTACAAAACTCATTGTAAAGAAAATCAAATTAGAAATCACAACTCACAAATATACTGCTTTAGGGCCCACTGCTATATCAAGACTTGCATAAACTTTGATTAACCATGCATGTGATTTGCTGCCCATAATTTGAAGAGATTGTCTAGTGTGCATAGAACACGGCCTGATGTATTAAGTGTAATAATACAGTTTGCTAAAAATTTTAAAAATATGTATTCAATCAATTGTGTTATAATACTTTGTGCAACGAGCTGTACTCAGTGGCGAAGCCACGTGAGGGCAAGGAGTGGCAGCCACCACTCCCCTCGCCAGAAAAAACGACTGGAACTCTAGTTCAGCCCCTCCCCTCGTCGGAAAACCAGACTGGTTCAGGCTTTCAGCCCCTCCTCCATCGCTCTGTTTCTGCTGCGCGCAGCAGCAGATCGCTTTTTTTCAAAACAAAAAAATTCAGGCCAAAACATCATCGTTTTGGTCCTGATAAAAAAAATAAATAAATAAACTAAAACAAACGGGGCGTTTCGTATGGTTGGAAAACAAAATATATATATATATATAAAAGGACCGCATGTCATCCATTCCCTCTTCACTTTTCTTTTTCAGTCCGGTGTGTCAGTCCCCCTTTTCTTATTCAATCTTTCCCATCCCATCCAATCAGAGACAGAGAGCAAAGCTGCTCTGCCCCCCAAAATCCCAGACGGAAATTTTTTTAATTCCTGTTTCCGTTGGCTTTTTGCGGTCGCCACCAGCCACTCTCCAGCCCGCTGAGCCATTGGCTTTCAGCCTTCAAAAGTAAATTTTTTAATCCCTAAATTTATAAGAGAGTTTTAACGAAAAATTCACGGTACTGTTGATTTCAACAAAAAATTATATTTTTACACTAAAAAGTCAAACTTGATACTATTCACTTTACGCTTTATTTTGTTCTTATAGTTAAAACTCAAAGCTTTCAAGCATTTTTCATTAGTTTTCCTAATTTATAATCCCTAACCATAATTAATTATTTAATACGAATTTTGTTTAATTAGTATAGAATCATATGGTAATGCACTAATATGGTTAGGTGTGTGATATCCACACACCATTTTTTACTTCTCCCACACCTTTTTAGTTTTTTGCCGTCGGATCGGATGAATTAAAGAAAATCAACGGACATAAATTAATAAGGGTGTATGAGAAGTAAAAAGGGGCGTGTGGATAGCACACCCCATATGGTTATTGGTTATTGGTTATTGGTTATTGGTTATAGATTATTGATATGAAATTATGAAATTATTTTTTAGGGTGAAAATTAAAATTTGAATTCTTGATTATTGATTAATTAATTGAATTATTACATAATGTGTACAATTATTCATATGTTTGAATATTTATTTATTGAATAATTTGTATCCTTATTGCTATTGATTAATTGAATTGTTGGTTGGATTAATTATTATGCATATTCGGATAGTCTACTCTAGGATTAAGGGTTTAAGAATTTTATTTTTCTTTCTATTTTATAGTTACGTAATGAAACGATACTATAATAAATAATGCTTAAATCCTTCTTCAAACATTTCAGGTAGTCCTTCTCCTTCAAATATTCCAAGTAATCCTCCTCCTCCTTCAAATATTCCAAGAAGTCCTCATAGTTCACAACAAAGTGAGGTCACTGAGTTGGATGAAATATTAGCTAATCTTCCTGCAGACCTTCAACATAGACGTCGAATGCTTGATTATCCACCTAAATATCGTGAAACAATTCTTTTTAACCTTGCAATCTTTTAACTTCGCCCATCTCCCCATCAATTTATGGCTTCGCCACTGGCTGTACTCCAAACAAACTGAAAAGTTTCTCAATAATTCGGGCTCCTAGTCGTCGTCCCTTTGCGACCCGATTGTGTTTTGTGCTTTGTTGTGGTCGTGTGAGGGAACAATTTTCGATAACATAAGAAGTTCCTAGCATGAAACGAGTCAAATTATGTTTAATTTGGCATTGGGAACACGTAATATGTAAATCGGGACGAAATGTTGTCAATTATTCACTAACTTATGCTTACAAAATCTTGGGATGAAATATAAAAGTCATTGAGCATGGCATTCACAACAATCTATGAAAGCAAAGTTTAATGGAACAAAGATATTTATTAATAAATTTGTAGGTCAGTAATATGGGCTCTCCATTAAGGTGATTGAAATGAGGTTGGTCCCCACTACTTTTAGGTTATCAACTTAAATCACCGTCATAAGTGATGGATCGTTTTGATAGATATAACATTTCTATTCGCCTTTTTGTTTTTTTAATTCAAATTTTCTCATTCTCTGTAGTATAATTTAAAATAAGGATATCGATTGTAAAAACTTAATTAATGTCGTTACTAGAAGAGTATGAAATTGGAGCCATTGCATTTGTGATGTTGGTGGAGTGCCGTTTTGTTTGGAGGAATGAATGAAGATGGAAGACAATAAGGGATGGGATGGTCCATGAGTTTGTTGGCTCTTTGGTAGCCATCCATGATAATCACACCGCTTTAGTTAACTTGATTAAATCAAATACTGAGAAACACAATATGCTAAAATACATTAAGAGTTCATTTCAAACTGCATTTAAAATGGTTGAAAGCTATTTTTGTAAAAATGTTTTTTTAACTAATATATTTTTAATAAAATGTAAGTGAATCATAGAAAATCACTTAAAGTGCATCATACAAGAAGCAACATAGCACATAACTGGTGCTTCTTGCATGAAGTATTTTTAGTGCTTTTCAAACTCAAAAATATTTTTTTAAGAATACCTTCAATCATTTTAAAAACATTTCCAAATGAGCACTAAAAACAATAACGGTAACGTAGAAGTTAAAGTAACACTGCAGTGTGGTTGTATTGGTTGGGAAATAAGTTGACATGAAAATTAATTCGGTAAGCATTAGCCTAATCCTTGGTAATTACAGAAGCACTCTAGAAGTTTAAAAAGAGTTGGAGTTGAACCCTACAAATGATCTATTAATGCAAAGATTGCAAAATTCTTAATTCTGCAGTTAGTTTTCAGATTTTCCCAAGGCTAGAAATTGTTCATATCCTTTAGTTTGAATGAAGCACTAGGTTTTCTCGCACTGAACTGCTGCGAATAGTGTCCTTCAAATGGTCGGCATCGAGCATGGCTCCGCACAATTCTTCCATCAACACCAATTCACAACCGTCTCGGTTTCTCGATTGATTTGATCCAAGTTCTTAAAGATACAAGAAGGAGACAGATGAGAGCATGATTGGATTCATCGGAGTCACCGAAAAAAAGTGTTAGAGAATAGGATCCTTACATTGATCATATAATAAAATATATAAATTAATATATGTAAGTTTTCACCCTTAATATCACCGTGATCTTTTGTGATAAAGCCAACACCTAATAATAAGTAGTTAAGTTGGAACAATATTGGTGGCGGAAGCGCATGAGTCTATAAAGTTTATCATAGTATCATAGCAAACTATTCTTTCGACACGTCCTATGCCTAAGTTACTGGGCTTGAACATGCTTCCTAAAGTTGAAAAGATGCGCTAGTTCCAACTTAAGGCAATTGAATGACTGGGCCTTCGAAAAGATTGGCATTGGCTCTAGAGACTGAATACCAACCGACCGGGCTGTCGAAATGATTGTCGTTAGTTCCGGTATAATGACTTGATCGGTTCCCCATGTGGGAATTGGTTTCTCTTGTGACCTCGTATGGGGGCACTCATGAGGGGACGTTGGAGAATAGGATCTCACATCGGTCATATGACAAAATAATATACAATTAATATCTGAGAGTTCCACCTTTAACATCACTGAGACTTTTTGTGATAAAACCCAACACCTTGTAATAGGTGGTTAAGTTGAGACACATCGGTGATGTTGGTAGTTGACCATGCTTAAGCCTACGAGGTTTATCAAAAAAAGAGGGGTATCTTGTTTTGGAGGACAACTAACATGAAACGGACTCACCGCCGCGTGGCGTCCCGATCAAATAATATATTGCAATGTGGTGAAAAACTTACACATGACAATGTATTATTAGATAGAGGACGTTCCATGACAATAAATCCGTTTCATGTAAATAAATCAAATTTCAAGCAAACTACTTATCAAGGCCAAATTTACCCAATCAAAAAAACTAAAATATACATGAAACTAATCCAAGAATTTTTCAACTGTAATAATCGATACGAGTAGCTATCGGCGGAATGTGAAGCTAAAAGAAAAATTAACAAACCTACAATATGTGAACATAAAAAGAATTACTTGGAAGTTGGAACTTCAATAGCAACGTTGACGGTGTCAAGATCACATAGTCCCATGGTTTCTCAAAGGGGAGAGATGAGACTTTTTATCAAGCATCACAGGCTCCGAAGAGCTTTTACTTATGTGAAATCGAGGTGCCACGCATCCCTAGCTTTGGCTCTACGAGCTGAACGTCAAACTAAGAGACATTAGTTAGCAAGAATGTAGGAACCCTTTTTCTTTCATTTTTTTCCTTGTTTATTTTTTTGGATGGGGATCCTCTCCGGATCCTCTTTGTGGGGATCTTAGGGATCCTCACATCATAACTGTTTATCGTACATCATCCAGTCAGTTTTCGTTTGGTACTATTTGTGTTTAATTTTAAATAAATATATTTAAAATGATTTATGACCACATGATATACAATAAACGGTTAGGATGTGAGGACCCCTCGAATCCCCACAACTTGGATCCGGATGGAATCCAAATCCTATTTTTTTATGTAAACTATGATAGGTCTTGTAATTTAGGTACAATAAAATGGGTTAATTAAGAGTGACTCCAAAACCGTAGAAGGGTGTATAATTAAATCGTTAAAAGACAAATATATATATATATATATATATATATATATATGTTTGGTCTAACAAGTTTAAAAACAAGACGAATATATCAAAACGCCTCTTAATAACTTACCTTGCCATACACTTTTTGTGGAGAAACTTTGGGACATATTGGTTGATGAGTCGTGAGACGACCTAGCAAAATTGTGCATGACCCATAACATTACTTCGAACATGCACGAAAAACTCATTGTTCGAGTTGAGGCTTAACGAGTTGTGTTGATAAGGGTGGGCTCATTAGTGATATGTTAAATTGCTATATTATATTTTGTTTGGTTTAAGCTATTTGACTATATCTATACATAATTGTGCATGACTCATAACATGAAATTTTTTTCTTGAGCAAACGATATTATCTATACTAAGGGGAGGAGCACAATAAATTAGCAATAATATGGTTCAAATTCATCTTTGATGGTACTAAGCGGCGACCCATAACATGACTGGAACATGCACGAAAAGTCATTGTTTGAGTTAGGGCTTAACAAGGGTGGGCTAACGTTAGTGATATGTTAAGTTGTTATATTATATTTTATTTGTTTAAAGTTGTTTGACTATATATGTATATGTAATTTATGTTGTAAATAGTATTTTATGTTTAGTATGATTGTGTAAACTAGGAATAAGAATCTTATATGATCTAAAATATAATTTTTTTTTATAATTTATATTACTAGAGGAAGTAAAATCTACCATAATTAGTAAAAATAAAGGCACAAAAGCAAAGAGAAATAACAATTTCAAAAACACTTAAGCCCCTTCTTTCATCCTCTCTAGCTGTCCCTCTCTCTCTTCTCTCTCTCAAATATTATTTTAACAACAAAGTCAACATTCTAATTAAATACTTTGCAAATGAAGTAATGAAGTATTTGTTATTTAAAATGCATTTTATTTAATCTTTTTGTTTGTGTTGGGATTTTTTCACCGGTTGATGTAAAATATCTCGTTTTTATCAACTCTGGTTAAGAATGCAAATTATGTCTAACATGACCCAAAAACGAATAAAACAACTCATTATAAGGCTAAACATACTATTTTTCTTTTTAATGTAAATAATATCGTTTGTTCAAAATAAAAATAAATGAGAATATAGCAAGGTGAAACCTTATTTTTAAAGGGGAAAAAACCAATAAAAATGCAAAGAAATGAAATTTGTTCACATAAAAAAAACACGTAAATCTTATTCAAAATATGGACGTCATGCATGCAAAAGCAAACAAAAACATTAAAAACTATGAGAAAGTGCGATGCATTTTGATCAGATCAAGTAGGGGAAACAAGATTTAAATTGGAAAAAAATTTGGATGCATCTTCACCAAAGTAAAAATAAAAAATCAGAAGGGTAGCCAAGTGTGCTTCAATGCAGGCATGAAAAAATGAAATTGCATTAACTTCTCATTTATTGTCTTCACCTGCACCTAAGGCCATATTCAGAAGCTGCAGTTTCATGGTATTAAATGCCCTCTCTCTCTCTCTCTCTCTCTCTCTCTCTCTCTCTCTAGATTCTGGTCTGCAACAACAATACCCTGAAACCACATGCAACAATCCATCTTTCTTTAATTTCCATTCATGAAATTCACCTTACCACCCAACACTCATTCAAAGCAAAATTTCATGGACAGAGAAGTGCCAGATTACTCTTCCCATTCTTGAGCTTGCAGATGAACCTGAAAGCAAATAAATAAGTACATGGGATTTTAAAAGGTGATTTGTTTTCTTTGCTTCCTGGAATCAAAGTTGCAGAAAGCCCATTCAAGTTTGGAACTTTTGTTTTCAGCACCAGAAAAGTGAAAAAACATGAGGTTTTCTCACATGAATTTTCAGCAACAGATAACTTGGAGGTGTGGGCTTCTCTAAAGTTGTTACCTTTATTAATCTTTTTGCAAAAGTTGTCTGCTTCAGAAGGGGATTTTCTGATTTGGGTCCTGCTTGGTTTTTGCTGATCTGTTGCTTCTGGTACGTGGGTTTGTCACACATTCTCCTCTTTTTCTGTTCATCAATTCATGGCCACTTAGTTTAATTTTTCGCCTTTTTCTTCATTTTTCGTTATGGAGAAAAGGGGAGTATAATGTGGTTGCATTTCTTTAGAAAAACACCAGAAACACAGATTTTCCTTGTAAATTACTGCATTGGATACTAGACTTTGTCCTTCAATTTGGAAGGAAATAAAAGTCAGCAACTTTAGTTGGTGGGTGAAACTTTATCTTTGAGTAGCTTTACAGTGGCTTGTTATAATGGGGTTTTCAGTCAATGATTTCCTGATCTGGGTTCTTAATATCAGCATACTGAGAGCTGGATTTCTTGCTGAACTTGTAGTTTTATCAGATTTATGGTGTTTAGCTTCAGGACTAGGTTCCATGTCAGCCATTGCAGTTTCTTATGGGGAGAAAGGTTCAGTTTTCTGTGGGTTAAAATTAGATGGGTCTCATCTTGTGACCTGCTATGGATCAAACTCAGCAATTACATACGGGGCTCCTAATCGATTCCCATTTATCGGTTTAACTGCTGGTGATGGATTTGTTTGTGGACTTCTCATGGATTCCAACCAGCCATATTGTTGGGGAAGCAGCGGTTATATCCAAATGGGTGTCCCTCAACCCATTGTTAAAGAAGCTCAATATTTAGAAATCAGTGCTGGTGATTATCATATGTGTGGATTACGAAAACCTTTAACTGGCAGGCTCAGAAACACCTCTTTTGTTGATTGTTGGGGATATAACATGACCAAAAACTATGTGTTTGATGGGCAGATTCAGTCGATTTCAGCTGGCTCAGAATTCAATTGTGGATTGTTTTCCCAGAACAGAACTGTCTTTTGCTGGGGTGATGAGACTAGTAGCAGGGTTATCAGCTTGATCCCCAAAGATATGAGGTTTCGGAAGATTTCAGCTGGTGGGTATCATGTTTGTGGGATTCTGGAGCCCGTGAATTCCAGAACCGTTTGTTGGGGAAGAAGTTTGGTCATGGAAGAAGAAATTTCAGTGGCATATTCAGGTCAGGGCAATGTTGATATGGCTCCAAATGACCCAATGCTTTCAGTTGTTGGAGGGAAGTTCCATGCTTGCGGAATTAAGAGCTATGACCGTGAGGTGATTTGTTGGGGGTTTATTGTGAAACAAAGTACACCTGCTCCTAATGGTACCAAGGTTTATGAGATTGCTGCTGGAAATTACTTCACTTGTGGAATTCTTGCTGACAAATCATTCTTACCGGTTTGCTGGGGACATGGATTCCCAACTTCTCTTCCATTACCTGTGGCACCTGGATTCTGCAAGTCCACTCCGTGCGCTCCTGGTTTCTATGAGCTCAGTAATGAGAGTGCCTCTTGCAAGTTACCTAACTCTCATATTTGCATGCCGTGCAGCAATGATTGTCCAGATGAAATGTACCAAAAAACCGAATGTACTTTGAAATCTGATAGACAGTGTGAATATAACTGTTCTATCTGTTACTCTGCTGAATGTTTCTCAAATTGTTCATCTTCATATGGCAAGAAGAATGAAAGGTTTTGGTCCATGCAATTGCCTATCATTATTGCGGAGGTTGCTTTTGCTCTGTTCTTGGTGAGTGTTGTGTCTATAACTGCAATTTTATATGTTCGCTACAGATTACGCAACTGTCAGTGCACAGGAAAAGATTTGAATTCGAAAAAGAATGGTCAGGATGCATCTTTCCAGAAGGACAATGGTAAGATTCGTCCCGAGTTGGATGACCTGAAGATAAGGAGAGCTCAGATGTTCACGTATGAGGAGCTTGAAAGGGCCACAGCCGGCTTTGGAGAGGAGTCTGTTGTTGGAAAGGGAAGCTTTTCCTGTGTTTTCAGAGGTGTTCTAAAAGACGGGACAGTTGTTGCTGTCAAAAAGGCTATAATGTCTCCTAACATGCAAAAGAATTCGAAAGAGTTCCATACAGAGCTAGACTTGCTCTCACGATTAAACCACGCACATTTACTCAATCTGCTCGGATATTGTGAAGAAGGCGGACAAAGTCTTCTTGTTTACGAGTTCATGGCTCATGGATCATTGCATCAGCATCTCCACGGAAAGAACAAAGCCTTGAAAGAGCAATTGGATTGGGTTCGAAGGGTCACTATTGCAGTCCAAGCAGCTCGAGGAATTGAATACTTGCACGGTTATGCTTGCCCACCGGTGATTCATCGAGACATTAAGTCTTCAAACATTCTCATTGATGAGGAGCACAATGCTCGAGTTGCTGATTTTGGTTTGTCGTTACTGGGACCTGCAGACAGTGGCTCCCCATTGGCGGAGCTACCGGCCGGAACTCTAGGGTATCTTGATCCTGAGTACTACAGACTTCATTACCTTACAACCAAATCTGATGTTTATAGTTTTGGTGTTTTACTTTTGGAGATTCTTAGTGGCAGAAAAGCCATCGATATGCAGTACGAAGACGGAAATATAGTTGAATGGGCAGTGCCTCTGATCAAGTCAGGAGACATAAGTGCAATTTTGGATCCAGTTTTGAAACCCCCACCTGACCTTGAAGCCTTGAAAAGAATTGCCAATGTAGCCTGCAAATGTGTGAGAATGAGAGGGAAGGAGAGGCCATCAATGGACAAGGTGACAACAGCGCTAGAACGAGCTCTTGCCATGCTAATGGGCAGCCCGTGTAACGAGCAACCTATTCTGCCAACCGAGGTGGTATTGGGAAGCAGTAGAATGCACAAAAAATCCTCACAAAGATCTTCAAACAGGTCAGTCGACACTGATGTGGTAGAACTGGAGGACGCCCAAAGGTTTGAATTCCGAGCTCCTTCATGGATCACATTTCCGAGTGTTGCTTCTTCCCAGAGGAGGAAGTCCTCGGCCTCAGATGCCGATGCCGATGGGAAGACCACAGAGGGTAGAAATTTGGGCAACTGTGGGAGTGGTGGTGATGGTTTGAGGAGCTTGGAAGAAGAGATTGGACCTGCATCACCTCAAGAGAAGTTATTCTTGAGGCATAATTTTTAAAAACTGGCCAAGCAGAAGGAAGTAAGATGATCAAAATCTTTGATTTGATTAATGTTGGCAGGTTTGCATTTAGTTTATTGGAGGATGAAATGTAAAAAAAATTAATGGGAGTATTAGTATTATGACTGCCACTTGTATTCTGTGACAATCAGTTCTTTTGTTTATTCAGTTCTAACAATTTGGTACGTCAGGTGAACGGTCTTAATCGATTGAGCTAATATCACGTTTGCAACTCTTTTTCGTTTTTCATTTTTTACTAGCTACGATTTACCTTTTTTTTAAATATATTTTAGTTTATGTGACTCGTTTTAATCTATGTGATGCAAGTGTGGCTTCCACGTCAACTTATAAAGGAGTCAATGTGCTTGTCACGTCATCAAACACAATGAAGAACCATATATTCAAATTAAATTAAACATAAATTGATACTTATTTCAAAACCTAATCGTGAAATGTCAGAAAATCAAAACTTGACGACGCATTTTGTAATTGAGATGTTGAAGCCAAGTGGAACTATAACAACTGCCATGGGTTCATCCCTAACAAGATTCCAATGGCATCCTTCAAAGCTTATGCAACATTTACAAGAACACGTACAGCGAAACGCCGACAAGGGCTTACTGACCAGATGCTCAACATGCAAGCAACCGTGTTGACACCGATTTGCGTCGTGTTGCATTGCCGGAAGAAGGATCAATGAGCAGAAGCACAGCCGGCAAGGGAGGTTTTGCGATCGGCAATGTCTGGTACTTTATGTCTGATCGATTTGAGATACTGTTTAAAATATTGAACGATTCTGACTATGAAGTGAGAAAAGTGTAGATAGAAATACGGTATGTGGTGGCTGTCCTTGTTATTATATTCTTCAAAATTGCATCGATTTCACTTTTGCCCATGAAGGTTTTTTTTTTCTTTCTTTTGGTTTCATTTTCGTCCTTGCAGTTTTATTGCGTTCATCCAAATATTCCAAGTCATGCAAAATTCCCTTCAATTCACAAAATTAATTAACTTAATTGACTGATTGGGTTTAGGGTAATTTGCACTAATTAAGTATAACACAAGGCATAATTAGCTCCCCAACCAGTTAAAATCAACATTTGGGTGGATGTTTGACGGGTATGGTCGTTAACAAATAGACCCCGTTAATTATCCGTTATTTTACATATCATTTTGGGTCTATCCGCGAACTATTAATTAGATAATCATTTCGTTTTTTTGTTTTAGTTATTTGATTTCAACAAAATATACGAGGAAAAGGAGGAATGAAAAAGGATGGCGAAACACTCAAACATGTGTTACTGTGATGGATATTGGATTCAAATTGCTGAGCATGATGTTTAACCAGAGTCTGGGTAAAGTAAATCATAGTGTAAATAACACAGGCAAAATCTTAGTCGGCCCAATCCAATCGCGGTCCTAGGCATTTGGACTTGTTCCTCTCTGTCCAACCTCAGAAACGCAACCGTTGTACCCAATGAACAATTAATTTTATTTCAAGTGAATTGTCGATTTAGTTCTTAAATTATCATTTGAGTGAAAATTAGGTATGTAAACTATATATTCACAAAGAGGTAGACCTCTAACAGCACATTCTTATAAAAATTGGAAATCCAGTGTGTCTTATCATGAACTTCTCAAATCAACGAATGGGTTCTCTGTGGACAATTTGATTGGTTTGGGAAGTTTTGGTTTTGTTTACAAAGGGGTACTCCCTAGCGATAGGACGATAGTTGCTGTTAAGGTATTAAACCTTCATCAACAAGGAACGTTTGAGAGTTTATTTGTTGAATGCAAAGCTTTAAGAAGTATAAGGCATCAAAATCTTCTCCATATCATAACTGCTTGCTCAAGCATGGATAATCAAGGTAACGACTTCGAAGGCCTAGTTTTCAAGTTCATGAAAAACGAAAACCTAGATTCATGGTTGTATCCAAAAGACGAGCAATCTCAAATCAAGAGATTGAGCATTGTGGAAAAATTGAATATTGCCATCGATGTTGCTTCTATATCTCCACCATCATTGTGAAACTCCCATTGTTCACTATGATCTAAAGCCGAGCAATGTTTTTCTCAATGAAGATATGGTAGCCTATGTCGCTGACTTTGGTTTAGCAATGTTCCTCGTGGAAGCATCAACAAATGCTTCCACAAGTCCAATAATGTCAGTTGGGCTAAAGGGTTCCATAGGCTACGTATGGCATGGGAGGTCAGGTTTTCATACTGGGAAATATATACAATATGGGAGGATAAAATCCGGTTTCGACTCATAGGCCAATACCAATCATCTAAGGAGAAAGTGTTTTGCAAGGTAAAAAGCCCACAAGAAATATATGAACGCAAGGGAACGTGCCTAGATAACTACCCTACTACGGAGGAGAAGTGGGAGAGGGCGACAGGTCGTGGCACTTGTTCCTAAAGCATGCAGTCATATGACGGATGACCACTAAGGAAGTGCGAAAGAAGGTCTGGTCGTGGTGCTTGATCCTCAAGCATGCAATCCCATAAATAGGGAGAGGAGTCAAAGAACAAGGTATGTGAGGAGAACCTGAGAAAATTCAGAGAATAGAAACCAATCGACTGACTTGAGCGTCGGAGTATCTTTTGCAGGTACCAACCCGGGCAAGCTATGGAGGAAGATTATTTTGGGATACTTCAAAGAAGGATTCGGTGAACGTGAGGATTGCGGTCAACAAATATGTGGAGGTATTTCTTCTCGTAAGGAAATCTCGCTCCAACAGTTGGCGCCGTCTGTGGGAACGAAACAAAATCAAGCTATAAACATGACTGGATCCACACAAAAAGTTCTGAATCCCTCCGAAGACGCAGGGACTCAATCGACATGCGAGGTCTCAATCCCAAAGTAGTGAACCCAGTCTTGCCATGGAACAATTTAGAAGGCTAACAAGGGAATTGCATGAAACAAAAAAGATAGCAGATGAGGCGTTGAAGAAGGCTAAAACGAGAAACGCAGTAGAAGTTGTAACCGGCACCAAGAGACAGCGTGCAGAAGAAGAAGATAAGGAGGGCAGCTATAGTAGGGCGCCATCCAGTAACCGTGTTGAAGTGACGAAAAATCAAGGCGAAGGGGATCACAGGATAAAAGGATCGAAAAAGGTAAAGGATGTAGATTTGCGAGAACAAATTGAGAAGATTGTGAAGGGATACAAGCCACAGACCCCGGCGGAGCTTGCCTTAGAAGCAGCCAGACGGATTCGCAAATCGCCATTCACAAAGGACATCCTAAAAGTTAAAAAACCTGCCAAGTTCACCTAACCAAAGTTTAGGCTATTTGAAAGCACAACTGATCCCGTCGAACACATTTACCACTTTCAACAGCAGATAGCTATTGAAAGAGACGACGAGGCCCTCATGTGCAAGTTGTTCCCCTCAAGACTTTCGGGATCATCGTTAACTTGGTTCAGACAACTGAAACCGAGGTCTATCGGAAGTTTCACAGAGCTTTGCGAAGCATTCATTTCTCAATTTGTCTGCAATCGAAGGTTAAGAAAAGATGTTACGATCTTGTTCAGCACCAAACAAAATGTTGGCGAGAGCCTCAAAAGCTACATGACTAGGTTCACTGAGGAGATGTCCACCCTGGAAGAATGTGATTCCCACACTATGTCTTTGGCATTTTGAGAATAGGTGTTACCTGGAACGAAGATGCGTAGGTCATTAATCGAAACACCACCACTAGACGTGAGGGAGGTGATGGCCCGAGCTGATGGAATCATCAGATTAGAGGAAGAGGAACTTATCTAATCAAAGTGGGCCACCGCGACTATTGTTGAATCTCCAGCGGGCACTACTGCGCCTACCTTGAAACGCACGGCTCAACCGTGTTGAAAAACCTGCACACTAGACCTTGTTCTTTAATACAACAACGACAATAGACTAAACTAGCAAATATTAGAAAACTTAGAAACACACAAGAATTATACTGGTTCGGCAAAACTTATGCCTACGTCCAGTTGTGATTTCTCTAGGTAAAGAAATCACCGTTCCTTTAATTAATAATAGAGATTACAGAACTTTTGCAAACCCTAGAACTAATCTCAAAACTCTTGGCTGTCTAGCTGTTTTCTTTCTCTCTTAAAAAATTAGCCTTGCCGCACCCTATTTATAGACATAGGGTTGGCTTACATGTCCCAAAGCTGATTGAATTCCTATTTCTAAGTGGATTAGGAAATTACACTTATCCAAATCCAAATAGACTTCTAGAAATCCAAACCTAAATTGAATAAGGAAACTGAAATTCTTTCCTAATCCCTCTAGGACAAGAATCGGTATACCTTTAGGTCTCCTAAAACAATCATAAACCAACTAGGACATATTTGACGAGCCAAATTCCTAACAAACCGAGGCAGGAAAGAAGATTCACACGTGATCCAAATGATGGGTTTAATGAAAGATCTAGACTTGATCACCTAAACACCAAGCTGACAGTGAGCCTGGGCAAAATTTTCCACGAGAACAAGGGAAAATGAATCTTTCGTGCGCCAGCACCAATTCAAATGCCGCTAGAAAAGTGAGACAAGAACAAGATGTGTGCTCATCACAACGACTTTGGTCATGCCACCAATGATTATCGAAGCCTTCGGAAATGGAGCTTATAAACTCAAGCACGTTGAAAAAGGTCAGTACGTGTCGCGCCCATGGAACACAATTCATTTGAGAAAGTACCATAATTAACTTTTCGTGTTTATGTTTTCCGTATTTGAATTTTTGTTTCCAGCAATGTTGAAGGGTAAATCCCTTCTTGTCTTCCTTGCATGTCAAATGGTGTATCCTTGGATGTCTGTTGACATCTCCTTATTGTATGATAAATAAAGTTACACTTCATTCGAATCTTAGACTAAAGTCTAAAGCTGAAGAGTAGAAACCAAGAGATGAAGATCGAAAACATAAGATCGAGTGGGAAAAGAAAACCCAAGATCGAAAAGGCAGAGACCCAATTAAGATCGGAAATCTAAGATCCTGTGGGAGAAGAAAACCCAAGATCGGATGGGCAGAGACCCAATCAAGATCGGAAATCTAAGATCGTGTGGGAAAAGAAAACCCAAGATCGGATGGGCAGAGACCCAATCAGGATCGAGAATCTAAGATCAAGTAGGAAAAGAAAACCCAAGATCGAATGGGCAAAGACCTAACCAAGATCGAAAATCCAAGATCGAATAGGTAAAAAAAAATTGATTAAGAGGAAATTCAAGGTTGAACAGTTTTGAGATCAATAATGAAAGGGCGAATTTAATCGGATTTTCCTCCTTGAACACATTGTGTGTTTGCAAAGAAGATGAGGCATTACGTGTGCAAAAGTAAAAGCTCAAGCAATGGGACATTGTTCTCCTATCGTAAAAGGGAATATCTTTTATTTAAAAGAGGAATTTGTGGAGTATTCCCACAAGTGGGGTTTGAAATAAAGAGTTACCTGTAAGCCAAGAGGCCACTTGAGAAATCACAGGCATGGTGGAGAAATTGAGCAGAGGAAGTGAAGCAAAGTGGGATGGAGAAACCCAAGGTAATGACACACACACACACACACATATATATATATGCATGTGAGCATAGAGATATATACAAATATATGAAAAGTACGTACAGAGATTTGCATGTAAGTACGCAGAGATATGCACGTAGATGTTGCGCGTAGGTGTGCGTATATATGCCTATGTGCCCAGACATATATATATTTATGGGGTGTGATATCCACACACCCCCTTTTACTTTTCCCACACCTTTTTGGTTTTCGACCGTCGGATCAGATGAATTGAAAAAAATAAACAGACAGAAATTAATAAGGGGTGTGTGAGAAGTAAAAAGGAGTGTGTGGATAGCACACCCCTATATTTATATGTGTGTGTGTGTTTATCCACACCCCTATATTTATATGTGTGTGTGTGTGTGTGTGTGGTTAGATAGATAGCCCGATGTGCAAGTCTAGCAAGGATGTGATGTCTGCAAAAGTGTGCAAATGTATGTGTGTGTGTGTGTACATATTTATATATAGAACAATAAGTCAGGGTCGGAATGCATATAAATATATATATATATATATATATATATATATATATATATATATATATAGAAAAGCAAGTTAGTGTCGGTGTCAGTGTCAATATATATATATATATATATATATATATATGTATATATACGTGTGTGTATCTGTATAAAAGCATATGGGTGTGCAGACTAGGCATGTTCGGCGAGGGGGACGCGCTTTTAGGCTTTTGTGCTGCAGCTACTGCGTTCGTCAGTTCAACAAGATGGGATAGTGGTTTATATAATAAGTACATATTTGTATAGCCTGTCAGACAACCTACTTAGTCAAATTTTGTCAATCAACGTTCATAAGATGTCAGTCCTCGTTCATAAATCCTCGTTCGTAAATCATGTCAGTCCACTTTCGCAATGTGTCAGTCCTCGTTCGTATATCCTCGTTCGAAAATCATAGTGGGAAGATGTCAGCCTTTATTCGTAAATTTTGCGGAGATGTCTATTGACGCTCGTAAATTATGCGAAGATATGACAAGGCGAAAAAGCTAGTTGAGCATCTGTATGTCAAGCGAACAAAACGAAGGCTTCGATAAATTTACATTTACTCTTAGAAAAAGCAACTTCTACAAATTTGGCCTTAGTAAAAAGTGCTTCAAGTTTAGCTTGGCTTAAAGAGTGTAGTTTCAAGGCCCCAAGAGATCGAAAAACTCAGTTTTCCTCTAATTCACATGCGTAAAAAGAGGAAAAAGGGGCCACTATGGGAGGATAAAATCCGGTTTCAACTCATGGACCAATACCAATCATCCAAGGAGAAAGTGTTGTGCACGGTAAAAAGCCCACAAGAAATATACGGACGCAAGGGAACGTGCCTAGATAACTACCCCACTACAGAGGAGAAGTGGGAAAGGGCGACAGGTAATGGCACTTGTTCCTAAAGCATGCAGTCATATGACAGATGACCACTAAGGAAGTGCGAAAGGAGGTCTAGTCGTGGTGCTTGATCCTCAAGCATGCAATCCTATAAATAGGGAGAGGAGCCAAAGAACAAGGTATGTGAGGAGAACCTAAGAAAATCCAAAGAATATAAACCAATCGACTGACTTGAGCGTCGGAGTATCTTTCATAGGTACCCGCCCGGGCAAGCTGTGGAGGAAGATTATTTTGGGATACTTCAAAGAAGGATTCGGCGAACATGAGGATTGCGGTCAACAAATCTGTGGAGGTATTTCTTCTCGTAGGAAATCTCGCTCCAACATACAAGTAGGAGATATTGTTGCTAGAGCTTTTCATTGGAAAAAAGACCTACAGACGACACGTTCAACGATGGTCTAAGCATTCATAAATTTGCAGCTACAGTGTTGCCTGACCATGTCATGATATTGTGACCGTGCTCCACTCCATGCAACAAGATTTGAGGAATGTTTGGTTTCAGTAATGCAGAAAGGAATTTCTTGCTCTGCAATGTCGCCCGGAAAGCGGATGCGCCTATGGCTGTCGTTGTCAACCAAATGAGGACAATTAGAGACGATGGGAAGTTTTGATTCCCAAAATTTCTCTTACAACAACAAAATCTTATCCCACTAAGTGGTTAGTGGGGTCAGCTGTATAAATCTCAGAATGTTACTGTCCTTGGTTTTGGGCCAAGTCTTCCGTTAGCTTTAAGAATTTCCAAAAATTTTCTTCATTAAAAGAAATATGAGATACTGTTTCACATGACAAAGCATTGCTATTGCTATTTTCTGTCTCATTAGACAAGTTGGCTCGTAAATATGTACAAATTTGCGAATTCAGATACAAAGTGACGAACCCTAAACAATCTTCCCACAAGAAAAGAAAACTAAACTCAACCGCATAACCACCCCCGAATTCAACAGGTTTGAAGGAAAGCTGAACAAAATGTGGAAACAGGACATGGGCTGGATAATCAGTGTACACACCATATGAGGGCTCCTAACAAAGCTGCTATTGTTGGGACTATTTTCACAAGCAATCTTATATGCAGAAATTATGCAGGTACTTCGGCACCTTGATTCACATACCAGAAAAAGTTGTGCTTTTGATGACACGCCTAAGTCCAAATGGAAGGATTTCTAAATTGTATCGCCATTGCATCCAGCAGAAACCTGACAAGATCTTCTCTGTCAACTTCCTTTTCTTTTTTGAGTTCAAGATGACGGACCTGGAGATACAGTTAAACAAAGTTCCAAAATTAATTCAGGAGATGAATCCATGCTTTTCAAGAATCAAAGGTTTAATCGACATTAAGTCTTGTAGGCTGTAATCTGGGGCGAAGATTTTCTCTCAAAACCACCCCCAGATTTATTATCAAATTCTTTTATTTTTCATCCAATTCATTTATGTTTCTTGAAATATAATAAATCTGTACGGTGGACCAGTGGTATATACTTAGTCATCTAGAAACAAAGCAATCAGAAATTTTTATAGGTTATGAGCCTTCTGAGAATGACCATCATCGAAATCCAATCAAAATGGATAACACTCATACGTACAGGGTAAAATAACACTGCAATAGTTGATCATAAAGAAAGAACGTTGAACTTTAGATATAACAAGTAGGAAAAATCTTATTATTCTATAAATCTACTAGGACCACTTCCAACTAAACGTAAATTCTTCATGGTAAACGCAGAAAAGAACTTAATCAATTGATGCCAAATTTATAGCGTCTTACTGCAGATGCAATGTCATTTCTCAACTTCCCAACTTTGGTTTTACCTACTTTTCACGGAGAAAACCATTCACTTACTAATATATATATATATATACACACACACACACTAGTAATGTTCTCTTGCCAGCGAGTGTATTATGGTATCAACATAAACACACATTTTGACATATCAATTGTTCTAAGCTATTATTCCTACATTAGCACATATATTACCTTAACAGAGCCTTTCTGTGAAACACCTGTGTCTGTTATGATGACAAGGCACTTTATGTCATGTTCATTTGCATATTCATACTGCTCTGTAAGACTTGGATCAGGTGTTGGGACAAACTCAGCCTAATAGACAAAGGATTCGCTAGTCAGCACAGAATCAGTTAAGCAACCATTTGTAGCATAAAATCTTTGAAAATTCCATCTCAAAACCTTAATGTTTTCCTCCCATAGCTCGGCGACTAGTTCCATGCGCTCTTTCAATAGACCACCTCCTCCTTTTGAACAAACAAGAACAATGTTGCTAACTTCATTTCTGCAAGAATAAAATCAAATCATACAGAAATTTATCTAAATTAAAGATAATGATGAGGACTTTTAGCGGCAAGTAGCAACGTAACAAGACAGACTAAAATAAGCTAGTAAAAATATACCTGATTGGTTTAAAATCTATAGAAGAAAGCTGAATTATTGTCTCTAATGCAAGGCTGGTCCCAACAGCACCCGGAGGATTTGATTTCTAACAAAAACCATTGTCAATGTAAAAAAAGAAAGAACACAAGATGTAAGTATAGCATAAATATAAATCATATGGTTGGTAAAACTTATCCAATGCCTTTCAATATGTTTTCTTTTTCCTTAGAAATGACAAAATTTGATTTAAGAGAAGATGAAAGACACACTACGATTAGTAAACAAGGAGGCACCAATAAAAGAGTACGTCTGATTCACAGAGATAAACAATGAACCTACTACAGCCACATTATCCTATAGCTGCCTTCCAATTTAGCCCATAAAGAGATAGTAAAATCCTCAAATTCTCATGTAACTGAAACCCTAAGGACCGATGAAAACCTCGCCCTCTCCACAGCTCTTGTACCTCATATGTCTCTCCTTTCAGATAACCCACAATACAGCCATCACCAACTCCAAAACCAACTCCCCAATTCAAAAGGCATGGGAGCAAACCTGGCAACAACTGTTTTCACAGGAAAAATAAAAAACGTGATTGCAAGATGTGATTCCCAACCGCATATCCTACCAAAATCTGATACCTACCACCAATTGCATATACCACCAACACTCCAAATTTTGACAGCCACTAAGAACAAAACTGTTCTATGAAGCACAAAACTCTTCCAACACATTGCTTGTCTCAATGAATGGTATTGAAGATTTACCACGTTTAAACCTCTGATTTCTTGGTATCATGCAATTTCTTTGAAAATTTACATAAACCTCAAAAGTAGTAAAAGTACTTCAGTAGCATGATGGGTTTTATAACAAAGTAGTCAAGTATAATTTGCCTTGTGATGGTCAAGTCAGAGGTGGCATACTAAATTCAGTTCCAAATTTTCTATTCAGCAACTTAGGCAGTAACAAGGGCACTGGCATATGCAAATGAAAAAGAGCTCAAGCACATTATCAATTGTTCACCCACATCTATATATATTATATACTCAGAACTCTTGTGGTTTCCAGCACTCTCTGGTCCTGTAAACAACAAAAGGTAACTAGACGAAAGTAAATGCGTGTAACTTACATGTTCAAGACCCCACATTTGACGAAGTAAATAGTCATAGCGCCCGCCAACAGCAAGCAGTGCACCTTCGGCAAGTGATCCAGGATTGTTGTCCTTCACTAAATATACCTGGGAGAGAAATTTTAATTTAATCTTTATAAATAAAAAATTTCTTTTCTTATCAAATATTGTATGAGAATATATATTTTATTTTTAATTGCATAGTAGAATATTGATGGGACACATATTGCAAACAGATTCCAGTGAACAAAATCACTCAAACAGTTTTATCCAGTCCATTGGTGAACTTCTTGTTTACTTTTTGTACATTTTCATTTTTTGGAATGAAATTTGTTTCTTCTAAAAAATAAACATCACACTAACAAACTAGCAAACACAAAAGAGACATGCGCAATTGAGTACATACATCAGGAGACTAATGTGTTGGTCTTGTAAGGTGTAGTATTTGAATTATTTATATTTATTATTGAACTGCTGTTTGAAATGAAATGACGTATTTGGGGAGTGAAAATTCTTTGCTTAATGTTCTGTGGTCACTCATATGTTTTATGTAAATTTCTATGATAAACCCCATACTGATTTATTATTTTGTGGACAATTCTTGGGCACTGACTGGTTAGTACCCAATATGCTGACTTTGTGATGGCCAATGATATTTAACACGTGGTCATTTATTTAAAGAATGGGAATTGATTGTTATTGGCACTCCAAAGATCTACTTGTGCACTCTAAACTTTATATATCTAGAAAGAAAATACGCTTATTAAGGAGTGCACAATTAGATTTTGGAGTGCCAATAACAGTTCCTTAAAGAATAATGAACATGTTATTTAATTTTCCTTGGACTTCAAAAAACAAGAAACACATGGCATTTTTATATTGGCACAAAATCAGTATATTTGGGTACTGACTATTCAGTACCCAAGTATTATGCTTATTTTGAAATCAGCCATTTGGTCGTAAAACATTTTTAATTATGTTTGAAAAGTTCAAATGTCATTTGTTTAATGTGTTCTTCACTCTACTGCCTCAGATGCATTGAATAAGTTCTATGAACTTTCCTCCGATAGGAAATACTAAAGTATAGCTGTGTTATTTGGAAGAGGAAAAAGGAAAATTAGCGTATATCTAAAGCTAAGATACCTGGAAGAACAAATCTCTATGATAACTCTCAGTTGGTGGCATAAGTGCATCTACGTAAACATTTCGTTCGATCCTCCAAACTCTCAAGTGGCTGTAGAGATCCGACAGCTCATCAAGTGCCTTCCGTGTTTGTTTATCTGCATTAAATTTCTGATATTGATTATCATCTCTCATTTGATGTACATGTATGTACATCAGTCATGAAAAAAAATACCAGTTGGCAAGGCTCCCCTCAGTCTAGCAAGTGCCTGATCTGCAGGTCCACAAAACCGTAAACCAACAGTTTGCAACCTATTTACAACAGCTTGCGGTAAATTAAGTTCCTGTCAAAGAAAATAATTATTAAGAAATAGATAATCTTTCTGACCGACAATATATTCAAAATATAATGATTTTCACATCATTATTTCACAATTGAGTTAACAAAACTCTTTTTGTGCTAGTTTAACTGTACGACAACATAGCTACCAAACTAGACGATCCTCCAAACTCTTTTTGTATTTTAGATTTCAATTCCTGTAATGTTACGATTCTGTACTCTGTAACTGTTGTAGTTGTGTAGACTGCTTGTGCAGTGGACAACTTCTCCCATGTTTTTTTAATGTTTCCTTTTATTACGGAAAATATGTTTCTTGTCAAACAAAATAGATAGATAAAAATCTATATAATCGAAGATCCTATAACTTGACAATCTATTTTGGTTTGTCGGAAAAACATTTCACAGTCCTGACATTGTTCACTTCATTATTAAGGGAAAAAACAACACAGAAAATAAAAATAAAAGGAATTAACCACACCAGATAAAAACTTTCATTTGGTTTCTATATGCCAAACTAGATAGTAATTTAGTAAATCATAAGGACAAGAATATCTGCTCGGCTGCTAGGTAACTCCAATTACAATTGTTTTCTTTATGATGAACACTCATAATTGTTGGAAAACTAGAAAGTGCAAATACTTAATAATTTTTATCAAACCTGCAAAAGCTGACGCCTGATTACCACCCATTTGGATTTCCGCTCAGAAGATTGAGGACGTAAAGAGCCCATCATAGACAGAAGCTTCATTCAGAAAGGGAAGCATCTATGAGTCATCATACCATCAATGAAATACACAGATTGTTTATGGAAATATCCGGAATACATCAACTGTGTACCTCTGCTACTTTCTGCCTATGCTCTGCCTTGACTCCTACCCAAGCCCAAATTGCCTCCAGTAAGTCCCCATGGTTTAGATGAATATCACAAAAAACTGAATGAAAAAAACTAGCTATAATGTCCCTTGTCACCTGCAAGATGAGACACACTTATGAAGCATATGCTATAAAGCCTACAGCACAACTCATTGGCCAGCGCATGCTAGTCAATTACCAACAAAAAACAAATTATTGTCCAGAAATAACGTGATATTTGTTGAATGCTGATGCACCTCCAATAATGATAACTAAATAAATCAGGGATAAATAAATAAATCAGATAATGTATCACCTTGATGACTTCTGCCTCTGTTAATGCTGATGCGCCTCCAATAATATCAAAGTCACCCTGTGTTGACATAAGGTTGTATTATTAAGCCACAAACATCAACTTAGGCAGCAAATCATAGTACAGTTAACTATAGAGCATAAACATTTTAAAAACATTCTATACAGATAAAATATAATGAGAGAGAGATACCTGCAGGTAGCGACTTGGGGGTGAATGTCCAACAGGTCTTCTGTACACAGAGGATATTTCGTAACGTTTGAATGAAGATTTCTACAAGTAGAATGGCCAAGTTATGCGCCCTGACTTTATCATAAAATTTTAGAGACAAAAGAAGCATGTATATAAACTTATAAAGCAATAATTTCATCTTATAAATAAATCTATCTCGGTTAAACATAAAACAATAATTCATGTTCCAAACAAATCCATTGTTAACTGAGTTATGTCCTCAGAATTTTGCAATGGTGGAATGCATGATTGAAACTAGGCATCAGTTATTGGATGGACACATTACACTGCCTAATGTCCGAAGCTTGTATAACAAATACACGTTTTTTTTTTTTCAACTTATCATACTGTCAGCATTAAAAACTTAGCTCAGGGTTCAATGAACCTCGGCCACTCCCTGTTTCCAGTGCTCTACTGTAGACTTTCATCTAACTTTGATCTTCTTGCAAACAGTAACTTAGGTTTCAACTTTCAATTGATTCTTACCTATTAAATGAACAATCAGTAATTCACAAGTAGACTCTCCTAAATCCATCGTGCGACCCTTTCAAACCACCCATTTTAGCATTCTCATCTCCAAATTGTCTGCATCCACATTCCTATGATTTTCCTGTTCAGAATTCAGTATATATAATTTATCATTAAAAGCGAGCCCTTGTCTGTCACCCACCCTTGTTGCTGCTAAAAGGCATATTTTTTTGTTTCTATTTTCATCTATGTTACAGAATTATCCTAGTCCTTCCCTTAAAAGAACGCCAGTATTTTTCTAAACTTGGCAAAATGAAAAACAATGATATAATTGTTTTTTGCTGCCATTATCTCTCCTTATAAAACCGAAAATATCTGTGAAATCTCACTGAGATTCTGAACCTTGTAGAAATTGATAAGATAAGTAGATTTCCAGCATACATAACTCAAGTCCCATTACTCCTTCTTCAACTACTTATGAAACTACTAGTTTCCCTTTGTATACGGGTACTTTTGTAATGATTTTGCCAACATGTATGATATCTACTTAGGATGCAGCCACGCTTAGCTTCAAAAAGGAAAATAACAAGACCCAAGCAGAGCTTCAAAACTGCTGAACCAGCATGTTCAACCAAGGAATAAGAAGTTAACTTAGGAACTGAAAAGGATTAATGTTTGTATCTTGTACAACAAGAATGAAACCAATAAGAAAAACGAGCAACAAAACATGTGTTTTGATTTGTTTAATACCTGGCTGGAGATCGCCCAACTAACAAAAGGCAAGCGCAGCTCATGACAAAGTTCAAGCATATCTCCTCCGTGGGTTAAAAGTTTGACAGTGTTCCTTGTAGGATATAACAAATAATCAGTATGAATGAACACATAAAAAGAAACAGAAAGTAATTCTATGTCATAAAAACATTATAGTAAACACAATACGAAGAGTTCAAGAAAGAAACCTATTGAACTGTTGGCAATCATCTAGCAAATGCATAGGTATTACTTCAAGGTGTTTTGCACAATGCTGTCTGAACACCTCCCTTGTGATGTCAACAACGTAATCACGAGCCTCGGTTTGTAAATCTGCATACTGCACAGCAGAAGTATCCCTTCCACCTAATCCCACACTTCCATCACGATGTTGCTGATCTTTCACGCTTAACATCTCCTCATCAAAGATGGCATTCAGAACTCTGTCATACACACTTCTGTCCTCTGAGGTTTGCATTGTTCGTAGAATATCTGAGCATATTGAAGAAAAGCATTTACTCAAGCAACTCAAAACTTAATGGAATCAGTTGAAAAATTCTAAATATTGCTTCGAAAGAGAAAACAAGGGTATGTATTATGAATCACAAAGAAACATCTTCACCATCCTCCCCAGAGAACATGTTGGACCAGCACCAGGTACAAAGAAATTGTATTCCCTATAAAAATTATGAATGACAATAAAAATAATAATGAAAAAAAAATAAAGAAAAACTGTCAGATAACCAAGAATCACCCACAGAATTGAGAGATTCCAAAAGGTTCTTCGGGGGATGTCTTAGCAGGACTCAAACACATATGAAATACTAACTGATTTGTGGGAAAAAAAAATTAACAAATCACCCAGCACGAAGATCCTCCAACTAGGTTTCAGAGTGAGGAGCTGGTGGGGTTTAACCAGCCCAAGAACAATCACCAACCACTTGGTTTAGCAAAAGTTGTATAGTGATCATATAATTGGTTTTAACCAACGTCATTTGGACCATATCTTCTTTTCGGTCAATCTGACTGATCCCGACATATAATTCTACTTGCTCTGTGATATCAAGTTGTACGGATGTTCATCTGTACTTCAGGCTACTGTAGTTTAAGCTGCACTTCATGGACATCTTCAGTCCATCTTGAGGGGAGTGTTGGAAACCATGTCTAACACATTCTATTTTACTTGGCTTTGTCATGTATTATCCTTTACAGTCAAGTTGTAGAGACTTGCATAAGTCAATATATTCTACAAATATATATCAATGCTTGGTCTCTTAGTGCCAACAATTACAGACATTATTTTGCAATTAGAATAAAGAAGTGCAGCAGTCTGCAGAGATTTGAAATAGACTGAACACTCATACCTCTGCGTTTTTCATCTGATGAGATTAGCTTTAATAAGGTAAATACAGAGATATAACTGTTACTTACTGTCTAACAACTCAGACTCCATTCGTGGTGGAAATGCATGCTTTAGAAGTTCAGTGGCAGAAGGACGATCTGATGGACTTGGAGACATTAAACGCCGCAACAGAGATGCCTGTTCAGGAAATTCAGCAACCCAAGCAGGAGGAAGTTCGCCCTTCTGTTTCAAGTCAGATAGGACATGGTGTCGTTCCATTGCAGTCCCAAATGGGTGCCATAGCTCAAAGAATACAACTCCCAAGCTGTACATATCAGCCTGCAATCCAAGTTGACTCAATGATGTTTACCTGATATTATTTGATTAAAAACAGATTACAGGCCTTTAAAAGTGGCACATGACATATTGTGTAACTTACTATAAAAAATTACAAAACTAAGTGAAAATAATGAAAATATGTACCAACTTGGCCAGTACAATCAAGTGTAAAACTACGTAAAAATAAGTGCGAAAATATTTACCTTTTCATCTATCTTTGGCCATCCTTGCTCAATTTCTGGTGCAGTGTAAAAATATGTACCAACTTGGCCAGTACCATCAAGAGAAACTCCGGCTGTATCTGGAGGAAAACTTGGTTCTTGGTCCAACTGCTCCAACTTAAAAAACTTGGCTGAAACAAAACAAATTACATTGAGGATTAAGTATAAATCCTGAATTTAGCAAACAACTTTAAATAAAAATTCATGAGTTGTGTATGAAAGTAAATTTTATATTATCACCCAGGAACTGGACTCTTCTACAGAAGCAAAATTGGTATGTCCAAAAGAAACAGAATTTTATTCAAAAAAGTAGCTTGTGACAGAATAGTCATGAAAGTAACCACATCTCATGCCTTTTTCCTACCATGTTCTCACAGTTATAATAGTCAAAACACAATACACTTATTTGAAATTGCTATGACACACCGTACTCTTGAGAAACTAACAAGTACACTTTAAAAAAAAGACCTGAATGCAAGTACATAAAAAGCTCTACAGACTACATAGTTCTCAAACTAAGACTTACTGAAGTGTAATGATGTTATATAAGAAAATCCAAACTTACCCAGACCAAAATCACCAATTTTAATATCATTACGCGCATCAAAGAATATGTTGCTTGGGGTTAAGTCCCGATGAATGATGCCTTGTCCATGTATATGTGCCAAGCCTTCAACAATTTGACGACACAAATGCCATGCTAATTCTTTGTCAACACGACTATATGACTCGAAAATTTGGCGTAAAGTCCTTCAAACCATAAAATAGAAATAAAATAAAAGAGTAAGAAACATGTAAGATAAAAACTCGGCAAAAAAAGCATATTTTAAGGATTTATGGAACTAAATTCAATGAATGAAAGAATTTTAAATTAGACCTGCTGCAAGGTGCAAGGAATAATAGAGAATAAACCAACAAAAAACTGGAACAGTACAGAGCCTATAGACAGTTTCCTTCAGCTCCTTTGTATTCTCATTTTTCTTTTCAATTTTTATTTCCCATCTTTTTTTACCTTTTACCTATCATACATTGTGACAGTCTCAAATTTAGATATACTTAAAATCTGACCTCAATGCCGATGCAATATTTAGTTATTTACAAGCTTAGTAATATTATCATAGTTGCAGGTTTCTCTAAGGATTCTACGAGGAATGATGGATGATCGGGAGCAGTCAATCAGGAAGCCCAATAATTAAAAACTCTCAAGCAACAAAAGATAAGCCTCACTAGGACTCATATCAGGTAGCAGTCAATAAGGATTTAACAATGGACTATGAGGAGTAATAAAATAAAAAAGTCTTAGTGACAACAAAAGATATGTCTTACTTTCTAAATTGCATAAGAAAAACTAGACTACCAAAAGGGTGATGCAATGGTTCAAAACAATACCATGATGAACCAGATTGCAGTACTTACAGATGTAAAATGGTAAAAAAACTAACCAACCACTACGCATCTTAAATTCAATCTTTGAGTATATATCTTAAGATACAACAAATCAAAACAAATCAAAATAGAAGTTTACCTTGGGCAATATTCCATTTGAATGTACAGATAAGTCGATTCAAGCTTATTCTCATTCCCAAGAGCATCTGCCGAGTTTGTACCTTTGAAGCTGAAAGTGGTGCTGGCTGCAGTCATTGAACCCCACATGGTATCACCATGAACACCAATAATCCCTGTTTCAAACCACGCCTGGAAGTGCTTGCAAATATTACATATTAGAACCATTGTGAAGACAAAAGATTGTAAGAAAAAATAACCTCCCTAAAAATTAAACTTTTCAATATCAAAGAACAGTCCCCAATGCAAGCTGCTTTGAAAACAAACGTAGGCTGACACAATATTGCATATACAAAATCATAGAAACTAAAAAACAAGAAATTGTTACAGAACTTGCAGAAGCATGCCATTAAATGCATAAGCAGGAAATAAGAAAGTTTTTACCTGATAGTATCGTACAACATGTTGATGCTGCAAACGAGAAAGTGTAGCTACTTCCCTAAGTATCTCGCCAAAGTTGAGCCACAAAAAAATTTTAGAACACGGAAAAAAATTATTTCAGCTATACATTTTAAACATATATCTACTTAAGATGTTAGATTCACAATTGTGTTGAAAAGACAACGAATTTTTAATAGCTATTACTATGATAGTGATTGAAATATATGAATGGGCAAAGAATATTTGATATAACATTTTGACAAGTTTGCTAGAAACAAAAAGAATTATATATATACAAAATAATATACTAGTAAATACAGTTAAAAATTGCAAGGAAAAAAAGATAACGATGAAAATGAATAAAAAGAGACATGGAAAGCAATAGAAAGGTTAGGGTACAAAAGCTAGGCAATAGGCCGGGGCTTAGACTCATCGCTTTAAGCGGTTGGGACAGGCCAAAATTTAATGAACCCACCAGGCCTACGTGTTGCAGATCTTTGGAACAGCTAACTATATAATTTACAGTTTATTTGTCACAAATTACATAAGCATAAGCAAAAATATATCTTCACAAATCTGTACGAATATATGAAAGAAACCTGCCAAACTCTATCAGACACCATATAAAACTCTCCAAAGGTTGCTCACTTAACTATGTGGAGTTTTACAAAAAATATATATTATTTTTGCCCAATACAAAAGTCATATGAGAACCTTTGTAGTCCATAAGAGTGTTTAAGAATCTACAGAAATTGTAATTGATTACTGGCCCCCTCATCCCATAACTTAAGTTCACTCCATAGTTAATTTTCTTCTTTGGCAGAATTACGTTTATATTTCCTTATAAAGTTACTATCTTGAAATTAACAATACAAAGACCCATTGACAAATGACTAATCAGTTTCATGGTTCGTGAAAGGAAATTTTTCTAGGCTAAACGACTCCAAAATTTCAAATTTGTGCGGGAAACATTAATATACCTCAATATTCGATCATTAACAGGAAGGCTTTTATCCTTGAGGCGAATTTTCTTCACTGCATACTGCCTTCCATCTAGCTTATTTTTGCACAATACAACATGGCCAAAGCCACCATGACCTGTACCAGATTTTGAAAAAGAATATTCCTGGTTATACTTCAAATAAAACAAAATTCCTCCGACGAATAAATATAAAAAACTTCGTAAAGTACAAAGTGCAATGCCAGTTGGAAGATTATTTATAAGAGTAAAAGGAAATACAAAACATAGTGAACCAGAGATACAATCCTCAAAACAAAACCAAAATACCCTCTTACATTGTAATACATCTCCCGAAACTATCCTACAGCAGGGCCTCTACAACAACAACAACAACAAAGCCTTTTCCCACTAAGTGGGGTCGGCTATATGAATCCTAGAACGCCATTGCGCTCGGTTTTGTGTCATGTCCTCCGTTAGATCCAAGTACTCTAAGTCTTTTCTTAGAGTCTCTTCCAAAGTTTTCCTAGGTCTTCCTCTACCCCTTCGGCCCTGAACCTCTGTCCCGTAGTCACATCTTCGAACCGGAGCGTCAGTCGGCCTTCTTTGCACATGTCCAAATCACCGGAGCTGATTTTCTCTCATCTTTCCTACAATTTCGGCTACTCCTACTTTACCTCGGATATCCTCATTCCCAATCTTATCCTTTCTCGTGTGCCCACACATCCCACGAAGCATCCTCATCTCCGCTACACCCATTTTGTGTATGTGTTGATGCTTCACCGCCCAACATTCTGTGCCATACAACATCGCTGGCCTTATTGCCGTCCTATAAAATTTTCCCTTGAGCTTCAGTGGCCTACGACGGTCACACAACACGCCGGATGCACTCTTACACTTCATCCATCCAGCTCGTATTCTATGGTTGAGATCTCCATCTAATTCTCCGTTCTCTTGCAAGATAGATCCTAGGTAGCGAAAACGGTCGCTTTTTGTGATCTTCGCTAGATTGCTCCGGTCATTAGTGTGGATAAGTATATAAATGGATAGAGATATGAAAGCAAACACAAGATGTACGTGGTTCACCCAGATTGGCTACGTCCACGGAATAGAAGAGTTCTCATTAATTGTGAAGGGTTTACACAAGTACATAGGTTCAAGCTCTCCTTTAGTGAGTACAAGTGACTGATTTAGTACAAATGACATTAGGAAATATTGTGGGAGAATGATCTCGTAATCACGAAACTTCTAAATATCGGAGTGTGGTGTCGTCTTGACTTGCCTTATCTGTCTCATAGGTAGATGTGGCATCTTCTCTGGAAGTACTCTTCCTCCATCCAGGGGTGGTATCTTTAACTGGTGGAGATGCACAAGGTAATGTATCAATTTCACTTGAAGCTTACTTGTAGTTTCAGGCTTGGTCAAGCGCGATACAAACCATGTAGTAGGAGTCCCCCAAGTCGCCGAGCTAGGGGGTCTGCTGAAAGAGGTGACAGACAAGGTAAGCAATCAGAGCTCCGACTGATTGTTCACCTTCTCCCCATCTTGCAGCAGCATGAAGGATAAAGAGAAGAAAAATGAGAAGAGATGATATGAGATACTTTTGCTTTTGAAGAAGTAACTTTCCACAGGCTTATTCTTGAACTGAGCTGGAGGGTTTTCTGGTTTCCTCCAGAGTATAAGGCCGACTGAAGAATTTGAGGGTCAAAACAAGTCCATCAAATCTAGAGTACGTTCCACCCTGCTGATATGGGATACTTTTGCTTTTGATAGAGTAATGGATGTATCGGCACGTGTGCTGTTACGCTTGTCTCCACATGCTTCCTTGTATCCTTCGCACTTGCCCTATCTGTTCCTCAAGCAGATGCGGAATCTTCCCTGGAAACATAAGATGTTGAAGATGAGTACTCGAGAGCAATGCCAGGTAAGTAATCAGGTAAGGGGTTCAGGCAGTCAGTTCCTGGCTGGAAGCTTGATTCCAAGTGCTGACTGATTGCTCTCTTTCTCCTTGTCTTGCAGGTAAAAACAAGGCCAAAGGAAAAGACAGGGAAAAAGCATGATATGGGATACTCTTGCTTTTAACCCTGATGATATGAGATATTCTTGCTCTAGTATAGCTTGTTTGCAAAGGTATTATCGGGGGGAAAGAAAGCTGAATATTTCGAAAGGCTTCGTTGGGAGTGCCCTCTCAGATATGATGAAGGGTTGAGCATTTTTGCAGGTCTGCCTGTCCGTTGGGGATGGAGGTCGACATATATAGGAGTCTCCCTAACAACAAGTAGTAATGCTATTCCTTTACCCTGCTTGGTCATAGCACGGTAGTGGGAGCTGCCAGTTTCACATGTTTTAACTCTGTCAGAGCACTTTGAAAAAGTGGTCTGTGGTATCTGGCTCTCGAGATTCGGAGAACGATGCCTCATCGATTTTTGAGAAAGCAATCATGTTGGGGGTCTGGCTCTCGAGATTCGGAGAGCAGTGTCTCTTCGATTTTTGAGGAAGTAATCATGTTGGGAGTCTGGCTCTCGAGATTCGGAGGGCGGTGCCTCTTCGATTTTGGAGCAAGCAATCCTGTTGGGAGTGTTGTCTCGAATGTGAGTAAAGGTTGGGCATGTTTGCTAGTCTACCTTGCCACGAAGCACAGAGGTTGACACACAGGGACTTTCCAATTATCCAGCAGTGGTATTGTTCCTTTACCCTTGTGGGTAATAATATGGTAGCTAGACCTTCAAAATTTATGTGTCTAAACTTTGCTAGTGCTGTTTCTTTGCTATTCTTTTACCTTTCTTGGTCAGAGCGATGTAGTGGGAGCTGCAAGCTTCACGTGCTCAACTTTGGCAGAGAACTTTGGCAAAGTTATCTGTGGTACCCATGAGCTATTGTTGCGTGTGGGAAGTGGGTGATTGAACAGTAAGATTCATGTGCTTTCTACTTCACCAGAAGTCTTCGACAGAATGCCCATAATTTCTGCAAAGCTGAGTGTGCGTGTGACAGGTGCTGACAAGGCTAGAAAAGTAGGTGCCTCTTCGATTTCTGAGATCGGCCCTCGTGGTCTCTGAGCAACCCAGCTTTTGAGAAAGCGAGCGCCTCTTCGATTGATTCGGAGAACGATGCCTCATCGATTTTTGAGAAAGCAATCATGCTGGGGGTCTGGCTCTCGAAGATTAGGGGAGCAGTGTCTCTTCAATTTTTGAGAAAGTAATCATGTTGGGAGTCTGGCTCTCGAGATTCGAAGGGCGATGCCTCTTCGATTTTGGAGCAAGCAATCTTGTTGGGAGTGTTTTCTCGAATGTGAGTAAAGGTTGGGCATGTTTGCTAGTCTACCTTGCCACGAAGCACAGAGGTTGACACACAGGGACTTTCCAATTATCCAGCAATGGTACTGTTCCTTTACCCTCTCTTCGATTTTTAAGAAAGTAGTCATGTTGGGAGTCTGGCTCTCGAGATTCGGAGGACGGTGCCTCTTCGATTTTGGAGCAAGCAATCTTATTGGGAGTGTTTTCTCGAATGTGAGTAAAGGTTGGGCATGTTTGCTAGTCTACCTTGCCACGAAGCACAGAGGTTGACACACAGGGACTTTCCAATTATCCAGCAGTGGTACTGTTCCTTTACCCTTGTGGGTAATAATATGGTAGCTAGACCTTCAAAATTTATGGGTCTAAACTTTGTTAGTGCTGTTTCTTTGCTATTCTTTTACCCTTCTTGGTCAGAGCGATGTAGTGGGAGCTGCAAGCTTCACGTGCTCAACTTTGGCAGAGAACTTTGGCAAAGTTATCTGTGGTACCCATGAGCTATTGTTGCGTGTGGGAAGTGGGTGATTGAACAGTAAGATTCATGTGTTTTCTACTTCCCCAGAAGTCTTCTACAGAATGCCCATAATTTCCGCAAAGTTGAGTGTGCGTGTGACAGGAGCTGACAAGGCTGGAAAAGTAGGTGCCTCTTCGATTTCTGAGATCGGCCCTCGTGGTCTCTGGGGAGCCCAGCTTTTGAGAAAGCGAGCGCCTCTTCGATTTCTGAGATCGGCCTTCGTGGTCTTTGAGCAGCCCAACTTTTGAGAAAGCAAACGCCTCTTCGATTTCTGAGATCAACCCTCGTGATCTCTAAGCAGCCCAGCTTTTGAGAAAGCAAACGCCTCTTCGATTTCTGAGCAGGCGCCTCTTCGATTTCTGAAGCTCCGTCGAGTGCAGATTTTTATAGGGGCTGGCATTAAGTTCCAAAGCACACTTGAATCTCCACCAGTAGAAGCTTCATTCTTGCACTTCTAAGATCTTGATTTGTCCGACCTCTTCTCTCTTCAACACCTTTGAAAATGTCTGGCCCCTCCGACCGTCGTTTTGACTTGAACCTTGTTGAAGAGACAGCCCCGCCTTCTCCAGACAACATATGGCGCCCATCCTTCGTCTCCCCTACTGGTCCTCTTACCGTTGGGGATTCCGTGATGAAGAATGATATGACCGCTGTGGTGGTGGCCAGGAACCTTCTCACTCCCAAAGATAACAGACTACTTTCCAAACGGTCTGATGAGTTAGCTGTTAAGGATTCGCTGGCTCTCAGTGTTCAGTGTGCAGGTTCTGTGTCTAATATGGCCCAACGCCTATTTGCTCGAACCCGCCAAGTTGAATCATTGGCGGCTGAAGTGATGAGTCTCAAACAGGAGATTAGAGGGCTCAAGCATGAGAATAAACAGTTGCACCGGCTCGCACATGACTATGCTACAAACATGAAGAGGAAGCTTGACCAGATGAAGGAAACTGATGGTCAGGTTTTACTTGATCATCAGAGATTTGTGGGTTTGTTCCAAAGGCATTTATTGCCTTCGTCTTCTGGGACTGTACCGCGTAATGAAGCTCCGAATGATCAACCTCTGATGCCTCCTCCTTCTAGGGTTCTGTCCAGTACTGAGGCTCCAAATGATCCCCCTCCGGTGCCTTCTCTTTCTGGGGCTCTACCGACTGCTGAGACTTCTCCTAAGCAACCTTTGTGAAGGCTCCCTCTTGTGTGTTTATTTTGACTCATGTATATGTACATATTTGTAGCTTATCGGGGATATCAATAAATAAGCTTTCCTTCATTTCAACGTATTGTGTTAAATACACCAAAGCCTTCTTCGCTAAGTTCTTTGAATTTTCTTTTGTTGAAGCTTGTATGTTGAAGCTTTCTGAGTGGAGCATGTAGGTTGGGGTAGTGTTCCCTTAATTTCTCGAGTGAGGAAAACTTCTCGGTTGGAGACTTGGAAAATCCAAGTCACTGAGTGGGATCGGCTATATGAATCTTAGAACGCCATTGTGCTCGATCCTGTGTCATGTCCTTCGTTAGATCCAAGTACTCTAAGTCTTTTCTTAGAGTCTCTTCCAAAGTTTTCCTAGGTCTTCCTCTACCCCTTCGGCCCTGAACCTCTGTCCCATAGTCGCATCTTCTAATCGGAGCGTCAGTAGGCCTTCTTTGCACATGTCCAAACCACCGTAACCGATTTTCTCTCATCTTTCCTTCAATTTCGGCTACTCCTACTTTACCCCGGATATCCTCATTCCTAATCTTATCCTTTCTCGTGTGCCCACACATCCAACGAAGCATCCTCATCTCCGCTACACCCATTTTGTGTACGTGTTGATGTTTCACCGCCCAACATTCTGTGCCATACAGCATCGCCGGCCTTATTGCCGTCCTATAAAATTTTCCCTTGAGCTTCAGTGGCATACGGCGGTCACACAACACGCCGGATGCACTCTTCCACTTCATCCATCCAGCTTGTATTCTATGGTTGAGATCTCCATCTAATTCTCCGTTCTTTTGCAAGATAGATCCTAGGTAACGAAAACGGTCGCTCTTTGGTATTTCTTGATCTCCGATCCTCACCCCTAACTCGTTTTGGCCTCCATTTGCACTGAACTTGCACTCCATATATTCTGTCTTTGATCGGCTTAAGCGAAGACCTTTAGATTCCATATATTCTTCTTTTCCTACAGCAGGGCCTCTAATGTAATAAAATTACAATATATGACATATCCCTTAAGGCTGGAGGAAAAGAAGCCCATAATGATGCCCAAAACCTGAGTTTTTCCCAAGAAATTACTTCTACATCCCCACTATAGTTTTCAAATATTCTTCCATTTCTCTCCATCCAAATTACCTAAAAAGCAACTAATATAGAAAAATCCACAAAATTCTTGCTGTTTGTTCCACCATCAAAAGGCAAATACTTCTGAAAAAGAATGTTTCGAGGTGATTGAGGAATAACCCAATTTACCCCTGCCTTACAAACTATATGGACAGCATAAAACAAGTGAGCACCAAATTCCACCTCTTTTTTGCACATAATAAACCAGTGAAGAAATAGACAAGCTACAATATTACTTGCTTATCAACTTTTCTATCTATTTTGATCAATAATTTTGCACCTTTCAAGGCTGATATGAAGGGCAAGAATAACAATGACAGCTTGACAAGCTGTTGTTCAAGTGCTTTTACATAGCATACATCAACATAACAAGAATTTCCATGGTTTTTCTTGGGTATGAAAAACCTATTATAGCATTATCTGTAAATTACCATATAAGAAGATAAAATAAATACATTTAAATAAAAATTGATAAATTTTCGTAGCACAGAACAACACAAATACAAGAGCTCAAAGAGTAATTTTTATTGTCTACTATGGATGGACACCCCCAGGGATCCATAACTTTTTTTTATTTTACTAACCAAATTATAATCTATAACTAGCTCAGCCAATCAAAAATCCCATAATAAACTACCCACCTAGTACCTAGAGACACACTTAAAGAACAACTGAGGCTATTGAGCTATTAGGAAAACAAAATGAAAAAACATACAAAAAAAATTTCTTTACCAAGGGACTGTAGCTCCTCAAAGTCATTAAGATACCGAGAGCTTGGGAGAGATGTACTTGGCCCATCGAAATCAGACGCGGGTTCCCAAAATTGAGAGATTTGGGATGCAACCTAGATAAGAGAAGGTTTGTAACAATGTGAATTGGCTTTAGAAGCCAGATCTTAGCAGCAAAGAAATTAAAAAGGGGGATGACGAACCATATGTTGTCTGAAAGCATGATCAAATATTCTGTTCAAAACTGAAGGTGGTTTAGAAGTTAACTCCTTTGCCCATTCTGATAAAATCTGAAAATGAAATTAACAGAGATCAGAATCTGGTAAGTGTATGGGTTAACAAAGTTAACTGGATGAATAGAGTTGCATACTCCTAACTTCTCCAATTCTGTGGTTATTTGTGGCAAGGCATCAGCCAATGGTCCTTTCGAAGAGCAGGCAAGACGGAGTAGATGAACCTAACATAAGAGGAAACAATACCCAACAGGAAATTTAGGATCAAAATTCTGTGTAGAAAAGACAAGAAAACATAAAATTACCATTATGAGATCCTTTTTAACATCTTGAGACACTTGATCATGACCCAAGGAAGCAAATGAGAGTGACTCTGATTGCTCACTTCCAGATTCCCACTCATCTTCTGTTGAATCATCCTTAACGACCAAATTCTGTAAAAGCATAAAAGTATGTAGCGGTATCATAGAGTGTCCAATAAAACTTCCTATTCAAAAACAGACCATGAACCCAAAACAATATTATCAAACAGCAATGTCCAGAAATAACAAATTTCGTCAAGGTCACTGCCTTCTATTCAATGATCTGGCATAACTTGTTCAGAATTCTCTTTGTATTCATTCATCCACACAAGAAAATTTGTCTGCAGCCTTGTGGTATGATTGATTCTACATACCAAGAGAGCATCAGGGTTGAATCATTTGGGTGTGCAAGATGCCAATTCAACACTAGCTCAGTGCACAACTGGTATGCCAATCAAAAGTGGACGAAAATGAAAGATAAGAAAAGTATCTCTCTTTTGAGATAATTTTTATAAAGCTAAAAAAAAGGTGATCTTTCTACTCCAAAAATAAAAAATAAAAAAGTTCATTCCCATCAAGCCCTCCTATTTCTCTCCAACCAAAGACGCCAAAAGAATACATGATAATCTGTACTCACATGTCCTTGTTGTGCCTTCTAACAAGATACAAAATCTCTCTTCGCACTCTATTACTTTAAAAACAAGAGTAAATAAATAAAACAATATATGTAGACAAAAAGGCAATACAAGAATATATGTATGTGTGTGTGAAATTCATCCACATTTGCGCATTCAAACATCAAATAATATCATGTTATAATCTGCCCAAAGAAAAGATATTAAATTACTCACCTCTTTCTCAGCTTTACCACCATTTTCTACAGATTCCTCCAACAACAATCTACTTGAATCTGTAAAATACATGCTCTTGTTGCCATCTTCACTATCTTCTCCAAGGGTATCTAACTGGACCGTAGGGGAAGGTAATGGGCTTTGCTTTACATCTTGTAAACTTGTCTGCTCTGCATGCTTATCCAGTTTCTTTTCCTGAATATCACGCATAACTTTAGGATGGGCCTTTTGTAATGGGCTTTGCTTTATATCCGTGTGGGATGGTACCGATGGATTTATCCCACTGGTTTCATCCACTCCAAAACCCCAATTCCAAGACTCTCCAGAACCAATAAACAGGTCTATGAAACCATAAACAAAAGGCCCCTTCTTGTTACTTAAAATTGCAATGTCCTTCTGAAACAATTGAGCACTGCTATCCGTAGTCGGACATATTACCTTCCATGAGAAATGAATATACAAAGCATCCATCAATCAAACAACCAGTAGAGAAGTAATGATACGCAAAATTTCATCAAGAAATGAGAGTGAACTTTTCAGATCTACATGTTAAAGAAGGTTACACCTAAAAATACAAGATTCAAATTCATAATTAACACATCAAAAGATGCAGTCTTCATAGTTGCCAATATTAATTGTCTTATTCTTGTGGACCATGTATCATACGAAACCTTGCCCTTAGAGATAGGGGTGCAACAAAAAGGTTTCTAAACAGGCATCGGAGATGTGTTTGATTGGAATGCGGTGCAATTATTCCTTATAGTCTCTTTGTTTGTTTATACTTGGAACCTATCCATAATTAACACAGTATAGCATTGGTACCAATGGCAGCATGTCAAAATCCAAGAATAATCCAGACCACCAAGATGACGGTTAGCAAACATGGTTAATTAGAACAGCATACACATTTGAATGAACAAACAAATGCACAAATATGATGATAGAGAAGTCTTACAGGTCCATGTGATTGGCTCACTGGCACAATTTCAGATAGGAATTCCTGGGCAGTCTCTACCAAATTGAAAATCATTACCCGTCCTTCTCGAGCATTAGAATTTGCCTGAAACAGAACAATTAAATTAAGAATAGAACAGAACCACACAAAAAGGCACTAGCTGCACACTAGTTTATTATGTGTCAGACTGACCAACGATATTTTCCATGCAAGTGTAAAATCCTTGTGTGACATTATCTCTTAAAATGAAGATTGGGTGGAAGAGCACTGTTTCTGTTTGTTTCAGGGAAAATTTTGAAAACATTTCCTCATACATAGCCGTCAGTATATCAAAACCAACTTGGCCAATGGGCCAATAGCCGCTAATCTTTAAGGCATACAATATTTTTAGGATTAAGACAAATAACTGTTGCGCTTGTAACCGCATATACACTCCATCACAGAAGAACTCGAAGAACTATCAATAAGGTTTTAGGAAAATAATTAATAATACCTGATCATGAATAAGAGATAGCAGTCTATCAGTATCAGTTTTTGATAAACCTTTCTCTGGAGTTATCTGCAACTTTGGGCACTTGTTAGGATACCCCGGTAAGCACCTATCAAACAAGAGAACATTAAGATGCATGGGAAGGAATATTTATAAACCAAAAATAAACGCAATATAGAAAAGAAATTCACTAACCTAACTGAAAGAAGTGCAGAAACATCTAGATCCTCATAACCCATATCCTTAGAATGAGGCCTGTTGCAGTAGAGAACAAAATCTCAATCAAGAGGAGTCTAACTCATGAACTGTTTCATCTAAAAATAAATAAGACATACCTAATCTTAATAATGATTTGAGGATGTGATCCAGACATAACTTTGCAGTCGTCTTGAAATATTGCACACCTAAACATCCCACACGAATAGCAATACAAATTATGAGACAGAAGTAAATGCCTCAGATGATTATCATGAATCTTTCAAACAGAGGCATCAACATTTTTTATAAACATAATAGTGCATGATTTACATAATAATAATACAAAGTAAGGACATTAATTTACAACCATCCAAGTATTGTCCTCCAGATTTGTTCCTCAAATAACCAGACCTTGAACACTCAAAAGTAAAATCAGCAAAAAGAGAATGAAGCAGATGGGAAGACCTGATACTCAAATACAATACAACATGATAATGGGTAGATGATATCCTTTAGACACAACAAACAATGGAACAAAATGCATCCCCCATGCCAAACATGCTAAGTTCGGCAGTAACTACCATACGGTGCAAAACGGGGGTAAAGGGAAATGAAAAGAAAAAAGACAACAATTCAGTTTTTGCAATAGAGTCAATGTCCTTTCAGTGATGACACTGAAACCACTTTTAGAGGTTTATTGGCCAACAATAATAAACTGAAAAGAATTCCATTCTTTTTTATCCCATGAGCTACAGACTTCACACCTGTGACTTAAAAGAGAGGAATATTGCCTCTCCAAAACTTAAGGGAATTGTTCGAATTGGTGGCACTTAAAAGATTACAATTGCAAACTTTCCATTATCATTTGGAAAACATTTCCAATCAATCCATTTGAAGCTGTGATTAATTCTAGTAATGGTGCATATCCAAAGTTGCCATAAAATACAATCCAGTTGCGTCTGACTGTTCAATTTGTCATCCCAAGTTGTTCATGGTGATCACAGTGTTTGTCCCCCCACATGCAGTTTTGAGTCGATTATTCGAAGAATAAAAGGATTTAAGAAGAAGAAGAAGAAGAAGAAGAAGAAGAAGAAGAAGAGTCACTTACAAGGCAGTGATCTCTTCAGAAAGAAGTTCATTATCATCATCACCAACATAAGCCCCATGATCTTTCAAGGCCTTCTTCTTCTTCCCACTCCCTCCTCCACGCTTCTTCTTCTTCTGCCCCATTCTCCCACTCCAAAAAACCCAAAAACCCTCTTGCGCTTTTTATCAAACACCTGGAGGACCCAATCCACACCAAGAATTACAAACCCTTGTGCTCTTTCTTCAAATACCCACCAACCCAATTCACCTTTTCATCCAAATCCCACAACCCAGGTCATGAAAAATCAAATCAAAATCAATCGTAAAATGCAGTGTAAAAAATGGGAAGCACCTCAGTGGGAACAAATGGATCGTCGAAAACCCTCAATATTGAAAGGGTTTTGAGGACTGAGGTGTTTGTGATTGAGAAAGCTAATACCGAGTGATTAGACAAATACCAAGTGGTGATGAAAATTAAATAAGAAAAATTAATAAAAAATAGACATTGTGTTTTACAATAAAAACAAAATAAAAAGTAAAGTAAATAGCATCAGAATTGATTTTTTAGCGTAAAAAATTTGATTTTTTGTTAAAATAAATAATACCGAAATTTTTTTTGTTAAAGTTAACTTGCTTTAATATTACGGCGCAGAAAAATATTGACGGCGGCGCTCAACTTTGTTTTGAAACCAGGAATATGCGCTGGGCTCAACAACACTGCGGCAAACGACCATTGCTATGTTGCCACGTTGGTTTTACCCGCTTTTAAGTTGTAACCTTATTTTTACAGAATTACCATAAATTGGATTGAACCCGACTAATTCAACGGAAATCAGTTTGGTCGGGTTGGTTTGGGTTCGGTTGTAAACTGTAAAAATTTATGTTCAGGTAAAAACTCGATCCATCCGTTTAATAGGTGGTTAAGTTCAACTAATATTAATCTAATTACAACTAACATACTTGAATATCAACAATTCTAATTAAAACTTGATCCATCCGTTCAATTGGTGGGTTGAGAATTCTAAGTAGTAAAATTGCGATTACAGATTTCTCTAGTTGACTCGATTATTTATGCGAGAAGATGTCCATAAGTTGTCCGCTAGCAAGGATGCACCATGCTAGGCATAATTGTTGTCCTCACGTTCTCACAAAACTGTTATAAATCAACTTAATTTTATCGTTCTGTTAAAAGTTGCTTTTCTAGTTGCACCATGATTGTTGTATGTGATATACTAAAGGCGTGTTTACCAATCGGGAATGGAATCGAGAGAAACGGAATTGTACATTTCCCAATCCATTCCGACGTTTACTAGCAATTAGGGAATCGGAATTTTTGTGAGGACCACCTAATATCAGGAATTCAATTCCAGAATTGCCCGGAATTGAATTACTTCTATAGAGGTTGTCACATCCCCCCCCATGCCCCCACCACATCTCGGGCTCGACTTCACCGTAGCACGATATTGTCCGCTTTGGGCCCCAACCACGCCTCACAGTTTTGTTTATGGGAACTCACGCGAGCATAACTTTCCAGTGGGTCACCCATCCTGGGAATGGTATGGCCCATTTCTCGCTTAACTTCGAAGTTCCTACACAACCCGAAGCCAGTGAACTCCCAAAAGGCCTCGTGCTAGGTAGAGATGATAATATACATATAAGGCTTACATGATCCACTCCCCTAGGCAATGTGGGATGTTACAGATGTAGTATTTGAGTTTCAGGTAGAACACTCCATCAGGAATCAAAATTTTGTACCCAAAATACCCATGTATACTCCTCAAACACCTCTACCTTCATAAAAACCAAAACTTTTCATTTGGGCAAACCAAAACACCATATTTCTATCTTCCCCAAATAGCTAAACGATCAAAGTTTCGTGCTGTTTCCAGAAAGCCAAGCCCCAAAGTGTTCACAGTACCCAACAAAAACAAGAAGAAGAGTAGAGCAGAATATGGAACAACGATGATGTAGAGAACCCGTGGGTTCTAGAAAGCTGTTGGGAGACTTATTTCAGTGTAAAAAAATGCACCAATATTTTCCAACGGGAATTGTTAATATTTTAATAAAACTATATATACATATATATATGTTGGGGGGGGGGATTGTATTAAAAAGTTACAAATTTTCTATTATTTAGACTAGGGTATTTTAGTAATCATATTAATTTTCATTCCGATTCGGGTGAATTGGTAAACAACTTATATGAATTTCGTTTCATTTTTACTCCGATTCCATAACATTTATGTAAGAAGAAGAAGAAGAAGAAGAAGAAGAAGAAGAAAAAGAAGAAGAAGAGCAGAGCATAATATGGAACAACGATGATGTAGAGAACCTGTGGGTTCTAGAAAGCTGTTAGGAGACTTATTTCAATGTAAAAAAATGCACCAATATTTTCCGACGGGAATTGTTAATATTTTAATAAAACTATATATACATATATGTGTGTGTGTGTGGAATTGTATTAAAAAGACTTATTTCAGTGTAAAAAAATGCACCAATATTTTCCAACGGGAATTGTTAATATTTTAATAAAACTATATATACATATATATATGTGGGGGGGGGGGGGGGATTGTATTAAAAAGTTACAAATTTTCTATTATTTAGACTAGGGTATTTTAGTAATCATATTAATTTTCATTCCGATTCAGGTGAATTGGTAAACAACTTATATGAATTTCATTTCAGTTTTACTCCAATTCCATAACATTTATGTAAGAAGAAGAAGAAGAAGAAGAAGAAGAAGAAGAAAAAGAAGAAGAAGAGCAGAGCATAATATGGAACAACGATGATGTAGAGAACCTGTGGGTTCTAGAAAGCTGTTGGGAGACTTATTTCAATGTAAAAAAATGCACCAATATTTTCCGACAGGAATTGTTAATATTTTAATAAAACTATATATACATATATGTGTGTGTGTGGAATTGTATTAAAAAGTTATGAATTTTTCTATTATTTAGATTAGGGTATTTTAGTAATCATATTAATTTTCATTCCGATTCAGGTGAACTGGTAAACAACTTATATGAATTTAGTTTCATTTTTACTTCGATTCCAGAACATTTAAGTAAACAGCTTCAACAGGAATCCGATTCTGATTCCTCCTCAATTCAATTCATCCTTAATCAAATTCCTTCTCAATCCAATTCATCTATTTTGATTACGGTTATGTAAACGCGTCCTAAAATGTTTAGCATTCATGTGTATGTAACAGTCCAACTCTTTTGAGGTCGTAGTTTAATTTGTCAAACTATATGGGTGAAAAATGATAGATTTTAGCACAAAAACTAGGCACCATCTATACAATTAACCTACCAACACTTTCTTAAACAAACCTTCAACAGAAGTAAGCTGCCACCTGTTACATTTTACTAAGCTTTCTTTTTAACTCCAACTCCTGTTTCAGTCACCTCGTTTTATTTTACACACTCATATCACTAAGGATAGTGTTATTCACACACTTATTTTTAATTTTACCTCTCATACATCCTTGTTAATTTTAGGTCATTAATCTTCTTCAATTCATTCGATCTAACGACCGAAAATTGAGAAGAATGTGTGAGAAGTCAAAATAGGTGTGTGAAAACTAGCACCAAACCAACCATGCCCGGAGAAACACGAGTTGCACCATCAATGTTAACTTTATCTTGAAAAGCACAAGGAGAAAGCCAAAGAACCTCATGAATTACAGGCGCCCTCGAATGCCTTCTGATGCACTCCAAGCGCTCTGAGAATGCAAAGCTCATCAACTGAGTTTAATATAAAACACATACTCCAAGAATTCACCTCACAAACTTGCAAGAGAATGGCATTAAAAGATTGATCAACTGTAAATATTTTTCCTTCAAAACAAATTAAATTACGAGCTTGCCAAAGTGACAAAAACTTACCCCAATCAGACCCCACTATAATAACTAAAGATGAGTACCAAAACTGCACCTCATAGGATAACAAAAAAAAATATTTGATGTCGAAGAATAACGTAAATAAGGCTAAAACACGTCAAATTACCAAAGAAAGTGAGCAATCGAACAATAAATGATGAGCAGATTCAGTAGCCTTACAACACAAATAGCACATCGACTCAAAGAGAACCCCAATGAAGCAATAAATCACGAGTTTAAAGCTTATTGTGAAGAAATGCCATAATAAAATAGAATTACGTGGTAAAAAAACATCTACGTCAAACTCATTTATTCCAAGAAACAACTGCTTGTTTACTACACTTAAAGTCATAAGCCAAAGATAAAGATAGTAAACCATTTGAAACAGTTAGCCAATTAGTTTATCATCCATACAGTTATGGGCAGATGGAAATAGAGACCAAGGTGGTATCAGGATCACCCGAGTTCGGAAAATATACATGTAAAAGGTCTTCCGATAACCCTCTGAATGTTTGTTATAGGGCCCTTTTGTGCCTACTAAATGTTTGATGTCATGCATGCTAGGCATATCTCAATATGTTGCGTTGACAACACTCGACAAGTTCTCGTTATTCACTCATTAGATTGCTTCGGCATATGCCGCTTTTTGTTGACATGTGCACAACAAGCCTACCAAGTGAGTCAACTTTTTTTTACGTGTTTCTCGCTCTATTTCATTCTTAAAAACTTATATTTAACATTAGGATCCCCAAAGTTCACATCCTGAATTCGTCGTTGTACAATACTCTCTCAAAAAAAAAAAAAAACGAAATCAACTTCGTTTTTTAACGTAATCTTATTTATCCAAACCATGATTATTGTTTTCTCTGTGCTATTCATAAAATAAATATGTTTATACCATATTTAGGACCTCGTATTTAAATCTCGTACAAATACTCGAGGGACTTAAATGTAATTATGTGATAAATGAATGGGCAAATATGTAATAAGTGATGAGTCCTTATTCTATAAAATGACCCCTCACCCTCACAATTAGAGGATGCCAATTCTGGAGCCTTCTCACCCCTCTCACATCTCCTCTCACATTACAGAGGTTTATCTCCCTCACAATCCTCTCATAAATATATAATCAGTGTGGACGTAGCCCAAACCTTGGGGTGAACCACGATATATCTTGTGTTATTTACATTATATGCAGATTCACGGTCGGATTTATGTTGTTCCAAGACCTCTGGTTTTGTGCATCAACATTTGGCGCCGTCTGCGGGAATCGACATGAAAAGCTATGTCGGTTCTCTCTCAAATTTTCATCTCATCACCGTGAAACCCTCACAACCTCACCACACTTCACCGTGGATCTGCAAAACCCAAAAGACAACTAAAACTCTCTCTGCCTCTCTCTTACTTCTGATCTCTTTCACCTCTTCAAACAAAACAAACTCACAGCTCAAAAGTTTCAAACTTTAAAGATCCAAACAACCATTTATTTTTTTGGAATGACTGGTATTGGCATCAAAAAGGGCTTTTGAAGTGTAGATGCTGAGAGTGTTTTTTGCTTGATATATACTTTTTGGTCCCTTATTAAGACAATCAGAAAGGAAAGAAATTTAGCAAATTCGAGAGAAACCCACTATTTTCTTCGCCATCTTGTTCTTGAACTCCAAAGCTTATGACCCAATAGATCCGCCATGCTCAGCTTGCGGCCTCGCCGCAATTCCATCTTCTCTGCCATCCATGGCGTCTGCGAGCTTCCTCTACGGCTCCTCGTCCTCCATCGCGCTGGAGAAGATGCTCTACGCCAGGTCTAGCGACGGCTTCACGTCGACTGCCACCGTCGAATGAGTATCCGCCAGGAAGGGCTTCATCAAACGTTGCCGCACCTGCATCTCCGCAGTTCTCCGCTGAAACCAGCCTAAAATGTCAGATCAGGAGACTGTCTACCTCGCCGCCGCCGTCACCATTGCAAACAGTACCAGTGCCGAGAACAGAGAGAGAGAGACGGAAAGTGGAAGAAGTGAAAGGAAATGAGAGGGTCAATGGTGTTGAGGTTGGCTTTGATCTTCACCATTTTATCGATGGCTGCTTCTATTGACGACAAATGCACTGCGTGCAATGCGGTCGCAGAGGAGCTTGAGCTGAGACTTTTCAAACGAAAAACCCAGAAACCATTTGGATATGAGACACCGTTTGGATTTCACCGGTCAACAGAAAGGAAAAGTAGTCAATTACAAATCCTGAGCTTCGACTGAGTGTCATCACGTTCAATAGAGTCTTCAGCCGACGGCAAGCAGAAGAAGGCAGGGGGCTTTAGTGCTGCATCTGTCATGAAAGACGGGCCGCCCTCAAGAGACCCAAAACCCTAGAGCAGATTTGAAGGGAGTGTTTCTACAAGGTGTTTGAGGAGGAGATTCATCAGGTGGCACAATTACGGTCTAGACCTCTTCCTCTTGGCAGTGGATGAGAGTATTACTAGCTACAGGGACGATTCTCTTGAAACCGTCAAAAGAAATGAAATCTTGGCCCTCGATCGTGGCGCTGCACTATTGAAAGTAGACAAGATTGCTACTGGACATAATGGATAGAGGAGCAAAGCAGATCGCCATTAGATTTTTAGAGACCTATTCAGAAATTACAGAGAGAGGCGCGGTGGAAAACAAAAGCAAAGTAGAAAGGCAAAAGAAAGAAGAAAGCAAAAGCAAAGCAGAAAACGAAAGCAAAAGCAAAGCAGAAAACGAAAGCGAAAGTAAAGCATAAAAGGAAAAGAAAAAAGAAGAAATGGGGCAAAATTATAAGATTCCTATTAAACGATTCTTTTTGTCTACCAGGTGAAGAGACAGAGAGAGTGCGACGAAAAGCAGAAAGCAAAAGCAAGGAATAAACACCCCACCAGAATGATGTGATTTATTTTCCTTACTTTAAAGTGATGTAATTTATTTTTCTGATCTTTCGAAAACATCTGTATAAACCCCATTAGAGGGTAATATGTATAAATCCCATCAGAGGGTTAAAAAAAAAAAAAGGCAAAGCCCAAAATAAATGGGCTGGAATGTTGTGTAGAGGGCGAAGGCCCATAAGCCCAAAATAGCTCCAACCAGACAATCAAAAATACGCCTGGTGCTCCACAATTATTCGGCAACCTGCCGCTATTACCACCAACCAGGTGATCAAAAGTACGTCCAGTACTCCAAAATTATTCGGCAACCTGCCACTATTACCACCAATCAGGTGATGAAATGTACAGCCCGTACTCTAATATCATTTGGCAACTAGCCATTCATGCCACCAACCCAGTGATGAAATGTACAACCCGTACTCTCCTTCATGCCACCAACCAGGTGATTAAAAGTACGCCCAGTACTCCAAATTATACATGAGCATTACTCATGTCATTCATACATAAACATTCATGAGCATCACTCATGACAATCATACATAAACATTCATGACCATCATTCATGTCAACATTCATGAGCATCACTCATGTTAACATTCATGAGCATCACTCATGACAACATCCATGAGCATCACTCATGTCAATCAACATAAACATTCATGAGCATCACTCATGTCAAACAGCTTCAAAAGCTTCATTTACAGAGCTCTAGCTTCAAAAACTTCATTTACAGAACTCTAGCTTCAAAGCTTCACTTGCAAAGATTCACTTACAAAGCTTCAGTGCAGGGTATACAAATACCGCCTCTGAACAACTGCCACTTCGGCCCATACATGGATTCAATTTGAAGTCTCCAGCCAACAGATTCTACTGACCGAAGACTTGGAGGACTACATTATGTACCATATATTGGGCTTCCGCAACTGGGCCTTATGAAAAATACTTGGGGGACTTAGCCCATCACTTATGTATTAAGGAGCGAACCCTTATTCTATAAAAGGGACTCCATCACTTTCATTAGAGAGCACCCATTATTCATGTATTAAGGAGCGAACCCTTATTCTATAAAAAAGGACTCCCTCACTTTCATTAGAGAGCACCCATTATTCATGTACTGAGGAGCGATCCCTTATTTTATAAAAGGGACTCCCTCACCATCATTAAAGAGCATCAACTATAGCCCATCATTCATGTATTGAGCAGCGAGCTCTTATTCCATAAAAGGGACTCCCTCACCTTCAAATGCCGCAAGTCGAGCCAACCAAGGCAATATAAGCCACGAGCTAAGCAGCCTCGCAGCGTGTGCTACTTTTAGTTGAGCATCATTTCACTTTGAGCACCGCCTCATATCAAGTACCAGTTCAAGACGACATCTAGTTACTTCGGCCCACACATGGACTGAATTTCAAGTCTCCAGCCAAAAGACTCTCTTGACTGAAGACTTGGGGGAGTACTGTTTATACCATATTTAGGGCCTCGTATTTAGATCTCGTACAAATACTCGAGGGACTTAAATGTAATTATGTGATAAATGAATGGGCAAATATGTAATAAGTGAGAAGTCCTTATTATATAAAATGACCCCTCACCCTCACAATTAGGGGAGGCAAATTCTGGAGCCTTCTCACCCCTCTCACATCTCCTCTCACATTACAGAGGTTTCTCTCCCTCACAATCCTCTCATAAATACATAATCAGTGTGGACATAGCCCAAACCTTGGGGTGAACCACGATACATCTTGTGTTATTTACATTATATGCAGATTCACGGTCGGATTTACGTTGTTCCAAGACCTCCGGTTTTGTGCATCAACAAAATAAAATAAAATAAAAACCAAACCCAGAGGTGAAGTGTGCTACCTTACCTTCCATAAATAAACCATGACTCTTCCCAAAGTTAGGCTCCTTAGATGAGTTTGGATGAGTTTTTTTTTTTTTTGGAGTTTTAACGAAAAGCTCACGGTACTGTTCACTTTAACGAAAAACCACATTTTTACACTAAAAAGTCAAACCTGGTACTATTCACTTTACCTTTTATTTTGTCCTTATCATTAAAACTCAAAGTTTTCAAGCCATTTTCATTAGTTTTTTTTTTTTTTTTTTTTTTTTGGGCTTGGGCAATTAGCATAATTCTTCCATTTGGTTGGTTGGTTCTTGTTTCCGAGAGCAGATGTTTTCTAACATTTATGAGATCTTTTTATGGGCTTGTTTCTTTGTATTTTTTGTTTTGATTTGAGATAATGTTAGAGAGATCAAAATTTAAACCAAATGATATGCCACTAATAGAAACAAGTACGTTAATCAACAATTAAGTAATAATCCAATCATCAACCACACATCATTTGGTTTACAATTTGGTTTAAAATTTTGATCTCCTTAGCATTACCCTTTCGGCTGTACTTTTGCTTAGGTGATTTGGACTATTTTTGTCTATTGATTTTCTTCAATTTATCGATATGACGAACAAAAATTAAAAACAATATGTGAAAAATAAAAATAAATGTATGGATAGCACCTTTAAGCTCAAAAAGCTCCATTGGCTTGTCTTTTAACTTTACATTTGTCTTGTTGCCAAAATGCCCCCTTGGCCATTTCTTTTGGGCCAATGTATATGAAGCTAAAAAGTGAATTTCATATACATTATGATTTAAATAATTTGTACATGTGTATTGGAGGATCAAGCCTCACCCACATCTAGCCAATCAAAATCCTCCGTCCTATTACTCCATATCACCTCTTCACATATTTCTTATCTGTCATATATCAAAGCATCCGTTCCTCACAAACTCACACCACCACATCTCTCCACATCTAAGCCCATCACCTCCCTCCTGCCTTCCCCTTTATGCCCTCCTAACTCCTCTCCATCACCACCACCACCACCACCACACACTCCTCTCTCTCTCTCTCTCTCTCTCTCTCTCTCTCTCTCTCCATGGCAGCCAAGTCTTTCCAATCCATACGCCACAATCACCACTCACTCCTCCTCCACCACCACCATATAGACAATGCTCCCTCCACCTTCTTCCTTAAACCCACCACCACAAACACCCTAACTTCTCCTCTCTCTCATCACTCTCTCTTCTCCACCAAAACTTTCTCAATCTCCGCCACCACATCATTCTCCACACCATCTTCCTCCACCCAATCCACCTCCTTCGACCTCCTAGAACAACACCTCTCCGCCCAAAACTTCCGCGAAGCCGACGAGGAGACCCGCCGCCTCCTCATCGTCCTCGCCGGAGAACAAGCCCAAAAGCGAGGCTACGTCTTCTTCTCCGAGGTCCAGTTCATCTCCGAAGCCGACCTCCAAGCCATCGACGCCCTATGGAGACAGCACAGCAACAACAAATTCGGGTACAGCGTCCAGAAAAAAATTTACGACAAGGTAGGCGACGACTTCACCAAGTTCTTCATCAAGTTAGGGTGGATGAAGAAGCTTGACACAGAAGTTTTGCAATACAACTATAGAGCTTTTCCCGGTGAGTTCATCTGGGAGCTCAATGAGAGCACTCCAGAGGGTCATCTGCCATTGACAAATGCTTTGAGAGGTACCCAGTTGCTTAAAAGCATTTTAAGCCATCCAGCTTTCAAGCCCACTGAAGAAGAAGTGCTTCTAGCAAAAGCTGCTGCTGAAGCCGAAGGTAACATTGGAGTTACAGGTTTGAAGGGTTTCATGGATGGCTCCAAAAGCAAAAGAGTGCTCAAATCAGATTATAGCTTTTAAATTTGAAATATCATTATCATGATGAATTTGAATATTATTCTGGAACATACCTACTATATTATTATTATTATGCACAGAAAAATTGAATAACATTTGGGTTTCTGTAACAATTTAAATCTACTTTTCTTTGTTCAAATTGTATGTTTATACTTGTGGAGAGATTTAATCACGTAGCTGGAACACAAATTGATATATAATTTCATAAAAAGTAAAGAAATTTTTTTCAAACATCTCTACACTTATATTATAATCCGTAAAGTATCATTTCGTATTTCGAATACATTAAAAAATCTCTTGAGTATAAAAGGTTGGACAAGTGGAAGAATGATAACCATAAATAGGACATAGGTGGAACTTTTATTTCTTTTTATTATTTTTTTTTCCTGGGCACAAACAAGTGGAAGCAATTGTTTATATAAAGTACGAATTAGAGTCATCACGGAGTATGTGAAATGTGCCGAATGGGAGCAAAGTTGTAGAACTTTACACAGCGTTTCATTTTGGCGTTTCGGAAGGATGAAGACAGATCATATTAAATCAAACCGTGAACTTCTGTTTTGTTGCTTGTCGTTTTTGGACAGTTTTATTTTGGCCCTTATGGGGAAATGCAATCAAAGCAGAAGTGACTTTGTTCAATTTATTTATCTAATCAGTAATGATATTCATACTATGTTTTTATATTATATTTATATATCATTTTAGGTAGCATCTGATATAGACAGTCGCGTCATTTGAAAAATTTGCAAAACCCAATGAAAGGAAAAAGAAAAACTTATCGTATACCACAATCATTATTTAATTAACTAGTTTTTCTTAATTATTAGTTTATTAAATAATGAACAAAATTTAAAATTTTGATTAATTCAAATGATGTGGCTGTCCACATCAAATGTTAGCTAAAGTGATATGAAAATGTGGTACAAAAACATGATACGAATAATATTAAAGGTTAAAGATTAAGAAAAGTGTGAAAAATAGAAATTGGTGTATAGAAAGTACCACCTACAAATCAAATGCTATAGTTGTTTAGTACATACCATAGCTTTAGCTCGCACGTCGTTGCCAGAATATCAAATAGATTATAAGTATTGTATATATGTAAGTGTTAGAATAAAAGGAAAATGGTTTGAAATTTTGAGTTTTAACGATAATGACAAAATAAAGGGTAAAGTGAATAGTACCAGAATTGACTTTTTAGTGTAAAAATGTGGTTTTTCGTTAAAGGGAACAGTACTGTGAGTTTTTCGTTAAAATTCCCTAGAATAAAAGACAAAATGTGTTGTAAGCATGGGGCGTAAATATATAAAAATTGTATACATAAAACATGTACAAAAGTACTTACATAAAATACATAGCAATTGTTGACAGCTTTATATACATATAAATAGCAAAAGCTTGTAAATCACGGATTGAGACCATTTCCACGAATTAGAAAGTTGCGGAACCAAAATATAAAATTTTATCAGTGTGCGAAAACATGAATATAAATAGCAAAAGAGGGATTATCTGCTCTTCTCTTGGATTCATAATCAGTGTTACTCTCAATAAGACCGGTATTTCATGAACACGTTAATTTGAGAAGAGGGATCAATTCCGCTCTCCTAAAATTCTCATTTTAAGCACCTGTGAGGATCAAATGCTTATTAATCATAATATATTAGTTTGGATGTAAAAGTTTAAACCATTAGAAAACTTATTTTCTTATTTTGCTTTTAGTGGCCTCCAAATGAGGATCTTAGGAAACGGAGATTCAATTCTCTATACGTAATAAGATGATAACTGCCCCTCCTATTAAGGTAACAGTTGACGTTAGTTTCTTAGAGTTTGTAACTATTAACCAACTCTAATTCTAAAATTTATGATCATTATATTCTGTTTCTATAATAATTATATTCAAATTGTATCAAGTCTAATATTAACACAATCATTGCTAATTTGTACTACGGTATAGTGATATTCTTCTTTAATTTTAAGTGAGATGTCTTAGGTTCGATTTTCACTAAAGACGAATTTGAACCACCTTATTGTTAATCTATTGTGAAGTTAAATCCACATCCTTAGTGTAGATAATATCGTTTTTTTTCTTCAAAAAAACAGATTAAAACAAACATTGACTTGTTTGCTAATGTACCAAAACTGCAATTCTCCACATTAAATAAAATTCCTAAATACCAGGTATCTTTCAATTTAAAGAAACAAGCTTGGTCATAGGTCGATGACCATTGGTTGGTCCATCGACCACGTTTACCCATTATTTGTTTTGATAATTTAAAAGTTCATTAAAAACCGTGATTCATTGTTTTTTAGTCCCGAACTTTATCAAACGCTGGTTACCAAGCCACTCAACAATTTATACAACATAACAAACGGGGCCTAAAATAATCACTTGCTGCTGGGTTTACCATATAAAAGATACCAGTCAATAATACAAATGTTACAAAATATGGTGTGGTGGTACAAAATTTTAATTCAATATTACATATTCAAATGTAAAAAAAAAAAAAAAAAAAAAAATATTATATAAGCCGTCGCAAAATCCCAAATCGGGTCCACTCTTCCCGTGCACCTCACTCGCACCAAAACTAAATTGCATTACACGTGTCATCAACTCATTACGTATTGGGACCAAGGAAAACGCACCCTAGGGCCCACCAAGGCCAAGCTCGTCAACGCCATCGACTACAACGCCGGCTCGTTTAACGGAATCGAAGAGCGGCAGCACCCTGATGCGGTGGTGGACAGGCCTGGCCAGCTCTTCGCGGAGGTCGATCTCCACGCCGGTGACGCCGACATCCCGGAGACGGAGGGCGAGCTTCTCGCCGACGCGAGAGGCGACCTTGGCGTCCCAGAAGGTTTGGGAGCGAGGGAAGCGGTTGAGATTGGATCGGTAGCGGGCGACGAACTCTTGCTCGGAGGAGGAGGCCATGGCTATGATTGAGGAGCTGCTGGGGCTCGTCACCTGTGCTGTGATTTTGCGGCATGAGAGCACCAGGCGGAGGACATGGTGGTTTCCGGACATTGCAATTTGCAGAGAGTGAGAGAAAGGGAGAGAGACGGAACTGGGAACTATTCGATTCTATTCTGTTCAATTCTATTGAGTCACCGCTGGGTGGTGTTTGGGTTTCTGTTTTATTTTCCTTCGAATAATTAATTTATTCTAATTAAATTGATTTCTTAAATTTGTTAAAAAAATGATTTCTGAAATAATTTTTTGATACATTAATTCTTTGAATTATTCAAAGTTAGCTAATTAACTCTTTACGGTTAAATTTCAAATTTTCATACACTTTGTTATTAAATTTTGACACATGAGATTCATTCTTTAGAAAAAAATCATGGCTTATTTTTAGTAATGCATTCTGAAATTTAACTTTAACTTTATTTAGTTATCTGTAACTCAAAAGTCGTTTTTCTACTTTCTGGAAGTTAAAATTCGCTCAACTTTGTCCCTAAAACTCGATTTTAATCTCATTTTACTCTCTAAAACTTAAAAATGGTCTCTATAAAACACAAAACTCAATCCACATTGCCTTAGATATGTTAAATTTCTTACGTGGGGTAAGATTTGGATGTGACATGCTAATCAATATATTTTCATCGTTTTTCATCACTTCAATTTCTTTTAAATTTAATATTCTCTGGTTGTTGAATAGTACCTCGTAATCTAGATTTATAATCAAATTTATTGCATATATAACATAATTTTATTTAGTAGTGGATTTCATATATGTTTAAAGAGACGACCTATAAGTTTTAGGAATAAAAGAGAGTCCACAAATCAAAGTGGTACAAATTTTGAATTTTAAGAAGTAATGTGATGATTTTTGAGTTATAAAAGGTAAAATGTAATTAAAGTGGAGTTCAGTATAAATAAGCCTAAAATTGTGTCAATATTTTACAACAAATTAGATTAAATTTTATCAAATCTGGCGATAAATGATTAATTTATTAATTTCAAACAATTAAGGGCCTTTATTGTAAAAAATAATTCAGATACAGATAGATAGTTGTTCAGACATCAAACCACACTTTACTTTGTTTAATAATCTCACAAAACTGGATTAGATTTATATTGAATTTATCCTTCATTTTTTCGTTGAAGGAGAAGGCCGTCCCTTTGATTTCTTCGATTTTGAATCGTTTCCAAGAAGACGAAGATTTAAACCTTCAATCCGGCCCCAAAATTCAACTTCGATATTCGCTCTCCAGTATGGGAATACCCATATCCAGATCAAACTTATCCTTGCTATTCTTTCACCTGTTCATCCTTCAATTCTCCCCCAGAATCTCAGCCATCAGGTATTTTCAAAGTATTAAACTTTTTATATCGTCTCTTTGATTGCTGAGAAAAACAGAGGAAATGCTCAATCTTTGTGGTGATGCGGTTGTAAAGTTTGTATCTTTGATTGCTTCCCCAAATGGGTATTTGAATTTTCTCTTTTCCCTTCATAAAATATCTACCAAAGCTAAAAGAGACGAAGAAAACGTAATATTTGATGTGGGTTTAATGATGTGAAGTTAATTTGGAGGACATGGCAGGCTTGGCAGCTTGTTCTTGTAGGATGCCTTATCCTTTTTTCTTTTAACCCCAGCCTTCTTGGTGTTTTAACTAGACTTTATCCGAATTTTAAACGAATTCAGCACACACTATTGTAAAGTTGTAATTTCTTGGTCATACAGCGGTAGAATTTCGATTTTGTGTGCTGTGTAGTTGTCCTTATTCTTTTCTGACTTGTTGAACAACCAAATTGCTCATCTGGATTGTTTGTGTTTCTGTGGTTTGGTGTTATATTTTGTACATTTTGTTCTGGCTCTCCCCCAGTTGATGATATTTTTCGTATGGTTATAATTTACTACTTGGTTTTTTGTTTTCCATTCAAATTTTACAGGAAGGATGTTGGCTTTCAAACGAAGCGCTTTTGCAAAAATACTGTCCAAGGAAGATACTTACTTTCTGATGATAATGGTCAGCTTGTCCCTCACCGCGTCTCTTATTTTGTTGTTGTTGTCATTTCTGAAATTTAAATCATCAACATTTTAGTGATACGTACTTCATGGCATTATCAAAGGGATTACCATGATACTATAGTTATTAGCTCTTGGTTGTGGATTTCATATTGAAGTAACCGGAGATGCCAAAAAGTGGTTAATTTTCCCTGTGAAACGTCCATGTAAGTGGTGATACAAGTAATGAGATCATAGTGGAACTGTGAGGGAGGAAAGAAAAAGGAGGATAAGGGGGAGATGGTTGCTGCTGCACAATGCTAATGTTGCTAAGAAGTTACTCTACTGGTTTTTAGTTCCGTGTCAGTTTTCATTCCGTTAGTTACAGAATCTGTGTTTGCATTGTAGGCCGTGTCTGTGATGCACTGACAGTAAATCACCAGTCCCGCTGCTGCCCTGAAAAAGGAGAAACATTCTCTTGTTAGTGAGTTTTTCACTAAGTAGAACTCTGAAATGCTACACATTATAAGAAGATTGAGTAAACTTATAACATCCGGGCCCCCTTTTGTTTGCAGTGGTTGCAACGTTGTTTCGGAGTGTTGTAATTCTTATGAATATTGTGTTTCATGCTGTCTAAATCCTTCAAGGGTAATTTCTTGAGTTCTTTAATTTTTGTTTTATTGTTTTACATATATATGTATATATTTTTATTTATTACTGTTTAATTTATGCTTTTTTGTTCTTTTTAAAATAGTATAATCTGCAATTTTACTGGGTTTTGTGACACAGATAACAGAGGAACAAGTAATAAAGGTGAAGATGGCAAAACCAGCTACAGCAGGTACAATTATAAATTGTGCAAGAGGGTTTTAATCTTTTCTTAGAGACTAATCTTGAGCATTCCTTGCTATAAATTGAATGTTCAGCTTCTATTTGAACTAGGTTTTGGAAAATCAGAGTTCCTGATTGAGCTATTCATTCCCTTTATCCACTCCATGGAATGAGTTTGGTGAAAACTCAGTTTTTGATAAATTGTGTCAAAATTTTCATTTGGCAGGGACATATTCTGGTGCTTTCGACTTCTGTGCTGGGAGGTGCCGTCATAATTCTGAGAGTGTGGTAAGTAATGCATTTATGATGTAATCGGTTTTTCTTCTTGGACTTGGTTTGTTGCTTTCAGCTTTTTCCCAGGATAGATACTGTTTCCTCATTATGAGAACAAGTTCTCAAAGATATTTATCAAATGTGATCGTAGGAGTAACTTAATTATTAGTTGCCGGTTTGACCAAATTAGTTTGAGAAGTTAAGTATTTTGGGAAGTTAAGTATCTTCCTTTGTCAAGAACTCAAAGCCGTGGTCTTAAATGCTTTCTTACATGCGGCATGCAATTCTCTTTTTATAAATCTCGTATGAAAGATTTCATCAAGAAATGTATAGCAATTGGTATGTACCTTTTTATTGGAACTTTGTGATTGGATTCTCAATACTTGGTTAAGAAACTGGTGATCAGACTTGACATGAGAATTCAGGTCAGAGGGGTCACTGAAAAGTCTTCTTTAGATCTCAGATTTGTCCGAATGACAGAATATGATAGCAGTCTCCCTTTTAAATAAATCAATTTAACGTACAGTAAGTAAGATTGATATTGTCAATGGTGTAGGCTTTATGTTTAGGGATGATTGAGCTATCAGTAGATTTGGCTAGCTATTTGAGAGCTCCTGATTGAGCTAATTTAGTTGATTTCATTTATCAGGTTTTCTTTTTGTCAATTTCTACAGTTAACTTGTATGTTCTTCATTGACTTGCATGGAGGCTATTTAAACCTTTCTTTAGTACTCAATTGATCGAATACAAATACGATCCTCCTCTAACTTTCTAAATTTTCTTTTCAACCCGGTATCATGGCCAGAAAAGAAAGTAGGGAAGACAGAAAATGAACAAGTTCTCTCACTGTTCTTAATTTTTTTTAATAGGAAACAAGACCTGACTAATTAAAGGCAATGATACAATGCTAAGGACTAGATGCCTCTAAAGGAAGAAAAACAAAAACACGAAAATGAAATCATCGTCTGCCTATACCAAGACAACTGCAAAATATATCATCTAAGACAATAATAAAACACATTAAGAAACAGCAGCATTTCCAAATTAAAAAAATTACAGAGAACAACCACTGTAGACTTAAGCTCTTAGAAAAAGGGCGCATCAATGTCCATCAAGCACCAATAATGATTTCTGCCTCAGGATATAATCAGAGAGAACAAATATAATTGCACATAAACTTTCCCAGATTCCTTGTTTGTTTAGTTTGACTCATTTTTTTCTTATTGAAATACCTTACAAAACAGTATAAATTTTGGATCATTTATTTGTGTGGTTTCAATACGTGTGTGATGTTTGCATATGCTGGGACCCTGTTGGAATAATTTTGAACATGTCAGGTCCATGAAAATGCGTACCTTAGTGATTTCCATCACTGTTTTTCTCTGCCATCAAACTCTTCAGGTAAGATCCAGCTTTGGTGATTTATTAGAATATGATCTATTCTTTAGCAGCATCAGTGATTTTGGTAGTGGTTAATTATAAAACATACCATTTTATTGAGGACCAAGTTTGAAAATTACCTTTTTTCCTCTTATCATTTGGAGAATTCCTTTCATTTATTTTGGGTGAAGGCATGTTTCAACTCCTATGTGCTGTTTAGTGTATTGTGTTGCTCCATATTTTTCTTATATTTGTTACCTTGACTCTGACATCAATCGAATTTTTATAGTTGTTTTTGGATAAAAAAAAAAAGTGCATGGTTTCCCTCACTGAAAGCATGAATTTGTTTAGTTGTGTTTTGATTTTCGCCAAGTTTGTGATGATAGTTTTTAGTTGGACTCTCTTCTTGGATGAAGAACTTGTCCTTGTTTCTTGTAAAAGGTGTTTAGGGTTTAGGGTTTAGGATGATTTTAAACTGTACTCGAGACTGAATAAAATCTTAAAAAGAGACATCTATGAAGTGGACGTAGAGCCCTAGGTTAAAAAGGAACCTGGAACCAATTTTGGGAAGAAGACTTTAGCTTACTCTTCAAAGTAGTGGCAAGCATCTGCATGCCCTATTTAATTTCTGATTCCTATGTAGTAATGGTTTTGGAAATTGATGGTTCCTGCTTGCTTTCTTAGAGGAGCTAGCTGATTCCATAAATGACATATAAAAGAGGTAAACTCAGAACCTAGTTATACCTGATAGGTATCTAGTTCCCATAATTTCCATGGGATATTGGATAAACTTTTATTAGGAATCCTCATTCTTAGATTGTTTTTGCCTCTTAGTACTATGGTCTAGTGGTATTCCTCTTCACTTGTGAGTGAGAGGTCTTAGGTCAAATCTCATGAATGGTGAGTCCACAACCAATTTATTCCCCCACCCCCTTAGTGTAAATGCATTGTTTGTATATAAAAAAAATGTTTTTAAAAAGAAAAAGTTTAACTTTCTTTTGGTCGCTGAAAGGAATTTTTTTCTTCCCACAGTCCACTAATATATAGCTTTTCTACGAGATACATCTTAAGTTAACATAACAGTGAACATGGTAATGCTAGTGTAGAAGATCCTTTATTATATATTAAATTAATGTCGAACTGGTTGAACTGGACTATTGGAGCATCATTGATGTTTTTCTGTTACCCCTCCTGCTAAACCTTTTAATTTGATTAATAAAATCAGTTCCTATCTTTCTGACCGGATGCGGTACACATCTAGTGACAAGCGTAAACTTTGTTCTTTCTAAATATTTCAACAGCTGCAAATTATACATTTTTAGAAGCCAGACTGAACGGCATTGATGTTCTTGTTGGAAGGTGAGCTTTCACAACAATTGTTTCTCTCTGTATATTTATACATCAATTAATAGAAAATCTCAAACTCTAGCTGATTCACAAAATTTCTTTATTGTGTGGGTGACAGGCAAGGGCAATCATGCGATACAGTTTGCAAGTCAAAGGGACAATCGTGTGTTCCAAATAAGCTTTTGGTACTTAACCAGTGTGACATGTAAGTTGAGTGTCAGTTTTCTTTATTGAACCTTTTTATTTATAATCCTTGAATTTTTTTTGCTGGTTAAAACGTTACCATACATGCAAAAATATGTTCATGTAAGTTTATGGGGGCCCATGCAAAAATAATAAAATGGCCCTTATGTATCAAAAGAAAAGGAAAAGAAAAGGAAAAGAAAATAATGCATGCTATTATTATTGAAAAAATTGATTGTGTACCCCTGACTATTAAATAATTTTGAAACTATCAATTTAAAAGACAAAAAAAAGTTTAAAGATGCTTGTTGTAGTAAATAGGTTTAAGTTCTTGAAAGTCCACATTTGTTTTATGGTTAAAAAGTCAAAATTTTCAAAGTTTAAGGATGAGCATTTGAGCCTAAAGACAAATACGTAGTTTCTACTTCATGCCTCAGATTTTTATGGTGGAGTCCACTCGTTTGAGTCCTGTGTGGTGCACAGCCTGCACCTGCTTGAAGCTGGCTATATTATATATCATGGGGGATATGATCAATATTATGTGGATCAGTTATTATGAACTATGTTCCCCCATTGCTCAGGCCAAAAATAAATTATGTTTCCCCACCTTCTGCATGGGTTCAATGAGGAAAGTAACAGAAAAATATATGTACAGGCTTTTGTCATGCTGTAATTATTTTTTTTTTTCTGTTTCTTTTTTGGATTGTAATATTTTATAGGGAACTTATATTGTCTAAACACTTATGGAAGATTCTTTTCAGCCTTGATGACCCAAAAGGTCTTCTTTTTTGTGTTATTTTTCTTGAATGTGTGGGAGCTTTACGTTGATGGTTGGTTTCATAGTCTTTTTAGGTTCACTCCAGTTGCTATGTTTGTAGTTTTAGTTGGACAGATGGACTTGCTCTGTTTGTTGATTTAGTTGGACTGATCGACTGCGTGCCCATCTCTTTTGGCACTTTATTTGTTTTCAATTAAGTTTTTGTTTCCAATCATTTTTCTTTTTCGTAACAGTAATCGGGACTTTATTTTCTTGCATATGTTGTAACATCTATTTCATTCTGTGTGATTCTCTCTTGAGCAGTATGCAGAAATATATGAGATGCAAGGGAACTTGCCTGGCAAGTATCGGTCCAGATCAACCTGCTGAAGTGGTTGATGATGCTCCTGAAGATTTGGTATACTTTTGTTTTAGCATTAAAGTTTCTGTGTTCTGGGATTGTGTGCTATAATATAGAGATGCATTCTTTTTTCTGCAAAACTTTGATCAAAACACCCTGCCTGTAAATAATTTATTGTATTTGTGCAAAGAAGTTGCAGTCGCTGGAGGTTACTATTATCGCATAGGAATTTTTTTGTTCATTCGTAGTAATTTTTATTGTTTCTTATGGACTGCTTTGTTTCTGTATGCCAAAACCTTTTATTGTGGAGATTGTATACTCTATTACATGGTTTTTAACCCTTTTCAATTATGATAAAATAATTGACGATATCTCATTGTTCTCACATGTAAACATACCTACTTGGCTGCCAAAATGAGGCTTTATGGATATAGTGCATTCTATTCTTTATGGGTTGATGGAGCACTGTACTTTTTCCCATTACCTATGATTCTAACTGATATAGCTCATAGTTTTGGCCTTTAATTTATGTAATTGACCATGTAAGATATACCCATCCTATGATGGTTCAGCACTCAAGTCATTCCTTTCCCTTTGGTGGAACACGTAGTAACTTAATGTATCTGACTGGCTGGCCTACCCATTCTTCTGTGCTCTGTACCTCCTTGATTATAAATCAGTACTTTTTTTGGCATCAGCGCAATATGTTTCCTTTATACTTTTGTGGTGTCAGACTTATCAGTTCTGCAATACATTATGAAAATGCAGTGGAGCTATTTTAAAACCATGACCTAAACATCTTAAAGCTTGGATGGGCTAATTTTTCTGATTGTTTTGTTATTGAAACAAGTGGAACTAAAAATAACATTCCATGGAAGTTTTTCTTTTGTTGGGAAGTATACAAGTATGACACTGATGGCACATTATCTCTTGTGACTTGCAGAATCCTGGAGCATGCTTGTTTACCCAAACACAATCAATGCTTTCTTGTTATGGTTCACATCAGCATACGAGGAGGCTTTGCCCTTGTGCGTAGGGCCCTATTGGTAAGTTCGAGTTCTTTTAATATTGCTTTATTTTAATGAAACAATAAATACTTAATGTTTGAAAATTAAGTTTGTCGAAGAGGTAGAAAAAACTCGTACAGTACTCATGGTAGTATTTTAGTAACATATATCTATGTCAAGATAATATCCAATAGGCAGAATTCTTCGAATAGTTCAGAAATCACAATTTTGCTGTAATATGCAAAGGAAAACCTTTTTTTTCCAGTCAACAGGCAAAGGAATGCTTTGATGGCTTGCATTTTCCAGTTAATTTACCTTTTCTCCAACCTTAGCTTTTAAATTTTGCTTTTTAGCCAAAATTGACTCCTCACTTTGCTCATTGACAATGAAAATCGATAGAAATGGTTCCAAAGTTTGTCCACCAAAAATCATTTTGGTCATTAAAAATCTGTCAATATCCTCATTAAATTGTCACGGGACCACCTTTTTAAGGTACTTTTGTCAAACCAACCCCTGTACTTAACGAGGAGTGATGCCACTCAGGGACCATTTTAGCTAAAGGCCTCTAAATTTTGATAAATGGCAACCAATTGCATATAGCAGCCTTGTCTTACATGTACATGTATAGCATTATAGAACAACAACAACAACAACAACAAAGCCTTTTCCCACTAAGTGGGGTCGGCTATATGAATCCTAGAACGCCATTGCGCTCAGTTTTGTGTCATGTCCTCCGTTAGATCCAAGTACTCTAAGTCTTTTCTTAGAGTCTCTTCCAAAGTTTTCCTAGGTCTTCCTCTACCCCTTCGGCCCTGAACCTCTGTCCCGTAGTCACATCTTCGAACCGGAGCGTCATTTGGCCTTCTTTGCACATGTCCAAATCACCGGAGCCGATTTTCTCTCATCTTTCCTACAATTTCGGCTACTCCTACTTTACCTCGGATATCCTCATTCACAATCTTATCATTTCTCGTGTGCCCACACATCCCACGAAGCATCCTCATCTCCGCTACACCCATTTTGTGTACGTGTTGATGCTTCACCGCCCAACATTCTATGCCATACAACATCACTGGCCTTATTGCCGTCCTATAAAATTTTCCCTTGAGCTTCAGTGGCCTACGACGGTCACACAACACGCCGGATGCATTCTTACACTTCATCCATCCAGCTCGTATTCTATGGTTGAGATCTCCATCTAATTCTCCGTTCTCTTACAAGATAGATCCTAGGTAGCGAAAACGGTCGCTTTTTGTGATCTTTGCTAGATTGCTCCGGTCATTAGTGTGGATAAGTATATAAATGGATAGAGATAGGAAAGCAAACACAAGATGTACGTGGTTCACCCAGATTGGCTACGTCCACGGAATAGAAGAGTTCTCATTAATTGTGAAGGGTAATTGTGAAGGGTTTACACAAGTACATAGGTTCAAGCTCTCCTTTAGTGAGTACAAGTGAATGATTTAGTACAAATGACATTATGAAATATTGTGAAAGAATAATCTCGTAATCACGAAACTTCTAAGTATCGGAGTGTGGTGTCGTCTTGACTTGCCTTATCTGTCTCATAGGTAGATGTGGCATCTTCTCTGGAAGTACTCTTCCTCCATCCAGGGGTGGTATCTTTAACTGGTGGAGATGCACAAGGTAATGTATCAATTTCACTTGAAGCTTACTTGTAGTTTCAGGCTTGGTCAAGCGCGATACAAACCATGTAGTAGGAGTTCCCCAAGTCGCCGAGCTAGGGGGTCTACTGAAAGAGGTGACAGACAAGGTAAGCAATCAGAGCTCCGACTGATTGTTCACCTTCTCCCCATCTTGCGGCATCATGAAGGATAAAGAGAAGAAAAATGAGAAGAGATGATATGAGATACTTTTGCTTTTGAAGAAGTAACTTTCCACAGGCTTATTCTTGAACTGAGCTGGAGGGTTTTCTGGTTTCCTCCAGAGTATAAGGCCGACTGAAGAATTTGAGGGTCAAAACAAGTCCATCAAATCTAGAGTACGTTCCACCCTGCTGATATGGGATACTTTTGCTTTTGACAGAGTAATGGATGTATCGGCACATGTGCTGTTACGCTTGTCTCCACATACTTCCTTGTATCCTTCGCACTTGCCCTATCTGTTCCTCAAGCAGATGCGGAATCTTCCCTGGAAACATAAGATGTTGAAGATGAGTACTCGAGAGCAATGCCAGGTAAGTAATCAGGTAAGGGGTTCCAGGCAGTCAGTTCCTAGCTGGAAGCTTGATTCCAAGTGCTGACTGATTGCTCTCTTTCTCCTTGTCTTGCAGGTAAAAACAAGGCCAAAGGAAAAGACAGGGAAAAAGCATGATATGGGATACTCTTGCTTTTAACCCTGATGATATGAGATATTCTTGCTCTAGTATAGCTTGTTTGCAGAGGTATTATCGGGGGGAAAGAAAGCTAAATATTTCGAAAGGCTTCGTTGGGAGTGCCCTCTCAGATATGATGAAGGGTTGAGCATTTTTGCAGGTCTGCCTGTCTGTTGGGGATGGAGGTCGACATATATAGGAGTCTCCCTAACAAGTAGTAATGCTATTCCTTTACCCTGCTTGGTCATAGCACGGTAGTGGGAGCTGCCAGTTTCACATGTTTTAACTCTGTCAGAGCACTTTGAAAAAGTGGTCTGTGGTATCTGGCTCTCGAGATTCGAAGAACGATGCCTCTTCGATTGTTGAGAAAGCAATCATGTTGGGGGTCTGGATCTCGAGATTCGGAGAGCAGTGTCTCTTCGATTTTTGAGGAAGTAATCATGTTGGGAGTCTGGCTCTCGAGATTCGGAGGGCGGTGCCTCTTCGATTTTGGAGCAAGCAATCTTGTTGGGAGTGTTGTCTCGATGTGAGTAAAAGTTGGGCATGTTTGCTAGTCTACCTTGCCACGAAGCACAAAGGTTGACACACAGGGACTTTCCAATTATCCAGCAATGGTACTGTTCCTTTACCCTCTCTTCGATTTTGAGAAAGTAGTCATGTTGAGAGTCTGGCTCTCGAGATTCGGAGGACGGTGCCTCTTCGATTTTGGAGCAAGCAATCTTGTTGGGGGTGTTTTCTCGAATGTGAGTAAAGGTTGGGCATGTTTGCTAGTCTACCTTGCCACGAAGCACAGAGGTTGACACACAGGGACTTTCCAATTATCCAGCAGTGGTACTGTTCCTTTACCCTTATGGGTAATAATATGGTAGCTAGACCTTCAAAATTTATGTGTCTAAACTTTGTTAGTGCTGTTTCTTTGCTATTCTTTTACCTTTCTTGGTCAGAGCGATGTAGTGGGAGCTGCAAGCTTCACGTGCTCAACTTTGGCAGAGAACTTTGGCAAAGTTATCTGTGGTACCCATGAGCTATTGTTGCGTGTGGGAAGTGGGTGATTGAACAGTAAGATTCATGTGCTTTCTACTTCACCAGAAGTCTTCGACAGAATGCCCATAATTTCTGCAAAGCTGAGTGTGCGTGTGACAGGTGCTGACAAGGCTAGAAAAGTAGGTGCCTCTTCGATTTCTGAGATCGGCCCTCGTGGTCTCTGAGCAGCCCAGCTTTTGAGAAAGCGAGCGCCTCTTCGATTGATTCGGAGAACGATGCCTCATCGATTTTTGAGAAAGCAATCATGCTGGGGGTCTGGCTCTCGAAGATTCGGGGAGCAGTGTCTCTTCGATTTTTGAGAAAGTAATCATGTTAGGAGTCTGGCTCTCGAGATTCGGAGGGCGGTGCCTCTTCAATTTTGGAGCAAGCAATCTTGTTGGGAGTGTTTTCTCGAATGTGAGTAAAGGTTGGGCATGTTTGCTTGTCTACCTTGCCACGAAGCATAGAGGTTGACACACAGGGACTTTCCAATTATCCAGCAATGGTACTGTTCCTTTACCCTCTCTTCGATTTTTAAGAAAGTAGTCATGTTGGGAGTCTGGCTCTCGAGATTCGGAGGACGGTGCCTCTTCGATTTTGGAGCAAGCAATCTTATTGGGAGTGTTTTCTCGAATGTGAGTAAAGGTTGGGCATGTTTGCTAGTCTACCTTGCCACGAAGCACAGAGGTTGACACACAGGAACTTTCCAATTATCCAGCAGTGGTACTGTTCCTTTACCCTTGTGGGTAATAATATGGTAGCTAGACCTTCAAAATTTATGGGTCTAAACTTTGTTAGTGCTGTTTCTTTGCTATTCTTTTACCCTTCTTGGTCAGAGCGATGTAGTGGGAGCTGCAAGCTTCACGTGCTCAACTTTGGCAGAGAACTTTGGCAAAGTTTTCTGTGGTACCCATGAGCTATTGTTGCGTGTGCGAAGTGGGTGATTGAACAGTAAGATTCATGTGTTTTCTACTTCCCCAGAAGTCTTTGACAGAATGCCCATAATTTCCGCAAAGCTGAGTGTGCGTGTGACAGGTGCTGACAAGGCTGGAAAAGTAGGTGCCTCTTCGATTTCTGAGATCGGCCCTCGTGGTCTCTAGGGAGCCCAGCTTTTGAGAAAGCGAGCGCCTCTTCGATTTATGAGATCAGCCTTCGTGGTCTTTGAGCAGCCCAACTTTTGAAAAAGCAAACGCCTCTTCGATTTCTGAGATCAACCCTCGTGATCTCTAAGCAGCCCAGCTTTTGAGAAAGCAAACGCCTCTTCGATTTCTGAGCAAGCGCCTCTTCGATTTCTGAAGCTCCGTCGAGTGCAGATTTTTATAGGGGCTGGCATTAAGTTCCAAAGCACACTTGAATCTCCACCAGTAGAAGCTTCATTCTTGCACTTCTAAGATCTTGATTTGTCCGACCTCTTCTCTCTTCAACACCTTTGAAAATGTCTGGCCCCTCCGACCGTCGTTTTGACTTGAACCTTGTTGAAGAGGCAGCCCCGCCTTCTCCAGACAACATATGGCGCCCATCCTTCGTCTCCCCTACTGGTCCTCTTACCGTTGGGGATTCCGTGATGAAGAATGATATGACCGCTGCGGTGGTGGCCAGGAACCTTCTCACTCCCAAAGATAACAGACTACTTTCCAAACGGTCTGATGAGTTAGCTGTTAAGGATTCGCTGGCTCTCAGTGTTCAGTGTGCAGGTTCTGTGTCTAATATGGCCCAACGCCTATTTGCTCGAACCCGCCAAGTTGAATCATTGGCGACTGAAGTGATGAGTCTCAAACAGGAGATTAGAGGGCTCAAGCATGAGAATAAACAGTTGCACCGGCTCGCACATGACTATGCTACAAACATGAAGAGGAAGCTTGACCAGATGAAGGAAACTGATGGTCAGGTTTTACTTGATCATCAGAGATTTGTGGGTTTGTTCCAAAGGCATTTATTGCCTTCGTCTTCTGGGGCTGTACCGCGTAATGAAGCTCCAAATGATCAACCTCTGATGCCTCATCCTTTTAGGGTTCTGTCCAGTACTGAGGCTCCAAATGATCCCCCTCCGGTGCCTTCTCTTTCTGGGGCTCTACCGACTGCTGAGACTTCTCCTAAGCAACCTTTGTGAAGGCTCCCTCTTGTGTGTTTATTTTGACTCATGTATATGTACATATTTGTAGTCGTACTTGTATAAATTTATAGACCAATAGCAACCAAGAATGCATCGCACTTGGATGCTCGTCATTTCCTGCTATGCGGAGACATATTATTCATTTATCTGTACTTTATCCTTTCGGGGTGGGTGCAGCAAGTTTGTACCACTTCTATGATATCCCGTCACTGTTCCTAATCTTGAATTAAATTTGTTCCCAACTAATTTTCTTGACTTAGAAGAAATGTAGACAAGCAAAGCATGAAAGAAGCCTTATTTTATCATTCACTTGCAGGATTCGTCACAAAGGTCACCAGGATGAACTGTGGGGATGACGTGCAATGTATGCCGATTTCATTTGTTGTTCCACCTGGCCTGATTTCCCAAAATTGGCGATTCTGGTTTGCTCCGAGTTTTTGTAATTGCAAGAGCGGCTCATTGTAACGTAGTTCGGTTGAGGGCAAACAAGTCAGTAGTTATGCTCTGCAATGGCATCAGAAAATGAGGGGCGTGGGTCTTTCTGTTGTGTGTAGTTCTAGCTGTTCATCACAGATAGCACACAAGGTATAATGTTAATGTGCATTGTTGTTGGTGATTTGTAATTCAATGAGCAAAGTTTTTGAGAATTAGAAGCAAGATGGAGGTCAAGGTTACCACATCAACTTGACTAGGTTTGCAAGGATACCCGACGAGAAATGTAAATAATTAAGATGGAGTTGTTACATAATTATCTAGTAGTACAAAAGTGGTTTTTACAGCACAACTCCAACACTAACCGGCCCACCAGATGTTCCCTTCATCGTACGTAGGAGTCAAAATATGAGACCTCACATGTACAAATGTAAAATGTAAAGGAATATTACGTAAACCATAGTGACATTGCTATGTTTTGTTTTTGTTTTTTTTTTTAATATTGGTTTATGCATTCATAGTTGATTGCAATTGGTCTAGCCATCACAGCAATAAGAATAGGTGAATTAGGCTTGGTAATTTCTTGCTCGACTATTAATTCGACACGAAATAACATGAAAATTACAGGTTTTGGATTAATCTGTTAACAAGCTGAGTCGTTATCGAGCACCCCTTAAGAACTCGTTAACGAGTTGGGTCATTATTGGTCGCTCGTTAAGAATTCGTTAACGAGTCGGGTCGTTATCATGTCTCTTGTTAAGAACTCGATAAGATATCATTTGCAATATCTGAACATTAGGCATGACATACTTGTTAAACAGATACAAAACGACACAACTTATTAACGAATTGGGTCGTTATCAAGTAAATTGTTAAGAACCCGTTAAGATAACAGGTTTAACATGACACGACATGTTAAGATAACGAATTTAACACGAAAACGACAAACACGACCCATTTGCCAGGCCTAGGGTGAATGCAAAAGAGATGGCACATAAGAGAGAACCTACTCTCAACAACATAGCCATCACAACAAACAGATGCTTTGCACGTTGCATGCATGCCTATCAAACCCCTTAACCATATATATACAAGGTAAAACAATTTCTATATACAAAACATGCTCAGATAACATTCTTCATCACTAAATATCTACGTACTTTCACCACAATATAAAAGAATGCCTAATGCAGAAGACATGGTCAACAAATATACAACCTACTCTCTCAACTACACAGCCGATCACAAAAACTGCATGATAAAATCAACCAATCACATCCTACCTTTATGAACACTTCAACTTCACCACCATAACATCACCATCCCAACTCTCCTGCTCTTCTCTTTCTGTGTTGAACATGGAGAAGAAGAAACTGCTTTTGCTCAGAGATGAAGCATTACTGCAGCACCCAGTTCTCCTTCTTCTTGTTCTGGTTTTAGGGTTTGTCATGATGGACCCACTGCAAATGGGTCCACTTGGGAACCACGAGTTTAAGCCTGTGAAGCACAGCATTGCGCCGTACAAGCAAGTCATGGAGAGGTGGCCGAGGGATAATGAGAGCAGGTTAGGGCTTGGGAAGCTGGAGTTTGAAGATCAAGTTTTTGGTCCCGAGTCGTTGGAGTTTGATGCTTTGGGTCGAGGTCCGTACACAGGGTTAGCCGATGGACGCGTTGTTAGATGGATGGGCAAGGATTTGGGATGGGAAACGTTTGCACTTGTAACAACAAATTGGTGCGTGACTAATTTTATTTACTCATTTCTTTCTTATGGTTTGATTTCATATTTGGAGATGCAATTGTCAATTTTTTTTGTTTGAACTCTAATGTGTATGCATGCACAGTAAATATTGCTAAAACTTCACAATGAAAATCAATAGAAGTTGTCTCTGAGGTTGTTCATCATAAATCATTTTGATATTTTCGTGAAAAATCAGTCAATATTATCGTTAAATTGTCACGTGAACAGCCATGTGACCACATTTTAAAGGTTATTTTTGTCAAACCAACCTCTTATTTTAATGAGAATATTGACAGATTTTCACAGAATGACCAAAATGTTTTGCAGCGGATAAACTCATGGACCAAAGTGATGAGTTATATCAATCTCAAAGACCATTTTGGCTAAAAAAATCAAATTCTATATATGCTTTGAAAAAAAAAATCTTTATAAGCATTGCTAATTATAGTAGATGTGTCTCTCAAAAGGTCAGAGAAGGTTTGTGCTAAAGGCATAGACTCAACCACGCATAAGCAATGGAAGCACGAGAAAAAGTGTGGTCGTCCCCTTGGCCTAAGGTTTGACAAAGAGAGTGGAGATTTGTACATTGCTGATGCATATTATGGCCTTCTAGTTGTTGGCCCTGAAGGAGGAATTGCCACTACTTTGTCAACTCATGTGGAAGGGAAGCCTATACTTTTTGCAAATGACCTTGACATCCACAAGAATGGCTCTATTTTCTTCACAGACACAAGCAAGAGATACAACCGAGTGTAAGTCAAAAGCACTTTTATGTTTGAGATTGCTCTTGGCGGACGTATTTATGTTCGTAAGTGTTTTTATTGATTTGCTTTTACGAGAAAAGAACATTTCAGAAAAGCACGTGAAAGTGCATGCTTCTTGAAGAATTGATGTTTCTTTCTTTAGTCGAGTCCAGAAAAGCATGTTTAATCAGTTTCTGTGATTGAACTTGAGTCCTACAAATCGAGTGTACCATCAAGTATCAAATAAAAAAAGAGTTTGAAATCATTTGGATTTTTTGGAGATTGAATGCAGTTATCCACTCATATGATTGTACATAAAAATTATATGATACACATATGATCGTACGCATTTCCTTAGAGAGCACTAAATGTAATATTTTTAATCCATATAAACTTTTAAATTTCTCTGTCAAGCGCTTATGAAAGTGTTGTTGGACATCCGAGATTTTATTCTATTTAGTCCTTTAAATATGATTGCATTACTAATATCTTGACTTCACATGTCAGTGCTTGGTAATTACATATACTAATTGGCAGCCAAATGAGGTATTAATGGAAATTAATCAAATTGCAGGGATCATTTCGTTATTCTATTGGAAGGGGAATCCACTGGTAGGCTTCTGAGATATGACCCTCCTACTAAAACAACTCACATTGTCTTGGATGGTTTGGCTTTTCCAAATGGAATTCAACTTTCACAGGACCAAACATTTCTTCTCTTTACTGAGACCACCAACTGCAGGTAATAAATTACACAGCTTAGAGTTAAAGATAATGTAATTAGCTGGTTAATTAATCAAGGTTATCCAAACCATAGCATGAAAATAAAGCTGGTTTTAATTTGAGCTAGTTATCCACTTTGTCGAAGGAAGTTACTAAGTTTAGATTTCATGGACGATAATTGTTGAATCGAAAAATATTTTGAGCTACTTTATCGAAATCAGTTGAACATGTCCCTTTATATGGGTACGTACAGTGCAACCTAATATTTTTGCTTGTTCTTTGCATTATTGCAGGTTAATGAAATATTGGCTAGAGGGTCCAAAAACTGGGACAGTGGAAATTGTTGCCAACCTTCCAGGTTTTCCAGACAATATAAGAATAAATGAGAAAGGCCAGTTCTGGGTAGCAATAGACTGTTGCAGGACTCAAGCACAAGAGGTTCTCTCTCATAATCCATGGATACGTAGCGTCTACTTTCGCTTGCCCATCCGAATGACCTACTTGGCACGGATTATGGGGATGAAGATGTACACAATGATCTCACTGTTCGACGAGAAGGGAGAAATTTTGGAAGTTCTTGAGGACAGAAAGGGTGTGGTCATGAAACTTGTGAGTGAAGTTAGGGAAGCAAAAGGCAAACTGTGGATTGGAACTGTGGCTCATAATCACATTGCCACCCTCACTTACCCTTAAGAGATCATTATTTACTAGCCACTAACAAATGGTAGCTTAAAATGGGTGGCTTGATTTACGATTTGTTTAACACCATTGATAATTAGATGATTTGAGGTTAATTGTGGTTTGTTTTTTCTAAATGTATGGTGAAAATTTGTGATTAAGTTACTAATTATGTTGTATGATTTGTAGCTCTCTACACCGTTGAATAATGGGTAAATGATAGTATTGTAGAAATGATTACAAAGAAGAAGATAAATAGAACAAACAAGGATAAGAACAACTTTATAATTACATACATGTGTAGGATAATACTTGCATCTCTTCATGGGTGGAAGCACATATCTCACTCTTTGTGAATAACGTAATTGTATTGTATAAATCTCATATTTAATTGTTCAATTTCTTAATCTTTATATGAAAATCATTTATGCAAAAAGTTTTTCCCATCGGAGATTATTTAGTTATGTAAATGTATGAAATAAATAGACCGTTCATTATTACTATGTTACTTGATACAATGATACTCACAATGTTGACTTGTTCCATACATTTGAATATATAAATAATCTCCAATATTTATGATTTTTTTAGGTACAATCTTCAAATGAAAATTAAGAAATTAAACCCTTTTAATTATTAACTTTATTTTCTAACATACATTATCCATAATTGTGTATTTTTCAATACGCGAATTTTTTATTTATATGATTCCCAAAAAAACGTCTAGGAAAGAAAAGGACAGTCATCAGTAGTTGGAAGGCAAGGCTAATGGGAATGAGAATCCTCTCCAAATCTTCTTTGTGAGGATCTTTGGGATTCTCAAATCGTATCCGTTTATCGTACATCATGCGATCAGAAATTATTTTAAATATTTTTATTTAAAATTAAATATGAATGGTATCTGACAAAAACTGATCACACAATGTACGATGAACGGACACGATTTGAGGATCGGGAGATCCTCATTCAACCAATGGTATGCTAAGATATTGTAGACAGCCCTATGGAGTAGGAGAAAATTTTCATTGTGTTCGAGAAACATGGATAGTACACCACGTATTATTATATATAAGTGGTGAAAAGTTTTATTTTTAAAATTACTAATATTTTAATATAAATATCTCACAATCTGTATAATAACACCTGATGTTCACTTGATGTATCTCTATCACGCTTGTAAATCTTTCATAGAATAGTTAATTGGAAGTAGGTTAACCAAACCAACAACTTCGCCTTGTCAATGGAGGTCAGCATGTGAGTTTCTAATCAAGGCACCGAAAAACCTGTCCACCTGTGGCAGTTATTTCAACTACGTACTCCTACCTTACTGTCTTCTATTTAAGAAGTTGAAATGACGTGACTGAGTGAGTGCTTCATAATTCATAATAAAAAAAATAAGAAGTTTTAACGAAAAATCTGCGTTTCTATTCATTTTGTACTTATCGTTAAAATTGAAAGTTTTCAAGTCATTTTCGTTAGTTTTCTTTATAAAATAGGAGTAGGATTATCCTCTTCTTTGTTTTCCTCCCCTTCTCTCCCTTTCTATTTGAACGGTCACGGTTAAATCACGTCAACATCTTATATTAATTTTTTATAGAAAAAAAAAGATAAAATAGAAAATATGAGACAAGGAAATGGAAAGAGGACGGGAAAGAATCTTAATCCTAAAAAATATAGGATGGTTTGTCATGAGCACAGTTTTAGAAATTCTTTCTTATTGCCGTTTAGGCCCTCCCTAGGAGTTATCTAGCTAGTCATTACTATGATTAATAAGGAGTTTTGAAAATTAAGAACAGGCGTCTGGACATTCGTTTAGGTCGTGACTATTATTTAAATAGAAAATAATAACTTTTATTTTGTATTTTATATTTTCAATAAGAAACTTGTTGAATATTTGGACAAACACTCATTTTATGTTTGTTCATCATGTTTTCAATATGTTCTAATACTTTATAATCTATATGTCATTTTATTTTGCAATTTTATATATCCTAAAACAATTATCTATATTTTTAAGTGTAAATAGACATTTAGTCATATAATATATAATAAACCTAATTAAAATAAAATAAAAATCATCTAGACCTCTTCTAGACTCCTAGGCACTAGAATCATGTCTGCCGTCTGACTAGCGTCTATTGCTTTTTAAAACCTAATTCATAAAAATATTAATTGCTACTAAAATAAATAAACGGTTCATTGTGCTCAACCTGCAAACATACGTTCATCGTGAGAATGTTTATCATTTCATTCTTTGAACAAGACAAAGCCTAGTTCTATTTGCTCTGTTGTTTATCATTTCTTTTCACTTGGAAGATGTACTCGCACAAGTCACAGATCTCAGTTGGTGCGTTGGTGAAAAAGGTGATATGCTTAAGTTGCTTTTGGGAGTTGTTAATTGGTGATTCAAAGTTTTTTTTTTTTTTGGAAAGCGATTCAAAGTTATTTTGGCATAAAAAATAGCATGTGGTTTTACTTTTAATCAACGGGGAGGAGAGTTCTTCTAGCATTAGAAAATGAAATCTCAGTTGAGCAATTCAATATTGTGTGACGACGTACTTTCTTGTTCATCTACTTGTGGATAAAAAGCTATGTTGCAACGGTTGGTTTGATATTGTTGTACTTTAAAAAAAAATTGATTCTGCTGTGATGTGAGAATAAATTGATTTTTACTGCTTCACGTTTTCAGCTTATTTTCACCAAAAATTGTGAAAATAAGTTGTTTTTAAGTGTTTACCAAATACATTTTTGAGCTCAACTTTTTTTATACCTATTTTTTATAAAAGCATATCAGTACCAAACCAGTACGTAATATCATAATCTGAATCATAATTTTATTAACCATCATTATAAAGATGTTATCTAGGAATATTCAATCTAATTCGAGAACGTTTAGTTGTTTGAAGATGTAGAACAAATCCTCTAGAATAGCCCCATAAACTTGTTGTGAAAATTAGATGATCAAAATTAACCTTATTAAGTCTCGAATTTTAGTATTCGTAAGTATATGAATCAGATGATAATATAACATTGAAGCACAGATATTGTCCCACAAAGATTGAATTGATTATAAAAATCTTACTAACTAAATTGAAACAAATTATAACTGAGAAGTTTTAACGAAAAAGATATGAGATTTTGAATTAAACTGAAATAAAGTAAAGCTAAAAATAATGCATGCAAATAATAAAATAAAGTAAACCACTTGTTGAAAGCCAAACTCATCATGAATCACAATATTACACAAATAAATAAAACTGTTAATTTTGTGTTAAACATAAATCACATGAGAACAAAAAGGCTCAAATCATAAATCCATAACGAAACAGAAAGTACGATATACACACGACTCTAATCGCATAACCTAATCATTGTCGCAATTCTAGGACTCCAAGTGAAATGAAGTAAATTCAACAAATTAAACAGCTCCGTTCTTAACAAATAGATCCAAAATGGATCCCAAAACATGTAATATTGTTAATCCACACATTAGCACTTGTTTACCTTTACAAACCATCTTATGTGGCATGGTGATATGGCATGCCAAGTCATTTAGTGAAATTAAGTGGGTTTTATTTATTTTTAATCTTCTGATTAAAACACAATTAATTACTCTTATATTTTGGAGTAAAATAACATTCCACCGAAAAATGATCTGCAAAGCTTGACCCAATTGGCAAGAAAGTCAAAAAGAAAAGAGCACCCTTAATTCTCGGCACCATTTGCTTTCTTTCCAACAGATTCTCTCTGGATATTTTGGCAAGAATCTTACGGATTTGTGAATCGTGTTGGTTCCTTATAATCATATAGTTTGTTTTTGTCAAGTATTGTTTGTGTTTAATTTTAAATAAAAATATTTAAAATAAATTTTAATTGCTCGATGTACGATAAATATACACGATTTACGAATTTTCAGAATCCTCGTAAAGAGGATCCGGATTCGCTTTCTTTTGCATTAACCGATCTTGAGTACAGAGAGGTTTAATTGTTTATTATCGTTGATATATAATACGATAGTATTATTTATACATTTATTTTTATTTTTTACATATTTTTATTAATTGTCATTAATTAATTTGATTCAACATTTGAAAATTAAAATGAACCTGTAAAAAGTAAAATAAGCACGCCGGATAGCACTAACCATATAATGTTACAATGATTCGAGACCTCAACTCCCATGTATTTCATCAATTCAAATTGTTTAATTTTTAGACATTTTTCTCAAATATCATATTACAAAAACTAATTAAATCGAAAACTGTATATATATGTGTGTAATAAAGAAGTGATTTTTCCAAGTTTTTGTTTTCCTTTGATTATCTCAATTATTGTTGTCTTTTAGAGCTCGTTTGAGAGATGTTTTTGAATGACTGAAAATGTTTTTAGAAAACATGTTCTTAGAATAAATTCTTCGTAAAAATATAAACTGATCCTGGAAAGCACTTAACGTGCTTTCTCCAAAAACCACATAACAGATTATTCTTTCATAAAACACTTCAAGTGCTTTTGAAACTCAAAATGTTTTTTTTAAAAGAACTTTCAGTCATTTAAAAATACTTCTAGAATGAGCCATTAATTTGTCGTTGATTTATTTAATCATATTCTTAAAAGAAATAAAGATTAATGGGATTAGTAGGATTTGGATCCTCTCCGGATCCCCTTCCTGGGTATTATAGGATCAACGAACGTAGACCGTGGATAAAAAATTGTACTTTTTATATTTTCAAAAATAAAGCAGCATCGTTTTGAGTGAAAAAAAAAATAAAATTATGACCGTACGATTTTTTATCAATGATCCGTGCGTGTTTGTTGACCACTTGGATCCCCATGGAGGGATTTCACGCCTCACAATCACAATTTGCATTCTGCAGTTCACTAAAAACAAAAAAAAAATATCATTAATTTTTTTTTCTTAATTTTGCAATTATTGCATAAGGACCAAAATTGAATTTAACCGATATTTTCTCATATTGATGTCCGAGACAGAGAAAAATCAAGCCTGGGGGGATTTCACGCCTCAACCTCCCCCTTGGCTACATTCTAAGTCAAAATTCCCCAATTCAATTTCGAATTAATTTTCAATTCGAATTGTTTTTTTTCATCAATTTTCTGGAAATTAATTGGTATTTACATTGTTTATATCATTTAAAATTCTAGAAATTTGATACGTAGTTGTTGTCGACTTTTGGCGTCTTGGATACTGTAGATCCCGATCGCAATCGCAAGCCCTTAATTGTGCCAAAGAGGTGGAATTTTCTGCGTTTTGAATTGGTATGCTTCCTTTTGTCTTTTGGGAATTTCGCTTCTTTTTTTGTGGAATTAAATTTTTTTTTTTCTGAATTCTGAACTGTAATCTGCTGAATTTTCATCTGGGTTGTTTTTTGAGGTACATTTGGGTTCGTAGTAATGCCATTAATGCTGCTTAGTTCAGCTGGATTTTTATTTTTTGAGCTTTAGAGGTTCTTGACAACACCATGAAATGGCATCCGACGTTTGAACACGAAAGTTTATGTGAATTTGAGATGTATTTGATCATGCAGGGCTGCTGAGTTTTCTGCAGTATTGGGGTTTAAATTACTTTTCCTTCAAAAATGGGGGTTATGTCGAGGCGGATTGTGCCCGCCTGCGGGAACCTCTGCTTCTTCTGTCCTTCAATGCGTGCGAGGTCAAGACAGCCTGTGAAACGCTACAAGAAGCTGCTTACTGATATCTTGCCTCGTAATCAGGTTAGTTATCAGCTTCTGTTGTGTGATCAAATTGTAAAAAAGATGGATACTTTCTGTTGCAGAAGAAGTTTGGGTTCACGTAGCAGTCGTGCAACTACTTGCGTATGGAGTGACTTTCTTAGTTACTCGGTGTTCGTTTTATGATATTTGACAATGTGATACTTTGGTGCTTGTAAAGTTAGACATATGGTCTTTAAATTTAGGTTTATGTTCAATCTAATCGTGCTAGTGTAATTACTGTTAAGCTTCATTTCTCCTGTTACTATTGCAGCCGTGACTGCTTTTAATAAGTTATTTTGTAGGTCCTAGTTGAGACTTTGAATAGTTTGAAGCTTTGTTGAGATACCTGGTAAATTGCTTATTCGCAAAACTATGTTTGGCAGGATGCTGAACCAAATGACAGGAAAATTGGGAAACTTTGTGATTATGCTATGAAGAACCCACTGCGAATTCCCAAGGTAATGCCTTCTTTATTTTTTTTAATGTTTTTCGAGGCAGAAGATTTTCTTTACTTACATTTTCTTTTTAGATAGTGTTGATATTGGATTTTGAATAGCTCTTTGATGAGTTTGGTGTAGAGTTCAAAGTTATTCCATGATTTTTTCTAATTCATACTGTTTTCCATCCAATAACAAATGTTGATTTTATTTTCTAGAGCTAGTTATATTTATGATAAGCTCGAATCTTTTCCAGATGTTAATTTTGGTTCATAAACTGTTTGAAATGGCACTAACCTCAGATGTGAAGACAATTTTTTGATTTTCAAAATTTCAACATTGGCCGATGTTAATTTTGTTTTGTGAACTGTTTGAAATGGCATTAACTCCAATATGAAGACAATTTGTCTGTTTTAAAATTCTGTTGTGATAGGAAAAATCATGTTTATGTCCAATTCTATAATTTTTCTTTAAGTGCATACCTATAAAAGAAATTCTTCCTATACTCCATCTCATGTGTTTCCATTTTCTCCCCACAGATCACTGATAGCTTGGAGCAACGATGTTACAAGGATTTGCGAAATGAGCACTTTGGATCTGTTACAGTGGTGCTATGCATTTATAGGAAGCTGTTATCTTCATGTAAGGAGCAAATGTAAGTCTGAAGTGGCTTAATCTTATAACAGGATTGGGATTTCAGCAAGGGAAGTTTTTAAATGATGAAAGATAACCTTTATTTCTTGAAATAGAACTGTTACCGTACACTCTGGGAAACTGTAGTTTTTGGTCAACAGCATCTGAGATCGGATGGGTTATTTTCCAACTTGGATTGATAGATCAATCAAATTGGTCTTACTGCTTTGCATTATCTAATAGAGCTAGAACAATGCGTGTTTGATTGCACTGTTCAATTTTTTTGTCCTTTAGCCCTTCATTGATTCTAACTTTCAGTCTATTCATTACCACTCGTGTTTTCTTGTGGTCCATTTTTTCATGTAGCAATTCAGTAAGTTTATTTGATGCAGAGTAATATCTACTTTTTCTGCATCAATATTGTTTCTGAGGGTTATAAAAAGGCCTACAAGGAATATGAACTTTCATAGAAGACTAAAAAAAAAAGGTCGTACCCAGTGCACAAGGCTCCCGCTTTACGCAGGGTCTGGGAGAGGTGAATGTCGGCTAGCCTTACCCCCATTTTATGGAGAGGCTGCTCCCAAGATGAACTTTCATAGAAGACTGATAAGCGAATATTGAATTAGCGTGGTTTTTTGGGCTGTGGTTATATGTACATGTTACACTTCATTCTCTGAGCCTCAGGACTCTGTTGGTTAATTTGGCATCTGCACTTACATCTTTTCTAGAAGATTACAAAGCATCATATAGCTCTTCTAAATGCAGATATTTAATTAGTGTGGTGCCCTTACCTGTAGATGTATGTACATCGTTGTTGCCCTAAACCTTCTGAGTGTTTAGGACTTCTGTTGCGACAAAATGCACTATGTATTAGTTTCCGAAACCCCATGTGGATTCTTTTCAGTACCATGTTTGTGATTTAGCTTATGCATCAAGAAGGAAGGCATCACTCATAAGCTTGTCCTGATATTTATATTTTTATTGTGTAACTAAAAAGGGCCATGTATCTTAACATTGTGTGTTCTAATATGCTTGGTTTTTTATGACATTCACCTTTGCTCTTCAATGGTTACAGGCCACTATTTGCCAGTAGTTTACTAGGAATTGTCCGGATTCTTTTGGAACAAACTCGACATGATGAAATGCGGATTCTGGGTTGCAATACTCTCGTCGACTTTATACAAAGCCAGGTAAATGATAAATACAAAAAGTTTGCAACATTGTATGCTGAGTTATATAGGCTCTAGGTTTAGCTTATGTATGCCATACCAATATACCATTGATCCTGCTCTACTTTTCCCATTGGTTGATTGAAACTGACGTATGGAAATATATGTAGACTGACAGTACGCACATGTTCAGCCTAGAGGGCCTTATTCCTAAACTTTGTCAAATGGCTCAAGAAGTGGGAGATAATGAAAGAGCTCTACGATTACGTTCATCTGGACTGCAATCTCTGGCTTTTATGGTACATTCTTTTTTTTCTAGCCCAGCTTTAGTGGAATTGCGAAGTCTTGTATACATGCATGCATGTTTACATTCAGATTGGATATTCTATTATTTTATCTCGAATCACAATCACTCGAAAAGTACCCAAACATTTGTATAAATGTGACATTTATACATCCAGACTGAAATTCATGTTTATACATCCAGACTGAAATTCATGACATTAGTAGTTATGTTTTCATGTCAACTCTCTTTACATTTACTTTTTATTTTAAAAGTACATAAATCTCATCCTGTGATTTTCACTTTTCCCTTATTCTCTGTTGTTATTGTTGAAGTATACTGTAATAATTAGCTTTCAAACAAAGTTAGATTTCCTAGTTTGTCTAGAGGGTGATTTGGTTGTCCTATTATCATTAAGGTTGTACTATATTTAAAACTTTTTAGATTTATGCCTAATTATTCTCACTTTGATGAGAGTAGACTGCTTGCATATTTTATTATTTGTTTTACTAATTCCTCCGATTATTGTGGGCTTTTTATATATGTATTATTTGATATTTTGACTTGCCAGTTATCATCTTCTTTTTTTCATCAACCGTATTTTTTTTCCTTCGGTTTAGTGTCAACTTTGGTTAATTGCCTTAGAAAGCCTATTACATTATATCATACATTATGATTTCTCCTCTCTTTATACTGCATTATTTTTTTTTGCAGGTGTGGTTCATGGGTGAGCACTCTCATATTTCAATGGACTTTGACACTGTGAGTAGGCTGAACCTTGTGTGGCTCTTGTTATTTTTATTTTTGACTTAAGCAACAAGTGAGAGCTTGGCTACTGTGAAGAGTAATAATTTTCTAATTAATCGCTACGCTCTATGAAGTATAATCAATATTGAAACATGTCCACTGCGTTCAATTGACTTTTTTTATGAATTTGTAACTTTTCCTGTTCTGGAATAGATCATATCAGTGACTTTGGAAAACTATGCGGATATCTATACTAAGCCTGTAAGTCTGAAGGAAGACAGACGATATTCTGAGTCTCAGGACCAGTGGGTTAATGGAGTGCTAAAAGCAGAAGTTCATGATTCATCTTTTCCTGTTATTAGTCAGAAGGTTACTTCACTACCAAGTCTGGAAAACCCTGATTTGGATCCCACAATGTTAGTTCTTTTTTTCTTGTAGTTTCTTTTATTTGGTGCTAGGAAACAGTAAATGTTGTCTTAACATTATTTGATTTATGTGCCATTGTCTCAGTGATACCAACAAGAGCCCCTCTTACTGGTCTAGGGTTTGCTTGCGTAACATAGCAAAATTGGCAAAGGAAGCTACTACAGTGCGTCGAGTGCTTGAGCCGCTTTTTCAAAGTTTTGATGCTGAGAACCATTGGTCCCCAGAAAAACCACTTGCCTATAATGTTTTAATGTATATGCAGTCACTTTTAGAGGAATCAGGTTTGAAATTTTTTGCATCCTCATGTTTTCCCCCCCTGTAACAATCCTTTTGTTGATGTAAATATTTGTTGTTTGCTTGAAAACCAGGAGATAATTCCCATCTGTTATTACATATATTGGTCAAGCACTTGGATCATAAGAATGTTGTCAAACAACCTCGCCTACAAACTGATATTGTTAATGTCACCACACAAATAGCACAAGGTGCAAAGCAGCAGGCGTCGGTTGCGATTACTGGTGCAATATCTGATCTGATTAAACATTTACGAAAATGCCTGCAAATTCAAGCTGCTGTATCAAGCCCTAGGAGTTTAGATAAAGGGAACCCAGATCTCCGATCGGCACTTGAAAGATGCATCTCGCAGTTATCAAATAAGGTTGGTCTTTTTCAAGCCTAGATTTTAAATTGAGTATTACAGAATTTTATGAATATTTTGTAATAATCTTCATGGATACTGAAATGAATGGTTTGAAGAAATTTCTTGAGGTATGTTTTTTATTGTTGTTTGTTCGCTTTCTCTCTCTCTCAGTGATCAAATGGTGATAGTAGGTTACACAATGAAGTTGTGGCTTCAACATTTTAATACCATGGCATTTTAGTCTGTTCAATTGGTGAGCAGTTTTAAGAATGGTAAAAGAACTTATTATGATGATGTGAAAAGAGAAGATTATCCTATTGTGAAGTGTCTTTTGGTCATATTGAGTGTGTCCTTCGCAGAATTTTAAAAAGTTAGTTCTTTGTAGTTTAACCTGAAATTTCTTTCGTTTGGGTGATTTGAAAGGAAGGGAAGAATTAATCCTTCCCTTCTACTGTTTGGTCGAGAAAAATTGGGAGAGGAGCGATCTTGTTGGGTTTGACATATGTGCATTTTCTAATCCTCCCCAAGCTGAGGGATTTAAGAAAGACAAACCATATTCTAAGTCTCAGGACAACTGTACCAAGGACGGTTAGAGAAAAGGCTCACGATTTATCTCTGCAGGTTTAGCTTTTTGGTAACATTGTGGAATTATCAAACCTAATGTTGATTCAGAAAAAAATAATAAAGAATTGGATCAGAGAATTGTACCTGGACTCAGTGATCTTCCTAGACTTTCAATTTTTCTGCCAAATACAATAGTTACGAACTGTCTTAGCTTCTATATGAAAGAAGATAGGCACCTGCACAAGGCACTCCGATGCTCAAGTAGTGTTTACAAGTGAGATTTTAGTGATTATAAGGTTCTGTGTTGCATACCTACATTTTTGTATTCAATTCCTATATGAAGGATTGCCGAGTATCTTGGTGCCGCGTCCCCATGATCCCATTTCTAAGCTCATGGATCCTAAAAATTCTTGGCTGGTTTTGGTTCTGATAGAATATTTTTTGGAAGTATAACTGTACAAGGGGGGAGGAAGTTTGTGTTTAACAATTTTTTTGGGACAAAGTTTGCTTTTGGTCATCTTATGGGCTCTTGTTTCCTGACTGGTCTTTTTGTGCTATTTATTCGGATCGTAATGCTGTCATTTTGCAATTTTGTTTAATTGTTTTGCTGTCATGTTTTTGTCTTAGTTTAGATGTAGGAAAGTGCGTCAGTTTTGGCGCTACAATACAAAACAAAACATAAACATGGAAATTAAACAGATTTTAGTAGGTTACTGCTCATGTCAAGTATGTTGTTACTTTTTATGTGGTGCATTCATTATACTTTTTTCCCTTTACTTCTCGGACCATTTTCTGTGTGTTACACTAGTAATGCTGTTTCTGGTTCACAGGTTGGAGATGTGGGACCCATACTTGATATGATGGCTGTGGTGCTAGAGAATATTTCAACTATTACTGCTGTTGCTAGGGCGACAATCTCTGCTGTTTATCTAACTGCAAAGATAGTCTCTACTGTTCCTAATGTATCATATCACAAGAAGGCAAGGCCACTCTTTTAAATTGCGCTGGACTACTTTATATCATCATGTTGAACTATCTAAGTGTTGTTATAACCTGTTCAGGCTTTTCCTGATGCTCTATTTCACCAATTACTCCTAGCAATGGCCCACCCAGACCATGAAACACGAGTTGGAGCACACAGCATTTTCTCTATGGTGCTTATGCCTTCCCTACTTGCTCCTTGGTTAGAGCAGAAAATGAACCCTCTGCAAGCTGTTTCTGCATCTGTTAGTACATTGCAGAAGGTAAAGGAGGGAAGTTTCTCCCTTCAGGGTGAAGAGAAAGATGCAGTAGTACCTTTGAATGGAGAACTGAGGGAAGAAGGAAGTCAAATATCATCAGATGTCTATGAGAAACAATCTGGTCAATCTCAAAACTTCAAGAGTGCTATGACTTGTGGAAGAACAGTATGAGATCTCAAACTCATTATTTCAGTTTTAGTTGTTAAGAGCTGTAAATTCAGTGTTTTAATTTAAGTATTTAAATAAATCTAATCAAATGTCTTTTCTGAAATCTTACAGGATCTAACATCCCTTCGGTTAAGTAGTCACCAAGTGAGTCTTTTGCTTTCATCAATCTGGGTTCAGGCAACATCTGCAGAGAATACCCCTGAGAACTTTGAGGCAATGGCCCACACTTATAACGTCGCGTTACTGTTTACCCGATCAAAGGTGAGATTTTGCCTATAAGTCAATACCGTTTCTCTATCTTTTTAGCTGGTGCACATCTTGATCGGCATAACCCAGCTTTGTTTTATCTTTGTTATGTTCGCAACCTGAGAATATCCAAGTTGACCCACCAAACTTTTTTACACTTAGAAATCCAACTTTTCCCTTCCTAGTGACTTTACAATTAGAAAGTACCATGGAGTGATTTTGGAGAGAGTTCTACAGGGAAGCTGTAAAGTGGATTTGAGGTTTTCACCTAATTTTAACCTGATGTCGCTGATAGACTGAAAATTCTTCAAATTTTACCCTTTGGCATTTCTTAACTCTCAATGATGATTTCTTTTGCTTTTGGTCTTGCCAGGCCTCCAGTCACGTGGCTTTAGTAAGATGTTTCCAGCTGGCATTTTCTATTAGAACTATTTCCTTGGATGTAGATGGTAAGTCAGATTTATCATTATCTGATAACAAATTATTCAGTGCTTATGGATCATAATGGTAACACTATAAAATGCAAGCAGGTTGAATCATAATGGTAAAACTATAAAATGCAATTAGGTTGAACTTGTGTGTTGATACACTCTTGAATCACCCTATCCTTTTCCTGGTCCCGACTAGTCAGATTGGTTTTGTGCTAGAGCCTAGAGTACATCCTCGTTTTAGTTTATTAGTTTTGAGTTTCTTCCTTTGTGATTAGAACAATTGAGTTTAAGGTTAGTTCATTACAAAGGGTTTGTACCAATTCGGTGTTTACCAAGAAATACATCTGCTCAATGCATGGCTGGTAAATCGAAGGGTAATGATTCTAGGCAAGTTGTATTCTTTAAATAAGTAACGTGACTTTTGAGGGATAAGAAAAAGTGCATCACTTATTTGTTTGCCTAACTTTATCCTTCCGTGATTCATAAATTTCCATCGATGAGAATCTTATTGCAAATTGAAATCTAATAATATTTGATTTTATCAAAAAATTAAGATATCAGGATATGGTACAGCCCTTCACATGTAGGTGCCAATACTCCATAGTTGGGCCTAACATGTGCAGTTTCAAACAAGATGTGAGGTTTTGAAGTTCAAACATGGGATTTCCTTTGGTGCTATTATTGGCACTTCAAAAATCTCATTGTCCACTATTCACAAGTATATTGTTTCTTTCTACATATAGAAAGTTTGGAGTGGACAATGAGATTTCTGGAGTGCCAATAACAGCTCCCTTTCCTTTTTCAACAGCAGCTAATAGGTTGTGGTGAACTTTGTCTTGTTTCACCCAAAAAAAAAACAAAAAAAAAAAAAAAAAAAAAAAACCTTCTAAATTATTTGTTGGTGAAAAATATTCTAATATGTTCTTTGTGCATGCTGACTGAAGGTGGTTTGGACCCATCTCGTAGAAGGTCTCTCTTTACCCTGGCCTCGTACATGCTTATATTTTCAGCCCGGGCTGGTGACCTCCCAGAGCTAATTCCAATTTTCAAAGCATCTATGACAGATAGAATGGTTAATTTCTAGATCTTAACTCTCAGACTATGCCCTTTCATTTTAACATAATTAGTTGATATACATGTATCATGTATGTATCCTTTTCGAGCTTGACGTTTTGTCAATTTTTTGAATTTTTTAAAATTTACAGGTTGATCCCGGTCTTCAGTTAGTTGATGGTATCTGGCTGCAGGCAGTTTCTATTGAATCTGATAAGGAGAGGATATCTTATGGATCATTGCGGGAAGATGAAGTGGCTGCATTGAAGTCTCTGTCAGCAGTTGAATTAGATGACCAGCTACTAAGAGAAACTGTGATATCCCACTTCATGATTAAATTTGCAAAATTGTCAGAGGTGATATTCTTGTTTTCTAATATAATCTCCAAAGAAATGCTTTTAGCGCAACTAGCTAATTGTTGGCTTCATGAAATGTTTAACAAAGTAACAGAAATTGTGATCCCTACGTCAGGACCCCCATAATGCAGTTTATATCATCAAGATATAGTTGTTTTTCCTAGTGAAGCATTTGGTTAAGGATAAATTATCCATGGTTTGACCAGATATTCATAATCATACCCTTCACCCTTAAATTGTTAATAATTTAAATACAATACTAACTTTCTTAGAATTACTTCATATTTGTCTCTCTAATACATTTACACTCCCCATGAATGGATGCAGCCCTAGCTTTTTCATTGTATTAACATTTTGTTTTAACTCTCTTCTCTCAAAGGTTGAGTTGTCTAGCATCAAGAAGGAACTCTTACAAGGATTTTCACCTGATGATTCATTTCCTTTAGGAGCTCCGCTATTCATGGAGACACCACGACCGTGTTCTCCTCTTGCCCAGATAGATTTTCCTGAATTTGATGAGGTTCAGTTTCATCTGTTTGTATCTCTATATTCATCTCTAGCATTCAAATACGTTGCATGACAGAGGGGGTTTTCTCTCAGGTGATGCCTCCAGGTTCATTGACAGATGATGAAGCCTACCCTGAACCAAGTGGAAGTCAGTCAGACCGCAAATCATCACTCTCCATCAATACACTTGACATTCTAAGCGTTAATCAGCTCCTGGATTCAGTAAGACAAGATTCTTGTTTATTATCTTTCACCTATGAAATTTATGTTTAGGCCATGCTATGCTGTATGTTTAGTGGCAAAGAGCAAGATAAAGGTCGTACCCAGTGCACAAGGCTCCCGCTTTACGCAGGGTCTGGGAGAGGTGAATGTCGGCGAGCCTTACCCCCATTTATGGAGAGGCTGCTCCCAAGTCTCGAACCCGAGACCTACCGCTCATGGGCGAAGGCACTTGCCATCGCACCAAGTGCGACCTCTGGCAAAGAGCAAGATAATTGACTTTAAGTTGGTGCAGTCGTTTTGTTGTCCTCCCCCCTCTCTTCAATTTGTTAGAAAGAGTTTGAGAAAATGGACACAGATTGCAAATTGCATTCTGTGCAATTTTTCTGACGAATTGGGGAAGTTTGGGACAAGGGAACAACAAAACAAATCAGCTCTTTCCAAAATCTGATTGAGTATATTCTCACCTGATAAAGTTTTGAAAATTAGCTAGAATTAACAGCATGATCTTTATGCTGGAAAACACTTAAGGGGTACACTTACGATCTATAACAATATTGGCTTGTCTGACTACCAGGTTCTGGAAACAGCACGAGAAGTTGCAAGCAACCCAGTTTCCACAACACCGATACCTTATGACCAAATGAAGAGTCAATGTGAAGCCCTTGTAACAGGTAAACAACAGAAGATGGCAGTTCTTCATAGTTTCAAGCAAGCAGACACCATGGCGATAGTCCTCTCCAGTGAAAGTGAAAATACATGCCACACGTTATCAACCACGGTTAGTAAATATGTCATTATGATTTTAATTTGTTACTGAACTTATTAACCAGCTAATATATTTCAGATCTAACTCCGTATATTCACCTTTCCTCTAAAAAAGAAAATTATTACGAATATTCCTCATGAGGTTTAAAAGAGTTAATTATTGCATTGATGACTATGGTGATGACGATAACAGCAATATGACAGCCATGATACTTAGACCTTCCCTCAAGCTGACTTCTACTGAGGTTATGATTTCAGCATCACAGATTTTGATGTGTAAAAATAATGGCTCGGTTTCAAAATGTCTTTTCCCTATCTGAATGTGACTTGTACTCGTATCACATGGCAAGGAGTAACTCATGTCCTTATTGGAACTATAATAATAATGTGCCTTAAATTGGACAGTGATATATACGGTGGTCTACAGTCGATAGATATGCAAATGTGTAATAGAATAAAGCTGAATGATAGACGGGAACTAACACACTTTTGAATTGTTCTTTCTCTGGGTCTGGTTTGTTTTGTTCGGTATGTTGTGCTCTCCTTTCTTCTGTTTTGGTTTCTTGTGACTCTTTGGGTTTCTTTCAGGCGACGGAATTTTCAGAAGGGGATCTAAAGTTGACAAACAATGATCAAATTCGAGTACAAAATCAACTTCTCCTCTGCTCGCGTGAGTATGGACAGCATTCTTTCAAACTACCGCCTTCAAGTCCCTATGACAAATTCTTGAAAGCTGCCGGATGCTAATGTCACTAGACGTATCGTATTTCTGTATGTAACTGTAGTACATTGTCCCTTATTATCTTTATGTTCCTCGTGAAAAGTCGGGTATTTGTTCATTCTTTAGCATCAATTAAATCAATATTAAGTTTTGTATCGAAGCTCGCTACCTTTCATGTTCAAATGTAAGAAATGAGCGGTGAGGGACGTGTTGGTGGAAAAGGGAGTTTTCTTTCACAAGACAGTATTATGTTGTGTAATTTGAGGCCATATTTGTTAATGTGTATGTCGATCTCCATCCAGTTTGGTTTATAAATTTGGACAATCTTGTGTGTAAATTGTTTTGTGAAACGTTGTTCAAATATTTTTTATATAAAACAATTTACAGCTTGCCCTCCCCTGACGGAGCCAACCCTCCCGGGATGCCGGAAACTGGTCTTCAACGCCGGCAATTGGCATCTGATGTTGAAATAGGCCTTTGATGCCAGCAATCCTCCCAACGGTCCTCCGCATACAGAAACTCTCGCACATAATTTTCAATACCTATCCCCCATGAGATGTGATCCAACAAAGTGGAGACTTCGTGCCGTTAGGTACTGTTTGGTACGTGGGACGGAACGGAGTGGGACGAGGCGTTCTGTCCCACGTTTGGTGCGCCTAAAACGGGTGGAACATGTTCCACGGGACGAGTTTTGGGTGAATTTTCGTTCCGCCTCACCTCCTGAAACGACTCGTTCCACATCTGTGGAACACTATTATAACCTCTCCGTCACCTTCTTCTTCCTTGTTTCTATTTGAGGGCATCTTTGCTCCCTCTTCATTCCATCATGTCCTGTCCTGTCCCATTCCATTCTGTCCCTTCCCGTCTGCATACCAAACGATACCTTAGTGTCATAGAACAAACAAAATATTTAATGTTATTTGAAAATATGTAGCTTTGATTTTCTCAAGAGGATGTTCTTATTGAATGGTCAAACAACATATAGCCACTATGGGAATGGATGCCTTCCAGTTTGAATTGGTTTTACCCTCAAGCACAAGAACAACTTACATAGAACAGATTTATTGTTACCGTGGCATATGATGTCCCATGTATAATCCGCTCGAAAATTAGAGTGTCTGGAATTTCTCTGATTTCTTGGCAATCGAGTTTTACATGAGTGTGATCTTTATACAAGTACAAGTATCGTATTCCAGGCAAGTTTATACAGCATATCGGTTGCATAATCTCACTGATACGATTCTACAAATAAGGTGATAATGATCGTATGATAAAGGGACTGAGTTTTTTTTTTTTTGTTAATATACACAACTTTTTTTTTTTTGTTAATATATACAACTTGCTAATGTAATTTAAAATCATAAGTAGACTTCTAAACGTTTTGCTAATATGTGCATCAAAAGTCAATAATATATGTTTTATATAAAGCTCCACAACTTGGCATGACCATGTTTGATATTTACGCACCAACTATGACAAGTGGTCTAGTAGGAAAAAGCGAAAAACAACTCTCTAAAGACAAAAAAGGAGGTCCTAGATTCAATACTTTATAAGCTACGAATCTGCTTGATCGTGCCCACATGTGCAATTCCCAACTAATCTTCTCTGAACCCAAAAAGAATGGATAACCATGGTTCGTCACCAATTGTCATCTTTTCATGTAAAAAGAAGATACATACACAACGCCCTAATGTAATTTAAAACATATGCAGAGAAGTTCTAATGTCAACTTCCTAATATGTACATCTGAGTCAAGTACTAACACCAATGGTATAAAAGAGATACATATTATATATAGAGAGGAAGAGGAAGCCTTTAAGAGAAGAGATCTTTATTTTTTTTTATAAAAATAGGGATTAGTTGTGGGGTCCACATGACATCAAATTTTAACGATCTGAACCGTCTATTTTTCAAGTTGCACCTCATAGATCATCATTGCAAAATATTAGCCAATTCGGAAATATTTAAGACATCTAATTGGGTTCAAAAAAATTAACGAATACTTTGTTATATAAGAAACAATGAAATTTTATCTTGATAATCAAATAGGCAAATGATTTTGGATTAAATTGAATTTTTGCAAGGATGATCTATGAATTGAGACTTACAAACTAGATGGTTCGGATCGCTAAAGTTCGATGTAGAGTGGACCCCACATCTAGTCCCCATTTAAAAAAAAAATCCCCTTCCATAAATAGCCTGTATATATATATATATATATATATATATTTCCTTTCCGGAGGTGGATTGTCTGCCCTTCTATTTCCATACTCTTCTTATCTCTTCATGTTTGTATGGTCACGATTAAGTCACGTCAACATTTTATATTGATTTTTTTTATAAAAATAATAAAATAAAAAGTAATAGAAATATAAAATGTTGACGTGGCTTAACCGTTACCACACAAAATAGGAGGGGATAGAAAAAGTAGGGAAATGAGAGGCAGACAATCCACCTCCTTTCCTTTCCTAAACTGTCTGATGTGATCTAAAACGTCTTGCTAGATGGACCTCTCTGGCTAGACGTACAATATCCTAAAAAGATTCCACCGAAAAAAACAATATCCTAAAGAGTAACAATTCATGGCCAAACAACACAAATCTCCCTAACAATAGATAAAATGGCTTAATTGTCGCATCTAGGTGCCTTCTTTTTTTATGTTTTTTTTATTTTCATTCCTCACTCCTTTTTTTTTTTCTTCCCTTTTCTTGAAATGTATCATCGTTGTTTAGTAGTAATTATTGAAAATCTTAAACTCAACCCTTGGAGATAAATTTGATACCAAATACATGTTTGGCCCATTACGTGACTTAATCAAATCCCACATCCCTTAACGCAAGTATTTTGTTGTGTTTAAAAACATAATTTTTCTCAAAAAAAAAAAAAAGTTTCTTATTATTTGGGTTCATTTCGAATGCTTATCCAGCAAAAACTTTCTCATCCACATCAACATTCGTTTGTCATGCAAAGCTCCCACTCTACTGTCTTATCTAAACTTGTTTCTTAATGCATGGCAAAAGAACACTTGTCTTCATTTTTCTTTCTTGAAAATGGATGACGATCCTAGGAATCTTTACATTTTGTCTGTTCATAGTATTGTGCGGTAGTTTTCGTTATGTACTGTTTGTGTTTAATTTTAAATAAAAATATTCAAAATGATTTATAACTGCACGAAGTACAATGAAAGGATAAAATATGAGAATTTTCATAAAAAGAATCCAGATGGAACCAAATCGAGAAACCTTAGGTGACTTTTTCTTCTTATGCTTTCACTCCACATTTGTTGTCGTGCATGGCTTCCACTCCACATTTAATTAAATTTGTTTCTTAATGCATGGCTAAATGACACTTGTTTTCATTTTTCAGTTTGAAGCCCATGCAATAGATAGAATGGTTTAATTATCATAAATATCTTGATTAATCATACTAACAAACCCTTGAATTCTAACGCTAGCCGCTATCTAAAGAGAAAAACAGAAAGAAAGAAAAACCCTTAGCCATCGACCCTGGTCATTAGCATTAGGAGTGAGCATAGTGTGGGTTGGTCGGGTTGGACTTTAACCAATAGGTTCGGTTTGAATTACTAAAACTTATTTTCTCCCAAGAAAATGGGTAAATCAACCCACCAAAACCATTCCAAGGCGGGTTCCACGAGTTGAGAGTAGTTTTTTTATTCCTGAAGTGAGTATGAATGAAGAATAATCCAAATTATGTCGTATGACGCTTAAATCATGTGATTTTGGTGTTGAAGAATATTAGGTGTTACTTAATATTTAAATTTCATTATTAAAATAAAGTATAAATAAACATGGGTAATTAATAACTACTATATTGTATGCATATATACACATGTGGATTACGAATTGTTGATGTTCGGTAGGTTAGTAAATACATTAAAGTGCCCACCCCTAGTTGGCATTGAGGTCAGTGGCGATCCTTCTTGATCTCTTTCCTCTTTTTCTTTACATGTTTCTTCTATCTTCAAATCATCTTTACCTCCAATTGTAATCGTTCTTTGCTATAGCGAGAAGAGTCTTCGTAGTTGTGGTCCCTCTCTCGTTCTGTAGAAGAGTCTTTGTGTTGTCCATAGATTAGAGATCAAACTTAGGTCTTGGGGCAACGACCGTCCTTTAGAGTTAAGGTTGGTTTTTATTTTGGTTTTGGTTTGTGTGTATGAGAAAGGACTATAAGGAGGAAGCTCAATGTGAGGTGACTCACAATAGTGTTTTTTTTTGCTGAAGATCATTAGAGGGTAGTGAAGTGCTTTCCTCGTTATGCTGTTATGATGGTTCTAGTTCTTGTTAGAGTTATCTTGTTGATGTGGATGTTCTGCGGTTGATAAATTGTATTGTATTGAGTTTGTAATTGTGAATTGTTTTTTACCAAAATTTTCATTCGTAAACTTCTTTTTTTTCAACTCTCCCCAATCCTCAATGTAAATATTTTGTTGTATTAACAAAAATAGTTTTTTTTTTACTGCAAACCATTATTGGCACTTTGCATCCACATTCGATATTCATTGCCTTGCACAGCTTCCACTCCACTATCTTTTCGAATTTGTTTCTTAATGCATGGCACAAGGGCTGATTTCGGTTTGGTAACCAAACCAAAAAATGCAAAACAAAACCGAACTGATATTTATGGTAAACCAAAATTCAAAAATTGGATCGGTTTCTCTTCATTATTACTTCATTTTATTTTTTCATAACTTCTATCATCACAAAGTAGCATGTGTAAAAATTGTTAGTTATGTCTGTAAGAAAAGCTGCGATGTGGTAGAATGATGAAAATAACGAAATAAGAAATTATTGACGAAAGAGACGAAATTTAAAGAAATGCAAAGTTTAACTAAAACAGTTACTCTCGCACCGAAGAGTGCAAGGTTTTGATGGTAATAGAGTAAAAAAAATACAAAAGAATCGAAGCAATTTCCCAAATTTTCCTCCCAAGGAAAAAAGTTGAGAGCAAACCATAAAAAAATCAATACACCCCGAAGAGGATGATAATGTAAGATCCAAACGGGCCCTACTAACATCCACAGAGGATGATAATGTAAGTTTCAAAACCTCACAAAATATTCTGAAAACATAGAAAATCTCAAGGGTATTAGTGCAAAGAAGTAAATAATAAAAAAACCCCCTCTCCCTCCCTCTCCTTCTCTACTCTGTTGTGCATACAAAACCCTAGACACTACTAATTCACCGCACCTTCCTCCTTAAATTCCTTTCCTTTCAGACACCAAAAATGAAATTAATTAATTAAATTAAATTAAATTCACAGTTTCCTTCTCCAATTACTTCCCAAAATTTCCCCGTTCTTTCCATTTTCTGCATTTATATAAAAATTGAAATTTAATTTTTATATAAATGCATAAGCGATCTGGTGGGACGGCCCCGGAGCCGGTGCGGACGAGCGGAAGGCTGAAGGGGCGGACGACGCCGTACGGGCGGGGCATATACTACTACACCACAAGCACTTCCAGGAAGATCATCCAAAAGCGGAGAAACCGGAAGAACAAGACCAAGACCCGAACCGCCGCTTCCCATATCGCTAAGATAATGCGCCATGGCGGCACTCCTCGTCCCCAAAGATCCACCACTCCTCTCCCCTCCAGCAACCTCAATGTAAGTTTTGACTGATTTCGATCAATTTTCGGCTTTTATCGTGGATTTTGCTTCAAAGTTTGAAAGTTGATTGGGCAGCATTTGCGTTGGTATATGGATTTAGGGTTATTGATTTTTGATTTGGTATTATTGTTGGAGGGAACCGTTCTGTGAATCTGCATGTTTGATTTGCTTATTTTATCTACTTTTGTTTTTGCATGTGGCTTAATTAATTGGGCAGGGTTAGGGTCTAGTGATTTTCCGGGAAAGCTGCAAAAATGTTACTTGATTTGGGGAAAAAGTATGGTGGATTCCGTAAATTCGGAGAAAGCTTAGAGAAGGTTTGGAAAATTGGGTTTTAAGTGACTTTCCTCAAAGTTAAGGGTTTTGGGGAGGAGTGGAGAGGATTTATGGGTTTATATTTTCATATTTCCCGACGTGCAAGATTGGTAGTAAATATAGAATATCAGACTCAGTTCCCATTTTTCATTTGAAAACTCTGATACATATATACTTTTGTGTTTCTGCATTTGTTTGCAGGCAGATGCATCCAACCTCCGGCGCTCCACAAGAAAGAGAACGATGTCAGTAAGGAATCGGGGCGACTACATAACAGACGACAGTTCTGGAAGTGAGCAGGATGAAGATATAATGGTGAGGTTTTATACTCAACCAATGCATGTAGTTTTTAAGAACGTTAATTCTTAGTCAGGCTTCGATTGAAGCGAAGCTTGTAAAACCTGATGTGTTGTCTGAACTGAACCTGTGTCCTTTTTTGGTTTCAGAAAGTCAGGAGTAAATCTATCAAGAATAAGGTTGATAATAGTTCGTTTAAAGATGAGTTGCCATCTCCCAAGCACAAAAAGATGGTGGAGACTAGGCATACACCTCGTCGCGAAGGATTGCGCCCTCGTCGGTTCAATTCCGCAAGAGAACAATTGCATTTGCAGTTTGATGATGAGCCGGGTACTTCAGATGAGAAGATTGATCAAGATGAAACTGAAAATGGGAATGACATTGAATACAATGATGCAGATGATGCTCAAAATGAAGCTGACGGTGAGGATGTTGGTGATGGTGAGGGTGATGATGATGGTGATGGTGATGGCGATGGCGATGGTGATGAAGACGGTGATGATGAGGAGGGTGATGAAGAACAAGATGGACGAAGACGATATGATCTTCGAAATCGTGCAGATGTCCGTAAGCTGAGACCAAGATCTCCTCGTAGAGTATTGCGTCAAGGAATGGGGACAAAGGTCGGTAGGGATGTGAGAAAGGGTGGATCACGAGTTCATAAGCGCCATCGTATGACAAGGACAGATGATTCTGATGACTCCCTTCTTGTCGACGAGCTAGACCAAGGACCAGCAATTCCCTGGGCCCGAGGTGGGAGCAGATCTGGACCACCTTGGCTCTTTGGGGGATTAGACATGCATGGAACAACAGCATGGGGATTGAATGTTGCTGCTTCAGGTTGGGGTCATCAGGGTGATGCTTTTGCCACCTTAACATCTGGAATTCAAACTGCTGGGCCAAGTTCAAAGGGAGGGGCAGACATACAACCTTTGCAGGTTGATGATAGTGTGAGTTTTGATGATATAGGTGGGCTTTCTGAATATATTGATGCTTTGAAGGAGATGGTTTTCTTTCCTCTGTTATATCCAGATTTCTTTGCAAGTTATCATATCACCCCACCAAGGGGGGTTTTGTTATGTGGTCCTCCTGGGACTGGGAAAACATTAATTGCCAGAGCGTTAGCCTGTGCTGCATCAAAGGCTGGCCAGAAGGTCAGCTTTTACATGCGGAAGGGTGCAGATGTGCTAAGTAAATGGGTGGGTGAGGCTGAAAGACAATTAAAACTACTTTTTGAGGAAGCACAAAGAAATCAACCTTCGATCATATTCTTTGATGAAATAGATGGACTTGCTCCTGTAAGGTCCAGCAAACAAGAGCAAATTCACAATTCTATTGTCTCAACTTTGCTTGCTTTGATGGATGGTCTTGATTCCCGTGGCCAAGTCGTTTTGATTGGAGCAACCAACCGGATCGATGCAATTGATGGAGCTCTGCGGCGCCCTGGTAGGTTTGACCGTGAATTCAACTTTCCTTTGCCTGGCTGTGAAGCACGTGCTGAAATTTTAGACATTCATACTCGGAAATGGAGGAGTCCTCCTTCAAGGGAGCTAAAATTGGAACTTGCAGCTAGTTGTGTTGGATATTGTGGTGCTGATTTAAAGGCTCTTTGCACTGAAGCTGCCATTCGTGCTTTCCGAGAAAAATATCCTCAGGTTTACACAAGTGATGATAAGTTTGTTATCGATGTTGATTCAGTAAACGTTGAGAAGTATCACTTTGTTGAAGCCATGTCAACAATTACTCCAGCTGCTCACAGAGGTGCTGTTGTGCACTCCAGGCCATTGTCTTCAGTAGTAGCACCATGCCTGCAAATGCATCTCCAAAAAGCCATGAAGTATATATCCGATATTTTCCCACCCCTTGCAGTTTCATCACAGTTGACCAAGCTTTCCATGCTGTCCTCTGGCTCTGCAATTCCTCTTGTCTACAGGCCTCGGCTTCTGCTATGTGGTGGTGAAGGTTCTGGCCTGGTAATTATCTTGAATCCTCTCTCTATATGCACATTGTTCAGAATGGAAAGACAAACTAAATTTACTTACTGCTTTAGTTTTACAGGATCATCTTGGGCCTGCTGTTTTACATGAACTTGAGAAATTCCCTGTTCATTCTTTGGGACTTCCATCTCTTCTATCTGATCCCAGTGCAAAGACACCAGAGGAGGCACTGGTACATATATTTGGTGAGGCAAGGAGAACAACTCCATCAATTCTCTATTTGCCTCAGCTCAATATTTGGTGGGAAACAGTGAGTGCATGTTAATATTTTCATATCAATGTTAATTAAATGGATGTCCATGCTCTTTTTGTCGTCTGTTTTATGCTATTTGAGGTTGGTCGATTCATTGTGCAGGCACATGAGCAGCTCCGAGCAGTTTTGCTGACGTTGTTAGAAGAATTTCCATCTGACTTGCCAATATTACTTCTTGCAACATCATCAGTGCCACCTGCTGAAGTTGACACTACAGCTTCTTCAATATTTTCTGAACGTTCTATGTATGTTATCATTTATTTAAAAGCCAATCTTTATTTGTTAATTTAAATTCTTTGTTTCTGTTTGTTACATACTTAAAAGCCAATCTACTGAATGCATGCTTGCTGTATATATTCTATTGAAAACCAAGTATTGAGGGAAGTTTTATAATACTGCCCTAGTTTTTCTGTCTTAATATAACAACCTATTAAAAGGTCTTAAAAAATATTATATCAACTTTTAAAAAGAGAAGGTGTGATTGGGTTTGACTTAAAATACAAGTTTGAATATCCACGTCGGAAATTATTTGTATTTGGAAGTATATTAATTTGTGTGCCCTCATGAAGAAGAATGAGTGGCTTTCAATAGTTTGATAATTTCTTGACCTCCACAGATCAGGAACCCTGGCCACCCTGGTCTTTAGTTTATCTTTTAGTTACCCATAGGTACTACACATACACTACCATGGTGAACTGCCATTCGGGGTCTGTGAAACATGCTGGTTTTGACATAAAAGTTACTCCTATATTATTTCTTGTGCGCTATTCTGAAAAAAGTTATGATGACAGAAGTAAAGGTTTTGTGTTGATAATTATGTTCTAAGGAGAAAGAGGCTAAACTCATAAACGTGTGGTTGATTGTGTAATCACATTCAAAGTTCAACTGAACAGTGCATGAAAGTGGATTCAAGCCTACTGAAAAACGTAGAATGGCCTGAGGTTTGTGGTGTGCCAAGTTGCCATTCTCATTCCTCAACCATAATAGTCTGCATTGTAGGTCTTAGATTATCATTTCTTGATTCACCATAAACCTGTTTTTAAGGTTATAACTTCTTGAAATTAATGAAAGAGGCATGAAGATAAAATGGAGTACTCACACAGCATGTCTTTAACAACTAAGCCTCTCCCTTTGCACTCTTAATAAACAACTATAGAAAAAATATCTCATCAAAGGATTGCACATGCAATTCAATATTCATGTATTTTGTGATTGCTTGCCTGGTGGTGTCTAAAAACTTTTGTTTTGAAATTTTTACACAGAATGTAATACGTATTTCACTATTACACAAATAATAAACTTAATATTTATGAATTTGTTCTCTTACTACATTTGTGTTTTGAAGCTAGTTCATAAATCATCTTTTATAATTTGTTAAAAAGTACTTTTCATGCCTGTGATTTTTAATCGTACTTATTTTTATTATCAGCTATCAGTTGGGCAAACCATCTACTGAAGACAGATATTTGTTTTTTGACCGTCTCATCGAAGCTGCTTTATCAGTGTTGTTAGAGGAGATAACAAAAAAATCCCAGGAATCAGTATCTGTTCCAGAACTTCCCAAGGCCCCAAAAGTGGCAAGTGGTCCGAAGGTCTCGGAGTTAAAAGCCAAGGTAGAAGCTGAGCAGCATGCTCTTCGCCGATTGCGGATGTGCCTCAGAGATGTTTGCAACCGGTTAGATAATCTTTGCTCTCTCCTGTTGTCCCTTTTAGATGATTGGTGTATCTTCTTACTGATTAGTTGCATGTAATGTTTTGTCATACTTCCACATTCTTTCCTGTCCTGCTCCATAAGGAGTATCTTTTTTGCTTGAATTGGAATTTTGAGGCCTCTGTTTAGTTCAGCTTTTTCTTATTGTTGGTTGACACTTCATACTAATGGAAAGAGGGGTCTTTTTTCAAATGCTGCAGACTTTTATATGATAAGAGGTTTAATGCTTTCCATTATCCTGTCTCGGATGAGGATGCTCCAAACTATCGCTCAATTATTCAGAACCCTATGGATGTGGCTAAGCTGCTGCAATGCGTGGACTCTGGGCAGTACATTACATGTTCTGCATTCCTGCAAGACGTTGATCTTATTGTTTCCAACGCAAAGGTATGTGTTCCTTGTTGTAGCTTTTGTCTGTAAATTTATTGTACAATGACTGAAAGGACCAAGGTCGTCAATTTATTTTTGTTTTCTTTTTGGTCTTCATGACTTGCTTTCTATCTGATGTGTGTTCTTTCTTTGTTGTCTCATTGCATGACATTTCTTTTGCCTTGGGTTTGTCAAATGGGTCTATGCTGGTCAATGTTAAGATGCATAGTGTCGCATTGTGATTCATCATTCATTTATATAGGAGGCATCAAACCCTGATACTGGGAACATCTGGGAATTAAAACTTCTTAGTGTTTCTGAAGTAACATCGTACTTTCACTTTTGAGTTCTGATTTCATATGTTGTGCAAAGGAAGCTCGAACTTTTTGTAATTATTGTGTTTGTGTTGTAAATTTTATCGTGCTTCAGTTTGATATATTCTGCTGTCTTGTATTCAGGCTTATAATGGAGATGATTACAATGGTGCTAGGATTGTCAGCAGAGCTTTTGAGCTTCGAGATGCAGTATGTTTTTTTTAATTTTCTTTCCAGTTTTATTTTGAGGCTTTTTGCGTTTGCATTTCTTTGATGTACTATTCTTCCCCTCAGGTACATGGGATGCTGTCACAAATGGACCCAGCACTTCTTGCATATTGTGACAAGATTGCAGCTCAAGGTGGTCCAGAACATATTCCCGATGATTTAGGGGTATCCACTTTCCCCTCTGAACCTGTTGTACAGCTGGGAACTGTCACCAGGGCAAGTGCTCGACTTCGTAATGTCCAGGTGGATGTAAATCTGGATCCGAGCCATGAGTCTCAGAAAAGGCCGAAGAAGCATGTTGAGCCTGCACATGCAGGTAACACTAAATTTATTCATGTCTAAATGAGTTTATAGTTTTTGTTCAAATGAGTTTTATAGTTCAATATGAAATTTAGCATCCGGAGTTGGACCTTTTTAACCGAGTCTAGGACTGCTCTTCGTTAAGCCTGCACATGCAGGTAACACTAAATTTATTCATGTCTAAATGAGTTTTATAGTTTTTGTTCAAATGAGTTTTATAGTTCAATATGAAATTTAGCATCCGGAGTTGGACCTTTTTAACCGAGCCTAGCACTGCTCTTCGTTTGCCCCTACAATTTTGAAATTCTTATTTCCAAAAGTCCTCATAACAAAGAAGGCAAAACAGATTGAACTAAACGATGAAAAACAGGTGAAGAGTGCTGAAAAACTTATGTTCTGCCCCTCTTTATCTGTTCATCTATTATTACGCACACTTGTGTACAAGGACTATTGTTTATCATTAGTACCAAACTGTTAAGAATATATAGGGTTTAGGATTACTCAAATCTCTTCATTAATTTACTGTCTTGTGGAGTTCCAGGACATGTGTGTATGAGCACTTTGGTAATTTGCTAAGCTTTTTGAGTTGAAAGACAGTTTTCTAATTTTTTTTCTCTTCTATGGATGCTCGAGTAATTCTCAATTTAACTTGTTGATGTGAACTTTCCTGATCATAATCAGATTCGACTCCAGAAGACAAGTCAGAGCATCAAGATTCAACACCGTTGAAGACATCTCAGGAACCGGAGACGAATGACTCAAATCCTGAAGTCCCAGAGTCCTCTTCTGCTGGTGGCAATCAGCTTGAGACTCCTGTAGAAGTTTCTGGCCATGCCGATATGATTGGATCCCAAGACACCGTCATGTCGGATGGCGAGGTCACAAGCCAAATAGAGTCAGTCAGGCGGCTTCTTGTTGAAAGGACTGCAAACTATGACATTCCGCAACTCGAAAGGCTGTACACAAGAATTATGAAGGCCATTTTTGACATCAAGCACAAAGGTGACATGGATGGCACCAAGTCTTCAATTTTGAGGTACTTATTGAAATACGCAGAGGATGAAGCAAATTTCTGACTTCTAAACAACAAAGGAAATTCTTTAGTCAGATGTAAAGTCGGGATTTTTTTTTCATTGCAAATTTATTGAGTGATAGAGCTCTCTCTCACTCTCCCCCCTCCCCTCTCTCTCTCTCTCTCTCTCTCTCTCTCTCTTGCAAATCTTTTTATTGCAAAATTTTTAGTTATAGATCTTTCATCGCGTTAAATTATTAATATTTACGTCTTATTGAAGTCCATGCTCGACGCCAGATTCAATCGCCACTATGCGAGTAACGATCATGGTCACGAACTTGTTTATCGAAGCAGTGAGGCTGTCAAATCGAATGAATTGAAAGATATCAACGACCAATAATTAACAAGTCGAGACACGAGACAGTGGACTTGTTTGACATAAACTCAAAAGTCGAGTAACATCAAGATATGATGGAGGATCGGCTAATACAACCGATTCGTTAAGGTTTCCGATAATTTTCCATCGGAAGGTATAGGAAACCTCAGATCAATCCACTGCTCCGATTCAAACTACGACGATAAACAATCCACACGACACAGCTCAGAGGCTAAGCAAATTTTCAATAGTCAAACAACTACGTTAAACAATCCACTGCTCCGATCCAAACTTCACTGAAGCACAACAAAAACCTACTAGAAGTTATATGGTGAGTGCAAATGCAATGCAGTTCCTATCTTGTCAACGAAGAACCTTAGAACTTCTATGCCTGCCCTGCCATACTTCGCAGTTTTGCCAATACTTGTGCTGCAGCCGATTCTCTTGCCTCACGAGGATTCGAACACAGGCCACCCACACTTGAACACTCGAATTCCATCCCTTTTACTGTAACGTCAGCTTGGAATCCACCTTTCAAACGCAATTAAAACATTAGTTTTAAACTCTGCATAGCAGTCAATCGATCTTCTAATGCACAATTCTTGTGACGATCTTCTAGACACAAGGTAAATCAACAAGAAAATTTCAAAAACACAGAATTAAGTGTACTGCAGAAATCAGAATAATCAGTTTTTCGAACTTATGCAAGTTCCAGTCAAATCAACAGCTTTACACAGGTAAAAACAGCCTGGAGAAGAGAAAGGAAGACCCGCCAACTTTTAATGTTTGAATCTTTATATTTTGGGATTTCAGTACATTGCTAAAATATATCTAAATGGAAATCTCAGTCACACATTATATAGTAAGCAAAAGTTCCTTGTAACACAAAGTGCAGGTACAACTACTGGATCAGTGGTGAGCAAACATAAAAAGTCATCCTTTGTTTTTATATAGGAAAATCACCCTGTTTAAAATCAGTTCAAATGAAAATGATCTTACCGTCTGATGGAGATACACGATAAGTTGGTAATATCCAATTGTTGTCATAACATGCACCGTCCAATTCCTGCCAGGTAGGTGGTATTTATAAGAGGGTGCAGGAAATAACATGTGTAAGATACTACTGAGTGAAGATTTCATTGAAGAGCAATATACCCCTACAGTGGAAATCAACTAGGACAAAATGCCAAAGCAGACAGTGCAGAGCTCATTGGTGGTTTATAAGTTGTATTCCACAGCAGTTCCAATGCTCCAAGAATACATAAAAGCAAAAATAATAGCAACACAACAGTTCAAATACAGACTACATACTCGGCCATTCTGGAACAATAACAAAATAAACAAAAACTAAATACCCAACATGCTTTTATCTTTAGATCAACACCAAAAATCAGTATGAATAACTAGACAAAAAAAAGAAACACCATGATGTTTGACTAACTGACATGCTTCACACTGAAGAGGACTTGAGGTAACAGACATAGGAAGGAAGCCATAAAATCTAAAAGGCCATCCCTTCTCATGCCTCGTGGGAAGAAAGTTACTGACAACAAACTCTTTAAACGCTGAGTTTCACAAGCTACAATCAACCTTGTGTGGTATTTTCACTTCTCAGAAACAGGAAACTAAAACAGATTTTTGCCACATCAACTAAACCGAAAACCTTCAGAACTTCAAACCAATACCAAACAACCAAGGAAGCGATGCATCAGGAAGGGACGCACCAGTGAACCAGCACAACGCAAAAGAAGAAAAAAATACCACTAACAACTCAAGATATTCTAGGAACAATAAAAGGATTCTGCTATTGCTTTGTAACCAGAGTCAGACAACCCAGAAAAAATTCGAAAACTCCAAAGTCCTGCAAAAGTTTTTCCTTTCTCTCTCCACAAAGCACAAAAGGTATCAATGAATAACCACATGCATGGGAAAACACCCAACAAATAACCCGCAAAACATCTTATACTTCGTATGAGTTCAAAACAGCTCAAAATTTGTTTGTTCAGTTTGTGCTTTTGGTCAGAACTCAGAATTTGTTTATCGGACAAAAAAAAATAAACCCTGTAGATGTCTCACATAGGATTAAAATGGAATGCATATAATGAAGAACCTATAAGCCTCAGAGTCTCGATGGACATATGCAATGTGAAAGAAAGTAGAATCCAACAGCAGAACTTGCCTGGCATGGACTTTTCACGCTGAGAATAGCCTCTGACAACCTCTTCCTCTTCACATTTTGAGGAGAGCATTGATCTTCACGCAGTCTACAGTTCCTTTCACCTCTTGCGTATACATCATTACAAGCTTCTATTATGGAGTCTACCTTTAGAGCCAAGTCATCTTCCCCACCTATGGTAGTCAGTAAAACAAAAACCCAAGTATAGATCAGCTACACTCGCTGCAAAGGAGCCCTACCTCTAAAGATGTGGGTGGAATAAGCTACAGCCCTTGCAATTCCAAGTCTTGTCTTTACCAATCAATATACAAATGAGAAAACACAACAGTGATTCATCATGTGGCCCAAAGTGTGCTAAGCTTGAAGTTCAAACAAGGAACACACTTTTGAAACTTTTTAAGTGGTTATGAACAATGTAATACATAAGAAGACAAGGTTTTTGCAATCTCCTTAATTGGCGTGGCCTATGTCTCAACAACTTTAAATTTGATGATATGTTTTTTGAAGGGGTCTATAAATTATAGTCTATATCATAATTTGAGGCCAGTTGAAAGTTCACTATTTTGGCATCAGCTTCAGCTATCTGTTTAATAAGTAGGAGGAGCAAGGCAGTTAACATATTGGGTATATGCAGTTGTTCCATGAGCTGCCATGATTTTAAAATTTTGTTTTTAACGAAAGTTATACACAGATGAAGTTAATTGTGTTATGGTATTTCTTTACATCATCAATGTACAAATGTCGCTGAAAAGGTATGTACACTATCACAAATTAAAATTATATCAAGCATAAAAAAGGTCGTACCCAGTGCACAAGGCTCCCGCTTTACGCAGGGTCTGGGAGAGGTGAATGTCGGCTAGCCTTACCCCCATTTATGGAGAGGCTGCTCCCAAGTCTCGAACCCGAGACCTACCGCTTATGGGCGAAGGCACTTGCCATCGCACCAAGTGCGACCTCTAAAATTATATCAAGCATAAATTAAAAAAAATTAAATTAAATTTAAGATGTAATGATTGGATTTTCTCGTACACAAAATAGTACATTTTAGTGTGCAAAATAGAAAGTGAAAGAAATGATCAGGCTGAAAGGGTGAGGGAAAGAAAAAACATATAAATAAAATAATTAAAAATTGGAACTATTACTCCAAAAATCTTATTGTGCATTCTAAATTTTTTATATTTAGAAATAAAAATACACTTGTGAGGAGTGCACAACGGGATTTTTGGAGTGCTAATAACAATTCCCTTAAAAAACTTACAATAGAATAATACCATATAAAATTCTCCGGATTTTTTTATCACACTGAGCAATCTCATCCTCTATATTGCGCTGCTGAAGAGACTGCATGGACAAGCAAATGAATCGAAATAGAAAAAAGACTTACTTTAGATCAAGGTATAACTAGTAAAGTAAATATGCTACAACATAAGACCAATGGAACGCAAGACAACATTTGATAGGTCCATGAAGCAAGTCTCTTATATATTTGACCAACAACAACAACAAAGCCTTATCCCATGGGGTCGGCCTCTTATATATTTGACCAAATCAATTTATTGAGGAACTGATGTACAACATTGAACTTCGAAGGATGTAAATTTCAAACAAGGGAAAATAATTTTCACACTCCCCTTCTGTCTTCTCGGACTTTCCCGCTTGTTTTTGTGCCCTGATTCACTGTTGATTTATTCAATCATGTATCTAGAAACAGGAGGGGTAGTATAAAGCAGATAAAGAGGGAGTGCAGAAATCATTTCATGCAAACAAAATTCATTCATATTTGGTAGATGTGACTGGAATGTAGTAACTTCAGTGGTGCCAAACCACTAATGCACTTCTGCTGAGGCTACTGCCAACAATCTTTATCAGAGAAGACAAAAGTCCACTGGACGTTGAAATAATTTGTTCAACAATCTTCACATGCACATTCCCAACAATCTATGGATGACTAATTGACATACAGAGTTATATGCGTATGTGTATGATTATTCAGAAGGAACTCGTCCTAATAGATCAAGAGGATAAAGTGATTACAAACGGAACAAAAAAAAATTATTACCAGATCATCCCTCCTTTTCATAAGAACTCCCAATGCAGTTTGTGACAAGATGTTTCCTTTTGAAGCTATAGCAACCTGTAGTTTGTGAAGATCTTGAGAACCAGATTGACAGGTGACAAGGGCATGACCACTTATACCATTTTGATCAAACGAGTTAATGGTACCGATCTCCTTTCCAGAAACAAGGTTTTCAACGCAGTCAGGAATGAATGGCCCTGTTTTCGAGTTCACCACCTCAACCTGCCCACCCAACAACGGTAAATAAGACGATACAGAAATAACTTTAAAGCAAAGGCGTGTAATTAGGTATAAACTCTAAAGATTCCAGTCCTGGTGAAACAATAACTCGTTTGACAATCAAACATAGAAGTGTGTTCAAGTACCTTAAAATCTTGCAATATTTTTTCTTTGATCAAATATTTTAAATCTAAGTAAAAGGTTGGTTAAGCACCTGAGGTGTAATAAGTCAAATAAACAAAAACAGGTGACCCCTTTCCGCCCAAGGAATCTACTTGTTTCACATATAAGTGGGGAAACTGAAGATTATTTAATAAATTTTATAACATTTGAGTACTATATTATATATAGAACCCAAGAATATTAAGTTCATGAAAATGTCATCATGTGGACACCCAGTCTATAGTTTGCAAGTTATAATACCCTTACGACAAAATGAATCAAATTTGTAACTGTTCAAATTCACACTTTAATAATTTGTTTTCTGATAATATTTAAAACGCTGGTTTAGAGTTAACTTCAAGTAACTAAAGTGATAGTGAGTTGAGAGAAGTGTCTTTTAATGATTTTGATTTGGAATATAACAATTAACATAATGAAAGAGTAATGTACTACATCCCAATTCTTTTTTAACAAAAGAAAATGTAAGGAATAACTTTGCAGATTTATGAACCTCAAGCTAGTAAGTACCATATCTCCACAACATTAACACCAAATTAAAATTTCATTCCAAGTAGGACTATATAATAGAACTCAATGGGAAGTAGTTAACATATAAGGTGTAAAAACAAAAAAAAAATGTTGAACAATGCTGGAGTTGAAGGGGGTTAAGAACTCCAACCGTACCTTAGCATTATTTGCTGAGCCATGTAATTCACTTTTGGTAGAGGATGTCCTCTTTCCTTGGTGGTTGACAACTTGAATGGTGCTTGAAGTGTTCTTACAGTGTTGTCCATTCTGTGAGGGGACCATGGAAGGGTCATCCATCACAACTTTCTGAGGTTCATTGAGAGCATTAGCCAAACTTGTCTTGCAGCATCCAGCAGCATCTTTCTGCTTCCTTAGTTGAGGTTTATATCTAATTGTTTTATTTTCAAGATTCTCCACATGGTGATCGATAAAATGAGTGGTGCTTGAAATCTTCTTGCAGCTTTGATCATTCTGCGGTGGGACCATGAAAGTGTCACCCGCCTCCATTTTCTGAGGCCCATTGAAGGCTTCAACCAAACTCGTCTTGGAACATCCAGTTGTATCGTTTTCCTTCAATGATTGGGGATTAGGTTTAGAAACACTTGAGTTGTCTTCAAGATTCTCTATCAAGACATCATTTACAGGAGATTTGTCTTGGCTTTTATGAAGTTCTTGCTTGCTAGGTTTTCCAATCCTTTCGCGGCTGTTTAAAATTATATTTCCATCCCCTAGGGTTGAATCTTGCAAACCATTTGAGAATTCTCTCCTACCGCGGAGAAAAAACACGTCAGGCAAATAAAGGACAATTTGAAGAATTAATGTTCTGTAGTCTCTAAATCAAATACGAAAGTCCATACAACCGTTAGTTTCATCACTAATCGCCATCGTGTGTTTGGATAAGGTTACCCAACAAAGAAGCACTAATGTTTGCTTGTTTCTATGCCTATAACCAAAAAAAAATTATAAAACAAGGACACAGGAGGCTAAAAGTTCACAAACTTAAGAATAGACAATCCAAACGTGAGAAGGACTGCAAGCTAACACTAATGTACCAATGCATCCCATACCAACAGGTTGCATTAGTTTGTGTTGTGTGTCAGTGATGTACCTAAGTTACGTGGTACCCTGTCAAGGCTGAGTAACTAAGACCTAAAAAATTGTTTTGAAACCCGCATTCCTAATAATGTGCCTTGTATATGGGGTAGGGCAAGGGTAAATCCTCAAAAGTATATATATAAAAAAGAATACAAGGAAGAATATTATTATGATTCCATGCATCTTAGTGTCCCGAACTCTGATACCAAAACACACTGATATTTTGTTTGAAATCAGAGTAATTCCTCTTGATTATGTTATTCTCCAAATTGGAGGACATAAATAGCAATACAAACTATCTAGATCAAGTATAAAACCAAATACAATAAGTTAAATATGACTGCTACGAATATACTGCCTACAATCTACATTTACTCTTTAGAATCAGCTCTATCAATTACGATATTTCTTGTCTGATCTTCAGTCAAGATTTCTGCTTCAATTATTATCAGCCAACATATTAGTTGGACAAAAGTAAACCACAGACAAATATACTTTATCCTGAAGAATGTCTCTTTAAAGCATATGAGAAAAAATTTCTTAATTATTAAACGACATGTACAAGGATTATAAGTAGTTTGAGCATTGAATCTTCAATTAAATGTTCAGAATGCAAATGAAAAAAATATCAAAAACACACAAAAACTACTATGCCCAACTGAATGTGTTTCTAGTTGATTATATATCAAAAATAAATAAAGCTACGAAATATATGAAGATAAAATACACACCTGGGATACCAGTCTAACAAAGTCCCAGCATAAGGAAGCACATGGTAGTACTCAACAACTGGCGTAACTGCCCAGCTGCTGAAACTCTTTCGGATCATAGGACCCTGCAGACTACTCATTATCAAAGACATCATGTTAGCATTAAAAAGGCCACAGTGGATAGCAGTCAATTCATATAATAAATGATTACTGTTAAGCACTCAAATACAAATCCTAGTATCTACAAACCCGACCCATTTCCTGAATGCTTATAAGGATCTATAATTTTCTGCAGTAAACTCATCGTATAGGGTGGTTGCTTCCACCATTAAGTGAAAAGTATATAATAACCGCTCAATTATCTAGTTAACAGAGTAAAATATTCCATATAAACACCTCTAATTATTATTTCTATCCAGTCCATACTTGCTAAAATGAGTACCCCCAATAAGCTCAAATTACATTGAAGCTCACAGATGTAATGTTCCCAAATTTAGATTATGTTGCTTTCATCTGTGTATTTAAATCTTTTTCACCTTACGAGAAACAAAGTATTAACAACATATCTGTTTTTATTCATACTTTTGTCTTCAAGCAACAGAGTTTGCCGAAATGCTTGCAATTTTATGTATCTGTAAAGCATATTGTTTCACAGAAACATAGTGAAAAGCTTGTAAGGTATTTTTTTTTTTTTTTTAAATAAAGGCGTTGTGATACATCAAAAACTTCTGATAGCTACCTACAAGCAAATAAGAGACATAGAACGCCAACAGATTACTGATAAACTGCTGAAACTAGTACATGTACCATCCAATACAACGCATTTGCTTTGGAATTAAAAAAGCTAATGATTAAAACACAATTCTAATGCACCCTTAATCCACTCTCCAAAAACCGCTGATGACATATTTTACACCGTAACCTCTCAAAGCACCCAAAAAACCAATAAATAATACAAAATACAGAAAGGTGTTTCTAGAACCATACCTGTCAATAACATCTTTAATAGGAACTGGAATAATACCCTCACTGACAGTTTTGGTGCACTGAATTATAAAGAAGCAAGCAGCCGCCTTTTCGCTAGTCACAGAAAATACAACTTGGCGCTCCAAAACCAGCAGATCAGTTTGACTAATACCTATTCCATTTAAAAGAATCATATTTGTCAGCTAATCTGTTAGACAATTGGAAGAAATGGTCTTAAAAACAAGGATCTGGATACTTAGGGGCAGCAAGTTACACTAATTAAATTTGTAATGTATGCACCTTGAAAAAGGTTTTCAAGTTGAGCACTAGATTGTCTCCTTGGGAAATTTTGTCAAAATATGTCAAGAACGTTCCTTATTTTGTAATTATTCTTGACTGGGGGGAGCTTTATAGTTTGCACTTTATTGGCTTTGGTCTTTTGGTGGTTGCTTCAGTTGTATGATGGACTTCTTGTTCATTCTGCTTGTAGTTTCTTCTTTTTAGTCTAATAACATTATAGTTCTTATATAAACAAAAAGGGTTTTCAGGGTTTTCAAGTTTGTTTACATAAGATTTCAAATTAAATGAATAAATAATCTCCGTGGAGGCTGAACTATTCCTCAAATTTTTATATTTATAGCTAATATACATAGAATCTTCCAATAAGCAACAATGCCCTCTAGTAGTTTTACATCCTCTTTTTTCAGGTCAAGGATAGTTGACTTTGTGATAAACCACAACAGTGTAATTCTATATAGAAACCATACTCCCCCGATATATTTTAGGACCAACAAAGCCTAAGCATAACCAAGCTAGGCTATCATCACAAATGGTTTTGATGAGCTGTTGTAACAGCACCAAAAGATTAATGATGTAGAGAAGACCACACAATTAGCAACATTGAGTATCAGTGACAGCTAGTGAAACTCTGAAATGATATTATACAGAATGTTATGAGAAATATGCATTGCTAAAGCAAGGCAAACACAACTTTATATAATGTTGATCCACATCTAACGGTGGTTACCCCTATTAATTTTTTTCATTATCGTGATAATGTGCATAGGGAATCCTTATTCAAAAACAATTAGATTCATTTCATTGAAGTGGGCTAAGATGGTTCAAATGTATCACATCAAGCATCATATATCATATACAATAGTTTATCAGAATCTTGATGCACCTTTAGATTCTGCAATAGGAGTTATGTACTGATTATTAATCCTTTCGAAAGTTAAAAAAAAAAAAAACACCTGCTTCAGATTCAACTTCCTATTGTTTTCTAAATGTTTTCTTTGCACAGATCAGTAAATGTTTACCTCAGCAATTGGATACAGAAGGGTAGAGGGCTTCCATGAGCTTCACTTATTTACAAGGGTACTACATAAGGAATTTGCATACCTGTAGCTTCACTAATTGCTGAATATGCAAGTTTTCGGAGAATAGGTTCATCAGTTGTTGATTCTCTTCTTGAAGGTTTTCCAATAACTCTTGTTTTTGTGTACATGTTTTTCCACCGCTTTATCTTCCGGACTGTGGACTGAGACATCTACATCTTTTTCAATCACTGACCAAACCCCCTGGGTAATGGAATTGAATAGCAAAAAGCAGTTCTCCTTCTTGGAGTCAACTAAAAGAACTGTAACTTTGGAAATTGGCCATCCCTCTGTGTTTGGAACATCCTTTAATGCATCTAAACTTACAGATATACTGCATGCATCCACAATTGCTTTTTCCGTCACTGAAAGTTGTTTCTCCAGGTCATCCAATTTAGTGTCGTTGGGGCTTTGCATGAATTTCATATGAACCATCAAGGCTGGTTTCAGAAACAAAACCAACTTGCAAAAGGAATCAAAATTCAAATCTTCTAGCTTTGGACATTGCTTTCTGTGGTAGTAGTTGTATAGTAACACAACGGCATGAACCTATGGGAAAAACATTTTCAGAGGCAAAGTAAGTAGTTAAAAGATTGTATAATTGCAGGTGCAAGTAATTTACTCAATTCTTTGTATGGAGATTTGATGTTTGGCCAAATTATTGTACATCCCCGGCTCCTAGAACTCAAGACCAACTCATTCGTTAAATAGTTAAAGGTGACTCCAGTCTTTTCATGTGCTTCCATCCAAATATGATCTGAACTATTATCTACTCCATCAAATACGATAACAGAAGCATACATTTACTGAATGATAGTAAATTTCCCATAGAATACAAAATGATCGAAAACCATATATAGCACATTTTATTATTTGGATATTGTCATTTATGAACCCTTAATATTGTATGACCTATATGGAAGTTTTATAACAGTTAGAGAAATATTCCTAATATAGATATATATGTTTGGTCTCATATTGAGATGAGCAATTACAGCCATATTCGCGTTTCTTTTAATAGTTTTCAAGACATTTCTATGGTAATAAATGGAGACTATTAAAGAAAGAGTCACAAAAAATTATGTAGCCGTGGATAAAAAGTCTACCATCTAAACAAATGTCCAAGATATTAACTCTACTCAGCGGGCAAAGTATGAGAAGAATCCTAGACAGATATTTTAATCAACAAAACTTTAACACAAATAAAAGATAACATTGTTTCATTAATTAAACAAGCATGCGTTATGAGATGAAGTAAGAACAAAACCTGTTTTGCAACTGATTCTTGTTGAGATAACGATGGTGTATTGCGCATAGAAGATTTAGGTGAAAGTACTGGGTCAACCAAGTATTCCAAAAAAGCCTGAATGGCCTCCTCAGTTGGACATACGTTCATATCATCCATGGCTTGAAGAAATCTTTATGATCACCACTTGCCCTTAGGTTTTTAACTGTGTACTGAAAAAACAGAAAAACATAAAACCATGTGACAGACAAGCTCTATGAAAGAATGTCCACCTCTATGTATATGCTCATGCATATTTATCGATACAGATATTTAACAACCAAGCAGTATAAAACTTGTGCCAAAATGCAGATATATGCAGAAAACTAACAGATACAGTTTTACAAATGACATCTGTTTTGGAGATAAATGTCTGCCACTAATGAGCTCATCACCTAGAAATATATCATAAACTCAGTCTTCTCATAAAATGCCAGGCAGAAACACAAACAGAAAACCAAATACATATAATTCCTTGGGACCAAAGGAAACTTTCAAAGTTATCAAATTCACGGCTATACCAGAACACATCAGGTTTACATTGGAAATCTCCACCTGCACCGAGTTGCACATACGCAACAGGCATGGATACTCAAGGAATTTCCAATAAAAGCTCCAAAAATTAAAGTTTCTCTTTTTCTCCCTCATATATATGTATTAAGTATAGAGTCTCATCTCTTCCCACAAGCAACCTCTACAATTCGTACTACATTGCTTCTCCAAAACGTATAGATGTTAAAAATTCACAAAAACAACCATAGCAAACACTACAAAACACACTAATATAACTTCCCATAAAAGCTTTAAATACCGAAAAAGTAAAAATGTCTAAGTGCTGTTTGATAACCATTTTATTTTCAGTTTTCAATTTTTTTTTTAATTTTTTTAAAAACATAAAAAAGAAAACTTGTCTGGTAACTACTTTCGTTTTTCAAAAATAACAAAGAAAGCTACTTTTTCGAGTTTTAAAAATTTGGCTTTCGGTCTAAACCCTAAAAGCTAAAAACAAATGGTTATCAAACTACCCGAAATTAAACAGTTTTTTTTTTTAATATGAACTACAGAGAAGGATAACACGAGAAGGTTAAAACAAAATCTTGATAAATTCTGATCAGGCCAAAAATACCACTAACCAAAACGAAAAAAAAAAAAAAAAAAAAAACTGATCAACATATATACAGATATATACATACATACATGTACGTATACAGATGAAATACGTCTACATTATATGTGTGTGTTTTTATACAATTACAAACCGTATGCGAGAAGTGTATGTTACACTGTGCAAAGGGGCCAAATGAACAGGGAAAATGATGAGGAGTAAAAAAGAAATAAGCTTTTTACAAGAGTTTTTACCAGTTGGCAGGTAAAGAAGGTAACTTAGGTTGTCTGAAATGTGAGCACGGGATTTGCAGAGGACAACAGACAGCGCCGATGTCCGAGGAGAAATGGAAGATCAGTCCTCCTCCACCGACATTGTGAATTTTCTTCACCTTTTTCTTGGGACCGCGTAAGTTTTTCCTCGGGAATCGCGAGGGTTTTACGTTTATATACTTCTTGGGAAATGTTACGCTCCTTCTCGTACTTTGATCTTGTCTTTTAATCTTCTACATTCCTCTCCACGTGTCATTTCAGTATTACAACAAAATTTGATTTTTCAATTATATGCTGAAAAACAACACCATAAATACAATATGTTACATCAAATGTTATTATCACATCCCAGCCCGGGCCCTCACCACATTCCGGGCTCAACTCCACCGGAGCACGATTGTTCGCTTTGGGCCTCGATCATGCCCTCACGATTTTGTTTTTTGGAACTCACACTAGAACTTCCAAGTGGATCATCCATCATGGGATTGCTCTCGAGTGAACTCGCTTAACTTCGAAGTTCCGATGGAACTCGAAGCTAGTAAGCTTCCAAAAGGCATCATGCTAGGTAGAGATGAGAATATACATATAAGGCTTAAAGGATCCACATCCCTGGACAATGTGGGATATAACAATCCACCCCCTTAGAGGCCCAACGTCCTCGTTGACACACTTCAGACCAGAGATTGGCTTTGATACCAAATTGTCACATCCCGGCCCGGTCTCGACCACTTCCCAGCCTCGACTCCACCGGAGCACGATATTATCCGCTTTGGGCCCCGACCACGCCCTCACTGTTTTGTTTCTAGGAACTCACACGAGAACTTCCCAGTGGGTCACCCATTATGGGATTGCTCTCGCACGAACTCGCTTAACTTCGAAATTCCTATAGAACCCGAAACCAATGAGCTCCCAAAAGGCCTCGTGCTAGGTAGAGATGAGAATATACATATAAGGCTTAGAAGATCCACACCTCTGGACGATGTGGGATGTAACAGTTATAATACTAGTGGTTGTATATTTGAAAAAATAAATTTCTAACTAATTGTATTGTAACACTTGTGTACCGTGCCATATATTCTACATACTAAAAATTTCTCCTAAAACCGGTAGATTGCATTAGTGATAAGTGTGCGCCACAAATTAATTACATTACTACAAACAATGTTCTAACCATCGCATCAATCCACCATTTGCAATTTACGTCCTAATGATTTAAGTAACTTTTTCCCATCTAGTAATAAACACTTGTGTTAATGCTCAAAACTTATTGGTTAATAAATTAAAGCAATAAACATTTGTGCTCATTGGTCGACAAACTGTTATCGCTCAAAACTTACAAGTTAACAAATTAAAGTAATAAATGTGCTCCTTGGTTGGCTAGGTTTAGTAACGGTTGGCTGTTGAGCTCAGGCATGTCCTCTTTTAAGCCCCTTATGAGTTAGGCCTTATAGCAGTTTCAGTGTGTAAAAGGCTCCTAAGAGCAAGTCCACCGGCAAGAAGAGAGCCCGGCACTCAGCCAAAAAACAAGGCTGGCACTCAGCCAATCCTCTCCACCCCGTGTTCTTGCCTGACACCCAGCCCAAGCTGGTCTCCAGACCAGCCCAAAATTGACAGAGCAATGGACTGGCCCGTATGACGCCAGCATGACATCAGTCACCATTTTTTTTCCTTTCGTTTTTCCGCGCCAGGTCAGGTCAAGGGGGAAGACCCGACTGTATTTCTTCTCCACCAAACGACTCCCCACGGGGGAAGACGACGCCAACCCCATCGTCGTCGACGACAAGCTCTGCAGAGCTGGCACCAAGATTTAATCTTTTGGTTTTGCAGGAGTTGGGTCTGAGCTTGTTGATGATAGCAGAGGAGGATGGGAAGAGTTGGAAGATGGGAGGGAAATGCAGGGGTGTGCAACGGTGAAGTTGAGAAATAAAGTGCAAGAGTGCAGGTGTGCAGCAGTGAAGTTGAGAAATTGAGAAAGGAAGTGCAGGGGTGGAGCGATGAAATTGAAAACATTTTAATTTTTTTTATTTCTACGAAGTCAGAAATTAAATATAAAATTATTAAAAAAATATTATTTTATAATAAATAATAATAATATTTTAATAAAATGGACTAGGCTATTTTTTGTTAGGAGTGGAGATGCTTTGATCTATTACTGTTCACTAGGGTCTATTACTGTTTACTTGAGTTGATAAATGCGCTGGGTGCCGGTACAAAGTCCTTAGGGGTGAACTTGCTCTAATGACAATAGGTAATTCAATTCCCTCAAGTGAATAGTACTTGTCTTTAATGAATAATAATTTTCTCTTTCATCGCCGCTCTTGAATTGAATAGCCTAGGCAATTCGTACTAAAATATTAGAATTTTTTATTTTATAAAATAATAAAAAATAATTTTATTTGTAATTTAGGATATGATTTTTAACCGATCTCATCACGCCACGTGTTATTATTCGAAAGTACAATTTTTTATGATAGATTTTGATAAGATTTTTATCCAATTCTGTTGCTCCACGTGTCGGTACCTGTTTAGGATCGTTGACGATAGATTTCCGATAAGATTTTTAACCAATCTCGTCATGTCATGTGTTACTATCTATTTAGAATCCTTGAGGATATATTTCAATAAGATTTTTGGCGAATCACGATGTGCCACATGGCATTATCTACAACCTAATTCTTTCTTCTTCTTTTTTCCTCCATCCTAAGAAATCACACACAAAAATCAAAATATCTCAAAATCTCTATCATTCTTCATGGTTTATAAATCTTGAGTTCTGACAATAACCTCTTCAAGGATCTTGTGGGAAATCAATGAGTAGCTTGAATTCAATCATTGATCAATTTGAACCTACATCATTAGCCTTTTTTTTTTTTTGCAAACAAAAGTATATGAAAACTTTGAGAGAAATATTAGAATGTGGTTGAAAGTATTTGAAAATATGGAAATGTGGTATAAGATCGAAGATAATGGTAAGGTATTTTTTTTTTTGAATTTTTTTTTTAGATTTTTAATTAATTTTTTAATTTTTATTAACTTAATTAATATGGACTGTTGGATTAAAAAATAAATTGAAATCCAACAGTCCAGATCATGACACGTGGCCTAATGGTAGAATATCTGAATTTTTTTTAAATAATAATTTATAGCTGAAAAACATGGACCGTTGATCTGGAAATCAAACAATCCAAATTGTGCCATGTCATCTAGCCGTTGGGGGAGGTTTGAATTTTTTATTTTTTATTTTTCCGTTGGAAATCAAACAGTCCAACAACGGCTACTGAGTAGGTTGCCACACAGGCCCAATTGCCTGAAATGTTGTTGGAGATGTGCCCCCCACAAGCGCGTGTTGTGCATGTGCCTGACCAAATTTTTTTTATAATATGGCTGACATCAGTCTTGCATCACTCCCCCCTCAAGCGTTCAGCCCTTGGACTTGCACCTAACTTCTCCGATGGGCTCCCCCTCAGCCCAATTGCCTCGAATGGGTTGACTTCACTTTGGCAGGCAATTGGATTGGTTTTGTTGCCAATCCACGTGGCTATTGCCCACTGTGGAGTTGCTTTTAGGCTTTGCATTCTCTTGTTGGGCTTCCTGGTTTCTTTTATTGGCCAGCCTCATTGTTTGGGCTTTAAAGTGCTCAGCGTTAACAACTATGATCCAATGATAGTCATCTTCAATTATAGATGAGAAGTCTTAATCGTAAATGACGACTTCAATACTAATTTGTTTTCCGACCCCTTAAGCTGCATTTGGGTTATAATGGATATTTTCACTCATCAATGAGGACATACTTGTGTAAAAGTGAATACCAAGGAAGTTAGAAGGCTTTATATTATAGGCCAGAAAATCATTTCTCAAGCATGAACTTGCAAAGCATGTGAATTTTTCATTCTCAAGCCCCCTATGGTATCACAACTTTGATATCATAGCATGGACTACTATTTAGAGGTGGATAAGACATTTTAATATTGTTTTTGTTTGGATTCATAAACGTATATATAAATTTAGAATTTTCTGGTAAAAGAAAAAAACTTAGAATTTGAGACCTCTAATTCCTAAGTTAAATTCCATATAAATAGGTGTCATTTCCCAATTTATATGATTGAGAATTTAAAAATAACAAGTTCCGTATTAGTAAAAAATATAATTGCATAAAGAAAAAAAAAGAGTACTTTTTACTAGTAGGGAATCGGGAGTATGAATGGTCCCTGAACTTTACAATGTGTTGCACACATTATTAATGGAAAATTGAAAGTTCTTAAAATACCCCTAAATTTAACGACAAAATCTTAGTGAAATGACCAATAGTTCAACACATTGTTAAGTTCGAGAACTAAAGAAACTAATATGAGTGTTCATAAACAAAATTAAACTATTGGTAACTTTTAAAGGCCATTGCTACAATTAAGCCAATTAGAAAATATCCACCATACCAAAAACTTATATCCGACGTTAACAGCATAAAAAACATAATTGTGCCCGGCAAGAACCTACACTGCGCGAATGTAGCTTCCATATCCACAAGCTGAGGCTTCTTCTCTTCTTGCTTAGCAGCAGCTGCAACAGGGGGTTGCGGCAACAGCAAACTTGCTTGCTTGGAGCCCCTCCGCATTGTTACCCCACAATTAAATCATTGCCCTAAGACAGATGGAGCCAAACAGTTGAAAAATAGCACAGTACCTTGAGATTCTCCTTGACTTCTCCGCTTGTGGGAGATTATACTCGGTGGCAAACGACAATGCCAATACGTTCTTGTAAGCATGGAGGAACATGTACGTAGCTGCAAGGGTGGGGTATGAGACGGCCAAAGCCAGTGAAGTGACCATTGAGCGAGACACCAGAAGCAAACTTCTCCATCAGGTCATCCTCAGTCAAATCAAGCACCTCTCGGCTCAAGACGGAAACCATTGTCATACTTACAGTCCGGACGACAAGACCGTATGAGAATGGCTTGTGTAAGGAGGGCTGCCTCAGAAGAGCTCACTTGGTCACCCTTCTTGATAAGTTCGACAGGGGTAATGATTTCGACGGTGCCCTTGTTAATTTTAGTGGGGATGTTGAGCACCTGAAATGTGAAACGTGCCAAGTCAGAACTCCTGTAAAATGTGACACGGGCATCTGCCGTGAAAGTGGTGAAATGTGCATCTACCGTACGTGAACGGATATTATCACACACCTGGAAGAAAGAGGTCTGAGATGGGCCGAGATCAATTGGAGCAACCAAACCAACACGAGCAGGGGCTCCAACCTATTCAGTTCAAACCAAAATCAAGCTAGAAATTATATATATATATGTGTGGTAAAACATATAAAAAAAAATTATTGGAAAACTAACAAAAAATTATCATGAGGGATACTTATTAAGCCCACAACCAAGCACGAGCAGCTGCATTATTTCAAGGCAAATATGTTAGCAACAAAACCATGTAAAATAAGAAAACTCTATACATAATCATCCAAGTTTAAAAAAGGTTTCCTTTTGTTAAGATATCTGTCGTAAGCTATATTATCATGATTGTACAAGCCTTTGTCAAAATCTCCAAAACCATCATTGTAGTCTTCATTGTACGATGCATCATCACTGTTATACTCTCTACTGTAACCAAAATCATCGTCGTTAGAGTATTCTTCGATGTCAGCCATGTTGCAAAACAAAATTACGGCGAATGACCTTCAAATGGACAAACCCTAAACGAGATGGCAGAAAAAAGGTGGGAACTCGATTTGTGAAGAGAAAGATGGTCAAAAGAGCATGGTTACGGAGACAAGGAAGCACAAAACGCACAATGAAATCTTGAGAAGTTGGCGTCAAAGGTGGGAACTCGATTTGAAGATGAACACGCTATCAAGAACCTGTGAAGTTGATGATAGAAAAAAAAAAGAATGCAGGATGCCATGCATATAGATATCTCGTTTGAAAAATAATAATAATAATCAATAGTATAAGATAATTCCTTGAACTTAATGTATGGTCTAAGATAATCTTTAACGTTTACGGTTAAGATAATTCCTTGAACTTAATCAATAGTCTAAGATAATAAATTTTTTAATTATTTAACAATCAAGATCATTCGTTGAACTTAATCAATAGTCTAAGATAAAATACTGTATTAAAGGATACCACTCATTTTACCTAGAATTGGCGAACCTTAGTATCCGGAGCCTAAAGATCAATTCATCTGGGCCGCTGATTGGTGTGTAAAAGAAATCAAAGCAATTGGTTTTGTGTGGTGGGCCAGGAAAATGAGTTAATGAGAACCGTTAGATTGAATTTGTAAGGCCCAAATGAATTGATCCCTAGGCTTCGGACATTAAGGTCCGGAACGGATCCAATTCCATTTTACCTATCACGTAGCCTTTTTAATGTCCAGTCATCGGATCAAATAAATTGAAAAAATTAATAGATAAAAATAAATAAAAGTGTGTGAGTGAGAACTAAAAATAGGTGTATGAATAACGGTTTTTTATTTTTTTTATTTTTTAAGGTAAAATAGTGGTTCTCATTTTTTATTAGGGGTGTGTCTCCACACACCCCTTTTTACTTTTCACACACCCTTTGTTAATTTATGTCCCTTGATATTCTTCAATTCATCTGATCCGACGGCTGAAAACTAAAAAATCGTGGGAGATCACACCCCTTTTTATTAAGGTATATAGGATTTTCTTCATGGGAAGTGTGTCCTTCCAAAAATACTTTACCAAGTTAAAAAAATGCTACATGTCCGTGTGAGAAGCCCCTCCACCCTCGGCTTTGCAACCGCTCGAATCCAATTCAACAGAATGTCCAAAACGAGATTCTCTGTCAAACCCATTCAATCCAAAACAGAGATACCCACTTCCGACCCAGACCCAAACCCAGGTCACTCCTCAAACTCTCTCTCTGTCCTCCTCTGTTACTTTGATTAATTTTTTTTTTAAATATTAATACCATAATAATACAATGCTTGTTCCAATTTCATATGTTTTTGTTCTAATGTTGGATTTTTTTTTTGGAAATTTCAGGCTCTGAAAACGGTTCAGCAGCAGAGCTTCGTGTTTTTTCGAGGAGAAAGAGAGTGAAAAGGACAGAAGAAGTTCAAAAGTTACAGCTTGAAGCAAAACCCATTCCCCAGAAAGTGAGAATTTAATTTCAGTCATTCGAAATATGGGGTTTTTATTTTTCCCTTAATTGTTTTCTAATTAAGGAATTTATCATTTGGAGTTGTTTCAGCTTTGATATAATTTGTTGTGCAATTTGAGCTAGATTTTGTGTTCGTAATTGTTCAGGTGTATATTCAAAACTGGAAAAGTTGGTATTTTTGGGATGTACATTTTCAAATTTTCCATTTTTAAGTGCATTTCTTGTGTTTGGAGATGTGTTTACTTTTGAATTCCAACTTCTAAGTCTAAGTATCGGCAAGTCCCTTTTCAATTGGTACTCCGGTTTGAATTTCATTCGATTGATTTGTTTCGCCCTTTTTTCATTTCAAGAGCTAACCAGTTTTACATACTATAATCACAAGTTCATTTTAGAAAGAAATTTGGGCTTGTTTGGAAGTTCTTTTAAAAGGCTGAAAGCGCTTTTGGTGAAAATGCTTTTGGAACTAATCCTTAGTAAAATGGAAGTGAATCCTGGAAAAACACTTTATCGCTTCATGCAGGAAACACGTAACTGGTGCTTCTTTTGCAGGAAGCAATTTAAGTGCTTCTGAAACCTAAAAACATTTTCTCTAAAGCGCGTTCAGTCATTTTAAAAGCAGTTCCAAACAAGCCCTTAATTATTTGTATAATTTATTTGTTACTTGAGTCTCTAACCTTCGTACCATATCTTTCATGCTGAATTCAGTAAGACCACATGGAACTAGCAGTTACATGAATAAATACATTCCCCTCTCCAGGTTCTTTCCCTCATTTTCTCCCGCTCTCTTCGTTTACAGAAGGGTTCATATCATTTGCAAGTAGCAACATTTTGTTTTGTCTGGTATTCAGATCCCAAAAAGGAAGCCTCACTTTATATTAGCAAGGTTAAACTTTTAACGCTAGGATACACTGAATTATTACCTTTTGTTACATTGAGCAGTGAAAGTAATCGAGTTATTATGAAAAATAGTATGTGAATTAATGCCCATGTTACTGGGTAATGGTTACATCTTGCGTCTAGTTGGACTTTAAAAACATAGCTCCCATTTCTTACTTCCAAAAACTCATGCGCAACTCGACGAAAGCCATACCCAACTGCTGAAGGTTGAGTAGCATTTATTGCATCAGTAATGTATGCAAACTTGAAGCTCAACCATTCGTATTCGTAAAATCTTGCACAGTTTTAACAGAGGAACTATTCTATGTATTATGATCAGTTCCTTCCCTGCAGCTGGCTGTCCTACCTGATATTGAAGAATTCGCATACAAAAAAGTGAATACACCTACCAATTCAAGTAAGTACATCTTTTGACAACACGTGATTAGATGTTTTCGGCTTCCTGGTGAAATGAGCTCTTGCTTGCAGATGTCAAATTGAAGAAAGTTATGAACTATGAAGTACATTCTGTTCCAGTGGATATATTATTAGAAAAAATCATTTGCGATTTGAAATTGTACCATAGCTATAAAATGTTATTGTTTTGCGAGCACTCTTCATGCATTTATCATTTTAAAATGATACATTGAGTGTTCTGCTTATCGCAGAGTGCTATTTTGTTTCTTGAACATTTCATTTCTTCTTTTGTTGGGGCTAGGACAAGACTTGTCTTGATGAAGTGTGAAAATGAATATATATATATATATATATATATATATATATATATATATATATATATAACAGAATAGTGTCGCTACAGTTTAGACTGAGGCCACCAATAAGTTTACCCTCATAAATTATCATGATTCTCCTCACAAATTGTCACGATGCCCCAATAGGTTTACAACAACAACAACAACAACAAAGCCTTTTCCCACTAAGTGGGGTCGGCTATATGAATCCTAGAATGCCATTGCGCTCGGTTTTGTGTCATGTCCTCCGTTAGATCCAAGTACTCTAAGTCTTTTCTTAGAGTCTCTTCCAAAGTTTTCCTAGGTCTTCCTCTACCCCTTCGGCCCTGAACCTCTGTCCCGTAGTCACATCTTCGAACCGGAGCGTCATTCGGCCTTCTTTGCACATGTCCAAATCACCGGAGCCGATTTTCTCTCATCTTTCCTACAATTTCGGCTACTCCTACTTTACCTCGGATATCCTCATTCCCAATCTTATCCTTTCTCGTGTGCCCACACAACCCACGAAGCATCCTCATCTCCGCTACACCCATTTTGTGTACGTGTTGATGCTTCACCGCCCAACATTCTGTGCCATACAACATCGCTGGCCTTATTGCCGTCCTATAAAATTTTCCCTTGAGCTTCAGTGGCCTACGACGGTCTCACAACACGCCGGATGCATTCTTACACTTCATCCATCCAGCTCGTATTCTATGGTTGAGATCTCCATCTAATTCTCCGTTCTCTTGCAAGATAGATCCTAGGTAGCGAAAACGGTCGCTTTTTGTGATCTTCGCTAGATTGCTCCGGTCATTAGTGTGGATAAGTATATAAATGGATAGAGATAGGAAAGCAAACACAAGATGTACGTGGTTCACCTAGATTGGCTACGTCCACGGAATAGAAGAGTTCTCATTAATTGTGAAGGGTTTACACAAGTACATAGGTTCAAGCTCTCCTTTAGTGAGTACAAGTGAATGATTTAGTACAAATGACATTAGGAAATATTGTGAGAGAATGATCTCGTAATCACGAAACTTCTAAGTATCGGAGTACTTCTAAGTATCGGAGTGTGGTGTCGTCTTGACTTGCCTTATCTGTCTCATAGGTAGATGTGGCATCTTCTCTGGGAGTACTCTTCCTCCATCCAGGGGTGGTATCTTTAACTGGTGGAGATGCACAAGGTAATGTATCAATTTCACTTGAAGCTTACTTGTAGTTTCAGGCTTGGTCAAGCGCGATACAAACCATGTAGTAGGAGTCCTCCAAGTCGCCGAGCTAGGGGGTCTGCTGAAAGAGGTGACAGACAAGGTAAGCAATCAGAGCTCCGACTGATTGTTCACCTTCTCCCCATCTTGCAGCAGCATGAAGGATAAAGAGAAGAAAAATGAGAAGAGATGATATGAGATACTTTTGCTTTTGAAGAAGTAACTTTCCACAGGCTTATTCTTGAACTGAGCTGGAGGGTTTTCTGGTTTCCTCCAGAGTATAAGGCCGGCTGAAGAATTTGAGGGTCAAAACAAGTCCATCAAATCTAGAGTACGTTCCACCCTGCTGATATGGGATACTTTTGCTTTTGACAGAGTAATGGATGTATCGGCACGTGTGCTGTTACGCTTGTCTCCACATGCTTCCTTGTATCCTTCGCACTTGCCCTATCTGTTCCTCAAGCAGATGCGGAATCTTCCCTGGAAACATAAGATGTTGAAGATGAGTACTCGAGAGCAATGCCAGGTAAGTAATCAGGTAAGGGGTTCCAGGCAGTCAGTTCCTGGCTGGAAGCTTGATTCCAAGTGCTGACTGATTGCTCTCTTTCTCCTTGTCTTGCAGGTAAAAACAAGGTCAAAGGAAAAGACAGGGAAAAAGCATGATATGGGATACTCTTGCTTTTAACCCTGATGATATGAGATATTCTTGCTCTAGTATAGCTTGTTTGCAGAGGTATTATCGGGGGGAAAGAAAGCTGAATATTTCGAAAGGCTTCGTTGGGAGTGCCCTCTCAGATATGATGAAGGGTTGAGCATTTTTGCAGGTCTGCCTGTCCGTTGGGGATGGAGGTCGACATATATAGGAGTCTCCCTAACAAGTAGTAATGCTATTCCTTTACCCTGCTTGGTCATAGCACGGTAGTGGGAGCTGCCAGTTTCACATGTTTTAACTCTGTCAGAGCACTTTGAAAAAGTGGTCTGTGGTATCTGGCTCTCGAGATTCGGAGAACGATGCCTCTTCGATTTTTGAGAAAGCAATCATGCTGGGGGTCTGGCTCTCGAGATTCGGAGAGCAGTGTCTTCGATTTTTGAGGAAGTAATCATGTTGGGAGTCTGGCTCTCGAGATTCGGAGGGCGGTGCCTCTTCGATTTTGGAGCAAGCAATCTTGTTGGGAGTGTTGTCTCGAATGTGAGTAAAGGTTAGGCATGTTTGCTAGTCTACCTTGCCACGAAGCACAAAGGTTGACACACAGGGACTTTCCAATTATCCAGCAATGGTACTGTTCCTTTACCCTCTCTTCGATTTTGAGAAAGTAGTCATGTTGGGAGTCTGGCTCTCGAGATTCGGAGGATGGTGCCTCTTCGATTTTGGAGCAAGCAATCTTGTTGGGAGTGTTTTCTCGAATGTGAGTAAAGGTTGGGCATGTTTGCTAGTCTACCTTGCCACGAAGCACAGAGGTTGACAAACAGGGACTTTCCAATTATCCAGCAGTGGTACTGTTCCTTTACCCTTGTGGGTAATAATATGGTAGCTAGACCTTCAAAATTTATGTGTCTAAACTTTGTTAGTGTTGTTTCTTTGCTATTCTTTTACCTTTCTTGGTCAGAGCGATGTAGTGGGAGCTGCAAGCTTCACGTGCTTAACTTTGGCAGAGAACTTTGGCAAAGTTATCTGTGGTACCCATGAGCTATTGTTGCGTGTGGGAAGTGGGTGATTGAACAGTAAGATTCATGTGCTTTCTACTTCACCAGAAGTCTTCGACAGAATGCCCATAATTTCTGCAAAGCTGAGTGTGCGTGTGACAGGTGCTGACAAGGCTAGAAAAGTAGGTGCCGCTTCGATTTCTGAGATCGGCCCTCGTGGTCTCTGAGCAGCCCAGCTTTTGAGAAAGCGAGCGCCTCTTCGATTGATTCGGAGAACGATGCCTCATCGATTTTTGAGAAAGCAATCATGCTGGGGGTCTGGCTCTCGAAGATTCGGGGAGCAGTGTCTCTTCGATTTTTGAGAAAGTAATCATGTTGGGAGTCTGGCTCTCGAGATTCGGAGGGCGGTGCCTCTTCGATTTTGGAGCAAGCAATCTTGTTGAGAGTGTTTTCTCGAATGTGAGTAAAGGTTGGGCATGTTTGCTAGTCTACCTTGCCACGAAGCACAGAGGTTGACACACAGAGACTTTCCAATTATCCAGCAATGGTACTGTTCCTTTACCCTCTCTTCGATTTTTAAGAAAGTAGTCATGTTGGGAGTCTGGCTCTCGAGATTAGGAGGACGGTGCCTCTTCGATTTTGGAGCAAGCAATCCTATTGGGAGTGTTTTCTCGAATATGAGTAAAGGTTGGGCATGTTTGCTAGTCTACCTTGCCACAAAGCACAGAGGTTGACACACAGGGACTTTCCAATTATCCAGCAGTGGTACTGTTCCTTTACCCTTGTGGGTAATAATATGGTAGCTAGACCTTCAAAATTTATGGGTCTAAACTTTGTTAGTGCTGTTTCTTTGCTATTCTTTTACCCTTCTTGGTCAGAGCGATGTAGTGGGAGCTGCAAGCTTCACGTGCTCAACTTTGGCAGAGAACTTTGGCAAAGTTTTATGTGGTACCCATGAGCTATTGTTGCGTGTGGGAAGTGGGTGATTGAACAGTAAGATTCATGTGTTTTCTACTTTCCCAGAAGTCTTCGACAGAATGTCCATAATTTCCGCAAAGCTGAGTGTGCGTGTGACAGGTGCTGACAAGGCTGGAAAAGTAGGTGCCTCTTCGATTTCTGAGATCGGCCCTCGTGGTCTCTGAGGAGCCCAGCTTTTGAGAAAGCGAGCGCCTCTTCGATTTCTGAGATCAGCCTTCGAGGTCTTTGAGCAGACCAACTTTTGAGAAAGCAAACGCCTCTTCGATTTCTGAGATCAACCCTCGTGATCTCTAAGCAGCCCAGCTTTTGAGAAAGCAAACGCCTCTTCGATTTCTGAGCAGGCGCCTCTTCGATTTCTGAAGCTCCGTCGAGTGCAGATTTTTATAGGGGCTGGCATTAAGTTCCAAAGCACACTTGAATCTCCACCAGTAGAAGCTTCATTCTTACACTTCTAAGATCTTGATTTGTCCGACCTCTTCTCTCTTCAACACCTTTGAAAATGTCTGGCCCCTCCGACCGTCGTTTTGACTTGAACCTTGTTGAAGAGGCAGCCCCGCCTTCTCCAGACAACATATGGCGCCCATCCTTCGTCTCCCCTACTGGTCCTCTTACCGTTGGGGATTCCGTGATGAAGAATGATATGACCGCTGCGGTGGTGGCCAGGAACCTTCTCACTCCCAAAGATAACAGACTACTTTCCAAACGGTCTGATGAGTTGGCTGTTAAGGATTCGCTGGCTCTCAGTGTTCAGTGTGCAGGTTCTGTGTCTAATATGGCCCAACGCCTATTTGCTCGAACCCGCCAAGTTGAATCATTGGCGGCTGAAGTGATGAGTCTCAAACAGGAGATTAGAGGGCTCAAGCATGAGAATAAACAGTTGCACCGGCTCGCACATGACTATGCTACAAACATGAAGAGGAAGCTTGACCAGATGAAGGAAACTGATGGTCAGGTTTTACTTGATCATCAGAGATTTGTGGGTTTGTTCCAAAGGCATTTATTGCCTTCGTCTTCTGGGGCTGTACCGCGTAATGAAGCTCCAAATGATCAACCTCTGATGCCTCCTCCTTCTAGGGTTCTGTCCAGTACTGAGGCTCCAAATGATCCCCCTCCGGTGCCTTCTCTTTCTGGGGCTCTACCGACTGCTGAGACTTCTCCTAAGCAACCTGTGTGAAGGCTCCCTCTTGTGTGTTTATTTTGACTCATGTATATGTACATATTTGTAGCTTATCGGGGATATCAATAAATAAGCTTTCCTTCATTTCAACGTATTGTGTTAGATACACCAAAGCCTTCTTCGCTAAGTTCTTTGAATTTTCTTTTGTTGAAGCTTGTATGTTGAAGCTTTCTGAGTGGAGCATGTAGGTTGGGTAGTGTTCTCTTAATTTTCCGAGTAAGGAAAACTTCTCGGTTGGAGACTTGGAAAATCCAAGTCACTGAGTGGGATCGGCTATATGAATCTTAGAACGCCATTGTGCTCGATCCTGTGTCATGTCCTTCGTTAGATCCAAGTACTCTAAGTCTTTTCTTAGAGTCTCTTCCAAAGTTTTCCTAGGTCTTCCTCTACCCCTTCGGCCCTGAACCTCTGTCCCATAGTCGCATCTTCTAATCGGAGCGTCAGTAGGCCTTCTTTGCACATGTCCAAACCACCGTAACCGATTTTCTCTCATCTTTCCTTCAATTTCGGCTACTCCTACTTTACCCCGGATATCCTCATTCCTAATCTTATCCTTTCTCGTGTGCCCACACATCCAACGAAGCATCCTCATCTCCGCTACACCCATTTTATGTACGTGTTGATGTTTCACCGCCCAACATTCTGTGCCATACAGCATCGCCGGCCTTATTGCCGTCCTATAAAATTTTCCCTTGAGCTTCAGTGGCATACGGCGGTCACATAACACACCGGATGCACTCTTCCACTTCATCCATCCAGCTTGTATTCTATGGTTGAGATCTCCATCTAATTCTCCGTTCTTTTGCAAGATAGATCCTAGGTAACGAAAACGGTCGCTCTTTGGTATTTCTTGATCTCCGATCTTCACCCCTAACTCGTTTTGGCTTCCATTTGCACTGAACTTGCACTCCATATATTCTGTCTTTGATCGGCTTAGGCGAAGACCTTTAGATTCCAACACTTCTCTCCAAAGGTTAAGCTTTGCATTTACCCCTTCCTGAGTTTCATCTATCAACACTATATCGTCTGCGAAAAGCATACACCAAGGAATATCATCTTGAATATGTCCTGTTAACTCATCCATTACCAACGCAAAAAGGTAAGGACTTAAGGATGAGCCTTGATGTAATCCTACAGTTATGGGAAAGCTTTCGGTTTGTCCTTCATGAGTTCTTACGGCAGTCTTTGCTCCTTCATACATATCCTTTATAGCTTGGATATATGCTACTCGTACTCCTTTCTTCTCTAAAATCCTCCAAAGAATGTCTCTTGGGACCCTATCATACGCTTTTTCCAAATCTATAAAGACCATGTGTAAATCCTTTTTCCCATCTCTATATCTTTCCATCAATCTTCGTAAGAGATAGATTGCCTCCATGGTTGAGCGCCCTGGCATGAACCCGAATTGGTTGTCCGAAACCCGTGTCTCTTGCCTCAATCTATGCTCAATGACTCTCTCCCAGAGCTTCATTGTATGACTCATTAGCTTAATACCCCTATAGTTCATGCAATTTTGTACGTCGCCCTTATTCTTGTAGATAGGCACCAAAGTGCTCGTTCGCCACTCATTTGGCATCTTCTTCGTTTTCAAAATCCTATTGAAAAGGTCAGTGAGCCATGTTATACCTGTCTCTCCCAAAAGTTTCCACACTTCGATTGGTATATCGTCTGGGCCTATTGCTTTTTTATGCTTCATCTTCTTCAAAGCTACAACCACTTCTTCCTTCCGGATTCGACGATAAAAAGAGTAGTTTCTACACTCTTCTGAGTTACTCAACTCCCCTAAAGAAGCACTCATTTCATGTCCTTCATTGAAAAGATTATGAAAATAACCTCTCCATCTGTCTTTAACCGCGTTCTCTGTAGCAAGAACCTTTCCATCCTCATCCTTGATGCACCTCACTTGGTTTAGGTCCCTTGTCTTCTTTTCCCTTGCTCTAGATAGTTTATAGATATCCAACTCTCCTTCTTTGGTATCTAGTCGTTTATACATATCGTCGTAAGCCGCTAACTTAGCTTCTCTCACAGCTTTCTTCGCCTCTTGCTTCGCTTTTCTATACCTTTCACCATTTTCATCGGTCCTCTCCTTGTATAAGGCTTTACAACATTCCTTCTTAGCCTTCACCTTTGTTTGTACCTCCTCATTCCACCACCAAGATTCCTTTTGGTGTGGGGCAAAGCCCTTGGACTCTCCTAATACCTCTTTTGCTACTTTTCGGATACAACTAGCCATGGAATCCCACATTTGGCTAGCTTCCCCCTCTCTATCCCACACACATTGGGTGATTACCTTCTCTTTGAAAATGGCTTGTTTTTCTTCTTTTAGATTCCACCATCTAGTCCTTGGGCACTTCCAAGTCTTGTTCTTTTGTCTTACTCTTTTGATATGTACATCCATCACCAACAAGCGATGTTGATTAGCCACGCTCTCTCCTGGTATAACTTTGCAATCCTTACAAGTTATACGATCCCCTTTCCTCATTAGAAGAAAATCTATTTGTGTTTTTGACGACCCACTCTTGTAGGTGATCACATGTTCTTCTCTCTTCTTAAAGAAGGTGTTGGCTAAGAAGAGATCATATGCCATTGCAAAATCCAAGATAGCTTCCCCATCCTCGTTTCTCTCCCCAAAACCATGGCCACCATGAAAACCTCCATAGTTGCCTGTCTCCCTGCCCACGTGTCCATTTAAATCTCCTCCTATAAATAACTTCTCCGTCTGAGCAATTCCTTGCACCAAGTCTCCAAGATCTTCCCAAAATTTCTCCTTCGAACTCGTATCCAACCCTACTTGAGGTGCGTACGCACTAATCACATTGATAAGTTCTTGTCCTATTACAATCTTGATTGCCATGATTCTATCTCCTACCCTCTTGACATCTACAACATCTTGTACCAAGGTCTTGTCTACGATGATGCCAACACCGTTTCTCGTTCTATTTGTGCCCGAATACCAAAGTTTAAACCCTGAGTTTTCTAGATCCTTTGCCTTACTACCAACCCACTTAGTTTCTTGTAGGCACATAATATTTATCCTTCTCCTCACCATAACTTCCACTACTTCCATAGATTTTCCCGTTAAGGTTCCTATATTCCACGTTCCTAAACGCATTTTGCTCTCTTGAACTCTACCCTTCTGTCCTAGCTTCTTCACCATCCCCCGTCTAATAGGATCAAAGTACTTCTTTTGTGTGTCCCGGGTAAAGTTGATAGGAGCATATGCTCCCAAACAACTTTGAGTGGAGTCGTTCGAAAAGAAGTTTCTATGGCCCCCTTGCTCATTTAACACTGCATCCGGGTGCCGATGGAGATACAGCGACCCTTGCTCACTTATCACTGTGCTCGGGCCACACAGCGCGCCACTTACGGGTGACGCCCTAGCTTTAGCGCGATTTTGTTCTGGATTCATTTTCATAAGGATTCGACGTGATCATGGAGTGCCGGCTGTCGACTACCTGACGCCCTCCCCCTCCTCCTTTATCCGGGCTTGGGACCGGCCATGTAAGACATAGGCGGAGTTGATGCCCCAATAGGTTTATCGTCAAAATATATCGTAAGCTTAAATTTTTCATTTCAGTTGACACAGGTAAACCACCTGCTAACTGGGAGAAAGTCCTTGATGGGATTCGCAAAATGAGGTCTTCTGAAGATGCACCAGTAGACAGTATGGGTTGCGAGAAAGCTGGAAGCTCTCTTCCTCCTAAGGTATCAGTTTCCTCACTTCTGTAAATGCAAAGTAGAATGAAAATGGGTTTGATAGAGTTTTGAAGATTTTAAGTTGTAATCTTACTAGATTGAACTCTTTCTTTCTGGATTACGGCTTCAAATAATTTATTAAAGGCATCCATATAGTAACTCCTTGATAACCATGATCCTAACATCTAGAAATCGTCTAGAACTATAGCTTCACCTTTTTCAATTCCTAATTGTGAATATTTCAAACTTTTGCTGCATGATAAAATGCCTTTATATTGTTATTCCATGAATATATGTCATGTTGTGAAAAACAAAATAAAATCAGGAACGAAGATTTGCTGTCTTGGTGTCTTCTCTCTTGTCAAGCCAAACGAAGGATCATGTTAACCATGGTAAGTTTGGGCTAGCCAGGTAATCCTTTTGTCAAGCTTGAAGGTTATTTAAAGTAGTGAGCATGTATCTGGTCCACTGCACATAGCTGTATTACACAGACCCCCACTAACCCACCTACCCACATTGATGGATAAATGCCTAAAAAGGAACTAGTTACGAAGATAGTTCAAAAGAACTCTAGTAAGACGTTGGCCGGAAATATGGTCAAAAGATGAAAGGAGTCACATTCTTGTTAAATGGAATCAATGAGAAGAAGAAACTGATATCTTATTTCTACCATTGTTTGTTTTCACTCTGACACTTGCCCTACTAAACAGTCTGGAAAGCTTTTCCATCTTTCACTCTTACATGACAAAGTTGGCTGATAGATACTGATCTATTAAGCATAACTTAAAAGAATCTAGATGTTGTACAACTTTGTAAGCTATTGGTCCCAAAAGTGTGCATGTTACTTATTTCCGATCCATAAAGTCTTCTCAGTTACTCTGCATCTTACTTACAGTTTTTTTTTCTTCCACTGAACAATCTATTTGGAATGCAGGAGCTATTCAGCGTTTACTTCAAAATGGTCTGCTCTCTGCTGATTCCATTGATAAAGCTGATGAAGCAACCATTAAAAGTTTGATTTACCCGGTATGTTCTTTTCTACTCCCACTTTAAAAAATGGTGTAAAAACCTTCTCTTTGGCAAGAATTAGTCCAATATTGGGGTAAACCCAAATAATTAATACCTATTTAAAGTTAAATTTGTAGTTCTTTCAATTTGCTTAACAACTTTATGAATTTTCAACTATAGCTTTTAAATTCTGTATATGTAGGTTGGATTTTATACAAGAAAGGCTGGTAACTTAAAGAAAGTTGCAAACATTTGTCTCACAAAGTATGATGGAGATATACCTAGCTCGTTGGAGGAACTACTCTCACTTCCAGGAATAGGTCCTAAGATGGCTCATTTGGTAGGGCTGCGTTCACTTATTTAAATTAGCATGTCATCTTAGGTTCTTAAAGTTTCCTGTTTTGTTGTGCTTAGGTTATGAATGTTGGTTGGAACGATGTTCAAGGTATTTGTGTAGATACCCATGTGCACCGCATTTGCAATAGGCTTGGGTGGGTGTCACGGCCAGGAAAAAAACAGGTACAATGCATCTATTGTGATAGCACCATATATGGTGTACTAAAGTCAGCTCTCAACTTTATTTCATTCTCATAAACAAATTTTCCGAAAAAATTCATACTGTATTGAGTTACTTAAGTATCAACTACGATAATATGGAATTATTGGATAATCTTTATTTGCTTTGCTAGAAAACTTCAACTCCTGAGCAAACGAGAGAGGCATTGCAATTGTGGCTTCCGAAGGAAGAATGGGACCCCATAAACCCTCTTTTGGTATGCATAGCTCACTACGCTAATACCACTGATATGTTGAAACAACATTTACAAATTACTTGCACATAATACAAGTGTAGACACACATTGACACAAGCTTGTACTCGTAGTGCGAACATGTGTTTGCATTTGGTGAACTCGTGGCATGTTGACGTTTATATTTTTAATATGCTATAAGAATCCATCCAAAGGTTAAGTTACTTAACTTGGGTAACCCTTCTCATAACCTGTCATCACACCATCTACTAGAAATGGGTTAAGAAGGGATAATTCTTGAGTCTTTGATTTGAAGTTATTGCTTCAACATTTTTAACTAGTAATTATATGCAGAAAAAAAAAATTGGTTACTATTCTTCATCATCTATAAATTTGATCTTACCGTCATAATTTCACTTTTCCAACGGGTGAAATTCTGGTCTATGACATTTTATTGAATGTTCCGTCTCTATCTCCACAGAAAAACGAGCTGAATGCTGATTTCTTTGTGTCTATATATAGCCTTGTGTTTTGTTATTGCTATTGCCACAAAGCTGCTATTAGTTAGTATTGTGATGTGTTGGTTTTGTGATGTTTTTGTAGTTTCTGAGTGTCAAGGTGATGTTGCTATTTATCCTGTTTTGTTTGCGCTTTTGCGGACTTCTGGTCCGCTCTTGTATTTTATTGTTTCTTTTCAATAAAAATTTGTTTCTTCTTCAAAAAGATAATGCATTTCTTCTATATATATATGAACAGGTAGGATTTGGACAGACAATTTGCACTCCCCTCAGACCTCGTTGTGGATTGTGCAGTGTGAGCGAGTTTTGCCCATCTGCATTCAAAGAGGCTTCAAGTCCGTCATCCAAGTCAAAGAAGTCTGGTTCGAACAAGAAGCTTTGACAATTGAATGTCAGAGGGGAAACAGATCATTTCTGCTTCTGTCTGCGTTTTGTACGTATCTCAATCCCGAAGAATCTCATGGATGCTTGGATTGCCTAGGTGAAGTTGTGTCTTTTCACCCCGTACTATAGGTAAGTTGTATTGATTGGAGAGCAATTAATTCCTCTGTATTTTGTTGGAAGGGGAGTGTAAACTAGGGAAGGGTGTCAACTGGAAGTATGTTTGTGGAAGAACTTTCGGACCATTTGTATAACTCAAATCTAAGGTCAAAGTTTATATCATTTCCATATGACGAATGTTCGAACCAAATTTTATATATCCAAAATCATTTTCGGAACTGCATGTCGTTTGATCCCTCACAAACAGTGTATGCAGGCAATCTAGTGCAAAATTTGAGATACAACCGCACCCCCAAAACAAAACCACTTCAAAAAACCATTTCTAAACTACGTCGGTTTGATCCTGCTAAGGGTATGTAGGAATCTAGTACCAAATTTTAGACGCAACCAAAACCAAATTAAAATTGGTATTGAACACCAAAGTCCCAAACACTTATTTTAATGGGTCATTCAATCATTAAAATTGTTTGAACTACGAGGAGCTTGATTCCTCTCTGAGAATTCATAGGCAACTCTAGGCTAAAACATTATGGGCCTTCCTATTCAACTCAACTCATTGCATCTCGAGTTTAAACCCTCCCCCTTCCTCGTAGTCTAAAATATCCTTTGTAATCATGAAAAAAAACATATCAGGCATCATTTAAATTTTCATTAAGAATTTGCTATCATGTCAGTGACAATGCAAGTGTGGTACCAATCTTCCTTAATCATTTTGTTTTTATTCTTTTGTCAAAGGTTTTCTACCGTTACAACATAAATATCCATGGAAACAAACATGAAACTGCACTCAACTTCAACTAGAACATTTAATTAATCGACGGGATGTGCCACAAAAGTCGGGTTATTCAGTCACCTCTACTATTTAGCACCTTCGCAAAGGATGCTCTTACGCCACTTCCAATAGTTAACTCTTATCGGATCAAGCTTTTCCAAGAGCGAGCAAACAGTTTTTGTCAAGTCCGATTCTGCTTCTACCAAGTTTGAGTTTCTTATAGCATCCACAGCATCTCTGAGCTCTTCGCTTGCTCGGAAACCATGGCGCATGAGATCCAAAAGTGTGCTCAAAGCAAAGATACAATCGTTGTTGGCACTTAAAACCTTCAAGCATAACGAAGCAACTTGAGGGTCGTTCGCCCAAGACCTGTTGTCGTTTTTGTAAAGCCCTCGTAGGTATCTCCATGAACTCTCATTCTCTGGGTGTGCTACAATGGCTTTAAGAGTATAAGACACTTCAGACTCTCTCATAGCTGTTAGGCCTCCCAGGAGTGGAGATCTTGTAATGACGAAATATCTCTGTCACAGAAAAAGATACGGTGGTCAAATACACAAATCTCTCTCAACAATACTGCTTAAACTTCAAAAGCAGTTGATCAACAATATCACTGGAAAGCGGAAACATAGATCAACTGTCAGATAGTCTAACAATACATATATGTATGTCCAGTTAACCTAATGCTACACATTCAAGACTTGCATGTAACTTTATTTTCTGGAACTATGTGACTAAGAACTTAGGAACAAATGGCAGGTAAAAGAATATTCATAATCTATGCATACCTGATTCCAAGCAGAATTGTTAAAAACGTCTTCTTCAAGGAGCTCCTGACAATAGTCAAGTTCATTTTCCCACCCTCCAAGTTCCTTGAGAACCCACTGCATTGAAAACAAAAATAGATGAGAACAAATTCCCGTTTGTAAACCAAATGCAAAATACATACTAAGAGCAATAGTGCTCAAAGTGCTCATCCAAATAACAAAAATAAGTGCTTTAAAATAATCGTCTCATGCATTTAGCATACCGGAGTCAGACGAAGAAACAAACCTGCCTATGAGACCAAGCATGATAGTTTTTAGCATCACCCAAGAGTATCTTCTTTGTAAACTCAAGTTCCGCACTTGTAGCATTAGTTCCCAATATCTCAGCAACCCACCGCCTATGATGCCTGCAAGTATCAGCAATAAGATTAATGGAGTGGTTCGAGAGGTACGTGTACAAAGTTAGTAAACTCATAGTCTCATAGATGTTTAGGGGAAATATTTGTTGATAGATTCATTTCATGACTATGGTATCGTTTGGAAGTGCTTTTAAAATGACTGAAAGTGCTTTTGGGAAAATGTTTTTGGGTCCCAAAAACAATTTCACATAAAAAGCTTTCAGCCATTTCAAAAAATCTTCCAAACAAGCCATAAAGCAGCTCAATCCAAGCTACAGCAATTGAGTAATTACTACTGACGTAAAATAAAGAAGGAAAATAATTACACAAACATAAAAAACTACATAGAGGCATGACGATATTCGCTGTCCAGATTCCTAGAAGATTTCATATAATTACTAGCTAATGAGCAATTGCGGTAGAAAGTTCAAATCCCTTACAAGTGACAACTTAAACTGTCCTACATCAACGTCTTTGCCAGAATTCTCTAGCCTGTCAGACAGATCATGTGTATGCCAAACGTACTTTATCAAAAATCACGAAACAGAAGCGTACAAGAACAGATCTTGAACACCATATGAGATACACATATTGGACTTAAACAATTATCTCAAAAAATTCATAAACAAAAACATTTCGGCCAATCGATATGAAGTTCCGATGGAAACATATAAAGAGACTTGTAACTGACCACAACTGATAATTTTTGGAGTTAATCTGCGCAATCTGATCGGTGAAATCAAGTTCATTCTGTAAATCAGCTTTAAGGGTCTCCAGTATTAAGCGCCTGTAATGCCATATCTACAAAGTGAGGGAAAAAAAAGAAGGAAACAATTAGAAAGCTTCACTATTAACTTTACTGTATCTCAAATCTACCCAACTACTCAAGTAGAGTTTTCTTTTTCCAGTTTCCAGATTTTCTCATCAACCAAACAAACAATAAGAAAAGGCCTGCAAGCATATCAAAGGAAAAAAGAGAAGAAAAACCCACTAAAAATACGATCTTTCAGCAACTCCTAATGAATGACAAAATACTAAAACTTTCTCAGCAACCAAACAAAGCATAAAAGTAAAAAAATCCTCCAGGGATATGAAAATAGAAAGGAAAATCACCATTCACCAGTAAATGGTTCGGGGTATTTCAAGACAGATAGTAAAAAAATGACGCTTTTAACGCCTCAATCACAAAATCCCAATTTCCCATATTTTCTCAGCAACCAAACAGAGTAAACGAATCTCGGAAAATTCAAAATTGAAAAACGAAAAAAAAGAGAGGGAGAGCGGGACTGAGACTAGCAACCCACAGTGTAGTTTCCTGAATTCAATCCGATGGCTTCGGTGGTGAGCTGAAGGGCGCGAGGCGATCGCTCGTCGGCCTTGAAGACGGCTCGGAAGTAGTTCATGGTCTCTGTGAACTGTTCCTTGTAGGCTATGGGGACGACCGGGTTCGGACCGTCGTCTTGCTCGACCGGAATCACGTCCGACCATTCCCGCCTACTCTTGAATGGGACCCACAGTTGTTCTTCGTCCGAGTCCATTTCTCTCTCTCTCATCAGCTTCTTCCCTTATGGGTCCTTGCGTTCTGGCAAGAGAGGGTAAAAGCCGAATCGCAGGTGGCGTCTGATGTTTCTTTCCTTGTTTGTTTCTTTCACTTAGCCGAAATGCTTTTAAAATAATTGGAAATGTTTTTTAAAAATTCACTTAGCATTTTAAAAGTTCGAAAATACTTTTAAAATAACTGAAAACTCTTTTAGATAAAATATTTTTGAATTCTAAAAATACTTAAAGCGCTTTCTCCAAGAAACATTAGTTATGTGCTTCTTCTAGAAAATGTTTTTTCATCATTTACTTTTATTTTTACTAAAAATAGGTTTCAAAAATATTTTTACCAAATGAGATTTTGAACATTTTAAAAGCACATCTAAATGAACTTTAAGTAAAGATTTGTTTAAAAAATATTTTTATTAAAAACGCTTTCAATTATTTAAAAACACTTTTAAATGTGTAAGTTTTCCAATTTTACAAGGAAATGGGAATACTTGTTTTTTTTTTTCCTATTAAGCAACTTGCGACACAACAAAATACATGTTACAAAAGGAATACTAGGACTTAGGATCTCTTCGCCGGTTGAATAGGTTTGAATTTCGTTATGTTTCTTTTATATTAAAAACACTATAAGATAGGGTAATGCTATTCTATGACGTTATTTTTAAGGGGTGTAGTCAAACTTGGATTTTAAATGATTTTAAAAAATTTAAAAATCCTAGTGTAATTAACCAAATGATTTGAAAAGGATTTTTTAGAATTCATGCAAATTTGGATTTAGTCAATTAAGATTTTAATAGTCATTTTTAAAGTTCATCTAAATCTAGGTGTATTTAAAAATGAAAGATTTTGTAGGATTTTATTAAGTTGTGGATTTTGTAGGATTTGAAAGTAAGAAATATATATAATCAAAACCAAATAGAATCCTATCTTACATCTTAGGATTTCAAATCCAAGAACCTCTCACACTTTATTTTCTTCTTTCATCTCTGCAATTTTTTCTTTATCTTCGCAATTTTTCTATTACACCTATGCAATTTTTCTACAAATCTTTTTGCAATTTTTTCCTCATGGCAGAGAATAGGAATTGGAATTGGATTGTGAAGGAAGAGGAGTAAGAGAGAGTTGCGGAAAACAAGATTAGAGGAGTATTGATAAAAAAAAAAAAAGGATTGGAGGAGAGAGGTTAGCTAGAACGGAAAAGAGAGAAGAACAAAATGGGGAGGAAATAGGATTGGAAATGGGTGCAGCGGGAGACTTTTGAATAATTGGGTTTATGTGATAATCTTGACTTTTTATTACAGCTTCATTTTATTACTATTTGATTAATTTGACGGTTAAGATTTATCACCATTTGATTTATTTGACGGTCAAGATTTAACGTTATAAAATCTATTAAAATTTGCAGAAATCTGTTATAAGAATCTTCTCAAATATTTCAAAATCCATATGAATTTTATAGAAGTCTCATAATCCTATAAAATCCATCACTTAACAAAATCTATTAAAATCCTTTCAAATCCTAAGTTAAGTACCACCCCTTAAGTCGGGAATGGCAACAAATATTATTTGACCGTGGCTATTAATTTTTTGAGTATTAGATTATTGAGGTTTTACCGTTTGTATTATTACATGGTATGTTACCAATTTTATCCTCTTCATTCGACAAAATAATAGATGACTCACTCACTCCTTCCATAACTTCAAAAATCTAGCTTCATCCTCTCCAACGTTCATTGAAGAATTAATATAAATTTTTGAGAAATGGACGACGAAGACGTCATTTGGCTTCATCCATAAGAGCTATGCCATAATGTTGAGATAAATAAACTTGTAAATCTTGAGATTATATAATACAACCGATGATTAATCTAAACTAAAAATAGATTTTAACTTTTAGCTTAAAACTTTAGTGCGTGTTCACTTAGCATAAATGATAAAAAGAAAAGAATCACACAGCTAAAACATAGAAGAAGTAAGAAAAAGAAATCAGATCAACTAGTCATTCATATTCGATCTGAATTCTGATATAAAGATATTCAATTACGAGTTTAAAGGAAAAACTTATACTTTTCCCGTTCCTAATCCTAATCGTCAAGTAAACATGTCCTTAGATTGAACCACTTGTTCAATGATATGATACTATGCCTAGGACTGGCATTTTGGACCCAACCTGTTAACCCGATCCGATCCAACTCGTTAATATTTGTATTTGGGTAGATGCTTAACGGGTCAGTTCGTTAACGGGTGAACCCGTTAACAACCGGTTAAATAACGGGTCACTTTGGGTCAACCCGTTAGACCCGTTAGCACCCGTTAGTTGAGGATATTTTAGTAATTTTAGTAAAATCTTAATGACAAAAAATAAACTTTATGCAAAAAATAAAAATAATTGTTAACGGGTGAAACGGGTGATCCGTTAGCTTAACGGGTCGGGTTCGGATGACCCGTTAGCTTAACAGGTTGGGTTCGGATGACCCGTTAACTTAACGGGTCGGGTTCAACCCGACTCAAACCCAATAAATCCGACCCGTTTGCAGATCTAACTATGCCAAATTGGGAATAGTCAGCAAAGTGAGGGTGAAAATATATATTAATTAATTAAATACTTATTTTTTGGTTAGGAATTTAATTAAATATTAAAAAAAAAAAACGAGTTGTATTATTGTACATTTCTCTGCGACTCTCCAATTTTCTCTTTCCGGTTTTTGACACCGACTTTTCCCTTCGCTTTCTGTAACCAACTCATACACTCCTCCTACGCCGGCTGCCGTTAGGGTTTTTGTGGTCGGACGGCGATGGACTCCGAGGACGATATGCACGACGCCAACGACGTGGATTCCATGGACGACTACGACGGCTTCTACAGCGACGAGGATGCCTTGGACTACTACGGCAGCGACGATGACGACGCCGATGTCGATTTCGGCGACGATAATGAGGGAATCCAGAGGATCGAGGCCAGTCGAGCTGAGGTTTGTACTACTCCATCCCTTGCTTTCTCTCTCTTCTGTGAATTTCTTGAAATTGACGACGCGCGCTCTGATGCTTGCTCTGTTTGGGAGCTGAGATAGCTCTGGATTAGCTTCGATCACTTGAATTTTGTAACTTTACTTGATAAAAGCTCCAATTTAGGGAAATCTTGCCCCTCACTCTCGTCTTATTTAGTCCAACACAGTTGGACTAAATAATCCTACCATTGGCCTATTTCTAGTTGTTGTTGATATTAATGGATTAGAAGGGTTTATTGTATACTTTTGTTATCCGGGTCATTTTGTCTAATTGAGCTGAAGTGAATGCCTTTCGTGGTGATGGTAGTCCTGAGGTCGAGTAAGGGTACTTCAGTCTGTTGGCATTGGTTTGATTTGTAGAGTAATGGAGAAAAGCTAATAAACTATTACATATGCACTCTCGTAGATTAAGAGGATGCGATCAACAAGTTGACAATTGACACATTGTGAGTAGAAGACATCTCTACACAGTTGCCGAAACATGAACATAAGGGAATTACCTGGATAAAAAAAGTTGTCTTCCATTCATTCAATCGCTTTTTCACTAGTTGCCTACTATTTCAGTTTAATTGGTTGAGGATAATGCACACGACAAGAGTTTCACTACTAATAGCAAATTAAAGAATACGTGCTGATTCTCAGCAAGAATAAAAAGCTTGTATCCTGTGCCAGCCAGGCAGCTACAAGTGAAAGACTTTCCACTCAGTGATGCTATTTGGTTAATGCAACACCAGTGAAGTGAACCACCTGGAGGCCTTCCATTTATAGTTACTGTGAATTTTACAGATTTTAAGCATTCTTGATATCATGTTGAAGACTTTTGTCTCTACCACAAGACCCAGTCTTGATGAACTAAATTCTTACTTTGTTGTCTCCAAGGAGCCATCTTTTTCAGACGTGTATGCAAGCAAATATATATATATATATATATATGTGTGTGTGTGTGTGTGTGTGTGTGTGTGTGTGTGTGTGTGTGTGTGTACTTATGGATATGGATTGGAATGTTAATTTGAATATTAAATCTTGTTTCCATCGAAAGGATTTTGCCAGTCAATTTGAGGAGCTTATAGTGTTCTAATTAATTTTGTAATTTTCATTTTTTTCTCCAGAATAATTATATCATCTTGAAGGAGTCAGATATAAAGCAGCGCCAGGAAGATGATATTGCAAGTGTATCTGCTGTGCTTTCCATATCAAGAGTTTCTTCAAGCATTTTACTTCGTTACTTTAATTGGTATTGAAATTTTCACTTGTTCATCTCTATTAGCATTCTCAGTTTCATATGTATGCAGAATTGTGCTTTTTTATTTCAACGGTTCTTCGGAACCGTGTGCTGTGTTGTGAGTGAATATGGTATGGTAACCTGTGAACTATTATCAGTGACCCCTGTAGCCAATCAGTATCTATCCTATCATCAAAGGGGGAGGGGTAGAACTTAGGAGGGTGAAGTTTCCTTCCATTCTGTAGCACATAATTGCTCTTTTTGTTGAAATGGAAATAAGAGTTCCTGAACACCCATCCCCTACCAATTTTATAAGTAGTTTATCTGAAAAAGTTTTGGTATGGCAGGAGTGTAACTAAAGTGTACGAGGCATGGTTTTCTGATGAAGATAAGGTCCGAAAAAATGTTGGCTTGTTAAAGAAGCCAGTTGTTCAGTTCCCCAATTCCAGAGAAGTAAGCTTTATAAACATTAGGAAATTAGAGTTTGCTGTTTTGCTAGTAACTGGTTTGTTTTCTCTTCATGTGTTGTGTACACCATCCTAATACCTATTATTTGTGGACAGCTTACCTGTGGGATCTGTTTTGAAACCTTTCCCCGTGGTAGCATCAGATCTGCCGCTTGTGGTCATCCGTACTGTTGTGCATGCTGGAAAGGTTTGTTTCATATATATATATATATATATATTTTTTTTTTTACTGAGTTCTGACTTAGTTACAAGAAATTTACAACTTCTGCACTGTTTTGAATAAGAAGAATGTAACGTAGGAATTTGCATGTCTTTTTAACGTCCATAGCTGTATTTAGTTGTTTAAAACAATCTTGTACTATTACTTGCTCCATTTTTTTTCAATATTCGATCTCTGAATATTCATGGCATTTTTAAGCTCATTTTAAATTGTGATCAGTTGCTATTCGTTTCTTTCCATTGTCATGTTTTATTGTTATGATTATTTTGTTCCTTTCGTGATAGGATACATTAGAACATCCATTAGCGATGGTCCTGGTTGTTTGACGCTGAGATGTCCTGATCCGTCTTGTGGTGCTTCTGTTGGTCAAGACATGATTAGTATGTTGGTCAGTGAAGAAGATAACCAGAAGTACTCTCGGTACCTTATTAGGTCTTATATTGAAGACAACAAGAAGGTATATGTGGAATTTGATTTTGATTGTATGGGGCACTTGTCAGCCATTAATTCAATGGACTCCACATTACTAATAATGCATGACCAAAAGTTGGAGTACTTAATTAATTTTTCTTAATTTTTTTTATAAAGTCTAGTTTCTTTCAGTCTAGCTCGTGTTTTTTCACTTCTTTAGGTGTAGATTTGAACTTAATCAAAACGATTTTATTTAGTCTATTTATAGAGATGTAAACCCAAGAGGTCACACTTGGTGCGATGGCAAGTGCCTTGGCCCATGAGCGGTAGGTCTTGGGTTCGAGACTTGGGAGCAGCCTCTCCATAAAATGGGGGTAAGGCTAGCCGACATTCACCTCTCCCAGACCTTGCGTAAAGCGGGAGCCATGTGCACTGGGTACGACCTTTTTATAGAGATGTAAACCCAAAGTTGTACAATAAATCTGAAATATTTTTGGGTACCCAAGATTTGAATTTTTTTTTTAATTGTTAATAATATAAAACATCTATAAATGTCCTTAAGATTGGCTTTTCAATAACAATATCAAAGAGAACATCTTAATGGATCAACTTTATCAAATGTCTATCTCATTACTTTGTTTCCTTTTGCTTAGAAAACTATGTTATCATGATAAAAAAAGTCATGTAAAAAAATGGTGTTATCTATGTGTTTCAGTACTCAATAGGTATCAAGGTTGACAATTTTAATTACTATATTGAAAAATGATTGGTGGTTTCTTTTCTTTTCAATTACTCCTGTGCCTGTGTGGGCATGTGAGTGTGAATATATGAGTATCATTTTTTTATTAGTGGTTTATTTTCTTTTTGATGGAACAATGATGTATTCCTGTCTATTACTCGTGTGGTTAGTGGAATTTATGAATATCATTTTTCTTCCTTCATGTTTTTCCATTTTTCTCACCATGATTTGTAATTCTTTTTCTTTGCTGCTAGACCAAGTGGTGTCCTTATCCAGGTTGTGAACATGCTGTTAATTTTGTTGGTGATAATGAAAATTATGATGTATCTTGCCTCTGCTCCTATGGATTTTGCTGGAATGTAAGTTTCCTTTTGTAACTTTTGGTATTTAATATCTCAGCAAAAACTTATTTATATAGGTGAGTCATATTTTGTTTTGGCTGTGCAGTGTACAGAGGAAGCTCATCGTCCTGTTGACTGTAGCACTGTGGAGAAATGGATTTTAAAGAACAGTGCTGAGTCTGAAAACATGAACTGGTTTGTATTTTCTCTTAGCATCCAAAATTGTATTTTGTGGTTTTACACTTTTACTTAATGCATTTCTCTTTTGATACATTTATTGGCTTTCTAGTTGTTTCCATGGTAAGAATACCCCTTCATTAAGTGTTTGTCATAAGTAGAGTATTATGTTTTTCTTCTCCTTCTCTAACCTTTATTTTTCATTAATTTTCGTGTGCCGATTTAATGACATCCACTGCTTTTGGTATGCAAGGGAATTTAACGTGATAAATTGTGGGGAAATATTAACTTATTAAGTTGACCATGCTCCTGAAACTTTTGGGAATGTGATAAATTTATTATGGTACAAACTTTTGTTGTATTTGGTAAAGTTTAAGGCTTATGAAGTAAAGGTAGTGCTTGTGAATTTAACTGGATCTGCACATACCAGGATATTGCAGAAAGTAGGGCTTGTTAGCTAGTGTAATGGTCGCTTCATTTTGTTTTTCTAGAATAATTTTTTTTGGTAGTAGGTTTTATGCGCGAGTTACACGTGTATGCATGGGTTAGTGTGGCTGGTGTAGGGCGCGATGCTGGGTCACTGGTCCTGTAACATCTGGAAGTATATTCATTAATTATGTTGAATTGAGTGGTGCAAAGTGAAAACATTATTAGTTTTAGTTTCAGATACACTATTGAAAGTTAACTTTTATTAACACTTTTATGTGAGTTGGTGGAATTCTTGGTAATTCATGTTTCATTTTGTATTGTTCTGTCCTAACCTTTGTTGATGATGCTCAGGATACTGGCCAATTCTAAGCCATGTCCAAAGTGCAAGCGGCCTATTGAAAAAAACCAAGGATGTATGCACATGACATGCACACCACCTTGCAAATTTGAATTTTGCTGGTATGCTTTCTGCATCTGTTTCTTACTTCAATGGAAATTTATTATTGTTTGAAAAAAAAATATCTGAATACTTTTCTTTTGATTCTGTTCTAATATGGTTAAGTTTTACATGTGTTGCTAAATGAATTATATGTACCATGCAGGCTTTGCCTTGGTTCATGGGCGGAGCATGGTGAAAGGACGGGTGGTTTCTATGCATGTAACCGCTACGAGGCAGCTAAGCAAGAGGGAGCTGTAAGGATTTATACTTATCTTTGTAGTAATTCTGTTTTATTTCCCCTTTTGGAAGAATAGCTTTCTTTTTCTTCTATTACTTAGAGTTTGTATTATTGATTGTAGTATGATGAAGCTGAGAGAAGAAGAGAAATGGCAAAAAATTCTCTGGAGAAATACACTCATTATTATGAACGTTGGGCAAGCAATCAACAGGTATTCACAATTTTCTTTTTCAAATTTCCACTGTTTCTTGTGCTATACCATGAATTCATGCAAGAGATCTTCATCAAGCCAATTTTTAACAAATTCAGTTATGTTAGTAGCCGGGCTGTGTACTTTGTCGGTGACCTTTTTCTCAATGATCAGAGAAGATCCTGCTTCTCTTGACACTTCTTTGATGACACACTGGGTTTCTATTTCAATTTTCACCGAATTTGTTGTGGCAAACAGTAGTAGGTAGGTAGACACCTGTGTGTGACTTCAGTTTTGCAGGGCTGCATAGGAGGGTGGAAGCTTTCTTAAATTAGAATCAAGATTTTTCTGTGCATTATTCTTCCATTTTATGAATTTAATTGGCTAAGCCTTAATGCTGCTTTAAAATGGATCTTTATGAAAGTCCCTCTATCCTTCAATCATTGGACTAATTTTTTTTCTTCCTTGGCAGTCGAGGCAAAAGGCTCTTGCGGATTTGAATCAAATGCGAACTGTGCATGTAAGTATATGTGCTACATGCACACATACATATGTACGAATAAAACATGTATACATGATTTCATGTGTTAGTGATTTTCATTCTTGGATGAAGTTCAAATGTGTTTAACAATAAGATCTTAGAGCTCATCTTTCTACTCTAGTGTATTACTAGAACCATATTTAAACTTTGCAGATCTGAAATATTATTGATCAATTGTAATCAATCATGTTGCTAATGACAGATGCTAGGAAGATTGTATTTGTAATTGACCATGTTGCTAATGACAGATGCTAGGAAAAAAAAAAGGTCGTACCCAGTGCACAAGGCTTCCGCTTTACGTAGGGTCTGACAGATGCTAGGAAGATTGTACTTATTCTATTCATAGATGCAAGGCTAGAAATTAAGTTTGCGTAGGGTTAACAACATAAACATGAGATTTTATATGTTTTCACCTTTCAGAAATTAGACTTGAGAGAATAGAAAAATTGACCATAGTTGTGTTTCTCATCTTTCGACCGGATTGTAGAACTAGAAGCATAGTTGTGGTTGCACTTACACCCCCTCATGTCAATGGGTAGACTTTGACAGTGTAAATTAAAAAATCATCCTTTATAAAAAAATTTGTTTCTGACAAGTATAGTTTTATTGACTTTCTAATAAATTAGTAAGCATCATCTTATAAAACTGAGGGAGGTGAGAGTTGGTTGTCTGAGTTTAGTTAATGTTATGTTAGGGACGCTATATGGATGTCTCATTTGCATCTGTCGAAGATGTTACCTTTTTTTTCCATATCCAGGAGTAGGAAACTTATGTCTTGAGTGTGTAAAGGGGATAGAATTAGTGTCTGTAGGTGGAGACAGGTTATGACTCATGAGACGGTCGGGTGGCTCTTGAACTCTCGGTCATTAAGTAAGAGATTCATGTTTAGTAGCGTGGAGTATTGGCTCCTGTATGGAATGCGTGGTAGGAAGGAAATGGCAGGTTATTCTTTTTTTGACAGAAGGCAAGGAAGTGCATATACTTAAGAGATAGTATTAAATCTTTTGTTTCCTTTTAAAATCTCTGTTAAAGCATTTAAGAGATTCAGTGTATTTTATCTTGATTGGGTTTCTTCAGTTAAAAAAAGGTGTATATACACACACGTTTATGTTTCTTACTGAGAAATCTCTGAATGCTAGAAGATGTTGGGTACGATTGTTTCAACCGGACTCTTGTCAGCTATTTTGGATTTCTGTGAAGTTACTATGTAATAACTACTGATGGATACCTTGTTTTTCTCTCTCAGATGGAGAAACTTAGTGACATACAGCGTGAGCCTGAGTCTCAGCTCAAGTTCATAACCGATGCCTGGCAGCAGGTGAATTCCTGCGTTTCTTGTTAGATATAAAATGAATTAGTTTAGTGCACAGTGTATGTATAACATCAAATCAGATTTGTTTGGTGATGAAATGCCGACATTATTTTTGCCTTTTGTTCTTTGTGTTTGTAGATTGTTGAATGTAGGAGAGTACTAAAATGGACGTATGCTTATGGGTACTACCTGCCAGAGCGTGAGCAAGCGAAGAGGCAGTTTTTTGAGTACTTGCAAGGTATGAACTGTGTATATCTGCAGGAACTAGTTAGGAGTTGTTTTTGAAGTTTTCTGAAATTTGCAATTCTGCTTTTGTCTTCAGGTGAGGCAGAGTCTGCTTTGGAAAGGCTTCATCAGTGTGCAGAGAAGGAGCTACTGCAATTCCTTAGTGCAGAAGGCCCATCGAAAGAATTCGTTGATTTCCATACAAAGCTAGCTGGACTTACCGGGTAAATATTGTGATGAAATATTAGTTGAAATTCATTTTCTATGGGATGTTTTGTGTTGAAATGTGTCTTGTCCAAAAAAACAAATGGAGTTATGTGTAAATATAGAGGAAATCTCTGATATGGTTAACCCCACTGAATTTCCAAGTGTATCATTTTTTTTTTATCAACCTAGTGTATAGTTGTCTGTTCAACATTATCTGGATGCAAAATGCAGCAAACGAAAAGGTCGAATCAGTGAGTCTTTAGTGTAGGAACTGGAAGGAAGACAATATCCTTTTCTGAGTGTGCGAAGAGAAGAGATAAATAAAAGTATACAAGAACCGGTTTTTCTGTCTCTAGTCATTTATCATGTAATTTACTTGCGGATTAGTTTTTTTTAAAATTAGAGTAGGTCTGTTATTGTGTTGCACGGTCAGTTATCTGTGAGTACAAATTGATTCACTCCCTTGCCTGATTCAATCTTGTCATCCATTTCCCAATTGTGACAGGGTGACTAAAAATTACTTCCAGAACCTGGTAACGGCATTAGAGAAAGGCCTATGTGATGTGGACTCTCAAGCAGCTTGCGGTGGGTCAACAAGCTCAAAAAACGTAGGAAGCAGCAAAGCAAAAGGTGGAAAGGGAAAGGTAACCAGTCGAGGTGGTGGATCCAGCAGAAATGTATAGCACGTATATTTGGACCTGTGATCAGTATCGTACAACAATTCCACGCCTGCCACATGTGCCATCACCGTTGGTGAGTATTCGAGCTTCCTGTGTTCCCGAGTCTGTTGGAGAAAAGAACTTAACGCAAGCTAAGAACAAGTGTACAACAGACGATGGATTCTATGGTACGAAAACTATGATGGTCTGAAATGGAAGAAATGCAGATGCGGTTTAGGGTAAAAAAAGGTTGGCCTGTGGGTATTTGTGTGTGTTGGTGGAAACATAATGTGATTATTCTGTACATAGCTTATAAACTAGGGGTTCCACGACCTAATTTAAGTATATTGCAGTTGTCTATTGTGAATGCAGATATGCTCTATTTATTTTCGTTATCAGTTTCAGTAACGTATGTGTTTGGACTCGTTTTCTGAACCCGTATGCTGTGAAATTATTCCGAATTGCATTCATTGTAATAGTTAAAAGCAAGTAATGAGTAATGGGGAAAAACATCGCATATTTGATGCTTCTTGCATCATTGTTTGGTTTTGGTTTTGGTTTTTGCAGTTTGCGCTCAACTAGTGTATGATCAAGAATGTTGGTTCTTCTAAATTCTGCTTCGAACGGTGAACGACATGAGTGCTGATATCCACTATGACACTAGCCCTATTCTATCCTATTTGTATTTGAAATATATTTTGTCAATTAAAATGTGGCCATTTTTTTGTTTCAAAGTCATTAAACATGTGTACAATTGATATTTGGAAAATGTTTTGACTAAATTATTAGAAAATCATGGCTAAAAAGTATATTAATGCTGAGGAAATTTGATGGGTTGGGAATAAAGATGAATGTGGAAATAATACGGAGGAGGAATTTGACAATTTTGATTTCTGTGATCTATTAAAGTTTTATAGCCGAAATGGTTATTGAGACTAGCATAACTGATCACTTCGATTTAAGATCCATAGAAGTGGTTTATGAGTTTGTTCATCATTAATCATTTTGGTCATTTCGTGTAAAATTTTCATTAAATAAGGTTAAATGATAAAAATATTCTTAATTTTTATCAAATCATTTTAGCTGATTGTTTATTAAATTGAGAGTATTTTTGTTATTATATATATATATTTAATAGAATTTTTTTACAGAATGACTCAAAATAATTGATGATGAACAAATTCGGCGACTATTTCTATGGATTTCAAAATCTTATCGAACACCTTACTCGCATCGCGTACTCCCAAACGCCACACTTCTCACATACATCTAGATCAAACAAACAACTCGGTAACCAAGACGGTGATACGACTCTGCGATACTTTGAGTTTTTTTGGTTTGACTAAAATACCCCGATCTCCGAAATTTGCGTGATTCGTAATTGGAGGGTAATTTAGTCATTCGGTACACAGTTGGGCTGGGTTGGGGAGTGTTTCCCACTCGCAGGCGCCAAAGAGCAGAAAGAAATTGGCACGTGATGAAACCCGCGTTTAAGCGGTCCTATTCCCAAACGGTCATATTTTCCTTTCTTTAAATTTCAAAACCCCCATCCCACTCTCTCACTGGATCTCTGGATCGCTCTCTCTCTCTATCTGCTCGCGCTCTCTCACTCTTGCTCAATCGGTCGTGTTGCGTGGTTGCGTTCTCTCTGTGTGCGTCCGAATTTGAAGCCCAATTCAAATTTGTTGCTCTCTCTCTCTGTTTGTTGAAATTGGAAGCTCGATTCAAATTTGGGGACGAATGCATCCTCTTCTCTGAGAAGAAAATCGACGACTTGTTCCCAGTTCCAGGTTCAGTTTTTGCCTTTTCTTCTGTTTTATTTCTCGGTATCTTTAATTTCTGTCTGTCTAGCACTGTAACAAGAAACCCTAATTCCCAAATCCCGTGTTATCAATTCAGTCGCACTCTTAGCTGATCTTCGTTATTAGCCATTGTGTTTGGAAAGTGTTGCTTTTTCTTCTTCCACATTACTGACTTAGGGTTTTGGTTTTCGCAGAAAGCACACCGCTTTCGTCTGTTTGTGTTGTGTTGTGTTTCGTGAAGAAATTTGAGATGGGGGGTCAAGATTTGAGGCCCACTGTCTCTTCTCTCAAGCGTCCGCGTTTCCCTGATTCCGATTCTGATTCCGATTCCGATGATGCCGTTACGGTTTTGGGTGATACGGTCAAGAGGCAGAGGACTCATGATTCGGATGATGGTCTTTTGGCAATGGAGGACTCAATTAGGGAGCTTGATGATCTACTTCATCACGAGGGGTCCTCAAGCAGCACCACCGAAGCATATGATTGCTGGGATGATGATCTGTTAGGATCCTTAATTGACGAGTTTGAGCTTCTGCCTGATTCTGCTGTTGCGGCCTCTGCTGCAGACGAGGCTGCTGTTGTGCCTCGGCTAACTACTCATCTCCGTCATCATCATCACGAGATTGAGGAGGGGCCAAGAACCACGGATGAAAGAGAGTTGGATGAGGAGGAGGACTTGATCACTGAATTCTTTAATCATATTGGAGGAGAGGATGATGAAGACCCAAATCAAGATCATGTACATCAGGCTACTGAACCTGATCACACTACTCTGCTCATCACCATCATCCCGTTCCCTCCTGTTCAAATCATTATTTTGCCAGTTGTGGTTGGAAACATAGGAAGGCCACGGGCCTCGGTTCTCCATGTTCTCTTGATTTGCTTGCTCGGTATCATCATCATCTAGAAGCGGAGCAGGAGGAAAAGGACTTTACACGGAGTATACCCGCCTTGCGTGAATCAAGTTGTCAAGCTATTAGCGTCAGCTCTTGTTTTTATACTGCTAGTAGAGTTCAAGAAATTAGATGAGCACGGTAACCTTTCAGCTTTTTCTTTCCGACTTCCGGTTTAATCATAGTTAGTTTATTAGTTTTCAGTCTTTTTATTTACACGGAAGACGTGACACAGAACCGAGCGCAATGGCGTTCTAGGATTTATATAGCCAACCCCACTTAGTGGGAAAAGGCTTTGTTGTTGTTGTGAATAGAATAGTTTTCAGTCTGTTATTTCTTCTAGCTGGTGGTCTTACTCTGTACTTTTGTCAATCTTGAGGAAATCTGTAGACAATATACATATGAATGTACATGAAGTTCCCAATACTTCTGATTGCACTTACTTTTGTTTTCGTCATTTCTTTTAGCACACTCTGAGTTTTCGTTTCAATTTTCAGACGTTGTCGTGTCGCGAACAGTAGTACTTAGTTTATCACTGTTTGTTTCGACCTCTGCGTTTCGTTTCATGAATAATCAATCTGCTAATGACTGATTCCGGACGTGTTTCTTATGAAATCTTCTCCAACATAGTTTTGAACAGGAAGAACATAAAGGTGTATTAGAGTTGGGAGAAAATCTTGTTACTCCTATGAAAAATGAATATGCAACGCTACGTGAACATCGTGACTATGGCTTATCGTGTCAATCATAGGAAATCATGACTGTGGCTTGGACATGGGAAATTAAAAAAATCATGATTTCCTATGATTTCCCATGTCTAAGTCGTAGTCACAATTTCCTATTGCAAAACATATCCATGTTGATCAATTTCTATGGCATTAGTACATCGTGATTATTGCTTCTCGTGTCAATCATGCAATGCTATGTGAATAAAAATAAGAAATAAATCTTTTTCGTGTCGAGATCGAAACTTTCAATCCAACATTCACCCTTAAATGTTTGGGTTCATTAATCTAATATAAAAATCTAAAAAAATTGACAATAAAGTGCCTGATAACCAAGAGTGTGGATCCTGGAGATCCATAAATCGTGTCCGTTCATTATATATCGTGCGGTTATAAATTATTTTAAATACTTTTATTTAAAATTAAATATGAATAATATATGACAAAAACTGATCGCATGATGTACGATGAACGGACACGATTTGAGGATCCCCAACATCCTCACAAAGAGGATCCTCATTCGATAAGCAAAAGAACTGGACCCAGCAGGATAAAAAATGGGCCAAGAAGTAAAAAAGGGAACATCCAATTCCCAAATCAAACGGTCATATTTTCTTCCATTTAAATTTAAAATCCTCTCTCTCTCTCTCTCTCTCTCTCACTAGATCTTTCTCTCTCGCTCTCTCTGTGCGTTCTCTCTCTCGCTCTCTCTACGCGTTCGAATTTGAACCAGAATTAGAATTCAGTGCTCCAGCAGTCTCCGGTTGAATTGAATTACAGAATACTTGAAATCGATTCCTCTTCAGTTGCTCTTGTTTGGGGACGAAGACGGCGGTTGAGGAGACGTCGACGAGCTGCTTTCCTCGGCGAGCGAGCGAAATCGGCTTCCAGGTTTCCCTTTTTCTTCTCGTTAATTTCTCGCTTATTTTCTCTTCTTTATTTTGTGCCCAAGAAAAATTTAGGGTTTTTGCTGCTGCATTTGTTTTGTTTTGAATTGCATTGAATTGAAATCGCGTTTAAAAATGGAGGTGGGTTATTACGGTATGCCATTGGGTTTTCGGTTTCATCCTACTGATCAAGAATTGGTCAGTTCCTATCTTCGCGATAGAGCCCTCTCCGGAAAGCCCTTGGGCAACCCGTTAGATGGGTTCAATTACTGGACAGACAGTTTGTGGATGAGCGATTCTGTGAATGATCAATAGAGGGACGTAGAGGTGACGGCTGCTGTCTAATTTCCATGGCGTGCATATAGAAGCACAGTTATGATCAGGATATATTTTATTTCCGTTCTTAGTATATATGCTTTGATTTCTTTTGGTTCATTAGTTAATTAAGAAATTTGGTATAGGTGTTTACCTGGGCCTTCTTCTCTGCCGTACTGATCCATTGCCTGCCTTTCATTTTGCCGCACCTCAGGTCTCTACTGCGTTTCCCCCAGTCATGTCTATGTATGAGCTTCTAGGATCGTTTCCAATTTTAATGCACTGAATGCTTTATAATACATTTCTTTTCCACCCAAGTTTCTTACTTTCTTTTTATTTTTATTGACAAAAGGTTTCAAGGTTGATGATTTTAATTACTATACCAAATTTGAAAACCAAATTAATGTTTTCTTTTCCTTTGAATTACTCCCTCTGCATATGTGGCTTGTGAGCGTGTGCATGTTCTGTGTATTGTGCTTGAATTTTGATGGTAACATGGTGTGTTAAGTGTTCTGTGTCAGTTTGTGAACGTGCTGATAGTTTTGTTGACGATAAGGACAATTATCATGTTTCTTGCCACTGTTTTTATGGATTTTTTGTGGAATGTAAGTTTTCTCTCTTTAATTTTTAGTATTCATACCTTAGTCTATATTAGATGTGTCACGTTCTGTATTGGACCAGCAATGCAAGTTTCTCGCTGTTGTCCTCAGTTGTGTTTTTGGACTGTTTTGCTTTTACAGTTCTATTGGTCTTGACATCTTGTCCATAACTGGTTTTCTTTTTACGGTTCTTTGATTTTCTAACTCCGCCTGTGTAAGTTTATCTTACGCTGCGGGTCCCAAGCCCGGACAAAGGAGGAGGGGGAGGGCGTCAGGTAGTCGACAACCGGCACTTCGTTTTCACGTCGATTCCCTATGAGTTCTTTAATTTCTCTGCTCAACAGGATGGTCGTGATTCTAAAAAATTGAAGCACTTTATTCTTTCTTTACAAATTGCATCTCTTTAAGTACGAGGTAGGATGCGGAGCTCACATGCTGTTTCCTGTGTACTCGCAGTTCTTTTGGTGTAGATTTCTTTATCATGCAGGACTAGTTTTTGAAGTTACTGTCTCTTAGGTTTTCAGTTTCAGTAGCTGTTGATGTTTCTGATATTATGTATGTCGCATTTGTGAGAGCATGACAATCCTCACAGCCCATATTTGACTGTCATTTTGATGATTTGAAAGAAATGCCTTCAATTGCATTTCTGATGTGTCTGCTATTATTTCAATTGCAAAGGGTCATCAATTTCCTGGTATTAAGAGAAACACGATGATGGTGAACATTGCACTCATAGGTCGTGATTTTAGATTTCAGATAAGTCTGTCCTTGTCGAATTGAACAAGGCTTCCTTCTATACTTTATACTCTTGTTTCTTATTCTACATTATTGACCTTCAAATTTATGTACGGTCAAGAAGTATATATTGCATGGAGGGCCAATGCACCTACCTTTTTCTGTTCCTCCCTCCGATAGTATATTATCTGTAGGCAAGGTATGCTTGCCTTTTCATGCTTCAAATTGTGGCATATTTGTTGTTTCATGTTCTATATGTATGCCCTTTTTGGTATGAAGTGTATTAAAATTATCTCATTTTGAAGAGTTCTTCAAAGTGTTGATTGTGGTTTTGCAGTTTGTTAGGCGTCTGCCCTGCAGGGTCAGATAGAGAGGTAGTGAGAGAAAACATGATGATGATGATCTTTGAGATTTGATTTGGAGGCCTTGATTGGAGAGTTTGATCTCCTGCCTGATCCTGCTGCTGCTGCTGTGGCCTCTGTTGCAGATGAGATCAAGACAGGGCTAAGAACAACAGATGAATGAGATGATTATGAGGACTTGATTGCAAATATATTTGATCGTATTGGAGGACAGATGATGCGTAGTGAGTACCCTAATCAAGATCATGCACAACAACCTGCTGCACCTGATGACAAATTGGCACCGGGTACAGATTGAAAGTCAGATTGGTTTCTGTCTGATTTTCCCAGCCCACCTTACAAAAGTAGTTGCTGGGGTCATGACTTTCAGTCATCTAATTCTGGTGTGATTTTGCATCAGGACATGCTTCTGAAGCTGAAGATTTGGAAGATCTAACCACTATTGATGAATCGCTTTTCTGGCCGTTTGAGCAGAAAACTGATTGGAATTCAGAAGCAAACTGGAATTACTTTTCCATGTCACCCGGAAGGGCATAAGTATAACAGCTTCTGAAACTCCACTAGATTCAATTCTGTTAGAACACCATGATAGGAACATGGATGTCGAAGAAGGGCAGGGGGTACGACTTGTTTTCAGCTCGGGATCAGCATCATCGAAGATTATGAAATTGAAGCAAAAATACAAGGGTGTCCAGCGGACTTATACTTTTCCTTCAAGGTTGAGCAGGGCAACCAAAAGTTGTGAGAAAATTGTACCTTTAGATACCAAATATTATGCTGTAGAACCCAAAAATGGAAAAGTTCATGTCAGTGAACCAGTTGGTGTGGTTAACAATCGCATAGAAGAAGATATTGCATCAAAAGAAGTTCCAATTGAGATGTTCATGGGCCTTTCTGAGTTTGATGGACATGAGGGAGTTGATTCAGAATTCAACGAAGATGATTTCTCACTGCATGCGTCTCTTTGTTAGTTCGATTGTAGAACGTTTCTCATTGCGCAGGTGAATGAACCACAAAGTGAAAATCTGGATTCTTATAACAGTCTTGGTCAGTCTTTTAACAATCATATGCAGTCGGTTTAAGGCAAAGCGTGGCCTGAAAGTATCACCTGACAATTGAAGTCCAACGCGATAAGGGTCACATCTCATCCAGCTATTTTTGCTCTTTCAGCAACTTCTGCAGAGTCAACTTGTTTGCTGCATTCTCTGTTCTTGTTTATTAGTTTTGCAAGAAATTTTCAGCTCAAAAATCGCTTAAAGCAAGTCAACCAGTAAGCAGATACCATACTGTCTCCCCATGCCTCCAATCCATATGTGCTTTTGGTTTGATGAATCCGTGAAGGACAACGATTAATCTAAAAGAGTTACAATTATAATTCAAAGACTATGAGAACAACTCCTGATGGGATTTGGTTTAACGCACAGAAGCTATAGATTTGCTGTCCTGGTCCGTGTTGGATTGAGGCACAGCAGCCACGCTTGTTTATCATTATGTCGGTGGTTCCAAAGCCACAGGGACCTCCCCCGTGGCCTTGACACCCGAGACTTGCTCACAATACTACGGTGTTATTCCACCACTTCCCCATTTGCTAATTTAACAGATTGTTGTGTCGAAGTGTCTTATATTGTGCTGTAGTGTGAATGTGAAAGCAGTTCTGGCTGTTGCAGATTTAGAGAGGAAAGGCACAAACCTATATTCGACATAGCAGAAAAGTTTAAGAATGCCTGGAAGATCAAATGTACTTCGACGCGCGACGTGGTTCAAAGATGCAAGGTCAGATTGCATCCTGTAGTTCCATATGTGTTTGCTTTCAAAGTAATCCAGGGCGAAAATTATCCATGTAGGTTCAATTTTTTAGGGTAGGTTCAATTTTTTAGGGTAGCTCTTTGAACTAGAGGAAGGACACAAATCCATAATTCAATTTTCTTTTTATTAATTGTGGAGTTATTTTGACACCACCTAGTGGGAAAAGGCTTTGTTGTTGTTGTTGTTGTTGGAGTTATTTTGACACATTATGGATTATCGGTTTAATGCAATTACGATTAAGAAAGTTCATCACACATTAATCCGCATTCGACAAATAATACAGATGAGTAATTACGGTATTGAATATCTATTACATGAGAAATTAGATGGAATTGCCTGTGGTAGGAATACAAAAGGGAAGTTTGAGCTATTCGCCCTTGTCTTCTTTTTTTGTTTTATTTTTTATAGTGCCATTAGCTTGTTGATTGTCAACATACCAAATGGTTTGGGAAGGCAAGGCAGGGTTTGAGCCGAGAGTTTTTGTGCCACAAATAACATCGTGGGTCTGGACGCAGGACGCGTTCGTATACAGGCCAAGGCCATTGTCACCACAAGCACCACTGCCTTTGCAGATTCATTGGTTGGCGGCTCCAACCTTTGGTCTAACAAATCTTTGCAGATTCATTGTCCCTCCTTGATTTTGATGATTCTTGTAGCTGGGACTCTAGCATATCCCCTGGGTGCCTTCCCATCATGACTTCGAGCGCCACCACTCCAAAGCTATATACATCACATTTATCCGTGACTCGAATAGTGTATGCAAGCTCTACACATCAATAAAAACACAATTGGCTACCTTAAAACATATCCCAATAAGCAAAAAGATGAATCATAAATGTACAAATTAAGTTTACATTACCTGGTGCTATGTAGCCAAACGAACCAGCAATATCTGTCCAGTTGGATGAATCAGTACTCAATAACTTGGCTATTTCGAAATCTAAGAGACGAACCTCGAAATCAGACTCAAGCAATACATTGTTGACGGTTATGTCACGATGCACAATTGGTGGAGAGCAATCATGGTGCAAGTAAGAAAGTGCATGAGCAAGTCCTTGCACAATTTTGACTCTAGTAGCCCAACCAAGTTCATTAACACCTTCAACTCCATACAAAGCTTTTCCCAGGCTTCCTCTCTCTAAGTATTCATAAAGAAGGAATATGCAACCCCCCCTTCTTGAACAGAAGCCATAGAGCCTTATGATGTTCCGGTGCCGGATGCTTGTCAAAGTTCGGATTTCATTCTGAAAGCTATGGAGATTAATTGCTGGAATATCATTAGAGTCTGACATGTTAAGCCTTTTAACTGCAACAACTTGGCCTGATTGCAACTCTGCCTTGTAAACCCTTCCAAACCCTCCTGTCCCAATGCAGTACTTGTCATGAAAGTCATCTACAGCCTTCACAACTTCAGCAAACGTAAACTTTACTTCCTCTTGCAATATCATTGACTCCAAACTCTCAAAGTTTTCAGAAGTGTTGACTTTGTTCAAAACGAGACTGGATTTTTTACGGAACATAAGACCAATGACAATTGTAACCATTAATAAACCACAAACAGGTACAAGGACACCAATTAGAACTCTTTTGTTATTCTTTGCGGAATTTCTGTTGGGGCAAGTTGATATACTGTCTAGTCCTTGTACATACCCACACAAGCCAGAGTTTCCAGCAAAAGCATTTGCTGGTGCCCATTGGAAATTGTATGGGATTAGGCCAGTCAAGTTGTTATAAGAAAAATCAAAGTCAGTAAGAGATAACACGTTGACAAATGGTGGGATTTGCCCTGAAAGATGGTTGTGTGACAAATCGAGCAGCTGAAGCTGAGATAAATTGCCTAGATTCTGAGGAATCTCCCCACTGAGTTCATTGGACTGAAGTTGCAAAGAGACCATTTTAGTCCAATTGAAGACCAGAGAAGGAAGGATTTGACCAGTAAATAGATTATTATCCAAACCCAATTCGACAAGGTTGTTCAGATTGGACAAGGACAGAGGCAGTTCCCCGTTGAGTTTATTGGAAGCCAGGTACAAGTGTGTGAGGCTTGTACAAAGACCAAGCTCAGAAGGGATAGAAGAGTTTAAGGAGTTGTATGAAAGATCAAGGTACTGGAGCTCCCTGAGTTGGCCTATAGAGACAGGGATAGAAGAGTTTAAGGAGTTGTATGAAAGATCAAGGTACTGGAGCTCCCTGAGTTGGCCTATAGAGAGAGGGATAGAAGAGTTTAAGGAGTTGTATGAAAGATCAAGGTACTGAAGCTTTCTAAGTTGGCCAATCGAAGTTGGAATTTGGCCAAACAAATTATTTTGAGACAAGTCGAGGAACATCAAGTTCCGGCATTGAGATATAAATTCTGGGAATTCTGAAAGAAATAGATTATCACCTTTCATAGACATAGCAAGGTAGGTCAATGAAGGCATGCCTGCAAATTCTGACCAATCTTGATCAGTATAGTTAAAATTGTTTGATCGAAGGTCCATGTGCCATACCTTTTGGAGATTGCTCAGTTGATAAGGGATGGTACCAGAGAGAAAGTTGTCGCAGAGATTTAGATACTGAAGCTCCGTTACCTGGTCAATCTCAGATGGAATTTGTTGCTCAAAAAAGTTGTTGCCCAAGTCCAAAGATGTGAGCCTGGAGAGATTTCCAATGGCATGCGGTATACGCCCTTCGAAATAGTTGCCACTTAGATTGAAGTGGGTGAGATTTGGAAATAAGGGAAAGGCGAAAAGAGACAGTGTTCCGAAAATGTGCATATTGGAGAGGTCTATTTTGGAGACTGTTCTGGTTTTGGAGCAGGAAATGGCAGTCCAGTTGCAGAGGCTGTTGAGGTTGGTGAGGGACCATGAATTGAGTAGCAAAGGTGGCGATGATGATGAAGAAGAAGAAAAGTCGTCCTTCCATTTGACGAGAGATTCAGCTTGTTGTCTTGGAGATATAGATGTCGTTTTGATCAGTGGGAATGCGGACAGCAGCAGGAGCATATAAAGAAATGTCATGGTTTAGAGTTGCAGTAGGATATGTTTTTTCGCCAGTTTGTATGCGTCAGAAATAAATATGGGAGCTAGTAACAACTTTGGAGGTGCAGAGTTTCTAATCCTTTCTTTACGCTTGGAATTTCTGAAAGGATTTTCTACTCAATCAAGAGCCGTATGGTGCCAGTTTCTAGTCTTCCCGACAAGCGGGAGTTGACGCTTGGAATTTTTGAATATTATTACATAAGGAAGACAAAATAGTAATTTTGTATCTTTTAAGAAAATAATTATCATATTCTTATTTTTTTCTATTTTACCCTCACTTTTGATACACAGTATTTACATAGAAATGGTAAAATGGTAATTATGTATAACATGCCCCGATCCCGATATTCCCCGAATACCAGGATAAACACGTGTTGGCCGACACCTGAGGGTGACAAAAGTCATTTATTGAATGCATGAGGACTAAAATATGAATAAGACTAAAGAAATTTAAATATAATTAATGTGCACAAAAGGAATGCATTCAGAGCATACAACTAACTAGAACACTAAAAGAAATAATATAAAATTGAATGAATAAAAGAATGAGTCCTACACCGAAAGGACTCGAAGGTACCGCTGTGAAAGTGCCTTGATGCCGGGATTGTATGCCTCGATTCTAAGTCCTGAAGGGGGCGCAAAACAAACATGAGTGGACCAAGTTGATATATATATATATATATATATAGTAAAACAGTTATCAACATACTAACCCTCATATTTTATGAAAACACATATAGCATGTGAAATCCCGTTCCTGAATTTCACTATTATATTATACGTATTGGTGTTATTGAAATTTTATATTTTTTGAGAAATTAATTATTTAAAATCCGTAGACCATTCGAGGTCACAAATTATATTATTGAATAGATATCGAGATCACGAACGCATAGGTGAAAACTGTTTGTGAGTCCGGATTATAATGGTATAATTACGGACGTTTGAAGTTGTGATGCAAAAAAAAAAAAAAAAAAAAAAAAAAGAAGAGAAAAAGCCACAGGTGTGGCTTGAGAAAAAAAAAGGGAAGAAGGAAAAAGGAAGAAAGGGTGCATGCTAAGTAGGCTAGGTGTTGATTATGTTATGTGAACTTAAGACTTTTTGGTATTGGATAGTGGGAAGGTAAGCATCATAGAAGCATCCAAAGGGGAGAGCACCCGGCTCTCCCATGGGAAAGGTTGACCATGGGTTGATAAAAATCTAGAGAGCTAGAGTGAATATTATTCTAATGAAAGAACTCTTGGGGTAGGGTGATGCTCTTAGGAAAATTCTAGGAGTGGGTGTATAAGGGATTTGAGATTGGGTTATGTCAATTTAACTCATGACTTGTACTGTTATTCTCATAGTAAATAACAATATCTCTTTGGGGACGTAGACAAGTTTTTGACAAATCTCGTAATTCTCTCGGTGTCTTTATTTCTTATATTTTGAATTGTTCAACTGTGGGTTTGTATTTTGGTGATGTTGTAATCTGAATCTCATTTTCACACTAACGAACAGGCCAAAGCACAACAGTTAACGCATATAATATCCAACATGAACGTCAAGCGTGTGGGTTGAGGCATGTAAACGTATATCACACACGAAGACGGGGTGCAGTCTCTCCTGTGGCAACTCCAAGATTTGATACTACGTACCCGTGTTTCTTCAAGAAATGCCTCCACTGTGGCAACACAAAAGAAGGAATGTTGAAGGCCATGCGAGTGGACCTTTCTAATCCTTGCAAGTGCCTGTAGTAGTATATACTTTCTATTATTGCTCACATTCATGGAAATAATTATGTTTGTACCTTAATTTACAATATTTTCTCATCTACACCTGAACTGAGAATGATCTAAATTGTGATTTTCTATTGCATTTCTTAATTTCAATGGAAGGAGAGAGAAAGAAAATCAGAGAGACTTGGAGTTTAGGTTTAAGGAAAAGCTTTGAGATTTAAGTTTCTCAACAAAAAAAAAAAGAATAAATCCATTATAATATAAACAATTTTTTCTCTAAGTGGTAAGCTTGGTTGTCGGCACTACCTTTTTTTAAAGTTTTGTACAATAAAAAGAATTGAACCCATTATAATTTTGAAAAAAGCAAAAAAAAATTCACCCATGTCCTATCATTCTTTTTTGGGTCAAAATTTTGTGAGATTAACTCTAAAGGAGTAACAGAGAAGGATACAAATTCTGGATTTGTGCTCTACCAGTAAAATAAACCAACAATCGAATGTCATTTAGTTGACCTCATAATTAGCATTTACATGTTTAGCGAGAGTCTTGAAATTTAGAGATGTGGTGAGAATGAACAATGAGAGAATGTTGAATGTATGTGAAAAAATGTGGGGTGTATGTAGAAAGTTTGGGGTGTGAGGGTAGTATAGGAAATTATGTGAAGTGGGAATCGGATCCCCTCCTGAGCATGGGGACCGGAGCCTACTGAGCGGCTCATCTGGGTTCTTGAAATTTGATTTAACGGCTACAAACAGGAGGTCCTTCTAAAAGTTATAATAATTACAGCCGTTGGATCAAATTTCAAGGGCTCAGATGGGCTGCTCAGCAGTCTCTAGTCCCCATGCTCAGGAGGGGATACATTTTGATTGAAAAAGTAGATGTGAGGTGTATTCAACAATACGTGAGGTGTTAATAAAACAATCCAATAGTAAATTGTAAATTGTATAGTGTATATATGGATAATCTTAAAAGTTTTTGTTTGACAAAATTAAACATAATATTTCAGTTTCAATCAAGTGAAGTAATAAAATTGAATATATTTGCGTGAATGAGCTAGTACGAACTTTGGAGGTGCAGAGTTTCTAATCCTTTCTTTACGCTTGGAATTTCTGAAAGGATTTTCTACTCAATCAAGAGCTGATGGTGCCAGTGTTGACTGACCCGAGTCTTCCCGTCTAGCGTGGAGTTGACGCTTGGAATTTTTGAATATTATTAGTCTTCAACATGACCACACCAACTACACGTCCTGAATGGGGCACTTGTCAGCCATTAATTCAATGGACTCCACATTACTAATAATAGATGACCAAAAGTTGGACTACTTTATTAATTTGTCTTAAATTTTTTAGAGTAAATTACATAGTAGCCCCTCATGTTTGAGGTCAATTACAACCCCATACAACAACTTTAAAACATTTCACTTTCATACATCCAGTACCATTTTATTTCAAAATAACACCTCCGTTAGATTTTCCATCCATTAGTCTGTTAAATGTTGACGTGGCTGCCACATTTGTGCTTATGAGGCTGCCACGTGGCAATAATAATAATTTTTTAATTTTTTTAAAAAATACCTAAATCTTCTAAATAAATAAAAATAAAAAAATAAAAACCCAGAATCTGAACAAAACCCCACCCCCGTGAACCCCCCTCAGCCTTCTTCTTCCCTGCTCCCATCTTCCCCCACCCCATACCTACACCTTTGAAGGAAAAAAAAAAAAAACCAGAGAACAACCCAGATCCCATATCCCCGCGAAACCCATACCCCATACGACCACCCCCCAACCCAGATCCCATTACCACGCCCCCCCCCGACGCGAAACCTAACCCAGATCCCATTACCACCCCTCCGGCGCGAAACCCATATCCCCCCCCCCCGAACTGTAAGGACGTCATCCTCACCCGCATCATCTTCGTCGTCGAAGACGACAACGAGCAGGAGCAGCAAGGCGACGATGAGAAATCCCGGTCGACGGCGAGATCGGGTGGTGACGAAGGACCTCCATGAGGAGCAGAAGGATCAGAGAGAGAGCTCTGCGGTACAGGCCGCGATGCAGCGCAGGACCCAAATTCACTGCCACGGAGACGACCAGAACGTTGAGCCCATTCCGACCCAACCCCCGACCCTCATCCCACTCTCCTCACTCTCTCTCTCAAACCCCAAACCCCCCAGATCCAAAACCCACACAACTCAGCCGGGTCACCACCGCCAACGCCTTCCTCCTCAGCGGTTTGACCCTCCTCCCACTCTCCTCACTCTCTCTCTCAAACCCCAAACTCCCCAGATCCAAAATCCCCACCTTCTTCCCGCTTTCTATTCGCCCCAACACCAATCCTATATCCATCACTCTCTCTCATCCTTCTGCTTTCTCACTCTTTTCTCTCCCTCTCTGACTCTCTCTCCGGCAACCCCCCCCCCCCGGCGAACCCCCCATATCCCATTAACCCCTTCCCCCACCCCCCCTCGCGAACCTAGATCCCAGATTTGTGCATTTTTTTTTTTTTGCTTTTCTTTTCTGGGTTGAGATCCCATTAACCCCTTCCCCCACCCCCCGCGAACTCAGATCCACACAGTTCGGTGGTGTTGGGATTGGGAGTGGGGATGAAGATGGTGAAGGGAATGATTTTTTGGAGGTGGAATTTGTGGGATTGGGTTGCAGGGAAAAGGCGAGGCTCGGGTTGGGGGGAAGGAGGATTTAACGGGAGTGGGTCGTCGGGGGGGGGGAGGTGGGATTTGAAAGGAGTGGGTTGTCGGGGGAAGGGGGATTTAACGGGAGTGGGTCGTCGGGGAGGGGGGGTGGGATTTGACGGGAATGGGTCGTCGGGGGAAGGGGGATTTGACGGGAATGGTTCGTTGGGGGGTGGGGGGGAGGAGGAGGTTGCTGCGCTAGGTTTCTGGGGGGATTAATGGGGAGGTGGGTTTGGGATTAATTGGTTTCTGGTTTTGGGGGTTGCGGGTAAAGCTTTCAGGTTTTTTCTTTTTTTTAATATTTAGAAGATTAGATTAAAAAAATTAAAAAATTAAAAAATTATTTTTTTTGCCACGTGGCAGCCTCATCAGCACAAATGTGGCAGCCACGTCAGCATTTAACAGACTAATAGATGAAAAATCTAACGGAGGTGTTATTTTGAAATAAAATGGTACTGGATGTATGAAAGTGAAATGTTTTAAAGTTGTTGTATGGGGTTGTAATTGACCTCAAACCTGAGGGGCTACTATGTAATTTACTCAATTTTTTTATAAAGTCTAGTTTCTTTCAAGTACGAGACATGTTGTTGAGCTCTTTCAGTCTAGCCCGTGTTTTTTCACTTCTTTAGGTGTAGATTTGAAGTTAATAAAAGATTCAAAAGTGGCTTTTATTTTGTCTACTTATCAATGTATTAAAAGCGTGAGGCGTGGTAAGACGTCCGAAGGATAGTCCGGCCTAGAAGTGAGGCGAAGCTTCACAAGACCTAAATTTTTTAATATATATACTGAGCGTACACATATATTATATTAAAAAAATTATTAATCAATAATCACCATGAGTACACACATATATATACATATATTATGTTATATATATCTATTCTATTAAGAGAACCCTCCTTGTCAAAATTTTGCCCTCACTTTTTTTTCAATTTTGCCCTCACTTTTTATACACAATACTTACATAAGGAGGGCAAAATAGTAATTTTGTATCTTTTGAGAAAATGACAATCATATCCCTATTTTTTTCTATTTTACCCTCACTTTTGATACACAGTATTTACATAAAAATGGCAAAATGGTAATTATGTATGACACGCCCTGATCCCGATATTCCTCGAATATTAGGATAAACACGTGTTGGCCGACACCCAAGGGTGACAAAAGTCATTTATTGAATGCATGAGGACTAAAATATGAATAAGATTAAAGAAATTTAAATATAATTAATGTGCACAAAAGGAATGTGTTCAAAGTATATGACTAACTAGAATACTAAAAGAAATAATATAAAATTGAATGAATAAAAGAATGGGTCCTACATCGAGAGGACTCGAAGGTGCCGCTGTGAAAGTGTCTTGATGTCGGGATTGTATGCCTCGATTCTAAGTCCTAAAGAGGGCGCAAAACAAACATGAGTGGACCAAGTTGATATATATATATATATATATATAGTAAAACAGTTATCAACATACTAACCCTCATATTTTATGAAAACACATATAGCATGATAAATAAAATAGGTTTTCCGTAACCTAACATGCCGTGCAATGTCTCAAATCATAACTCATGTATATCGTAATCACTGGTGAACGTCTAATATCCCTCCAGGCCCCATGCTAGCTCCCCATCTCTATGCCAATTGCTAGAGGAAAATCACCCCCAGGCCACGTGCCAGCTCCCCGTCCCTGTGCTAATTGCAAGAGGAAAAACCCTTCAGGCCCTATGCCAACACTGTAACCGTCGCCCGGGACGGAATCTATCCCTCGTCCCGTAGCGGAATAGGGACCACTATGTAAGTACAAAATCATTGAATATACATATATTTGAAAAGCAACTTCATAGTATAAAATCATCCATGATCTATACTATAAAGAGGTGTTCGAAACATGTTTTAAATATTATATCGTCATCCATCAGATATTCTATAAAGAACACAGGTTATAGGAAGAATAATAATAATTCAAACTAGCCTCAATAAACATGTTATCTCATAAAACATTTCATAAAACGTAATCATTAAATCATGCTTTTCATGTATGCATTTATACTATTAAAACATGCATTTTTAGAAGGGGTCCACTCATAGATACTTCGTCGCTGAAGAGCCATGCAAATTAGTGAACAAGGAATCGTCACAAATAATTGCCCCTAAGCACATAAAAGGTCCAATTAATAAAACTCTATTATAACAATTGAATTTGGGAAAATAGACTTCGAAAATGGATTCAGGACGTCGAATTACCCTAAGTAGTGTCCCGGTTAAATTTCCGAAAAAGATCAACATGGGAGTATTCAAGAGAATATTCCTCGAAAGATTATAGGAATATCCTTGGAAGGTTCCAACCGGGTTTAGGGCTTAGGGTTTGGACTTGGGTTAGGTTTAGGTTTAGGTAGGTTGGGCTTAGGATAATGGGTTAATGGGTTAAGGATTTCTAATTTAAAATGGGTTTAGGGCTGGGTTATATTAGGTTTGGGCTTGAAAGGCCGTGGGTCTTGGGCTGGTTCAATGGCCCAAAGGCCTGTCTCACTTGGGTTCTCAAATGGGCTGGGCTTGAAGGCCCGACCCTATTCCTTTGGGTTTTAAAACAAAATAAACAAAATAAAAATAAAAGGTTTAGGTTGGGTTGGAGAGTTTGGGCCGAAATGCCTAAATTTCCAAAAGGGTTTTGGGTTAGGCTTTAAAGGATTGGGTTTAGTTTTCAACGGGCAGAAGGCCCTAATTTGTTCGGCCCAAGGGCTTGGGTTTACTGAACTGTGGGTAGCCGGACTCATTCGAAAGAAAATGCTGGAATTCGGCCGGAAATTAGACAAACTTTAAATGTTAATAACTTTGTCAATACTCAACAAAATTGAGTGAAACAAAAATGAAAGTTGTAGTTCTCGATGATACGAAGAGAATGGTAACTCACACGACATCTAACGCATCGTGGTTTGGCCGAAAAAACAACTCGAAAGCCTCAGAGGTGCCAAAAACTGGGTAAGATTCAAATGGATATAACTTCTTCAATACTCAACGAAATTGGGTGATTCAAAAAGGAAAGTTGTAGTACTCAGCGATATGAAGAGATTGATACCTTGCGCACCGGCCAACTCGCCATGGTTTGGCCGAAAATTGGGTCGAAAGCCGTCGGTTTCTCGCCTGAAACTGGATTTGGGTTTCCAGGGACGTTTCCTGCACCAAACGTCTTAGAAATACTACCCAAAGCACGATCCAAGAAGTTTTGGGTGATTCTTAGGACTTACCATCATCGGAAATCCAAAAACTCACCAGAGAATGAGATGCACAGTGGCAACACCATGAGAACGAGGAGGTTTTGGGTGTGCTACAACCTTGCTCCAAGTTTCGTGAATCACACAGGGAGGTTTAGGTGGGGGTGGATGAGGTGGTGACTGTCAATGGGTGTGTGTGTGCGATGATTCTCGGGGAGGGAAGAAAAGAGTTGCAGAGAAAGCGAGAGAGATGACTCACGAGTCCAAAGGAAAAAAGAAGAAATGAGGCCGGGTAGGGGAGACCAAAAAGGAAAGAGGCCCCACGGGCACACACATTAAGACCCAAAAAGAATTTTTTAAATAAAAACCCAAAACTATTTTTAAAATCGGGGGTGGGGTGTAGCAATGTAATATTAAGAAAAATATGCCCTTATTAAGAGATCCCATCATCATTGTCTCATACTCTTTTTAAAAATTTTAAAAACTAATCACACTCCTTAATCAAAAACAAAATTGTTCACACACAAAGTGTGTGCTCATCTTCTAGTATATATAAAATAGAGGATGAAAAGTACAATGAGCACACATATAACAATGCACGCAGACAACACATACATCCATTATATAAAAAAAAAAACAAAAAAAAAGGCAGAGAAACGATAGTGCAAGGAAGAAGTATAAGGCAGTTAAAACCCTACCCAAATTTTGGGTTTGAGAGTTTGATAAAAAAATAAAAATAAAAATAAAAACCCTGAGGTGCGTCTAGGCAGCTCTGGCAAAGCCTTCCGCCCACTCCTTCAAAACAGAGGCGACAACCCTCACGCCTAGCCTCAGAGGACGACTAGGCGCGCCTTGAGGCGAGCCTTTTAAAACATTGCTATTTATAGAGATGTAAACCCAAAGTTGTACAATAAATCTGAAATGTTTTTTACTACCCAAGATTTGAATTTTTTTTATTATTAATAATATAAAACATCTATAAATGTCCTTAAGATTGGCTTTTCAATAACAATATCAAAGAGAAAATGTTAATGTATCAACTTTATCAAACGTCTATCTCATTACTTTGTTTCCTTTTGCATAGAAAACTAAAGTTATCATGATAAAAAAAGTCATGTTAAAAAAAAAATGGTGTTATCTATGTGTTTCAGTACTCAATAATACCAGGTTGACAATTTTGATTACTATATTGAAAAATGATTGGTGGTTTCTTTTCTTTTCAATTACTCATGTGCCTGTGTGGGAGTGTGAGTGTGAATATATGAGTATCATTTTTTTATTAGTGGTTTATTTTCTCTTTGATGGAACAATGATGTGTTCCTGTCTGTTACTCTTGTGTGGTATAGTGGAATTTATGAATATCATTTTTCTTCCTTCATGTTTTTCCATTTTTCTCAACATGATTTGTAATTCTTTTTCTTTGCTGCTAGACCAAGTGGTGTCCTTATCCCGGTTGTGAATATGCTGTTAATTTTGTTGGTTATATTGAAAATTATGATGTATCTTGCCTCTGCTCCTATGGATTTTGCTGGAATGTAAGTTTCCCTTTGTAACTATTGGTATTTAATATCTCAGCGAAAACTTATCTATATAGGTGAGTCATAATTTGTTTTGGCTGTGCAGTGTACAGAGGAAGCTCATCGTCCTGTCGACTGTAGCACTGTGGAGAAATGGATTTTAAAGAACAGTGCTGAGTCTGAAAACATGAACTGGTTTGTATTTTCTCTTAGCATCCAAAATTGAATTTTGTGGTTTTACACTTTTACTCAATGCATTTCTCTTTTGATACATTTATTGGCTTTCTGGTTGTTTCCATGGTAAGAATACCCCTTCATTATGTGCTTTTCATAAGTAGAGTATTATGTTTTTCTTCTCCTTCTCTAACCCTTATTTTTCATTAATTTTCGTGTGCTGATTTGATGACTTCCGCTGCTTTTGGTATGCAAGGGAATTTAATGTGATAACTTGTGGGGAAATATTAACTTATTAAGTTGACCATTGTAACACCCGCCCCCCTAATTATAAAGTTTCATGTTTGTATTTACCCCTAAATGTTTTAAATATGTCAATTTCATCCTTTTTGTCTACCAATTTGGTCCTATTTCTATCTACCCAATCTGAAAATTAAAGCTTGGATCCTTCCCTTTCTTTTCAAGCTGCCACGTGGCAGCACCCCATTCCCTCACCTCACTTCTCTCTCTTCCCCCGTGAACCCCCCCTTCCTTCTTCTTTTTTGTGTTCTGTCTGTCCCGTCCCTCTCCCTTCTCTCGGACCTCTCTCATCTCTCTCCTTCTCTTCTCTGCACCGCAGCAAGCACACGCACGCACCCATCTCCCCGCGCGAGGAAGTCCATCGCCATCCCCACCTTGTCCTGCTCTCTCCCTCTCCCTCTCGTTCCCGCGACCCGAGAGAACCGGAAAAGGAGCTCCGACGAGATTTTTTCAATCCCCGGTTAGGTAAGCCCCTAATTCTCTCTTTTCGTCTTTGATTCTTGCGAGATTGAGGTTTAATTAGAGTTATTTCGTGATTTTTGGAAGTTTTTAGGACGAATCGAACCCGGGGGTAAACACCCCTATTTCCGGCGAACCGATGACCTCGGGGGTTTTTCCGGCCATCTCCGGCCATTCCACGACGAAAGGAAGGTATAAAAACACTCCCCTCGTCTTGCTCTTCGTTTTGGTACCTAATTTGGGGTCTAGGATTAGGTGTGGTAGTCGGCCGGAGCTGTGAAGCTCCGGTGGTGGTGCTCCGGCGAAGCCAGGCCTCCCAGGCCGGTTTCTAATAGCAAGCGGGCCTTAGGCCCGTGTGGTGAGGGAGCCCAAATCCAACCCAATTCCTTTTAATTAGTTTTAGTTAATCATTTTGTAAAGACCCAAAGGCCTTCGGGCCATTATGTTTAGGGCCTGTGGCCCGTGACCCAACCCAAAAACCTTTTTAAGGTTTTTATTTAATTTTATTTTCTGTTTTAGGAAATAAGGCCTTGGGCCAATTATAAAGTGGGCTTTCAGCCATTTTCCAAACCCTTTAACCTTTAATAAAAGGGAGTTTTAATGAAAAGGGCTTGGGGCAACTTTTTCTTAATAAAAAACCATTAACAACTTTTATTTAATGAAAAGGGCTTGACATTTAATGAAAATGACACAAGTCATACAACAGGCCAAAAAAAAAACAAAAGTCCCACGGGCTGAAGCAAAGCCTAGCATGCAACATCAATTTTTTCTTCCAGCTTTGTCCCTGACAGATGTTAACCAAAATCTGTTAATATAACTTCATATTATTTACGAAATTGCCATCGAACCCAAAAGTCAAATAAAACAAAAACTAATTCATTTTCAACTTTTTTTTTTCCTGAAACGGTTGCAATCATTCCACCAATTGAAAACCCATATCATGACAATTTTTATTCCCAATTTGATAATTTATTTTAACATTTGCTCTAAAGCTGGCAACCCACTTTTGTTACTTGAGAATAGCTAGAACAAAATAACCATTCACTAGACCATAACTGCCATAGATCTATAATTAACTTTTTTTATTTACAGGTCATGTTTAACATTCTTTAGGAATAAAAATTGCCATGTTGTTTATTCCAAATATTTATTCACCTTTGACCCGAGCTTTAATGAAAAAGGTTTTTTCACACTTTTTATTAACCAAAAATCATTTACTAACTTTATTTAATAAAAAGGACTTAAACTTTAATGAAAAATGATAAAAACTAGAAAGAACAACCAAAACAAGGAAGCCTCACGTGCAAAATAAGAAATTCATTTTGCATCCATGCCCCTGCCTTCCGTCGGCCCACTTTTGTTAGAATTAAATTTTCATTTATTTACAAATATGCAATTTTCTAGAGGATTCGTCAAAAATAAAAAAATAAAAAAAACTTTTGCCAGTCGATACCAATTAACCCCCAACATAATTAAGTATCTCCAATTCCTCGCCTCGCCTCTCATCAAATAAATTCAAAAAAATTTAAATTCCACAAATCACTACACAATAATGAACTTTAGATTGGAAAATGACATAATTTCACGGAGTGTATCACATTGCACATTCACTTGTATAATCCAAACTTCTACACAAATCACTACAAAATAATGAAGGTTAAAGGAAGATTTCTTGGATCAGTGAAACTTAAAGTGAGAGACTCAAATCAACATTTATGATTATGTTTTTTTTTTATTATGTTTGGTCTGAATTATGTTTGGAAGTCTCATGCAATTGCCTTGGATCTATCTCATTATAAAATTGAACTTTCGTGTGTGTGTGTGTGTGTGTGTGTGTGTGTGTATAGTGTTCCGTTTGAGAAATAATCAGTGTTTAGTTTTACAAAACAGTGATAGTACTAGTGTTCTGTTTAATAAATAGTCAGTGTTAGAGTGATAGTACTAGTGTTCCGTTTAATAAATAGTCAATGTTTAGTTTACGAAACAGTGATAGTACTAGTGTTCCGTTTGATAAATAGTTAGTGTTTAGTTTACAAAACAGTGATAATACTAGTGTTCATTTGATAAATAATCAATGTTTAGTTTACGAAACAGTGATAGTACTAGTGTTCCGTTTAAGAAATAATCAGTGTTTAGTTTACGAAACAGTGATAGTACTTGTGTTCGGTTTTAGAAATAGTCAGTGCTTAGTTTACTAGTGTTCGGTTTTAGAAATAGTCAGTGTTTAGTTTACTAGTGTTCAGTTTTAGAAATAGTCAATGTTTAGTTTACGAAACAGTGATAGTACTGTTGTTCGTTTGATAAATAGTCAGTGTTTAGTTTACGAAATAGTGATAGTACTGTTGTTCGTTTGATAAATAGTCAGTGTTTAGTTTACGAAATAGTGATAGTACTATTGTTCCGTTTAAGAAATAGTCAGTTTTTAGTTTACGAAACAGTGATAGTACTATTGTTCGTTTGATCAATAGTCAATGTTTAGTTTACGAAACAATGATAGTACTAGTGTTCCGTTTAAGAAATAGTCAGTGTTTAGTTTACGAAACAATGATAATACTAGTGTTCCGTTTGAGAAATAATCAGTGTTTTGTTTACGAAACAGTGATAGTACTAGTGTTCCGTTTAATAAATAGTCAGTGTTTAATTTACAAAACAGTGATAGTACTAGTGTTCTGTTTAAGAATTAGTCAATGTTTAGTTTATGAAACAGTGATAGTACTATTGTTCGTTTAATAAATAGTCAGTGTTTAGTTTACGAAACAATGATAGTACTAGTGTTCCGTTTAAGAAATAGTCAGTGTTTAGTTTACGAAATAGTGATAGTACTAGTTCCGTTTAATAAATAGTCAGTGTTTAGTTTACGAAACAGTGATAGTACTAGTGAATCAAAGACTCTTAATATGGTGATTCGAAAAAATGGTGAATTCGAATGGAATTGAAAATGAAAATAGAGATTAGGAAGCAACGAACAATTCAACTTGTGATACGAAAGCACTCCATACTCAAGCTGTAAAGGGCTGCAAAGAAGAGACCACCGAAATAGTGGCAATATGAAAAGAAAATTTACAAAACGAAAACATAATACTAAGAATAATTGACAAGGAACAAAAACCAAAGTTGAGATGAATTGAGCTACAAGGAAAGCACTTCACCCTTGCAATTTTCCAAGATAGTTAAAAGATAAAATGTGCGCATGCATCATTGAGAGGGTTCTCGAATATACTATTCTTAAACTGAACATTATATTATTACTATTTCTTAAACTGAACCTAGAACTGAGCACGAGTACTATCATTATTTCTTAAACTGAACATGCATGAAACAAAAACACAATTACAGGGCACCTACAGATACAACAATAACACCACATAAATTTTCATGCACAAATCCATGATTTTCATTCACAAAAAGATGTCAAACCTTCCAAAAACACATGTGTGCTCAGATTATAGTCAGTGCAGTCAAATGTAATTTCTCAAACCAGACTAGACATTGAATCTACATCATAGATATAGTCGCCTAAAACCACTGCCCTACCGGAAATACCAAAAAACCTGTTGGGTTTAGATACACAATGCCACTTTTTCTCATGCACATGATAGGCAAATAATCTGTTGCTAATCGAAACCAAAATATGACCGCTGCAGACTGCATAACCAGCTACAGTGTCATGTAGATTATGACGAAGATCGGGGGGAATTCTTGGCAGATCTTTCCAAGTGTCAGAACCGAGATGATAACACTGAAAGGGGCTCGACAGCTCTCCATGGACCCTTGGCTGTGCAAGGTAATAACGGTTGTCATAGGCAGAAATGAGAGCTCCACATGGTTCCAGTGAATCGGGGGCCTTGAATTTCTCCATATGGTTCCAGTGAATCGGGGGCCTTGAATTTACCTGTTAACTTGTGATGAGGGTCAAAAGTACGTCCCATAGACAACCACTTGGTGGAGGTGCCTGTTCCCAAATCGCTTTCCCATACAGGCAACAACATATATAACTTCCACTTGAACCAATGACTTAACAAGACACGACCTGAGGGGAAAATCCAACTGTATCTACCATTGTCTTGATCACCATGCTTGCCACAATCACCACCGCCGTTGGGTTGTGATACTTGATATAACTCAGCTTCCCCATTTTTATTCGTGAAACAATCCACTAATACAAAAACAGATTTAGTATCCATGAACACGAAGATGGAACAGGTTTTTACACGAAGATGGAACATATTTAGTATCCTAATTTAGTTGGATTACATAATATCAACTAAAATGGAAAATGTTTTTACAGAATAATTCTTGAAAAATAAATTAAAAAAAAACAGAGAGGAAGAAGAATTACATAATATCAATCCTAATTTAGCAACGGTTTGAGAATTTTGAGTACCTTTTTGTTGATTGATGAGGCTTCGATCGGAATCGGACTTTGAATTGGGGATTTTAGAGAGGGAAGAAGGTGAGCGAAGAGAAAGGGAGAGAGGGGGTGGACGGGAATTAGGTTGTCGAGTGTGAAAATAGATAGCAATTGGATCAATTTGTACGGGAAACGACCTCCATGGGCGCAATCGCGTAGTACTTGGAGAAATTTGAAATGGAGGATCAGATGTATATCCATTACATACTTCTTTTGAATGGGCATAGTATGGAAACGACCTCCATGGGCGCAATCGCGTAGAGCTTAGCAACGACATTCGTCAAACCTAACGTTGGAGCAAGACTGATGTTACGGGGTAAAACCGGTAGTTCGATAAATTATTTTGTTTGGGCTAATCTTAATGGGCTGGTTTGACATTAGGTTTTGTCCTAACCATTAAATAAAACTATTAGCTGGTTTTTGGTTAAAATTCAAAATATTGAAGCCTTTTTCATTAGTTTTCCTTTAATAAAACCCAAAACCCTTAAGGCCTTTCAGACCAACCCAATTCAAAGCCTAGTTGACTTTGACCTCTGACCAGTTGACTGTTGACTGGTCAACAGTCAACGTTGACTCGGTCAACGGTTAGAGTTGACTTTGACGTTGACTTTGATCGGTCAATGGTCAACGTTGACTTTTGAGTTGACTTATCGAGGTTTCGTTCAGGACCTCTCCTAGGCTAATTTCGACGTCCTGGACCCGTTTTTGAAGTCCGTTTTCCCAAATTCAATCGTTTGAGTAGAGTTTGACTAAATGTACCATTTATGTGCTTAGGGGCAATATTGGTGACGTTTTCTTGTTCGTTAGTTTGCGTGGCTCTTCGGCGGCTAAGTACTGTGAGTGGACCCTTTCTAAAATGCATGTTTTATATTAGAAATGCATACATGAAAAGTATGATTTGATGATTACGTTTTATGAAACGTTTTGTGAGATAACATGCTTACTGAGGCTACTTTGAATTATTACTATTTTTCCTATAACCCGTGTTCTTATAGAATATCTGATGGATGACGATATGATATTTAGAACATGTTTCGAACACCTCTTTATAGTATAGATGATGGATGACTTTATACTATGAAGTTGTTTTTCAATATATATATATGTTCAATGGTTTTGTACTTACCTAGTGGTCCTTTCCGCTACGGGACGTAGGGATAGATTCCGGTCCGTCCCGGGCGATGGTTTGGTGTTGGCATAGGGCCTGGAGTGTGTTTCCTCTGGCTATTTAGCACAGGGACGGGGAGCCGGCATGGGGCCTGAAGTGTATTTTCCTCTGACTGTCTGCTCAGAGACGGGGAGCCGGCATGGGGCTTGGGGGTTATCGGACAATTCACTAGTGATTATTATATATGAGTTATGATTTGAGAGACTGCACATCATGCCAGGTTTCGAAAAACCTATGTTTATCATTATATGTGTTTTCATAAACCTGGGGGTTAGTATGTTGATAACTGTTTTATTATATGTATATCAAATTGGTCCACTCATGTTTGTTTTGCGCCCCCTTCAGGACTTAGAATCGAGGCGTACAATCCCGGCATCCAGGCACTTCCGCTTCGGTATCTTCGAGTCCTCTCGGTGTAGGACCCATTCCTTTGTTCATCTAATTTCATATTATTTCCTTAGTGTTCTAGATTAGATGTGTGCTCTGAACACGTTCCTTAAATGCATATTCATTATTCTTTTATATTTATAAGTCTCAATTATTCCTTGTTTTCAGCAATTGCACTCAATAAATGGCTTTCGTCACCCTCGGGTGTCGGCCAGCACGTGCCTATCCTGGTATTCGGGGAAATATCGGGATCGGGGCGTGTCAACCATGCTCCTGAAACTTTTGGGAATGTGCTTGTTAGCTAGTGTAAAGGTCACTTCATTTTGTTTTTCTAGAATAATTTTTTTTGGTAATAGGTTTTATGCGCGAGTTACACGTGTATCCATGGGTTAGTGTGGCTGGTGTAGGGCGTGATGCTGGGTCACTGGTCCTGTAACATCTGGAAGTATATTCATTAATTATGCTGAGTTGAGTGGTGCAAAGTGAAAACATGATTAGTTTTAGTTTCAGATACACCATTGAAAGTTAACTTTTATTAACACTTTTATGTGAGTTGGTGGAATTCTTGGTAATTCATGTTTCATTTTGTATTGTTCTGTCCTAACCTTTGTTGATGATGCTCAGGATACTGGCCAATTCTAAGCCATGTCCAAAGTGCAAGCGGCCTATTTGAAAAAACCAAGGATGTATGCACATGACATGCACACCACCCTGCAAATTTGAATTTTGGTATGCTTTCTGCATCTGTTTCTTACTTCAATGGAAATTTATTATTGTTTGAAAAAAATATCTGAATACTTTTCTTTTGATTCTGTTCTAATATGGTTAAAGTTTTACATGTGATGCTAAATGAATTATATGTACCATGCAGGCTTTGCCTTGGTTCATGGGCGGAGCATGGTGAAAGGACGGGTGGTTTCTATGCATGTAACCGCTACGAGGCAGCAAAGCAAGAGGGAGCTGGAAGGATTTATACTTTTCTTTGTAGTAATTCTGTTTTATTTCCCCTTTTGGAAGAATAGCTTTCTTTTTCTTCTATTTACTTAGAGTTTGTGTTATTGATTGTAGTATGATGAAGCTGAGAGAAGAAGAGAAATGGCAAAAAATTCTCTGGAGAAATACACTCATTATTATGAACGTTGGGCAAGCAATCAGCAGGTATTCACAATTTTCTTTTTCAAATTTCCGCTGTTTCTTGTGCTATACCATGAATTCATGCAAGAGATCTTCATCATGCCAATTTTTAACAAATTCAGTTATGTTAGTAGCCTGGCTGTGTATTTTTTCAGTGAACCCTTTTTCTCAATGATCGGTGAAGATCCTACTTCTCTTGACACTTCTTTGATTACACTCTGGGTTTTTATTTCAATTTTTACCGAATTTGTTGTGGCAAACAGTAGTAGGTAGGTAGACACCTGCGTGTGACTTCAGTTTTGCAGGGACTGCATAGGAGGGTGGAAGCTTCCTTAAATTAGAATCAAGATTTTTCTGTGCATTGTTCTTCCATTTTATGAATTTAATTGGCTAAGCCTTAATGCTGCTTTATTATGAAAGTCCCTCTCTCCTTCAATCATTGGACTAATTTTTTTTCTTCCTTGGCAGTCGAGGCAAAAGACTCTTGCGGATTTGAATCAAATGCGAACTGTGCATGTAAGTATATGTGCTACATGCACACATACATATATACAAATAAAACATGTATACATGATTTCATGTGTTAGCGATTTTCATTCTTGGATGAAGTTCAAATGTGTTTAACAATAAGATCTTAGAGTTCATCTTTCTACTCCATTGTATAACTAGAACCATATTTAAACTTTGCAGATCTGAAATATTATTGATCAATTGTAATCGACCATGTTGCTAATGACAGATGCTAGGAAGATTGTATTTGTAATTGACCATGTTGCTAATGACAGATGCTAGGAAGATTGTACTTATTCTATTCATAGATACAAGGCTAGAAATTAAGTTTGTGTAGGGTTAACAACATAAACATGAGATTTTATGTGTTTTCACCTTTCAGAAATTAGACTTGAGAGAATAGAAAAATTGACCATAGTTGTGTTTCTCATCTTTCGACCGGATTGTAGAACTAGAACCATAGTTGTGGTTGCACTTACACCCCCTCATGTCAACTGGTAGACTATGACAGTGTAAATTAAAAAATCATCCTTTATAAAAAAATTTGTTTCAGACAAGTATAGTTTTACTGGTCTTTCTAATAAATTAGTAAGCATCATCTTATAAAACTGAGGGAGGTGATAGCGGGTTGTCTGAGTTTAGTTAATGTTATGTTAGGGACGCTATATGGATGTCTCATTTGCATTTGTCGAAGATGTTACATTTTTTTTTCTATATCCAGGAGTAGGAAACTTATGTCTGAGTGTGTAAAGGATATAGAATTAGCGTCCGTAGGTGGAGACTCGTTATGACTTGTGAGACAGTCGGGTGGCTCTTGAACTATCTCAGTCATTAAGAGATTCATGTATAGTAGCGTGCAGTATTGGCTCCTGTGTGGAATGCGTGGTAGGAAGGAAATGGAGGGTTATTCTTTTTTTGACAGAAGGCAAGGAAGTGGATATACTTAGAGATAGTTTAAATCTTTTGTTTCCTTTTAAAATATCTGTTAAAGCATTTAAGAGATTCAGTGCATTTTATCTTGATTGGGTTTCTTCAGTTAAAAAAGGTGTAAATACACACACGTTTATGTTTCTTACTGAAAAAAATCTCTGATTGCTAGAAGATGTTGGGTACGATTGTTTCAACCTGACTCTCGTCAGCTATTTTGGATTTCTGTGAAGTTACTATGTAATAACTGATGGATACCTTGTTTTTCTCTCTCAGATGGAGAAACTTAGTGACATACAGCGTGAGCCTGAGTCTCAGCTCAAGTTCATAACCGATGCCTGGCAGCAGGTGAATTCCTGCGTTTCTTGTTAGATATAAAATGAATTAGTTTATAACATCAAATCAGATTTGTTTGGTGATGAAATGCTGACATTGTTTTTGCCTTTTTTTCTTCGTGTTTGTAGATTGTTGAATGTAGGAGAGTACTAAAATGGACATATGCTTATGGGTGCTACCTACCAGAGCATGAGCAAGCGAAGAGGCAGTTTTTTGAGTACTTGCAAGGTATGAACTGTGTATATCTGCAGGAACTAGTTAGGAGTTGTTTTTTAAGTTTTCTGAAATTTGCAATTCTGCTTTTGTCTTCAGGTGAGGCAGAGTCTGCTTTGGAAAGGCTTCATCAGTGTGCAGAGAAGGAGCTACTGCAATTCCTTAGTGCAGAAGGCCCATCGAAAGAACTCCTTAGTGTGCTGGACTTACCGGGTAAATATTGTGATGAAATTCATTTTCTATGGGATGTTTTGTGTTGAAATGTGTCTTGTCCAAAAAAACAAATGGAGTTATGTGTATCATTTTTTTTTTTGGTCAACCTAGTGTATAGTTGTCTGTTCAACATTGTCTGGATGCAAAATGCAGCAAACGAAAAGGTCGAATCAGTGAGTCTTTAGTGTAGGAACTGGAAGGAAGACAATATCCTTTTCTGAGCGTGCGAAGAGAAGAGATAAATAAAAGTGTGCAAGAACCGGTTTTTCTGTCTCTAGTCAGTTATCATGTAATTTACTTGCGGATTATTATTTTTTAAAATTAGAGTAGGTCTGTTATTGTGTTTGCACGGTCAGTTATCTGTGACTACAAATTGATTCACTCCCTGGCCTGGTTCAATCTTCTCATCCATTTCCCAATTGTGACAGGGTGACTAAAAATTACTTCCAGAACCTGGTAATGGCATTAGAGAAAGGCCTATGTGATGTGGACTCTCAAGCAGCTTGCGGTGGGTCAACAAGCTCAAAAAACGTAGGAAGCAGCAAAGCAAAAGGTGGAAAGGGAAAGGTAACCGGTCGAGGTGGTGGGTCCAGCAGAAATGTATAGCACGTATATTTGGACCTGTGATTGTTGGAGATAGTGACACATCAGATGCTATATCAGCAATTCTGTTATGCCACCTCAGATAAATGGTTAGTTAGTTAGTAACTGTCAGCTAGCTTAAGGACTAAGGGTCTATATAAGAAGGTTGTAAGGTTACTGTATAATTTAATCTCTGAAACAAATACAAAGATAATCTTTCTCTTTCTTTTCTCTCTCTCTCTCTTTCTCTTTCATTTTTATTCATTTCTTCAAGTGTAAGGTTCTGTGATATCAATGCTTCTTGCCTTCATCAATGGCAGAATCATTGATATGTTAACATGGTATCAATCGCCCAGGACGGTCTTCCGCTGGTGATTTCTTCCGCTGGTGATTCTTGCAAGATCTACAGAGTCTTCTGCTGGTGTTCTTCGGTATTTCTTTTGCTAGTAATTTTGGGGTCTTTGCAGATAGCTCGTGTTGGTGTTCTTGGGTATTTTTTGCTAAGTGTTTTTTGGAGTCAGGGTTTTATGCAATGGATATGGAGTATGTGCTGTGCTATCTGGGGTTCATGATTCAAGATTCATGGCGATTTCAGGGTATGTTTGAAGTTACTGCACTCTATGTGTTTGTGTAAATGTCAGTTGCTGTGTGAATGATCAATACAAGGCCGAAGCCGTTATTGATAATTTTGATATAATTGTGAAGTTGTTTTTCTGATATCCACTTGTTAAAGGCTGATGCCAAAGTGTGATTGCAGCGATATAGTTGTGTTTCTTGATTAACACTTGATAAAGGCCGATGCCAAAGTGTGCAAAGTATTAGATTTGAAATTGATTACAAGTTGTGTTTGTTTGATTGTTGTTTGGTTGGTGTTAATTTGAAGAAGAAATAAGGAATCTAGGTGAGAAAGGTGTTTGACATTGGATAAAATGGCTGTAAATTCTGTAAAGATTGAAGGGCTTTTGGGAATGATAACTGTGAAGCTTCAAGATGACAATTTTACAAAGTGGAGTTATCAATTTCAGTCTGTTAAGAGGGTATGATCTTTTTGAGTTCTGTACTGGTGAGTCTCAATGTCCATCAAAGTATTATGTGAGTACAGAAACTGGGGTTACAAAGGAAATCACAAATGAATATAAAGAATGGGTGAAGAAAGATTTGGCATTATTAAGTTTGCTAATTGCTACTCTCTCTGATGAGGCGATGGATCATATTGTGGGTTGTAAAACATCTCAGGAGGCTTGGGAATGTCTTCAAGAAAGATTTGCATCAGTTTCTGTTGTTCGGGTGAATCAATTGAAGTCTGAGTTTCATACCATACAGAAAGGCACAGATTCGGTGGATAAGTACTTGTTAAGGTTGAAAGCAATCAGAGATCAACTAGTTTCTGCTGGAGAAAAGATCACTGATAATGACTTTATCATTGCTGCGATATCTGGGTTGCCACCAGAATTTGAAGTCATTAAAACAGTAATCTTGGCAAGGGATTCTTGTATATCCTTAAAAGATTTTCGAGCACAGCTTCTTGGTGCAGAAAGATATATTGAGTCAAGAATGACAAATATTACTACTTCTATGTCTGCTTTATGTGTGCAAGGAGAGTCATCGCATACACAAGGAGGACATGGATGTTTTCAGAATTATGAACATGGAGAGGGCTCGAATTCTCAAGAGTTTCAAGGCTTTCATGGTGGATCTGGTTTTATTGGCAATATAGGAAATAACTTTCATCCACAGCAACGGAATAATTTCAACAGCAATAACAGGAGGTTTTATGGTAACAACAATCATACCAGGTCTTTTTCAAACTTTGGAAATAGACAAGGAAATGGATACACAGATAATGGGAAGAGTCCACAACATGGCACAAATGGAGCAAATGGTTCATTTTCTGGTAATAATAATTCAGGTTCTGGAAACAATTTCTCTGGAAGCAGTTCTAAGCAAGGAAACAACTGGAATGGTAACACCAATTATAAGTCTACAGCGTCACCTGAATGTCAGATCTGTTCAAGAAGAGGTCATACAGCTCCAAACTATTATCAAAGACATAATTTCAATGCTCCTTCATCAAATGGATTTCTGGTATGCCAAATATGTGGAAAGAAATGCCATACAGCTCTAGAGTGCTATCACAGGAACAACTATGCCTATCAAGGTGGAACTCCACCTCAATCTCTTGTAGGAATGACTGCACAAGGGCCAAATATACCAAGTTCCCATTCACCTCCATCGATTCATGAGTTCTCAGGTGCAGACACTTGGGTTGTTGACACAGGTGCAACTCACCACATGACTGCCAATTTAGATATATTAAGTCAAGTCACTCCTTATACTGGTGATACTACAATTACTGTTGGAAGTGGTGAAAATTTGCCAGTTTCTAACATTGGCTCATCTGTCATTAATGCATCTTCTAAGTCTCTCATTTTGCATAATGTATTACATGTGCCAAAGATAGCTATGAATCTGTTATCTGTAAAGAAGTTATGTAAAGACAATGGCTGATGGTTTATATGTGATGATTTGGTATTCTTTATACAGGACAAGGCAACACATCAGATGCTGTACCAAGGAAAGAGTGATGGTGGAGACTTGTTCCAGATTCCAGTAAATGTTTTTCAGAGATCTTTTGCTGAGAGATTGGGAAGATGTGCTGCATTCTTGGGAAGGAAGGTTAAAGCTGTTACATGGCACAAACGATTGGGACATCCATCTGAAGAAATATTGAAGTCTATGCTACATAATAGTTAGTTACCAATTAGTATAGATGAATGTACTTCATTGTGTATAGCTTGTATTCAAGGAAAAATGAGCAAGTTACCTTTTCATGTAAGATCAGACAGATCCAAGGCTGTATTTGATAAGATTCACACTGATGTTTAGGGTCCATCACCTCAAAAGTCAGTTGAAGGCTATCGTTATTATATCAGCTTTATAGATGACTATTCTAGGTTTGTATGGATCTTTCCTATGGTGAATAAATCTGATGCATTCTCAATCTTTGTCAAGTTTTGTGCTTTTGTGACTACTCAATTCAATCAAAATGTTAAATGTCTTCAATCTGATGGTGGAGGAAAGTATGGAAGTAAGGTGTTTAAGGATTTTCTGCAGAATAAGGGTATTATTCATCAGTTATCATGTCCACATACCCCACAGCAGAATGGGATTGCAGAACGAAAACACAGGCATTTAGTGGAAACAACTTTGACATTGATGAATGATTCCGGTGTTCCTATACCATTTTGGTATCATGCATGTTCACATGCTGCATTTTTGATAAATAGAATGCATTGTAAAGGACTTGGAATGAAGTCTCCATACCAGGTGCTGTTTAATCAAGATCCTCAAATTCACAGTTTGAAGATATTTGGTACTGTAGTATATCCATTACTCAGGCCTTTCAATGACCATAAGTTGCAATCAAGATCAGTTCAATGTGTTTTTCTTGGGTTTACTCAAGGATACAAAGGGGTTATATGTTTTGAGATAAAGTCCAGGAAGTTCATATTGTCAAGGCATGTTATCCATGATGAGGATATATATCCTTTCACGAAGAAGAATAATACAGGCTCATGTACTACAAAAGAGATGTCTAAATCAACTCAATCACATATTGTGATTCATTTGCCTGAACTAGATCAACATGATCAAAGGCAACGACAGGAATGTATGAATAGCCAAGTGGGTAATGAAGAAACAAGAGCAGAGGATAGTACCAATTCAAGTCACAGTGAGCTAAATGACAGAGTTTCAATTGTTATGGAATCTGTATCTCCAAACCAGCACCAATCTCCTAGTCATCATCACTCTGGTACAAATCACATGTTTCCTGTCCATTCTCCATCACAACTTGAGGTCATTCTTCCGGTAAACTTAGAATCAGATTCTAATGTCTCTACTACCAATCCTCCTGAGTCTATTATAACTAGACTAAGAAGTGGTGCTATTCCAAGAAAAGATTATGCAGCCATGGTTGCTTCATTACCTGAATTGCATTCTCTACAGTTAACTGAAGATGATTTATTTACTGGAGGGTACTCATTAATTTCTGCAATTTGTGATGTAACAGAACCTAGTACATTTCGAAAAGCGGCTAGTATGCCACAATGGCAGTTGGCAATGCAAGAGGAATATGATTCTCTTAGAGCACAGGGAACATGGACATTGGTTCCACCACCAAATGATCGATCAATAGTTGGCAGTAAATGGGTTTACAAGATTAAGAAGAATCCAGATGGAACGATGTCAAGGCACAAAGCCCGATTAGTGGCTCAAGGTTTTTCTCAAGAACATGGGATTGACTACTTAGATACTGTCAGTCCTGTAGTACGACACACAACAGTAAGGATCATTCTAGCAGTTGCTGCAGTCAATCAGCGGGATCTAAGGCAATTGGATATTAAAAATGCCTTCTTGCATGGTGATTTACAAGAAGAGGTGTATATGAAACAATATCAAGGCTTTGTTGATTCTGATAAACCAAATCATGTTTGTAAATTGATCAAATCACTATACGGCTTAAAGCAAGCTCCCCGAGCATGGAATTCCAAGTTCACAAGCTACTTGGCTGCATTGAATTTCATTGCATCACCGTCTGATACAAGCTTATTTGTTAAATATGATGGTGTTGATACAACTGTGTTAATGTTATATGTGGATGACATCATCCTCACAGGATCAAATTCATCCAAGGTTCAGCATATTATTACAGAATTGTCTGAAGTGTTTGAATTGAAGGATATGGGGAAGTTGACCTATTTTTTAGGTTTACAGATTCAATATAAAGCCAATGGTGATATATTTGTTAATCAATCAAAGTATATTACAGATTTGATTCACAAGGCAGGAATGGATTCATGCAAACCTGCAAATACACCTTGTAAGCCTCACAATCAATTACTTGATGCAGAAGGGATTCCAATGGCAGATCCATCTTTATACAGAAGCTTGGTTGGATCATTACAGTACCTAACTTTCACACGGCCAGACATTGCCTTTGCAGTTAATTCCGTTTGTCAGTTCATGAATACTCCAACAGAGCTACATTTTGGTGCAATGAAACGAATTATCAGATATTTGAAAGGTACTATTCACACTGGCATTAACTATACTGCAAATACATTGTTTAGTCTCAGTGCATTCTCGGATTCAGACTGGGCTGCGGACCTAAACACTAGAAGATCAGTGACTGGTTATGTTGTGTTCTTGGGGCACAATCCCATATCTTGGCAAGCAAAGAAACAAAATTCAATTTCCAGAAGTTCAACTGAAGCTGAATATGAGGCTCTTGCACACACTGCAGCTGATTTGGCATGGGTGAGAAATGTTTTGAAGGATCTGAGAGTTCAATTGTCTGCACCTCCAATCCTCTACTGTGACAATATGTCAGCCATAACATTAAGTGCAAATCCAGTGTTTCATTCTCGGATTAAGCATTTAGACACCGATTATCATTTTATTAGGGAGAGAGTACAGAAGAATGATTTAGAAGTAGTGTATGTGCCTACTGCAGATCAAACTGCTGGTGTTTTAACAAAAGGGTTACATAGTCCAGCTTTCAATCGTCATTGCTACAATCTTCAACTTGGGAATCCCAGTTGAGATTGCGGGGGGATGTTGGAGATAGTGACACATCAGATGCTATATCAGCAATTCTGTTATGCCACCTCAGATAAATGGTTAGTTAGTTAGTAACTGTCAGCTAGCTTAAGGACTAAGGGTCTATATAAGAAGGTTGTAAGGTTACTGTATAATTCAATCTCTGAAACAAATACAAAGATAATCTTTCTCTTTCTTTTCTCTCTCTCTCTCTTTCTCTTTCATTTTTATTCATTTCTTCGAGTGTAAGGTTCTGTGATATCAATGCTTCTTGCCTTCATCAATGGCAGAATCATTGATATGTTAACAGTGATCAGTATCGTACAACAATTCCACGCCTGCCACATGTGCCATCACCGTTGGTGAGTATTCTAGCTTCCTGTGTTCCCGAGTCTGTTGGAGAAAACAACTTAACGCAAGCTAAGAACAAGTGTACAGTAGACGATGGATTCTTTGGTACGAAAACTATGATGGTCTGAAATGGAAAAAATGCAGATGCCGTTTAGGGTAAAAAAAGGTTGGTCTGTTGGTATTTGTGTGTGTTGGTGGAAACATAATGTGATTATTCTGTACATAACATCGATGTGCTTATAAACTAGGGGTTCCACGACCTAATTTAAGTATATTGCAGTTGTCTATTGTGAATGCAGATATGCTCTATTTATTTTCGTATCAGTTTTCAGTAACGTTCGTGTTTGGACTCGTTTTCTGAACCTGTATGCTGTGAAATTATTCCGAATTGCATTCATTGTAATAGTTAAAAGCAAGTAATGAGTAACGGGAAAAAAACATCGCATATCTGATGCTTCTCGCGTTATTGTTTGGTTTTTGGTTTTTGCAGTTTGCGCTCAACTAGCATATGATCAAGAATGTTGGTTAATCTAAATTCTGCTTCAAACGGTGAACGACATGAGTGCTTGGTTTCCACTATGACACTAGCCCTATTCTATCCTATTTGTATTTGAAATATATTTTGGTAATTAAAATATGGCCATTTTTTTGTTTCAAAGTGATTAAACATGTGTACAATCGATATTTGGAAAACGTTTTGACTAAATTATTAGAAAATCATGGCTAAAAAGTATATTAATGCTGAGGAAATTTGATGGGTTGGGAATAAAGATGAGTGTGGAAATATTACGGAGGAGGAATTTGACAATTTTGATTTCTGTGGTTTATTAAAGTTTTATAGCCGAAATGGTCATTGAGATTAGCATAACTGATCACTTCGATCCTTGAGATTTAATATCTATAGAAATGGTCTATGAGTTTGTCCGTCATCAATCATTTTGGTCATTTCGTGTAAAATTTTCATCAAATAAGGTTAAATGATAAAAATATTCTTAATTTTTATCAAATCATTTTGGCTCATTATTTATTAAATTTAGAGTGTTTTTGTTATTTTATATATATTTAATAGAATTTTTTACGGAATAACTCAAAATGATTAATGGTGGACAAATTCAGCGACTACGTCTATCGATTTCAAAATTTTCTCGAACACCTTACTCACATCGCGTACTCCCAAACGCCACACTTCTCACATCTCCGGATCAAACAAACAACTCAGTAACCAAGACGATGATACGATTCTGCGATCCTTTGAGTTTTTGGTTTGACTAAAATACCCCGAGCTCCGGATTCTGCGTGATTTGTAATTCGAGGGTAATTTAGTCATTCGGTACACAATTGGGCTGGGTTGGGGAGGGCTTCCCACTCGCAGGCGCCAAAGATCAGAAAGAAAAAGGCACGTGATGAAACCCGCGTTTAAGCGCTCCAATTCCCAAACGGCCATATTTTCCTCTCTTTAAATTTCAAAACCCCCATCCCACTCTCTCACTGGCTCTCTGGATCGCTCTCTCTCTCTCTCTGCTCGCGCTCTCTCTCTCTGTCGCTCAATCGGTCGTGTTGCGTTGTTGCGTTCTCTCTGTGTGCGTCCGAATTTGAAGCCCAATTCAAATTTGTTGCTCTCTCTCTCTCTGTCGCTTGATCTCTCTCTCTGTGTTGAAATTGGAAGCTCGATTCAAATTTGGGGACGAATAGATCCTCTTCTCTGAGAAGAAAATCGACGACTTGTTCCCAGTTCCAGGTTCAGTTCTTGCCTTTTCTTCTGTTTTATTTCTCGGTATCTTTAATTTCTGTCTGTCTAGCACTGTAACAAGAAACCCTAATTCCCAAATCCCGTATAATCAATTCAGTCGCACTCTTATCTGATCTTCGTTATTAGCCCTTGTGTTTGGAAAGTGTTGCTTTTTCTTCTTCCACATTACCCACTTAGGGTTTTGGTTTTCGCAGAAAGCCCACTGCTTTTTCTGTTTGTGTTGTGTTTCGTGAAGAAGTTGGAGATGGGTCAAGATTTGAGGCCCACTGTCTCTTCTCTCAAGCGTCCGCGTTTCCCTGATTCCGATTCCGATGATGCCGTTACGGTTTTGGGTGATACGGTCAAGAGGCAGAGGACTCATGATTCGGATGATGGTCTTTTGGTAATTGAGGACTCGATTAGGGAGCTCGATGATCTACTTCATCACGAGGGGTCCTGAAGCAGCACCACCGAAGCATATGATTGCTGGGATGATGATCTGTTAAGATCCTTAATTGACGAGGTTGATCAAATGCCTGATTCTGCTGTTGCGGCCTCTGCTGCAGACGAGGCAGCTGTTGTGCCTCGGCTAACTACTCATCTCGGTCATCATCATCACGAGATTGAGGAGGGGCCAAGAACCACGGATGAAAGAGAGTTGGATGATGAGGAGGACTTGATCACTGAATTCTTTAATCATATTGGAGGAGAGGATGATGAAGACCCAAATCAAGATCATGTACATCAAGCTACTGAACCTGATCACACTACTCTGCTCATCACCATCATCCCGTTCCCTCCTTCTCAAATCATTATTTTGCCAGTTGTGGTTGGAAACATTGGAAGGCCACGGGCCTCGGTTCTCCATGTTCTCTTGATTTGCTTGCTCAGTATCATCATCATCTAGAAACGGAGCAGGAGGAAGAGGACTTTACACGGAGTATACACGCCTTGCGTGAATCAAGTTGTCAAGCTATTAGCGTCAGCTCTTGTTTTTATACTACTAGTAGAGTTCAAGAATTCAGATGAGCACGGTTACCTTTCAGCTTTTTCTTTCCGACTTCCGGTTTAATCATAGTTAGTTTATTAGTTTTTAGTCTTTTTATTTACACGGAAGACGTGATAAAGAACCGAGCGCAATGGCGTTCTAAGATTCATATAGCCGACCCCACTTAGTGGGAAAATGCTTTGTTGTTGTTGTTGTTGTTGTGGATAAAATAGTTTTCAGTCTGTTATTTCGTCTAGCTGGTGGTCTTACTCTGTACTTTTGTCAATCTTGAGGAAATATGTAGACAATATACATATGAATGTACATGAAGTTCCCAATAGTTCTGACTGCACTTACTTTTGTTCTTGTCATTTCTTTCAGCACACTCTGAGTTTTTGTTTCAATTTTCAGACGTTGTTGTCGTGGAGAACAGTAGTACTCAGTTTATCACTGTTTGTTTCGACCTCTACGTTTCGGTTTCTTGAATAATCAATCTGCTAATGACTGATTCCGAACGTGTTTCTTATGAAATCTTCTCCAACAAAGTTTTGGATAGGAAAAACATAAAGGTGCATTATAGTTGGGAGAAAATCTTGTTACTTCTATGAAAAATGTATATGCAGTGCCATAGGAAATCGTGACTGTGGCTTGGACATAGGAAATTAAAAAAAATCGTGATTTCTTATGATTTCCTATGTCTAAGTCAGTCGCAATTTCCTATTGCAAAACATATCCATGTTGAGCAATTTCTATGACATTAGTACATTGTGACTATGACTTCTAGTGTCAATCATGCAATGCTATGTGAATAAAAAAACGAAATGAATCTTTTTCGTGTCGAAATCGAAACTTTCAATCCAACATTCACCCTTAAATGTTTGGGTTCATTAATCTAATATAAAAAGCTAAAAAAATTGACAATAGAACGCCTAAAAACCAAAAGAACTGGACCCAACAGAATAAAAATGGGCCAAGAAGTAATAAAGGGAACCCAGCCCAATCAAAAATTGTGTTCGTTTATCGTACATTGTACGATCAGTTTTTGTAAGGTATTATTTGTATTTAATTTTAAATAAAAATATTTAAAATAATTTGTGACCATACTATGTAAAATGAAGTGATATGATTTATGAATCTCCGGGATTCTCAAACAAAGAATCCGACAAGAATCTAGATTCCACAATTTGGGGATTTAGGGTTTCATAGATATGAAAATGCCACGTGATAAAAACCCGCGCTTAAGCGGTGAGCCTGCAAGTTTGCAACGTTAACATCCAGTTCCCAAACCAAACGGTCATATTTTCTTCCATTTAAATTTCAAATCCTCTCTCTCTCTCTCTCTCACTAGATCTCTCTCTCAAGATCTTTCTCTCTCGCTCTCTCTGCGCGTTCGAATTTGAACCAGAATTGGAATTCAGTGCTCCAACAGTCTCCGGTTGAATTAAATTACAGAATACTCGAAATCGATTCCTCTTCAGTTGCTCTTGTTTGGGGACGAAGACGACGATTCAGGAGACATCGACGAGCTGCTCTCCTCGGCGGGCGAGCGAAATCGGCTTCCAGGTTTCCCTTTTTCTTATCTTTTAATTTCTCGCTTATTTTCTCTTCTTTATTTTGTGCCCAAGAAAAATTTAGGGTTTTTGCTGCTGCATTTGTTTCGTGTTGAATTGCATTGAATTGAAATCGCGTTTAACAATGGAGGTGGGTTATTACGGTATGCCATTGGGTTTTCGGTTTCATCCTACTGATCAAGAATTGGTCAGTTCCTATCTTCGCGATAGAGCCCTCTCGGGAAAGCCCTTGGGCAACCCGTTTGTTCACGAGTTCAATCTCTTTGGACAAACACCACCCTGGGTGGTTTGGGAGCAATTCGGTGGAAATTCCCTACTCGATCAGGACTTGTTCTTCTTCTATGAGCTGCGTTCTAGAAGTGACAGCGACAGCCGCAGCAAACGCCAGATCGAAGCCGGAGGCACTTGGAGCGAAACATCCTCCGACAAAGTTTTAGGTTTGGACGGAATTCCAATCGCGGATAAAGGGCATTTCAGGTATAACAACAAGGGTTCTAACAACAATGGCTGCTGGCTGTTAGAAGAGTACAGTCTTCTTCCTAATGTAGTTGCTGGCCCAAAGGTCGTTCTTTCCCGACTTAAAAGGAATCCGAGGTCTAGATGCGGAAACAAGATGAATTCCTCAAGTCCAACTCATGACTTCAATGAGAAGCCACCGATTAAGAGGGCAAGAAAAGAAGTATCGAATGAGAAGCCGCTGATTAAGAGAAAGAGAGCAAGAAAAGAACCGGGTTCACAAAAACATTCTAATGTGAATGTAATCACCAATACCCCTGCTGTTGTGCCTTTTGTTGGAACTGAAAGCAATATGATTACTGACACTAGGTATCAGGATCAGGAGTGCATAACCAACATTAACGGCAATGCGAAGCCGACTGATTTCTCTGATCAGGATAGTGTGATATTGATTAGTGATGTTCCTTCTTATCCCATATGCTTGGACGGCGACACTAGCAATCACGACCTGGGGTGCATAAGCTACATTAACGGAAATCTGATGCCCATTCCCACTCATATTTCAGATCATGAATATGTGCCACTGATGAGTGATGTTCCTTCTTCTCCGGTATTCTTGGGCGGCGAGGAATATCCTTTAGATGGTGAAGCAGTGCGTGGAGACATTAAAGAATGGTTGACAACGCTTGAAAGTAAATTGCCCCAGGAGTGGCCTCAAATTGATGAATTCAGCCAACCGTTAGACGGGTTTAATTACTGGACAGACTGTTTGTGGATGAGCGATTCTGTGAATGATCAATAGAGGGATGTAGAGGTGACAGCAGCTGTCTAATTTCCATGGCGTGCATATAGAAGCACAGTTATGATCAGGATATATTTTATTTCCGTTCTTAGTATATATGCTTTGATTTCTTTTGGTTCATTAGTTAATTAAGAAATTTGGTATAGGTGTTTACCTGGGCCTTCTTCTCTGCCGTACTGATCCATTGCCTGCCTTTCATGTTGCCGCACCTCAGGTCTCTACTGCGTTTCCCCCAGTCATGTCTATGTATGTGCTTCTAGGATCGTTTCCAATTTTAATGCACTGAATGCTTTATAATACATTTCTTTTCCACCCAAGTTTCTTACTTTCTTTTTATTTTTATTGACAAAAGGTTTCAAGGTTGATGATTTTAATTACTGTACTAAATTTGAAAACCAAATTAGTGTTTTCTTTTCCTTTGAATTACTCCCTCTGCATATGTGGCTTGTGAGCGTGTGCATGTTCTGTGTATTGTGCTTGAATTTTGATGGTAACATGGTGTGTTAAGTGTTCAGTGTCAGTTTGTGAACGTGTTGATAGTTTTGTTGACGATAAGGACAATTATCATGTTTCTTGCCACTGTTTTTATGGATTTTTTGTGGAATGTAAGTTTTCTCTCTTTAATTTTTAGTATTCATACCTTAGTCTATATTAGATGTGTCACTTTCTGTTTTGGACCAGCAATGCAAGTTTCTCGCTGTTGTCCTCAGTTGTGTTGTTGGACTGTTTTGCTTTTACAGTTCTATTGGTCTTGACATCTTGTCCATAACTGATTTTCTTTTTACTGTTCTTTGATTTTCTAACTCCGCCTGTGTAAGTTTATCTTACGCTGCCGGTCCCAAGCCCGGATAAAGGAGGAGGGGGAGGGTGTCAGGTAGTCGACAACCAGCACTTCGTTTTCACGTCGATTCCCTATGAGTTCTTTAATTTCTCTGCTCAACAGGATGGTCGTGATTCTAAAATATTGAAGCACTTTATTCTTTCTTTACAAACTGCATCTCTTTAAGTGCGAGGTAGGATGCGGAGCTCACATGCTGTTTCCTGTGTACTTGCAGTTCTTTTGGTGTAGATTTCTTCATCATGTAGGACTAGTTTTTGAAGCTACTGTCTCTTAGGTTTTCAGTTTCAGTAGCTGTCCATGTTTCTGATATTATGTATGTCGCACTTGTGAGAGCATGACAATCCTCACAGCCCATATTTGACTGTCATTTTGATCATTTGAAAGAAATGCCTTCAACTGCATTTCTGATGTGTCTGCTATTATTTTTATGTTTGTTATCGTTTGGCATGCATAGAGACACACAAAGATAAATAAGTAATATAAATTATCGAAATATTCAAAATTTGCAAGGGGTCATCAATTTCCTGTTTTCCACGTCAGGTATTAAGAGAGTACACCATGATGGTGAACATCGCACTCATAGGTTGTGATTTTAGTTTCTTATTCAACATTATTGACCTTCAAATTTATGTACAGTCAAGACGTATATATTGCAAGGAGGGCCAATGCACCTACCTTTTTCTGTTCCTCCCTTCGATAGTATATTATCTGCAGGCAAGGTATGCTTGCATTTTCATGCTTCAAATTGTGGCATATTTGTTGTTTCATGTTGTATATGTATGCGGTTTTCAGTATGAAGTGGGGGAGGGTATTAAAATTACCTCATTTTGAAGAGTTCTTCAAAGTGTTGATTGTGGTTTTGCAGTTTGTTAGGCGTCTGCCCTGCTGCACTGCAGGGTCAGATAGAGAGGCAGTGAGAGAAACGATGATGATGATCTTTGAGATTTGATTTGGAGGCCTTGATTGGAGAGTTTGATCTCCTGCTGCTGCGGCCTCTGTTGCAGATGAGATCGAGACAGGGCTAAGAACAACAGATGAACAAAAAAAGTCAATCTAGCACTCCTCCAGGTGTATTTTTTTATATCGGAAAATTATTTTATTGTTTTACCTCAACATGAACAAAAAAGTCAATCGAGCACTCCCTCAGATGTGTTTTTTTGGACAGTTTCCTATGGTTTGCAGATAAAACAGTCAATTCGATTGTAGCAGAAATAATATATCCAATATATTTTAGTAAACACACAACATAAATGCAAATGAATCATGACACGATTGTCAAAAGAACATCTAAAAACATAAAATATAAAAACACAAAAACAATTTGCATGGACACCAAGCAAAAGAAAGAGAAATAAGGATAAAAAATAAGAAAAAAAGGATTAAATCAGATACTGAAAACATAATTAAGAGTACAAATCTGTGATAAAATCAACCTAAATATAATTAAAACATTTCCGAATTTCAACTAACATTTCAACTAATTAAAACAATTAGTCTAGTGATACTGCTCCTCCCAGTGTTGGAGGAGACCCTAAGTTGGAACCTCCCTCCCCCATTAGTTGGATTTCGATTTCTATTAGTTAACTTGAAAATTTGATCAACTTTTGCCCGGGAGTTATTTAGCATACTGGTCTCAATGAGTGTGAGTGTTTTGCTTAAGAGCTGCCTTTTGGTTGAGTTAACTTACATTTCATTCCCCCCAAAGTTGAATGCAAAGGGACTTCTTGTATTTTGTTCCTTCATCGACATCGCGTTGACTTGTTGTACCTGCCGCCTTTGCTGGCTGCTCTATGTGGTGTGTAATTATACATAAAAATTTCAGAGTTGAAATCTTCTGGGTTTGCTCATCTTGGTAGGCTTTCTTCACGTTGCCTCCACTCTTGTTTAATTTTCCTTTTTTTTTTTTGTTTCCGGCAGTTGGCGGTTGTCTTGGCCTTTATTTTGTGTTATCTTAATGTGACAGTGATCGTTATCAAGACTTCCATCAAATGAAATTCAATGGAACAGACGGCTGCTGTGATTTTATGAAGAGGGTTTGTTCTTTGTCACCAATGAACAAGTGTAGCATTGACCGTAGATGAGGTGAGTGTTTCAGACCAAGATCAATTAGTACTCAAAACAAACACGTGAGATTATGTGTGACGAAAACAGGTTCTTTATGCGATAACAACAAGAAGGCTGCGGCTGCTATTTTCGAATCTACAGAAGAAGATGTTGATCAATGTAAATAAGAATTTACACAAATGTTCGGAGGATTAGAATGCAAGAGATATTTTGTATGCTCTTTTGAGGGTTCTGAGTCTTCTTGTGGAAATTCCTCTGAAGGATCCCCAAGTTGTGGTTTCTCTTCAGCTCCTCTAGATTTTGAGAGAATAGGTTGCCGCTTTTCGTTGTTGAATCATGATGGAGATGATTACAAACTGACACCAGGTACAGATTCAAGGTCGGATTGTTTTCTATCTGATTTTCCCAGCCCATCTTACAAAAGTAGTTGTTGGAGTCATGATTTTCAGTTATCTACTTCTAGTGTTTCTACACCCAGTGAAGAACAAACTGAAATATCATGTGGGTGTGATTTTTCATCAGAACATGCTTCTGAGGCTGAAGTTTTGGAAGATCTAACCACTACTGATGAACCGCTTTTCTGGCCATTTGAGCAGAAAACTGATTGGAATTCAGAAGAGACCTGGAATTACTTTTCCATATCACCTCGGAAGGGCATAGGTATAACAGCTTCTGGAACTCCACCAGATTCAATTCCGTCAAAACACCATGATAGGAACATGGATGTCGAAGAAGGGCAGGGGGTAAGACTAGTCTTCAGGATCAGCAGCATCGAAGATTATGAAATTGAAGCAAAAATACAAGGGTGTCTGGCGGACTAATACTTTGCCTTCAAGATTGAGCAGGGCAACCAAAGGTTGTGAGAAAATTGTACCTTTAGATACCAAATATTATGCTGTAGAACCCGAAAATGGAAAGTTCATGTCAATGAACCAGTTGGTGTGGTTAATGAATGCATAGAAGTAGATATTGCATCAAAAGAAGTTCCAATTGAGATGTTCATGGGCCTTGCTGAGTTTGATGGACATGAGGGAGTTGATTCAGAATTCAACGAAGATGATTTCTCACTGCATGCATCTCTTTGTTAGTTCGATTGTAGAACGTTTCTCATTGCGTAGTTGAATGAACCACAAAGTGAAAATCTGGACTCTTATAACAGTCTTGGTCAGTCTTTTAACAATCATATGCAGTTGGTTTAAGGCAAAGCGTGGCCTGAAAGTATCACCTGACAATTGAAGTCCAACGCGATAAGGGGTCACATCTCATCCGGCTATTTTTGCTCTTTCAGCAACTTCTGCAGAGTCAACTTATTTGCTGCATTCTCTGTTCTTGTTTATTAGTTTTGCGAGAAATTTTCAGCTCAAAAATCGTTTAAAGCAAGTCAACCAGTAAGCAGATACCATACTGTCTCCCCATGTCTCCAATCCATATGTGCTTTTGGTTTGATGAATCCGTGTAGGACAACGATTAAACTATAAGAGTTACAATTATAATTCAAAGACTATGAGAACAACTCCTGATGGGATTTGGTTTAAAGCACAGAAGCTATAGATTTGCTGTACTGGCCAGTGTTGGATTGAGGCACAGCAGCCACGCTTGTTTATCATTATGTGGGTGGTTCCAAAGCCACAGGGACCTCCCCCGTGGCCTTGACACCCGAGACTTGCTCATAATACTACGGTGTTATTCCACCACTTCCCCATTTGCTAATTTAACATATTGTCGTGTCAAAGTGTCTTCTATTGTGCTGTAGTGTGAATGTGAAAGCAGTTCTGGCTGTTGCAGATTTAGAGAGGAAAGGCACAAACCTATATTCGACATAGCGGAAAAGTTTAAGAATGCCTGGAAGATCAAATGTACTTCGATGCGCGACATGGTTCAAAGATGCAAGGTCAGATAGCATCCTGTAGTTCCATATGTGTTTGCTTTCAAAGTAATCCAGGGCGAAAATTATCCATGTAGGTTCAATTTTTTAGGGTAGCTCTTTGAACTAGAGGAAGGACACAAATCCATAATTCAATGCAATTACGATTAAGAAAATTCACACATTATGGATTATCGGTTTAATGCAATTACGATTAAGAAAATTCACACATTAATCCACATTCGACAAATAATACAGATGAGTAATTACGGTAGTGAAGATGTATTACATGAGAAATTAGATGGAATTGCGCATGGCAGGGATACAAAAGGGAAGTTTGAGCTATTCGCCTTTGTCTTCTATTTTATTTTGTTTTATTTTTTATAGTGCCATTAGCTTGTTGATTGTCAACATACCAAATGGTTCGGGAAGGCAAGGCAGGGTTTGAGCTGACAGTTTTTGTGCCGCAAATAACATAGTGGGTCTGGAAGCAGGACGCGTTCGTATACAGGCCAAGGCCATTGTCACTACAAGCACCACTGACTTTGCAGATTCATTGGTTGGCGGCTCCAACCTTTGGTCTAACAAATCTTTCAGGAGCAATTCTACATTGTCCCTCCTTGATTTTGATGATTCTTGTAGCTGGGACTCTAGCATATCCCCTGGGTGCCTTCCCATCATGACTTCGAGCGCCACCACTCCAAAGCTATATACATCACATTTATCCGTGACTCGCATAGTGTATGCAAGCTCTGCACATCAATAAAAACAAAACTGGCTACCTTAAAACATATCCCAATAAGCAAAAAGATAAACCATAAATGTACAAATTAAGTTTACATTACCCGGTGCTATGTAGCCAAATGAACCAGCAATACTTGTCCAGTTGGATGAATCAGTACTCAACAACCTGGCTATTCCGAAATCTGAGAGACGAACCTCGAAATCAGACTCAAGCAATACATTGTTGACGGTTATGTCACGGTGCACAATTGGTGGAGAGCAATCATGGTGTAAGTAAGAAAGTGCATGAGCAAGTCCTTGCACAATTTTGACTCTAGTAGCCCAGCCAAGTTCATTAACACCTTCAACTCCATACAAAGCTTTTCCCAAGCTTCCTCTCTCTAAGTATTCATATAGCAGGAATATGCAACCCCCCCTTCTTGAACAGAAGCCATAGAGCCTTATGATGTTCCGGTGCCGGATGCTTGTCAAAGTTCGGATTTCATTCTGAAAGCTATGGAGATTAATTGCTGGAATATCATTAGAGTCTGACATGTTAAGCCTTTTAACTGCAACAATTTGGCCTGATTGCAACTCTGCCTTGTAAACCCTTCCAAACCCTCCTGTCCCAATGCAGTACTTGTCATGAAAGTCATCTACAGCCTTCACAACTTCCGCAAACGTAAACTTTACTTCCTCTTGCAATATCATTGACTCCAAACTCTCAAAGTTTTCAGAAGTGTTGACTTTGTTCAAAACGAGACTGGATTTTTTACGGAACATAAGACCAATGACAGTTGTAACCATTAATAAACCACAAACAGGCACAAGGATAACAATTAGAGCTCCTTTGTTACTCTTTTCAGAATTTTTGTTATTCTTTTCGGAATTTCTTTTGGGGCAAGTGGGTATACCGTCTAGTCCTTCTACATGCCCACACAAGCCTGAGTTTCCAACAAAAGCATTTGCTGGTGCCCATGTTAAATCGCCTTGGATTGGGCCAGTCAAGTTGTTATAAGAAAAATTATAGGGAAAAGGATATAACATGTTGACAAATGATGGGATTTGCCCCGAAAGATGGTTGTGCGACAAATCGAGCAGCCGAAGCTGAGATAAATTGCCTAGATTCTGAGGAATCTCCCCACTGAGTTCATTGGACTGAAGTTGCAAAGAGACCATTTTAGTCCAATTGGAGACCACAGAAGGAAGGATTTGACCAGTAAATAGATTATTATCTAAACCCAATTCGATGAGGTTGTTCAGATTGGACAAGGACAGAGGCAGTTCCCCGTTGAGTTTATTGGAAGACAAGGACAAGCGGGTGAGGTTTGTACAAAGACCAAGTTCAGAAGGGATTGACAAGTTTAAGGAGTTGTATGAAAGATCAAGGTACTGGAGCTCCCTGAGTTGGCCTATAGAGAGAGGGATTGATGAGTTTAAGGAGTTGTTTGAAAGATCAAGGTACTGGAGCTCCCTGAGTTGGCCTATAGAGAGAGGGATTGATGAGTTTAAGGAGTTGTTTGAAAGATCAAGGTACTGGAGCTCCCTGAGTTGGCGTACAAAGGATGGAATTTTCCCTTCCAGAAGATTTATACTCAGGTCAATATGTTGAAGAGCAGAAATCAAACCTATATTGTCTGGAATCGTGCCAGAGAATCGGTTATTAGCTAAACCCAATTCGACGAGGTTGTTTAGATTGGACAAAGACAGAGGCAGTTCCCCGTTGAGTTTATTGGAAGCCAGGGACAAGTGGGTGAGGTTTGTACAAAGACCAAGCTCAGAAGGGATAGAAGAGTCTAAGAAGTTGTTTGAAAGATCAAGGTACTGGAGCTCCCTGAGTTGGCCTATCGAAGGTGGAATCCTGCCATAGAATCGGTTATTTTCTAAACGCAATTCAACGAGGATGTTCAGATCGGACAAGGACAGAGGCAGTTCCCCGTTGAGTTTATTGGAAGCCAGGTACAAGTGGGTGAGGCTTGTACAAAGACCAAGCTTAGAAGGGATAGAAGAGTTTAAGGAGTTTTTTGAAAGATCAAGGTACTGGAGCTCCCTGAGTTGGCCTATAGAGACAGGGATACAAGAGTTTAAGGAGTTGTATGAAAGATCAAGGTACTGGAGCTCCCTGAGTTGGCCTACAGAGGATGGAATTTTACCGTCCAGAAGATTTATACTCAGGTCAATACGTTGAAGACCAGAAATCAAACCTATATTGTCCAGAATCGTGCCAGAGAATCGGTTATTAGCTAAACCCAATTCGACCAGATTGTTCAGATTGGACAAGGAAAGAGGCAGTTCCCCATTGAGTTGATTGGAAGAGAAGGACAAGTGGGTGAGGTTTGTACAAAGAACAAGCTCAGAAGGGATTGATGAGTTTAACGAGTTGTATGAAAGATCAAGGTACTGGAGCTCCCTGAGTTGGCCTATCGAAGGTGGAATTTGGCCATTCAAATTCATTAGAGACAAGTCGAGGAATGTCAAGTTCCGGCATTGAGATATAAATTCTAGGAATTCTGATGGATCTAGATTATCACCCTGCATAGACATAGCAAGGTAGGTCAATGAAGGCATGCCTGCAAATTCTGACCAATCTTGATCAGTATAGATAAAATTGTTTAATCGAAGGTACATGTACCATACCTTCTGGTCAATCTCAGATGGAATTTGATGATAAAAAAAGTTGTTGCCCAAGTCCAAAGATGTGAGCCTGGAGAGATTTCCAATGGCATGCGGTATACGCCCTTCGAAATTGTTGCCATTTAGATTGAAGTGGGTGAGACTTGGAAATAAGGGAAAGTCGAAAAGGGACAGTGTTCCGATAATTTGCATATCGGAGAGGTCTATTTTGGAGACTGTTCTGGTTTTGGAGCAGGAAATGGCAGTCCAGTTGCAGAGGCTGTTGAGGTTGGTGAGGGACCATGAATTGAGTAGCGAAGGTGGCGATGATGATGATGAAGAAGACCAGTCGTCCTTCCATTTGACGAGCGATTCTGCTTGTTTTCTTGGAGATATTGATGTCGTTTTGATCAGTGGGAATGCGGACAGCAGCAGGAGCATATAAAGAAATGTCATGGTTTTGGGTTGCAGTATGATCTGTTTTTCTTCGCCAGTTTGTATGCGTCAGAAATAAATATGGGAGCTAGTAACAACTTTGGAGGTGCAGAGATTCTAATCCTTTCTTTACGCTTGGAATTTCTGAAAGGATTTTCTACTCAACCAAGAGCTGTATGGTGCCAATGTTGACTGACCCGGTCTAATCTTCCCGACAAGCGTGGAGTTGACGCTTGGAATTTTTGAATATTATTAGTCTTCAATATGACCACTCTAATTCCATGTCCTGATTTGTAGAATAGTAAACATGGATCTGTAATTGGACCACAGAACTATGTTTGAAGATTGACGATGGTAATGGTAAAAGGTTTTTTTATTAGTACCCCACATACTGTTAAATACACTTCACATAAATATATATTATTAAATCACTCATGTATCTTAACATGAAATGACTATTTAGCTCTAAAAAATTTAAAAGAAATTGAATACACAAATTATATATACTAAAACCCGGTTGAGTTTTAGCACTATTCAGAAATAGTAAAAGGGCGGAAATGCCCCTGATTTTTTCGTTCCATTACCGTTTTGCTGCCTGCTTCACACAGTAAATTACCTGTATTGCCCATGTTGTGTCTATGATCGTCAAGTTGTGGCACAAAGAAAGATAAAATAATTAATTAAAAAACTGACAAAAAAATTATTTAAAAAATATGACTTAAATTAGGCAACATGGTTTCTGACGCACAACACAATAAAAAATTATAAAAAAATTGAATGCATGGACAAAATAATTATTAAAAATTGTGAGAAACCCACCAGTCTCCATTCCTTTGCCTTTTGATTATTTTATTTTTTTATTTTGCTCGGCTTTTTGTCTTCCACGCCGAGTCTCCTGCAGTAGGTGGCATGGAACACAATAAAATATTATAAAAAAATTTGAATGCAGAGTGCGGGCACAAAGAAAGATAAATTAATAATAAAAAAACTGACAACAAATATTTAAAAAAATAAGTTAATCCAGGTTTGTGGCACATAACACAATAAAAAATTATAATTTTTTTTTAATGCATGGAAAACAAATATTAAAAATTGTGAGAAGCCCCGCTGTCTTCCACCTTGCCTTTGGTTATTTTATTTTTTTGGTTTTGCTCTGCTTTTTGTCTTCCACGTGTTGATCATCGGGGGACTTTCTGCTGAGAGGGCTTCTTCCTTTTTCTTTCATTTTTATATCTTTCTTTCCTCAATTTTTCCTTTGCTTTTTCTGCTTCTTTCTTTCGCGTTTTAGCAAACGGCGATTCGTCTTTTTTTCGTTTGTGTGTCGTCATTGTTATTATGGGTGCATGATTTGGTTCTGTTTTGTATTTTCAGGAAACGATGTTGTTCGTTTTTCCCAGGTGTTGTGTTGCCATTTTCGCGTTGGTTCTACTTTAGGTATGTCGTTCTTCTTTTCTTTTTCTTTTTCTTTTTCCACTTATTTTTGCTTATTTTTTGTTCTTGGGTAAATTTGATGTTTAATTTAGAGCGCAGAAAATAGGAAATAATTATTAAAAAAATTTGTTTTTGGATGAATTTGATGTTTAAATTAGAGTAGAGAAAATAGGAAATAATAAATAAAGAACGAAAGAGAAATTTAAAAACTTATGCTTTGTTTGACCAGGGTAAATGAAAAATATAGCTCTAACTTCTATCGATAAATTATATCCGTATATAAAGCTAGCGAAGTTAAGAGTCCGAATTTGCAAGATATGAAAACCATCGATTCCCGAAGCTGCTCAAACATAAGCAAAGCATGTGATTTATAATAAGTGACTTTTTCTTTGTTCTTTATTGTGCTACCGAATTGAGTTTTAGTACATACTAGCAAGGATGCCCGCGCGTTGCTGCGGGAATGAAAATTGTATAACACATAGATATTCTAAAAAAAAATTATATATATACGTATATACAGTAGACAATACTATTTACATACATGTGCAAATTTATTTACAACTCTATCAACAATAAGGAACAAAAAAGGTCCATGGGAGAAATGAAGTTTATGGTTGTAAATTGTGAAATTCCATACATGTCAAACTTCATTTAGGAAATTGAAACCATAAAGAATAAAGTGATAAACACGCAAAACAATTCACAATATGAAACCGTTGCTTCACTAAATAAGCAGTACCAACAAAATCATGCTTGTTTTGCTGCAAAAGAACAAAGTAGAAGAAGGGAAACAAAATATTTATTTGTTATTTTATTTTATGTGGAAAAAACTTGGAATGAGAATCAATAGTGAATGGATCATATTTATTTCAAATTTTTAGACACAGAAAAATAGTACAGAAACCAACAATGAAGTTAAGAACGAATAAAACACATAGTACACATACCTGATTAAACGTTCCTCCTTTTGCTCAGCCTGTCTTTGGAGTAGATTAGACTTGGGCATAAATTCAGAAATCAGTTAAGAACGAAACCCAAAAGTAAATTGCTGTTCTTATTATAGAAAAGACGAACAAAATTGTTTCTTAAAATAACAATATGTATATAAGCGAGATCGTGCTTAATTTTCTCTAATTTACAGAAATGGTATGCGCAATTTAGAACCTGATATAACAAAGAATAATAAAAAATAAATAAAATAAAAATAATAATAATAATAATTCCAGAACCTGAAGTGCCTTTTTAAAGCTTGGTCCTACTTTGAAAATCTACAAAGGGAAAAATTGTAAACCCAAATTAAAGCTTCTTCTCTTACTCAAGAAAAATGGAAACTTTATATGAAAAAAAAATTGAAATTCTGCGTAATTAAAAGTGGATCAAAACTCTAAATAGATTATCTTAAAGCGTAGGAGATCGTTGTTAGAATTTGAAAACAATTGAAACTTCATTTTAAAACACAGACTTAATCAATTGATTTATATTTAAACGGAAAGAAAGTAGTGGTCAATTTTACCTATCATTTGTTTAGCGTCTCTCAATTTCCAATTTGTATTAAAAGCTTGAATTTTTACTTTCCTTCCATTCCCCTGTGCATAATAGTCCAGTAGCTCTTGTTTACCTACAACAAATTGAAAACCATTTGGGGAAAATAACTAAGCCTTTAGTTTTTAGATTCTTGGCAGGCAAAGCAAGAAATTTACACACAACAAAACTATTAAAACTTTAAAACCCAATTCCCAAATTAGGTTCTCGACTGGCTAATGATCATATTGGATCTAAATTATCATCCCGAACATTGTAATGCTTGATATTTTTTTTTGGGACATTTTAGTTAATCATTAATTAACTGAAGAATACAATTCGTAGAACAATAATTAGCAGATAAAACTAAAGGGAACAAAATACCAAAATTTGCAGTTAACAACATAGGGCTAAGTGAAAAATACAAAAAATAAGGATAGGAAGGCAACCAAAATGTGACTCTTACCTGGGTTTGGTTATGCTTCTATCAAGTGCTGCCCTTAACTAACGAAATAAGCAATCTCTTCACGTAGCACATTTAGTCATCAATCCCTTACACACACACACAAAGATATTATGTATTACATTCTAATTTTTCTTTACTTACATTTTCATTCTATTTCTTTATGTGTGTAAACTGACACTAATTCTCCATAATTTTCAGTCAATTCCATTGTAATTAAAATAAATATTGAGTATATACACACTTATAAACACACAAAATTCAGTTTTCCCTACGAAAGCACATACGTCAAATCAATGTTCCTACTGTATTCATTTAATCAAATGATGCATCAAATATAATAATTAAATTATACCTCTAATTTATAACCTTTTGATTTCGCTTCATCTGCAGCTAAAACCAAAATTTAGACAGTCCCCAATATAATTCTGTCAAATAGAAGATAGCAACACCATGTAAAAGTCATATTGGGTGTCCACACCCACACTTATACTTTACAAATAAATTTGAACTTTGAATCACTTGGGCTTCAAAAATATTTGCACATAAATTTGAAAGAAGATGAATAAATTAAAGAAAAATCATATCTACTGGCAATTCAGACTGACCTAGAGTTGCTATCGAGTTCTGCCGAAGACAACTCTGCACTGTTGAAAAAGTCTAGGACAACCTGGAAATTTAAAGAGATCAAATTTAAAGCCAAATAAGCAATCATTTACTGAAAATCTTCACAAAAAAGTGCTAGTTTCACAAATAAATGAAACCCAGATTAAATTTCTTGATAAAAACTAAGAACTTCAAAGCTTAAGAAAACCCATGAATCCAACCATAAAAAAATATGCAAACTTTTGCACTGGCAAACCATTCATAAACCAAAAATGATATCTTAAACAAAACACATAAATCCAACTCAAAAAAGCTCAAATTTAAAACAACCAACACAAACAAAATATCAAACATGGTTCATTGTCTCTCTTTGCATTTTAAATCACATAGTGTTGCCCAATATATTATCGTATTAACATTTCATATACTCATGCATTAGATAAAAAATTATATCTATGTTAAAATTACATGGACTGCTTTATCATGGTTTAAGAAAGCAACCACAAATCATAGTATCTACATGTTCCTCAAATTATCTAAAATACTAAAACAAAACCCTCACTTCTCACTACATGTTTAAGATATATGAACCCATACAAACCTCTTCACCATTCACCAATACCATTGGTGCTAAAAAACCAAAAGAAAAAAAAATCATTAAATAAGATGACCACTAACCAAAGCATCCTTTGAACAAATTAAGAAATTCAAATAAAATTAACACCCAGAAAAAAAGAAACACAAAAAAGATATGCTTGAATTGTCAAGGAAATCAAGATACTAATAGATATAAAGATAAGTTTGAATTGTTAATCAAATAAAAAAATAAAAAAATAAGACAAAGCATTTCCAAACGTTGATTATGTCTGATGAGTTAATGCTATGTGATGGCCCTGGATTAGTCTTTCCATCCTTTTCAAGCCATGAGATGATTGGTTCTGGTGTATTACCAAGAATATGGAGGCTGCGCTGATAGTGGCCAATTGAGTTCCAAGACATGTTATTGAAGCGGTTTGCAGGATTGATCTGCCCAAACCCAAATCCTATGAAATTGACAACGAAGAAACAGAGAATAAAAGGAAAAATGTATTATAGCATACTATGTCCTGCTTCATACATATTTAATCCTTCAATTAAACACACATTTCCTTTTCATCAAAATTAGCATGAATATAATAGTGCTTCCAGCAGAAAATAAAAGGAAAAAATGACAACCGAAAAAAATTGACAACCCAAGACATATAAGTTTAGAACAGGGCAAACAATGACAACCCAACAAAACCAAAGATTTAATTAAATGAAGCATAATTCAGTTTAAATCTCAAAATTTATTTATTTCATTTTCTGACCAATCAAACAAACCATCATCGGAGAAAGAACCAACACCAAAAAAAAAAAAAAAAAGTTAAATACCTTGATCGCAAACAGCTTGCAAGGTTGCAGACAGAAAGGCCAAAATTCAAACAACTTCTTTTGCTGAAACCAAATATGAAAGTAGATCAGAAAGGCAGACCCAAAGCACGAAAAAAGAATCAAACAACATACAATCAGAAAAGCAGAAAACTCACCAAAAAACCTTAGATCGCATCGATAACTTTTCCTGAAACCAAAAATCAAACCGCATCGCAAAGCCACACCCAAACAACGAAAAAAAAAATTGAAATTAGACACGGCAATAACTGCAAAAAACTCACCAGAGATCGTTAGTTTTCCGAGAAGAAAACGGCCGTGAATAATCGGCGAGACAAAGACGCGAAGGACGGATAGCGAAAACAACGAAGGCGTGGGAGAGAGAAAAAACCTAGGCTCCAAAATAAGGAAAAGCTGAAAATGGTGAGAGAGAGAGAAGGGAACCCAAAGAAAAGGCGGGGCAGAAATGGAGTGGAAGAACCACCGATGACAGACGCGTGGTTTCCAAGGGTAGAATCGTCAATGTACTGCAGAAAAAGTTAAAAGATACTGCTGATGGGAAAAATTTGGAGGGCATTTCCGCATTTTACTGTTCACGAACAGTGAAAAACAGTGCACCCGAGTTTGGGTTTTAGTATATGTATAATATAATTTATCATTGTACATTTTTTTTTAAATTTTATGTGATAACAAACAATAAAAATTGGGGTATGATATCCACACCTTATTTTACTTTTCACACATCTTTTTAATTTTCGTCTGTCGGATCGGATGAATTGAAAAAGATCTACAGATATAAATTATCAAGGATGTGTGAGAAGTAAAATGGGGTGCGTGGATAGTACAACCCTAAAATTTTTATACCTTCTTAACATTTTAAACCCATGTATATCTGATGGGAAGACAATTTTTTTTTTTTAAATGTGATTAAAACCGGGCCACATGATTTGTGGCACAACAAACAATAAAAATTTATACCCGCCCACGTGTCAGTCATCACTACAAGGTAGTATCTCTACTTTTGTTCTTCTTTCTTCCGTTTTCTTTTCAATTTTTCTTTGTTGTTTTTCTTTGCGGACCCGGCTTCTCTGCCCTCCCACTTCCCATACACTCTTATCATTTCCTATTTTATGCGGTTACGGTTAAGACATGTTAATATTTTATATTAATTTTTTTATAGAGATAATAAGACAAAAAACAATAGTAATATAAAATGTTAATATGGTTTAACCGTCACCACACAAATAGGAGAGGATGAGAGTGTATAGGAAGTGGGAGGGCGGGGAAACCAGGTCCTTTCTTTGCTTCTCCCGCTTTTGGCAGTCGTTTTCTTTCTTCGTTGTCTTTGTTTGCTTATCCCTCCCTTGATAGTCCTTTTCTTTTGTTTTTGAATCGTTATCAGCACTTGAATCAAGTGATCAATCTTATAAACGAAAAAGAGAATCTGTGAGAAAAGCGCTTTTCATTTCTGGTGAACAAAAGTTTGATATCTAATTTCATATTATTCTTAAATATAATGTTTATGTCACGCCCCGAACCCAACATACGTCCAAGATCGACGCGTGACGTCATCCAGCATCCGTATATCTAACAAATCCTGCCTCTGATATATGTACAAGGCATAACTCAAGATCCAACTGCGTAATATTTGTAAGCTTTATGGTTGTATCTAACCTCCTCGTTAGACTACCTACGTACCCTAAACAAAGGTTAAGCCATTCGTAGTTCATCTATCACTACCCATCTACATTTACCAATGTACATTCATGCCCAAAGGTATAACATTCCTCAATCAATCATTAGAACTTGACAAGTATGGAAGTACTAGATTCAAGGCTACATAACAATCCAATATGACAATCAAGGTTTCCATTCCACCCATCATATAAGTCACTATGTTTTCAACATGAAACCTTAATCCACCACATGTAACATATCCAAGAACCAACAAAGCACAATATTATTCTCAAGCCATTTCGAGTAACGAGACTAATCATAATAATAACAATTATATCCCACATCATTCCGCAATCGTTCTACTTAATCAATCCTAAAATCATAGATGCATGATATCTACAATTACTATGTTATTCAATCAATAAGGTCCCATATCAATTCACAAATTTTAATAAAGGATCCCTACATAATTCCCTACTTGGATTCCAAATACTAACATGATAAGTCTAATTTATACACAATGTCTACTGTGAACAATTCATATTCACTCGACTCTAAGGTCGGACTACCTTTACGGAAATGAGCAAGAGTAGGGATTCCAGACCACTCAACAGAATCCAACCAAAATACTAAGCGACCTCTTGTAATCTCTGCAGACCTGACATCTGTACAATCAGTGCCTACACCATAGGAATGGTGCATCGGCATCAAGAATTCAGATAAGCTGCAAAGCTCAGGTCAGTGACAATAATACAAGGATGTGATAATAATGATAAAGCCAACCATTAATCACAGTTTACATCCCTTTAATATAAATCATTCATAAGGAATCAATACCAAGCCTTTGTAACTCTGAATGAGTCACCTAGACATCCAACGGTTCGTCTGAAACAAATCACAACAGCTCACAATCATAATCTCATACAACACAATGAAAAGTAGGGTTAGGGCAACACAGTTCGGCCGAAGTCTACATCTTCGAAGCTATCTCAATCCAAATTCAATAACCCCAACGTGAACACAATCCCGGACCATCTCTCAACGGAATCGCGAAGTAGGAGGGATTCCGGACCATCTCTTAACGGGGATCCAAGCGGGTACGATTCCGGACCACTCAACTAAACCGAGCGTAAGTCCAAGAAATATAGCAACGCTCAAAGAAGAAAACATGAAACAAGCACTCAAAATACAAAAGCTCAATGAAACAAGAAATGAAATAATGATACGATATGTGAAACAAGTCTCGAAGCAACAAACCCCATGACAATGGGTTCATGGTCCACTCCTAACCCTCACATTTCATCACATCAGGCCAATCATGCAAATCAAATCTCATTTCAAATATGCACATCAAATTACTTTCCATCGAACAATTCATCAAGCACTGCAAATCACATTTCATAGATATCATCCATACACAAGTCAAATCACGACCAATAAACATATATCAATGACTAATCACATTTCAATAGATTCACATTATATAATCAAGTGATATCCAATCAAAATATGATCGCCTATCGAATGTACCAAGTACAACTAATCCTTATCACCCCCATAATGCGTAAGATCCCCCATCGTGGATGTACCAAGCAGGATCATATATATTTTCTCTTAAAACCAATTCCCTTCTTTGAACATATTAACCTAATATGTGCTAGTAGCATTGGCCTATTGGGAAATTAGAAATCCATGAGTGAATCATAATTCTCAAACCATTTAAATCAAGTGTATGTTATGAACAGATTATCACTTTGATTCAAAAGGAACTATAAATGGCATAGTCATTTCAACTTTTATACCGAAGCAGCCCATTCAGCTTTTGTGTATATAATAGATAAAAGCAAGCATCTGCATAATACTAGTCTTGAAAAAAACGTGGTTAATATATGACATGCAATTGACTCCACCCAATTAATTATGTTATACAAATATCCCTTTCAGGTATTATACCAAAATAGGGTTTAGGTATTTGTGTATAAAACTAGCTTTTGTATCATATATCATATAAAAACTTGCACATACAACAACTGCATATAAAACTAATTTCCCATAATAGCATCCAATAATGACCATAAAAGAAATTAAGAGAATCAGAGAATAATTACCAAAGTTTTCCACCCATTGGATAACAACATACGAAATCATGTTTATTTCATGATTCAAACCCACCTTCTGCGACCCTCTTCTTTCTTTTCTCATCCCTGCCTTCTCTGTTACCCTCTCTCCTTCCTTTCAGTTCTTGTTGTCCTGTGTCTCCACTTATACAATTGGATTTAAGCTGGGGTGGTAGGGTTGATTTATACCATAGGGAGATGGGGTTGATAGATGGAGGAAAGCAAGATGTCATGGTGATCAACCGCGAGATGAATTTGGGAGAGGTGGTGGGAAGTGACAACCTCCTTCCCTCTCCAACCCCCCACTAAAAAAAAAAAGGAAAACTAATGAAAATGGTTTGAAAACTTTGAGTTTTAATGATAAAGACAAAACAAAGGATAAAGTGAATAGTACCAGGATTGACTTTTTAGTGTAAAAATGTGGTTTTTCGTTAAAGTGAACAGTACCGGGAGCTTTTCGTTAAAGTTCCCTAAAAAAAAGAGATACAGAGGGAGGAGAGAGTGCTCTAGAGTCTTCCGCCTTCTTCTTTTTTCTTTTTTCTTTTTTTTTTCTCTTCGTCTCCTCTTTCTAATTTTTTTGCCCAATTCCACTTATAATATCCGGTCCCTTTAATCCCAATAAATGTTTGGGCCTTTTAGCCATAAGTGGAAATTAAAATAATTCCCACAATTTATAGTTTTACAACTTTAAACGTCCATAACTATACCGTTATAACTCGGACTCGCAAACAGTTTTCGCCTATGCGCTCGTGGCTTCGAGACTTATTCGAGAACGTTACTTGTGACCTCAAAAGGTCAACGAATTTTAAATAATTATTTTCCAAACTTCACTCTTCGTAACTAGTTTAATTAAAATATAAATCCAAACGATTTAAAATAAATTCTCGAGAAATAATATAAAATCTCAATAGTACAAATACGTAGATTATAACAGTGAAATTCGGGAACGGGATTTCACAGTTTATATTTTGGGAGATTATATTCACACACCCTAAATTATTTCTTTCACACCTTTTTAATTTTTTAATATTTTTCTATCAAGTGTTAGTGGTGTGTAGAAAATATTAAAATTTTAAAAGAGTGTGAGTGAAGTGATTTGGGATGTGTGAATATAATCTCTCTATATTTTTACATCATTGTTTCAAAAATTTCCATGTGTTCACTTCAACTTTCTTAAAATTTACATATCAAACATTTTCATACTATGAATTATAACTAGGAATCATCTTTTCCTCCATTACCATTTAAATGTGATACTAAATCCTATCTAAATATGTTCTGTTCTATTCCTCTTTGTTCAGGTTGCTTCATTAATGACAACAAGGGCTGAAGACACCTTTCACTACTCTGATCAAGAATGTTTACCGTGTTTTGTTTATCTATATTAAATCATGTTTAAAATGTTTAAAAACTTGTACATATCTTTTTTTGCCCAAAACTCAACAATATTTTTTGCATCCCCATACAACAGCATCTCCTCATTTTTTGTATGCAAAAGCTGGAACACAAAGTGTATTAGATTGGGTTATTAGAAGAAATTCAGTTATTATAATGTTTTTTGTATCTTTGTACCAGGATTTTTTTTTTTTTTTTTGTAACTGAATGTAATCCTCCTGGTCCAGAAATACATAGAACTGCTACAATAGAATGGATAACTATAATTTGTATCTTTATATCATCTAAATTTAACCTTTTCCAGTTAACGCTTTTCCAAATTCTTTGTTGTTATCGTTGTTCCTATTTTGTAACCGAAATTTTTTCATTTTTAACATCTCATCTTAACTTCAAACCCGCAGCAACGCGCTGGTATTAAGCACTAGTGATTTACTAATATGAACCCTAACTCTAAATTGGTTGTCATAAACCCGAACCCTAGAACCCCCAAATTGATAGAAACCTAAACCCTAGAAATAAAAAAATGTTACAAATTCGTAACCAGACGTTGGATTCGGTATTAAATTTCAATCCCAATAAGCGCTTAGTCTAGTGATACCTTCTCAATGTTGAACGACACCCTGAGTTCGAATCTCCCTCCCCCATTAGTTGGATTTCGGTTTCTATTAGTTATATAGAAAATTTGATTAACTCTTGCCCGGGACTTAATTAGCGTACTGGTCTCAATGAGTTTGAATGTTTTGCTTAAGAGCTGCATTTTGGTTGAGTTAACCAACTTACAATTCATTACACCCCATAGTTTAAATTATATATTTTCTATGTTTAAATTATATATTTTCTTCTTCACCGCCATCGCCTTGACTTCTTGTACCTGCCGGCTTTGCTGTACATAAAAAATTTCAGAGTTCAATTCTTCTGCGATTGCTCGTCGTGGTAGGCTGTCTTCATGTTGCCTCCGCTCTTGTTTAATTTTCGTTTTTATTTTTGTTTCCGGCAGTTGGCGGTTGTCTTGGCCTTTATTGTGTGTTATCTTGATGCGACAGTGTTTCCATATGTGTGTGATTGTATGACTTAGTTATTTATGAATGAAATTCTATTTTATCCTTAAAAAAAATGTGACAGTGATCGTTACCGAGACTCTAATCAAATGAAATTTATTAGGTTGTTATTATATGCATTTTTTATACCTCTTTTACTTATTATTTAGTCATGATTTTATAATTAAATTTGAAAGTTTGATGTGTTATGTGTGAATTTTATAGAAATCATAGTTTGGAGATAATTGTAGATTTTTCAGAGAAAATACCAAAAAAGTACGAAGAAAGATACCAAAAAAGTACGAAGAAAGAACGAAGTGGGTTGCTGCTATTTGTGCTTGAATTTGGGCATTAAAAATTCGTTCAAATTGCGTCAATGAGCTGCCCATTTAATTGAAGAGGTGTTGCTCTCTTTTTACAAGGGATGGAATTTAGAATACCTTTGGCATGTGGATTAGTTAAAGAAGAGGAGGGGGATTTAAAAAAAAGACAGCACATATAAAAAGCATAGACATCAGAAGAGGAGGCTGCAGGCTTCCCAGTGTATGCACACTAGGGTTGGGTTTGGTTTGAAATAGTTCGATTTTTTGCCAAAATCGAAAACGAACCGAAATTTCGGTTTAGTTCGATTCGGTTCAATTTTTTCAGTTCGGTTTCGGCCTGGTTCGGTTTTTTTTTTTTTTTTTTTTTTTTTTAGAAAAATGAAAACAAAATTGAAATCTAAAATTTTAACATCTCCAACACAATTATAACATAATTATAACATAAGCATTCTAACACAATGAGAATAAAGGTAGTCCTGAATCCGAATCATGTTGCTCCGTATATTTCATTGTCGTGCTCTTTATGTTTCATTAGGATTTTAACAAAATTTATAGCTGACTTTAGCTAAGTTCCACAGTGTTGCTCTATTTGTTGACTTAACAGAGCAATCAACATAATGTGACGCAGCACATACAGAAATTGGAAAGCATCAATAATTGATCTTCATTTTAACCAAGGAAAGCCAGAAGAGCATCAGAATATATACACATATATATCAAAACTATCAAACTTGAGGAGGTAAATAATACATTTGATCTCTTTAGTACACTCACAAATTTATAAATAAAAAATATATGAAAACGTATACCGACAAATTTAGATACATGCAGAGAAGAATATTATCAAGGGACTAAGTATCCAGCACCAGCAGCACTAAAATCAAGCATCCACCAGAATTATCGACGATCGGATTGACTGATATAACTACGATTTCTCCACCAATATCAAAAGGATCTATAAAAAACTTTTCGAATTGATGGGGTAAAAATATTACCAGCTTGACAAATTACCCCAAAAACAAAGTGATAAGTCAAACATGATCAAATTGTTCGCAAATTAAGACGAAGAAATTGCAAAAGTAGCTCAAAAATCCAATTGGGTAACAAGTAAGCAAAGTTCCCAACTCAAATTTAGCATGCAAATTCAACAAATGGACTTAAATATTGAAATTTTCTCTACACCTACCTACTTCAGAACCCCAAAATTAGCTTCAACTAATAGTGTTCAGAAATAGCATACCCAAAACAAATCGCAGAACCCATGAAATTGAAAATAAAATCTGCAAAACCCATGAAATTAAAAACAAAATTTGTAGAACATGAGAGAAATTACCTTGCAGAGGAAGGAAGTCGTGGGTCGAGACTCGAAAAGGCGAGAGGAAGTCGTGGATCGAGACTCGAAAATGTGAGGTTGCTTACAGGCTTGAGTTGCCTCCAGAGTTGTCTAAGGTGCACGATGTATTTCATGTTTCGATGCTTCGACATTATGTTTTAGATCCTTCACATGTGATTCCTCCTCAACCTTTGGAAATCAATTCGGACTTGACTTATGATGAGGAGCCAGTGACTCTGTTGGATTGGAAGGATAAGGAACTAAGGAACAAGACAGTACGCTTGGTGAAAGTCTTGTGGAGAAATCATTCAATGGAAGAAGCTACTTAGGAGACAGAGGATCGGATGAGAGAGATGTATCCACGGTTGTTTTATGATTATTAGTAGATGTTTTGGTTGTATGTAATTTCGAGGACGAAATTTTATAAGGTGGGGAGATTGTCACAACCCATCCCGGAGATGTACATTATTTTATTCCCAATGACGTGAAAAAACGGAATTAACCTTGAACGTTGATGGCTTGGTGTGACTAAGTTTTGGTTTGAGGACCAATTTGATGAATCCCTATTATGATGGACCCAATTGCAAGTGAAGAAAATATTGGTTTGATTGGTGGATGTGCAAATAGGACCACACACACATCCACATCACCTTCTCTCTCTCACTCCCATACTATCCCTCGGTTTCACTCACTCTCTCTCCTTCGAACCCATATAGGTCATTGTAGTGACTCCGGCTAGATTACTCTTGGCATAACATACATTTGAATATGATTATGTGAAGCATGAATTGAATTGATATGATTTCATATATATATATTATGTATATGCTTATATCTTGATTCTGGGAAAAATTATACATGTTTTACAGCGAGGGGTTATATATGTTGATAAAGAAAATGATTTTGTAAAACATTGTTTTTGCCCACTCACGTTTTCTGTTTTGCGCCCTCCAGATTTTAAGTAAGATTGTTGTTGGTGGCTTGAGAACGTCGGCAGTTCTGACTTATCCAAATAATAGTAGGACATTCCTGGTACTGTATAATTAGTACTTGTCCTACTGGACTGCACCTAGACTTTTATGCTCTGATTAGAAGTGTTTACTGTTGTAACTAATTCCTATCACTTTCTGTTTAGTAGTGCACTCTAGTAATTCAGTTTTTAATTATTCGTATAATTCGTATTGTTATCGCTTCCGCAATGTGCACATGGCTACGTCATTCTCACGTGACGGCCATCATGCCTTGATCTCGGTCGGGGTGTGTCATTGGGAATAAAGATGATTGTGGAAATAATACGGATGAGGAATTTGACAATTTTGATGTCTGTGGTCTATTAAAGTTTTATAGTCAAAATGGTCTTTAAGATTAATATAATTGATCACTTCGAACCTTGAGATTTAAGATCTATAGAAGTGGTTTATGAGTTTATCCATCATTAATCATTTTCGTCATTTCGTGTAAAATTTTCATTAAATAAGGTTAAATGATAAAAATATTCTTAATTTTTATCAAATAATTTTAGCTCAATGTTTATTAAATTGAGAATATTTTTGTTATTATATATATATTTAATAGATTTTTTTACAGAATAACTTAAAATGATTGATGATGAACAAATTCAACGACTATTTCTATGGATTTCAAAATCTCATCGAACACCTTACTCGCATCGCGTACTCCCAAACGCCACACTTCTCACGTACATCTGGATCAAACAAACAACTCGGTAACCAAGACGGTGATACGATTCTGCGATCCTTTGGAGTTTTTGAGTTTTTGGTTTGACTAAAATACCCCGAGCTCCAGATTCCATGTGATTTGTAATTCGAGGGTAATTTAGTCATTCGGTACACAATTGGGCTGGGTTGGGGAGGGCTTCCCACTCGTAGGCGCCTAAGAGCAGAAAGAAATTGGCACGTGATGAAACCCGCGTTTAAGCGGTCCAATTCCCAAACGGTCATATTTTCCATTCTTTAAATTTCAAAACCCTCATCCCACTCTCTCACTGGATTTTTGGATCGCTCTCTCTCTCTGCTCGCGCTCTCTCACTCTCACTCAAATGGTCGTGTTGCGTTGTTGCGTTCTCTCAGTGTGCGTCCGAATTTGAAGCCCAATTCAAATTTGTTGCTCTCTCTCTCTCTCTGTCGCTTGATCTCTCTCTGTTTGTTGAAATTGGAAGTTGGGGACGAATGCATCCTCTTCTTTGAGAAGAAAATCGACAACTTTTTCCCAGTTCCAGGTTCAGTTATTGCCTTTTCTTCTGTTTTATTTCTCGGTATCTTTAATTTCTGTCTGTCTAGCACTGTAACAAGAAACCCTAGTTCCCAAATCCCGTATAATCAATTCAGTCGCACTCTGAGCTGATCTTCGTTATTAGCCCTTTTGTTTGGAAAGTGTTGCTTTTTCTTCTTCCACATTACCCACTTAGGGTTTTGGTTTTAGCAGAAAGCCCCCTGCTTTCTTCTGTTTGTGTTGTGTTTCGTGAAGAAATTGGAGATGGGGGGTCAAGATTTGAGGCCCACTGTCTCTTCTCTCAAGCGTCCGTGTTTCCCTGATTCCTATTCCGATTCTGATGATGCCGTTACAGTTTTGGGTGATACGGTCAAGAGGCAGAGGATTCATGATTCGGATAATGGTCTTTTGGCAATGGAGGACTCGATTAGGGAGCTTGATGATCTACTTCATCACGAGGGGTCCTCAAGCAGCACCACCGAAGCATATGATTGCTGGGATGATGATCTGTTAGGATCCTTAATTGACGAGTTTGAGCTTTTGCCTGATTCTGCTGTTGCGGCCTCTGCTGCAGATGAGGCTGCTGTTGTACCTCAGCTAACTACTCATCTCCGTCATCATCATCACGAGATTGAGGAGGGGCCAAGAACCACGGATGAAAGAGAGTTGGATGATGAGGACTTGATCACTGAATTCTTTAATCATATTGGAGGAGAGGATGATGAAGACACAAATCAAGATCATATACATCAAGCTACTGAACCTGATCACATTACTCTGCTCATCACCATCATCCCGTTCCTTCCCTTTCAAATCATTATTTTTCCAGTTGTGGTTGGAAACATTGGAAGGCCACGGGCCTCGGTTCTCCATGTTCTCTTGATTTGCTTGCTCAGTATCATCATCATCTAGAAGCGGAGCAGGAGGAAGAGGACTTTACACGGAGTATACACGCCTTGCGTGAATCAAGTTGTCAAGCTATTAGCGTCAGCTCTTGTTTTTATACTACTAGTAGGGTTCAAGAATTCAGATGAGCACGGTTACCTTTCAGCTTTTTCTTTCCGACTTCTGGTTTAATCATAGTTAGTTTATTAGTTTTCAGTCTTTTTATTTACACGGAAGATGTGACATAGAAACAGGCGCAATGGCATTCTAGGATTCATATAGCCGACCCCACTTAATGGGAAAAGGCTTTGTTGTTGTTGTTGTCGTGGATAGAATAGTTTTCAGTCTGTTATTTTGTCTAGTTGGTGGTCTTACTCTGTATTGTTGTCAATCTTGAGGAAATCTGTAGACAATATACATATGAATGTACATGAAGTTCCCAATAGTTCTGATTGCACTTACTTTTGTTTTCGTCATTTCTTTCAGCACACTCTGAGTTTTCGTTTCAATTTTAAGACTTCAATTTTCAGACGTTGTCGTGTCGTGAACAGTAGTACTCAGTTTATCACTATTTGTTTCGACCTCTGTTTCGTTTCATGAATAATCAATCTGCTAATGACTGATTCCAGACGTGTTTCTTATGAAATCTTCTCCAACATAGTTTTGGACAGGAAGAACATAAAGGTGTATTAGAGTTGGGAGAAAATCTTGTTACCCCTATAAAAAATGAATATGAACGCTATGTGAACATCGTGACTATGACTTATCATGTCAATCATAGGAAATCGTGATTGTGGCTTGGACATAGGAAATTAAAAAAATCGTGATTTCCTATGATTTCCCATGTCTAAGTCATAGTCACGATTTCCTATTGTAAAACATATCCAAGTTGAGCAATTTCTATGACATTAGTACACCGTGACTATGGCTTATCGTGTCAATCATGAAATGCTATGTGAATAAAAATACGATATAAATTTTTTTCGTGTCGAAATCAAAACTTGCAATCCAACATTCACCCTTAAATATTTGGGTTCATTAATCTAATATAAAAATCTAAAAAAATTGACAATAAAATGCCTAATAAGTTAATAACCAAGAGTGTGGATTCTGGGAATCCACAAATCGTGTCCATTCATCATATATCATACGGCTATAAATTATTTTAAATACTTTTATTTAAAATTAAATATGAATAATATATGACAAAAACTGATCGCATGATGTACGATAAACGAACATGATTTGAAGATCCCCAACATCCTCACAAAGAGAATCCGAAGAGGATCCTCATACGATAAGCAAAAGAACTGGACGTGGCAGGATAAAAAATGGGCCAAGAAGTAAAATAGGGAACACAGCCCAATCGATTTTTTGTTCCTGCGTTATTTTAGGGTTTTGTAGATATGAAAATGCCACGTGATTAAAACGCGCGCTTAAGCAGTGAGCCTTGCAAGTTTGCAACGTTAACATCCAATTCCCAAACCAAACGGTCATATTTTCTTCCATTGAAATTTCAAATCCACTCCCTCTCTCTCACTAGATCTCTCTCTCTCAAGATCTTTCTCTCTCGCTCTCTCTGCGCGTTCGAATTTGAACCAGGATTAGAATTCAGTGCTCCAGCAGTCTCCGGTTGAATTGAATTACAGAATACTTGAAATCGATTCCTCTTCAGTTGCTCTTGTTTGGGGACGAAGACAGCGATTGAGGAGACGTCGACGAGCTGCTCTCCTCGGCGAGCGAGCGAAATCGGCTTCCAGGTTTCCCTTTTTCTTCTCTTTAATTTCTCGCTTATTTTCTCTTCTTTATTTTGTGCCCAATAAAAATTTAGGGTTTTTGCTGCTGCATTTGTTTTGTTTTGAATTGCATTGAATTGAAATCGCGTTTAACAATGGAGGTGGGTTATTACGGTATGCCATTGGGTTTTCGGTTTCATCCTACTGATCAAGAATTGGTCAGTTCCTATCTTCGCGATAGAGCCCTCTCCGGAAAGCCCTTGGGCAACCCGTTTGTTCACGAGTTCAATCTCTTTGGACAAACACCACCCTGGGTGGTTTGGGAGCAATTCGGTGGAAATTCCCTACTCGATCAGGACTTGTTCTTCTTCTGTGAGCTCCGTTCTAGAAGCGACAGCGACAGCCGCAGCAAACGCCAGATCGAAGCCGGAGGCACTTGGAGCGAAACATCCTCCGACAAAGTTTTAGGTTTGGACGGAATTCCAATCGGGGATAAAGGGCATTTCAGGTATAACAACAAGGGTTCTAACAACAATGGCGGCTGGCTGTTAGAAGAGTACAGTCTTCTTCCTAATGTAGTTGCTGGCCCAAAGGTCGTTCTTTCCCGACTTAAAAGGAATCTGAGGTCTAGGTGCCGAAACAAGATGAATTCCTCAAGTCCAACTCACGACTTCAATGAGAAGCCACCGATTAAGAGGGCAAGAAAAGAAGTATCGAATGAGAAGCCTCTGATTAAGAGAAAGAGAGCAAGAAAAGAACCGGGTTCACAAAAACATTCTAATGTGAATGTGATCACCAATACCCCTGCTGTTGTGCCTTTTGTTGGAACTGAAAGCAATATGATTACTGACACTAGGTATCAGGATCAGGAGTGCATAACCAACATTAACGGCAATGCAAAGCCGACTGATTTCTCTGATCAGGATAGTGTGATATTGATGAGTGATGTTCCTTCTTATCCCATATGCTTGGACGGTGACACTAGCAATCACGACCTGGGGTGCATAAGCTACATTAACGGAAATCTGATGCCCATTCCCACTCATATTTCAGATCATGAATATGTGCCACTGATGAGTGATGTTCCTTCTTCTCCGGTATTCTTGGGCGGTGAGGAATATCCTTTAGATGGTGAAGCAGTGCGTGGAGACATTAAAGAATGTTTGACAACGCTTGAAGGTAAATTGCCCCAGGAGTGGCCTCAAATTGATGAATTCAGCCAACCGTTAGACGGGTTTAATTACTGGACAGACTGTTTGTGGATGAGCGATTCTGTGAATGATCAATAGAGGGACTTAGAGGTGACAGCAGCTGTCTAATTTCCATGGCGTGCATATAGAAGCACAGTTATGATCAGGATATATTTTATTTCCGTTCTTAGTATATATGCTTTGATTTCTTTTGGTTCATTAGTTCATTAAGAAATTTGGTATAGGTGTTTACCTGGGCCTTCTTCTCTGCCGTACTGATCCATTGCCTGCCTTTCATTTTGCCGCACCTCAGGTCTCTACTGCGTTTCCCCCAGTCCTGTCTATGTATGAGCTTCTAGGATCGTTTCCAATTTTAATGCACTGAATGCTTTATAATACATTCCTTTTCCACCCAAGTTTCTTACTTTCTTTTTATTTTTATTGACAGAAGGTTTCAAGGTTGATGATTTTAATTACTATACTAAATTTGAAAACCAAATTAATGTTTTCTTTTCCTTTGAATTACTCCCTCTGCATAAGTGGCTTGTGAGCGTGTGCATGTTCTGTGTATTGTGCTTGAATTTTGATGGTAACATGGTGTGTTAAGTGTTCAGTGTCAGTTTGTGAACGTGTTGATAGTTTTGTTGACGATAAGGACAATTATCATGTTTCTTGCCACTGTTTTTATGGATTTTTTGTGGAATGTAAGTTTTCTCTCTTTAATTTTTCGTATTCATACCTTAGTCTATATTAGATGTGTCACTTTCTGTTTTGGACCAGCAATGCAAGTTTCTCGCTGTTGTCCTCAGTTGTGTTTTTGGACTGTTTTGCTTTTACAGTTCTATTGGTCTTGACATCTTGTCCATAACTGATTTTCTTTTTACTGTTCTTTGATTTTCTAACTCCGCCTGTGTAAGTTTATCTTACGCTGCCGGTCCCAAGCCCGGATAAAGGAGGAGGGGGAGGGCGTCAGGTAGTCGACAACCGGCACTTTGTTTTCACGTCGATTCCCTATGAGTTCTTTAATTTCTCTGCTCAACAGGATGGTTGTGATTCTAAAAAATTGAAGCACTTTATTCTTTCTTTACAAATTGCATCTCTTTAAGTACGAGGTAGGATGCGGAGCTCACATGCTGTTTCCTGTGTACTTGCAGTTCTTTTGGTGTAGATTTCTTCATCATGTAGGACTAGTTTTTGAAGCTACTGTCTCTTAGGTTTTCAGTTTCAGTAGCTGTCCATGTTTCTGATATTATGTATGTCGCATTTGTGAGAGCATGACAATCCTCACAGCCCATATTTGACTGTCATTTTGATCATTTGAAAGAAATGCCTTCAACTGCATTTCTGATGTGTCTGCTATTATTTTTATGTTTGTTATCGTTTGGCATGCATAGAGACACACAAAGATAAATAAGTAATATAAATTATCTAAATATTCAAAATTTGCAAGGGGTCATCAATTTCCTGTTTTCCACGTCAGGTATTAAGAGAGTACACCATGATGGTGAACATCGCACTCATAGGTTGTGATTTTAGTTTCTTATTCGACATTATTGACCTTCAAATTTATGTACAGTCAAGACGTATATATTGCAAGGAGGGCCAATGCACCTACCTTTTTCTGTTCCTCCCTTCGATAGTATATTATCTGCAGGCAAGGTATGCTTGCATTTTCATGCTTCAAATTGTGGCATATTTGTTGTTTCATGTTGTATATGTATGCGGTTTTCAGTATGAAGTGGGGGAGGGTATTAAAATTACCTCATTTTGAAGAGTTCTTCAAAGTGTTGATTGTGGTTTTGCAGTTTGTTAGGCGTCTGCCCTGCTGCACTGCAGGGTCAGATAGAGAGGCAGTGAGAGAAACGATGATGATGATCTTTGAGATTTGATTTGGAGGCCTTGATTGGAGAGTTTGATCTCCTGCTGCTGCGGCCTCTGTTGCAGATGAGATCGAGACAGGGCTAAGAACAACAGATGAACAAAAAAAGTCAATCTAGCACTCCTCCAGGTGTATTTTTTTTATATCAGAAAATTATTTTATTGTTTTACCTCAACATGATCAAAAAAGTCAATCTAGCACTCCTTCAGATGTGTTTTTTTGGACAGTTTCCTATGGTTTGCAGATAAAACAGTCAATTCGATTGTAGCAGAAATAATATATCCAATATATTTTAGTAAACGCACAACATAAATGCAAATGAATCATGACACGATTGTCAAAAGAACATCTAAAAACATAAAATATAAAAACACAAAAACAATTTGCATGGACACCAAGCAAAAGAAAGAGAAATAAGGATAAAAAATAAGAAAAAAAGGATTAAATCAGATACTGAAAACATAATTAAGAGTACAAATCTGTGATAAAAGCAACCTAAATATAATTAAAACATTTCTGAATTTCAACTAACATTTCAACTAATTAAAACAATTAGTCTAGTGATACTGCTCCTCCCAGTGTTGGAGGAGACCCTAAGTTGGAACCTCCCTCCCCCATTAGTTGGATTTCGATTTCTATTAGTTAACTTGAAAATTTGATCAACTTTTGCCCGGGACTTATTTAGCATACTGGTCTCAATGAGTGTGAGTGTTTTGCTTAAGAGCTGCCTTTTGGTTGAGTTAACTTACATTTCATTCCCCCCAAAGTTGAATGCAAAGGGACTTCTTGTATTTTGTTCCTTCATCGACATCGCGTTGACTTGTTGTACCTGCCGCCTTTGCTGGCTGCTCTATGTGGTGTGTAATTATACATAAAAATTTCAGAGTTGAAATCTTCTGGGTTTGCTCGTCTTGGTAGGCTTTCTTCACGTTGCCTCCACTCTTGTTTAATTTTCCTTTTTTGTTTTTGTTTCTGGCAGTTGGCGGTTGTCTTGGCCTTTATTTTGTGTTATCTTAATGTGACAGTGATCGTTATCAAGACTTCCATCAAATGAAATTCAATGGAACAGACGGCTGCTGTGATTTTATGAAGAGGGTTTGTTCTTTGTCACCAATGAACAAGTGTAGCATTGACTGTAGAGGAGGTGAGTGTTTCAGACCAAGATCAATTAGTGCTCAAAACAAACACGTGAGATTATGTGTGACGAAAACAGGTTCTTTATGCGATAACAACAAGAAGGCTGCGGCTGCTATTTTCGAATCTACAGAAGAAGATGTTGATCTATGTAAATAAGAATTTACACAAATGTTCGGAGGATGAGAATGCAAGAGATATTTTGTATGCTCTTCTGAGGGTTCTGAGTCTTCTTGTGGAAATTCTTCTGAAGGATCCCCAAGTTGTGGTTTCTCTTCAGCTCCTCTAGATTTTGAGAGAATAGGTTGCCACTTTTCGTTGTTGAATCGTGATGGAGATGATTACAAACTGACAGCAGGTACAGATTCAAGGTCGGATTGTTTTCTGTCTGATTTTCCCAGCCCATCTTACAAAAGTAGTTGTTGGAGTCATGATTTTCAGTCATCTACTTCTAGTGTTTCTACACCCAGTGAAGAACAAACTGAAATATCATGTGGGTGTGATTTTTCATCAGAACATGCTTCTGAGGCTGAAGTTTTGGAAGATCTAACCACTACTGATGAACCGCTTTTCTGGCCATTTGAGCAGAAAACTGATTGGAATTCAGAAGAGACCTGGAATTACTTTTCCATATCACCTCGGAAGGGCATAGGTATAACAGCTTCTGGAACTCCACCAGATTCAATTCCGTCAAAACACCATGATAGGAACATGGATGTCGAAGAAGGGCAGGGGGTAAGACTAGTCTTCAGGATCAGCAGCATCGAAGATTATGAAATTGAAGCAAAAATACAAGGGTGTCTGGCGGACTAATACTTTGCCTTCAAGGTTGAGCAGGGCAACCAAAGGTTGTGAGAAAATTGTACCTTTAGATACCAAATATTATGCTGTAGAACCCGAAAATGGAAAGTTCATGTCAATGAACCAGTTGGTGTGGTTAATGAATGCATAGAAGTAGATATTGCATCAAAAGAAGTTCCAATTGAGATGTTCATGGGCCTTGCTGAGTTTGATGGACATGAGGGAGTTGATTCAGAATTCAACGAAGATGATTTCTCACTGCATGCATCTCTTTGTTAGTTCGATTGTAGAACGTTTCTCATTGCGTAGTTGAATGAACCACAAAGTGAAAATCTGGACTCTTATAACAGTCTTGGTCAGTCTTTTAACAATCATATGCAGTTGGTTTAAGGCAAAGCGTGGCCTGAAAGTATCACCTGACAATTGAAGTCCAACGCGATAAGGGGTCACATCTCATCCGGCTATTTTTGCTCTTTCAGCAACTTCTGCAGAGTCAACTTATTTGCTGCATTCTCTGTTCTTGTTTATTAGTTTTGCGAGAAATTTTCAGCTCAAAAATCGTTTAAAGCAAGTCAACCAGTAAGCAGATACCATACTGTCTCCCCATGTCTCCAATCCATATGTGCTTTTGGTTTGATGAATCCGTGTAGGACAACGATTAAACTATAAGAGTTACAATTATAATTCAAAGACTATGAGAACAACTCCTGATGGGATTTGGTTTAAAGCACAGAAGCTATAGATTTTCTGTACTGGCCAGTGTTGGATTGAGGCACAGCAGCCACGCTTGTTTATCATTATGTGGGTGGTTCCAAAGCCACAGGGACCTCCCCCGTGGCCTTGACACCCGAGACTTGCTCATAATACTACGGTGTTATTCCACCACTTCCCCATTTGCTAATTTAACATATTGTCGTGTCAAAGTGTCTTCTATTGTGCTGTAGTGTGAATGTGAAAGCAGTTCTGGCTGTTGCAGATTTATAGAGGAAAGGCACAAACCTATATTCGACATAGCGGAAAAGTTTAAGAATGCCTGGAAGATCAAATGTACTTCGACGCGCGACATGGTTCAAAGATGCAAGGTCAGATTGCATCCTGTAGTTCCATGTGTGTTTGCTTTCAAAATTAATCAATGGCGAAAATGATCTATGTAGGTTCAATTTTTTAGGGTAGCTCTTTGAACGGGAGGAAGGACACAAATCCATAATTCAATTTGTTATTATTAATTGTGGAGTTATTTTGACACATTATGGATTATTAGTATAATGCAATTACGATTAAGAAAATTCATCACACATTAATCCACATTCGACAAATAATACAGATGAGTAATTACGGTAGTGAAAATGTATTACATGAGAAATTAGATGGAATTGCGCATGGCAGGGATACAAAAGGGAAGTTTGAGCTATTCGCCCTTGTCTTCTATTTTATTTTGTTTTATTTTTTATAGTGCCATTAGCTTGTTGATTGTCAACATACCAAATGGTTCGGGAAGGCAAGGCAGGGTTTGAGCTGACAATTTTTGTGCCACAAATAACATCGTGGGTCTGGACGCTGGACGCGTTCGTATACAGGCCAAGGCCATTGTCACTACTAACACCACTGCCTTTGCAGATTCATTGGTTGGCGGCTCTAACCTTTGGTCTAACAAATCTTTCAGCAGCAATTCTACATTGTCCCTCCTTGATTTTGATGATTCTTGTAGCTGGGACTCTAGCATATCCCCTGGGTGCCTTCCCATCATGACTTCGAGCGCCACCACTCCAAAGCTATATACATCACATTTATCCGTGACTCGCATAGTGTATGCAAGCTCTACACATCGATAAAAACAAAACTGGCTACCTTAAAACATATCCCAATAAGCAAAAAGATGAATCATAAATGTACAAATTAAGTTCACATTACCTGGTGCTATGTAGCCAAATGAACCAGCAATACTTGTCCAGTTGGATGAATCAGTACTCAATAACCTGGCTATTCCGAAATCTGAGAGACGAACCTCGAAATCAGACTCAAGCAATACATTGTTGACGGTTATGTCACGGTGCACAATTGGTGGAGAGCAATCATGGTGCAAGTAAGAAAGTGCATGAGCAAGTCCTTGCACAATTTTGACTCTAGTAGCCCAGGCAAGTTCATTAACACCTTCAACTCCATACAAAGCTTTTCCCAGGCTTCCTCTCTCTAAGTATTCATAAAGCAGGAATATGCAACCCCCCCTTCTTGAACCGAAGCCATAGAGCCTTATGATGTTCCGGTGCCGGATGCTTGTCAAAGTTCGGATTTCATTCTGAAAGCTATGGAGATTGATTGCTGGAATATCATTAGAGTCTGACATGTTAAGCCTTTTAACTGCAACAACTTGGCCTGATTGCAACTCTGCCTTGTAAACCCTTCCAAACCCTCCTGTCCCAATGCAGTACTTGTCATGAAAGTCATCTACAGCCTTCATAACTTCCGCAAACGTACACTTTACTTCCTCTTGCAATATCATTGACTCCAAACTCTCAAAGTTTTCAGAAGTGTTGACTTTGTTCAAAACGAGACTGGATTTTTTACGGAACATAAGACCAATGACAGTTGTAACCATTAATAAACCACAAACAGGCACAAGGATACCAATTAGAACTCTTTTGTTATTCATTTTAAAATTTCTGTTGTGCCGAGGGGGTATATTGTCTACACACTCTACATACCCACACAAGCCAGAGTTTCCAACAAAAGGATTTTTTGATGCTGATTGGAAAACGCCTGGGATTGGGCCAGTCAAGTTGTTATAAGAAACATCAAAGTCAAGAGCAAAAAACTTGTTGACAAATGATGGGATTTGCCCCGAAAGATGGTTGTGTGACAAATCGAGCAGCTTAAGCAGAGTTAAATTGCCTAGAATCTGAGGGATCGCTCCTGTCAAGAGGTTCCTGTTTAGATCGAGCGTCAACAGAAAGCTCATATTTCCAACTTCTGTCGGAATCTCCCCACTGAGTTCATTGGACTGAAGTTGCAAAGATTCCATATTAGTCCAATTGGAGACCAGAGAAGGAAGGATTTGACCAGTAAATAGATTATTATCTAAACCCAATTCGACGAGGTTGTTTAGATTGGACAAAGACAGAGGCAGTTCCCCGTTGAGTTTATTGGAAGACAAGTACAAGTAGGTGAGGCTTGTACAAAGACCAAGCTCAGAAAGGATAGAAGAGTTTAAGGAGTTGTATGAAAGATCAAGGTACTGGAGCTCCCTGAGTTGGCCTATCGAAGGTGGAATTTGGCCATTCAAATTATTTTGAGACAAGGCGAGGAGCGTCAAGTTCCGGCATTGAGATATAAATTCTGGGAATTCAGAATGATATAGATTATCACGTTGCGTAGACATATCAAGGTAGGTCAATGAAGGCATGCCTGCAAATTCTGACCAATCTTGATCAGTATAGTTAAAATAGTTTAATCCAAGGTCCATGTACCATACCTTTTGGAGATTGCTCAGTTGATGAGGGATGGTACCAGAGAGACTGTTGTCGCGGAGATTTAGATACTGAAGCTCTGTTACCTGGTCAATCTCAGATGGAATTTGTTGATCAAAAAAGTTGTTGCCCAAGTCCAAAGATATGAGCCTGGAGAGATTTCCAATGGCATACGGTATACGCCCTCCGAAACTGTTGCCATTTAGATTGAATTGGGTGAGATTTGGAAATAAGGGAAAGTCGAAAAGGGACAGTGATCCGATAATGTGCATATTGGAGAGGTCTATTTTGGAGACTGTTCTGGTTTTGGAGCAGGAAATGGCAGTCCAGTTGCAGAGGCTGTTGAGGTTGGTGAGGGACCATGAATTGAGTAGCCAAGGTGGCGATGATGATGAAGAAGAAGAAAAGTCGTCCTTCCATTTGACGAGAGATTCAGCTTGTTGTCTTGGAGATATAGATGTCGTTTTGATAAGTGGGAATGCGGACAGCAGCAGGAGCATATAAAGAAATGTCATGGTTTAGAGTTGCAGTAGGATATGTTTTTTCGCCAGTTTGTAAGCGTCAGAAATAAATATGGGAGCTAGTAACAACTTTGGAGGTGCAGAGTTTCTAATCCTTTCTTTATGCTTGGAATTTCTGAAACCATTGTTGACTGGCCCGGTCTAGTCTTCCCGTCAAGCGTGGAGTTGACGCTTGGAATTTTTGAATATTATTAGTCTTCAATATGACCACAGAAGTATGTTTGAAGATTGACGATGGTAATGGTAAAAGGTTTTTTTATTAGTACTCCACGTATTGTTGAATACATCTCACATAAATATATATTATTAAATCACTCATGTATCTTAACTTAAAATGACCATTTAACCCTAAAAAATTTAAAAGAAATTGAATACACAAATTATTTACTAATATGAACCTTAACTCTGAATTGATTGTCATAAACTCGAACCTAAAACCCCTAATTGACAAAAACCCCCAAATTGATAGAAACCTAAACCGTAAAAATAAAAAAAAATGTTACGAATTCGTAACCAGACGTACTTCATTATGGATTTTGTAAGAACTACAACATTTTTTTGTTGTGAAAATATATAACTACTCCAAAACAAATTTTCAATTTCTCAAAAAAAAAAATTGAATAAATCCATTATAATATAAACAAATTTTTCTCTAAGTGGTAAGCTTGGTAGTCAGCACTACTTTCTTTTAAGTTTTGTACAGTAAAAAGAATTGAACCCATTATAATCTTCCCATTATAATTTTGAAAAAAATAAAATAAAAATTTACCCATGTCCTATCATTCTTTTTTGGGTCAAAATTTTGTGTGATTGACTCTAGAGGAGTAACAAAGAATGATACAAATTATGGATTTGTGCTCTACCAGTAAAATAAATCAACAATCGAATGTCATGTAGTCGACCTCATAATTAGCATTTACATGTTTAGCGAGAGTATTGAAATTTAGAGGTGTGGTGAGAATGAACAATGAGAGAATGTTGAATGTATGTAATGTGGGGTGTATGTAGAAAGTTTGGGGTGTGAGGGTAGTATAGGAAAGTATGTGGGGTGGGAACCGGATCCCCTCTTGAGCATGGGGACCGGAGCCTACTGAGCAGCCCATCTGAACCCTTGAAATTTGATCAAACAGCTACAAACAGGGGTCCCTCTAAAAGTTATAATAATTACAGCTGTTTGATCAAATTTCAAGGGCCCAGATGGGCTGCTCAGCAGGCTTCGGTCCCCATGCTCGGGAGGGGATCTGGTTCCTGTGGGGTGTACTAAGATAAATTTTGATTGAAAAAATAAATGTGGGGTGTATTCAATAATACATGTGGTGTTAATAAAGCAACCCAATGGTAAATTGTAAATTGTATAGTGTATATATGAATAATCTTAAAAGTTTTTGTTTGATAAAATTAAACATAATATTTCAGTTTCAATCAAGTGAAGTAATAAAATTGAATATATTGCATTTTCTGAGAGTGTAAAGCATTAAATTTCAATCCCAATAAGCGCTTAGTCTAGTAATACCTTCTAAATGTTGAACGACACCTTGAGTTCGAATCTCCCTCCCCCATTAGTTGGATTTCGGTTTCTATTAGTTATATAGAAAATTTGATTAACTCTTGTCCGGGACTTAATTAGCGTACTGGTCTCAATGAGTTTGAATGTTTTGCTTAAGAGCTGCATTTTGGTTGAGTTAACCAACTTACATTTCATTACACCCCATAGTTAAATTATAGAGTAAATTGTAGCAATGGTTCCTCAACTTTAATCAAATTAGAGCAATGGTCCATCAACTAAAAATTCATTATTATTGGTCCCTCAACTTATCAAAATGTGTAGCTATAGTCCTTTTCATCAATTTCGTCAAAATTTTGTCAAAATAAGTTATGTTTGAATAACCATTTATATAATTAGGGTCCCTCAACTTATCAAAGTGTGTAATTATGGTCTTTTTCGTCAACTACATCAAAATTTTTGTCAAAACGAGTTATGTTGGAATGATCATTGCTACAATTGAGTTAAAGTTAAGAGATCATTTCTCCAGTTGAATTAAAGTTGAAGGACCAATGGTAATAGATTTTTAGTTGAGGGACCATAGCTACACGTTTTGATGAGTTGAGGGACCAATGTTAATGGATTTTTAGTTGAGGGACCATTGCTCCAATTGAGTTAAAGTTAAGGGACCATAGCTACAATTTACTCTAAATTATATATTTTCTTCTTCACCGTCATCGCCTTGACTTCTTGTACCTGCCGACTTTGATGTACATAAAAAATTTCAGAGTTCAATTCTTCTGCGATTGCTCGTCGTGGTAGGCTGTCTTCATGTTGCCTCCGCTCTTGTTTAATTTTCGTTTTTATTTTTGTTTTCGGCAGTTGGTGGTTGTGTCACATCCAGGCATGGGGCCCCACCACATCCCGGGAGTGCTCTCACGCGAACTCGCTTAATTTCGAAGTTCCGATGGAACTCGAAGCCAATGAGCTCCCAAAAGACCTTGTGCTAGGTAGAGATGAGAATATACATATAAGGCCACATCCCGGGAGTGCTCTCACGCGAACTCGCTTAACTTCGAAGTTTTGATGGAACTTGAAGCTAGTGAGCTTCCAAAAGGCCTTGTGCTAGGTAGAGATGTGAATATACATATAAAGCTTACATGATCCACTCCCTTGTACGATGTGAGATGTTACAATCCACCCCCATTAGAGGCCCGACGTCCTCGTCGGCACACATACGACTAGGGATTGGCTCTGATACCAAATTGTCACATCCCAGCTCGGGTCCCTACCACATTCCAGGCTCGACTCCATCGTAGCACGATATTGTCCGATTTGGGCCCCGATCACGCCCACACGGTTTTGTTTATGGGAAATCACACGAGAACTTCCCAGTGGGTCACCCATCTTGGGAGTACTTTTACGCGAACTCGCTTAACTTTAGAGTTCCTATAGAACCCGAAGCCAGTGAGCTCCCAAAATGCTTCGTGCTAGGTAGAGGTGAGAATATACATATAAGGCTTACATGATCCATTCCCCTAAGCGATGTGTCACAGTTGTCTTGGCCTTTATTGTGTGTTATCTTGATGTGACAGTGTTTCCATATGCGTGTCATTGTATGACTTGATTATTTATGAATTAAATTCTATTTTATCCTTAAAAAAAATGCGACAGTGATCGTTACCGAGACTACAATCGAATGAAATTGGTTAGGTTGTTATTATATGCATTTTTTATACCTCTTTTACTTATTATTTAGTTATGATTTTATAATTAAATTTGTAAATTTGATGTTTTTTGTGAATTTTATAGAAATCATAGTTTGGAGATAATTGTAGATTTTTCAGAGGAAATACCAAAAAAGTACGAAGAAAGAACGAGTGGGTTGCTGCTATGTGTGCTTGAATTTGGGCATTAAAAATTCGTTCAAATTGCGTCAACGAGCTGCCCATTTAATTGAAGAGGTGCTGCCCTCTTTTTACAAGGGATGGAATTTGAAATACCATTTGGCATGTGGATTAGTTAAGAAGAGGAGGGGGATTTAAAGAAAAAAAGACAGCACATATAAAAAGCATAGACATCAGAAGAGGAGGCTGCAGGCTTCCCAGTGTATGCACACGCTCACATACAAAGTTGGAGTTCAAGATTTCTTCCATGTCATCAAATTCGCTCATGTTTGTCATTAGTTCAATCATGAACTAAATCCTTTTGCTAGAGTTAGGGTGTACTCTTATCATGAACGTCTAATTCTCGTTATTTTATATTAATCTCAGTTATTTTTCATGTTGAGTAACTATTATTGTGTGCTATTGTTTTCAAATGACTGGCCATTTTTTGTGTGAAGAACTAAATTGACTGACAGGTTGAGTTTAGTAAGTTGCTTCTCGTAACAATTACCATGACTTTCATAGCCAGGTAGACATACTGGTTATAATTTGTGTAGTTCCGTATAATTATCCATTGAGTGTAAAGGGTATTGAATATCTATATGACTATATCTATGGCTAGACATAGCATGGGTAGATAGTTAGAAACACCGTTAGTATATTTTGACATGAAATATTGACAAATCAAAGGATAATTGCTAGCAACATGAGAATAATTTGGTGTTAATATAAATAACAGGATTAGATGGGATTGAGAATGAGGAACATGATGTCCTAGTGTTTTCATACATTAATCTTTTATAATGCATTTACTTTTACTTCGTGTTCGATTGATTATTATTTTTACTTGTGTTTCATTTCTTTGCATATTTGAATTTGTGATCATAATCCTTCTTTTATTTAATTTTAGTTTGAAGTTCATCGCAATATATAGTAAATTTAGGTTAATTCGATCCATTAGAACGACACTCTACTTATCACTATATTACTTGGACGATATTGTACACTTGCAATTAGACCTGGCAGTTTTTGACATGACACGGTGACACGACACGAAAACGACACGAAAATAACGGGTTTCGGGTCAACACGATAACTTATTGGGTCACTATCGGGTGACCCGTTAAGAACCCGTTAATAACGGGTTCTTAACAGGTATACACGCGGGTAACACGTGGGTAACCCGTTTCGACCCGTTAAGAAAAAAAAAATTAATAATTTTAAAGTTTAATTACTAAAAGATTTATTATAAAATACAATAGTCATATTAATATATACAATATATTCTATATTAAATATATAGTTTTGTATTATTGTTCTATATAAATTATAAAAAAATAAAAAAAAGTTTTAGTCATTATTTATTTTTATTATGAGAGTTCCTTATTATCATTACTAGGATAAATTTTACATAACATATTCTTGTCCAAAATTAAAATATACTAGTATAGTATTTGTATATGCAAGAACTAAGATGACATACATACAAGTATGAAAAATGTGAAAGAATATATAAACACTTGTGATTTATCATTATTCCTTCACGAATAGATAATTGTTACACTTATATTATCGTTTAGATTTTTAAAATCCTTCAAACCCTCATGAATAATGTTTTTTATTTGAGAGCAAAATTAATAATAATTATTGTAGAAGTGTAAAAAATGTAAAAATATATATATACAATCACTCATATATAAAAAATGTAAATACTTTAAATTAAAGATCAAATTTATTCATTACATTCGTATAGGGTCGAGGAGTGTATATGTACAAAATCATCAAAATCGGAGCTAAAATAACCGTTAAGTTGTGATTTTTCGTTTATAACCGTCGAAAACTTTTGTTCCGTTACGTAATCTCTGAATGTTTGTTTTTTACGATTTTTTACGTTTGCAATCTCGGAATGTGTACAAATAAGTTTGACGGTTGGATCGTTGAAAAAAGTTTCGTAGAATGTATATTGCATCAAAACGGTAAATTAAACAAACACTTAGTGTTAATATTGTACTTCTATTAAGTATAAAATAAGTTTTTGTGGTATCCACTAGTGTAAATACTTTAAATTAAAGATCAAATTTATTCATTACATTCATATAGGGTCGAGGAGTGTATCTGTAAAAAAATCATCAAAATCGGAGCTTAAATAACCGTTAAATTGTGATTTTTCGTTTATAACCGTCGAAAACTTTTGTTCCGTTACGTAATCTCTGAATGTTTGTTTTTTACGATTTTTTATGTATGCGATCTCGGAATGTGTACAAATAAGTTTGACGGTTGGATCGTTGAAAAAAGTTTCGTATAATGCATATTGCGTCAAAACAATAGATTAAACAAACACTTAAAGTTAATATTATACTTCTATTAAGTATAAAATAAGTTTTTGTGGTATCTACTAGTGTAAATACTTTAAATTAAAGATCAAATTTATTCATTACATTCTTATAGGGTCGAGGAGTGTATCTTTACAAAATCATCAAAATCGGAGCTTAAATAACCGTTAAATTGTGATTTTTCGTTTATAACCGTCGAAAACTTTTGTTCCGTTACGTAATCTCTGAATGTTTGTTTTTTACGATTTTTTATGTATGCGATCTCGGAATGTGTACAAATAAGTTTGACGGTTAGATCGTTGAAAAAAGTTTCGTAGAATGCATATTGCGTCAAAACAGTAGATTAAACAAACACTTAGAGTTAATATTATACTTCTATTAAGTATAAAATAAGTTTTTGTGGTATCTACTAGTGTAAATACTTTAAATTAAAGATCAAATTTATTCATTACATTCTTATAGGGTCGAGGAGTGTATCTTTACAAAATCATCAAAATCGGAGCTTAAATAACCGTTAAATTGTGATTTTTCGTTTATAACCGTCGAAAACTTTTGTTCCGTTACGTAATCTCTGAATGTTTGTTTTTTACGATTTTTTATGTATGCGATCTCGGAGTGTGTACAAATAAGTTTGACGGTTGGATCGTTGAAAAAAGTTTCGTAGAATGCATATTGCGTCAAAACAGTAGATTAAACAAACACTTAGAGTTAATATTATACTTTTATTAAGTATAAAATAAGTTTTTGTGGTATCTACTAATGTAAATACTTTAAATTAAAGATCAAATTTATTCATTACATTCTTATAGGGTTGAGAAGTGTATCTGTAAAAAAATCATCAAAATCGGAGCTAAAATAACCGTTAAATTGTGATTTTTCGTTTATAACCGTCGAAAACTTTTGTTCCGTTACGTAATCTCTGAATGTTTGTTTTTTACGATTTTTTATGTATGTGATCTCGGAATGTGTACAAATAATTTTGACGGTTGGATCGTTGAAAAAAGTTTCGTAGAATGCATATTGCGTCAAAACAATAGATTAAACAAACACTTAAAGTTAATATTATACTTCTATTAAGTATAAAATAAGTTTTTGTGGTATCTACTAGTGTAAATACTTTAAATTAAAGATCAAATTTATTCATTACATTCTTATAGGGTCGAGGAGTGTATCTTTACAAAATCATCAAAATCGGAGCTTAAATAACCGTTAAATTGTGATTTTTCGTTTATAACCGTCGAAAACTTTTGTTCCGTTACGTAATCTCTGAATGTTTGTTTTTTACGATTTTTTATGTATGCGATCTCGGAGTGTGTACAAATAAGTTTGACGGTTGGATCGTTGAAAAAAGTTTCGTAGAATGCATATTGCGTCAAAACAGTAGATTAAACAAACACTTAGAGTTAATATTATACTTTTATTAAGTATAAAATAAGTTTTTGTGGTATCTACTAATGTAAATACTTTAAATTAAAGATCAAATTTATTCATTACATTCTTATAGGGTTGAGAAGTGTATATGTAAAAAAATCATCAAAATCGGAGCTAAAATAACCGTTAAATTGTGATTTTTCGTTTATAACCGTCGAAAACTTTTGTTCCGTTACGTAATCTCTGAATGTTTGTTTTTTACGATTTTTTATGTATGCAATCTCGGAATGTGTACAAATAAGTTTGACGGTTGGATCGTTGAAAAAAGTTTTGTAGAATGCATATTGCGTCAAAACAATAGATTAAACAAACACTTAAAGTTAATATTATACTTCTATTAAGTATAAAATAAGTTTTTGTGGTATCTACTAGTGTAAATACTTTAAATTAAAGATCAAATTTATTCATTACATTCTTATAGGGTCGATGAGTGTATCTATAAAAAAATCATCAAAATCGGAGCTAAAATAATCGTTAAAGTGTGATTTTTCGTTTATAACCGTCGATAACTTTTGTTCCGTTACGTAATATTTGAATGTTTGTTTTTTTACAATTTTTTAGGTATGCAATCTTGGAATGTGTACAAATAAGTTTGACGGTTGGATCGTTGAAAAAAGCTTGTCATTACGAGTGTTTATATATTTTTTCTATATTTTTTTACACTTCTACATTAATTAAAAAACTATTAAAGACTTTAGGTAAGCGAAAATATATTTAAAACAAAATTGCGTTTTTATGTTTTGGATGTGATAATATGGAATGTATATACTTATTTAGTATTATGTTTTTCATTTGATTATTTATTGGTTTAAAATATATTTTCCTTAACGGGTAACGGGTCGGGTCATATTACCTGTTAGTATTATCGGGTCGATTTCGGGTCGGGTCATTTTACCCGTTTATTTTAATGGGTGTTACACGACACGACCCGTTAAGATATCGGGTATGACACGAAAACGACACGAACACGGAAAACACGACACGAATGCCAGGTCTACTTGCAATTATCACAACAAAATTCAATGGAACAGATGGTTGTTATGATTTTGTAAATTAAGTATTTGTGCTTCGATATGGTTTGTTGCTTCAATATGGTTTCATCTCCCGCTTCGTTGATTCGTTCTAAATTTAGTATTTGTGCCTTATTTCCCTTGGTTGAGCTTTTGTAAATTAAGTAACTTATGCTTGTCTTATTTCTTTGAGTCATTGTATATATGGTTGTTGGCCTTCCGCGATTCTGTTGAGTGATGGTCCGGAATCATATCCACTCAGATTCTGTTGAGAGATGGTCCAGAATCCTTCCTACTTCGCGATTCTATTGAGTGATGGTCCGGAATCGTATCCACTCGGATTTCGTTGAGAGATGGTCCGGAATCCTTTCTACTTCGTGACTCCGTTGAGTGATGTTCCAGAATCGTATCTAACTTGGGTTTCATTTAGTTATTGTTATGTATTGTACTTAGTGATTCCGTTGAGTGAGAGTCCGGAATCGTATCCACTTGGATTCCGTTGAGAGATGGTCTGGAATCCCTCCTATTTCGCGATTCCGTTGAGTGAAGGTCCGGGATCGTACTCACCTTGAGATTTATTGAATTTGAATTATGATGGCTTCAAAGATGTAGGCTTCGGCCGAACTGCGTCCCTCTAGCCCTAGTTTTTAATGTACATATGAACGATGGATTTTGAGAATCTTGTGCTTTGAATTAGAAAAGTAGTTGGATGTCTGGGTGACTCCTTCGAAGTTGTCAGTGACTTGATTATAATTTCATAAAGCATGATTCTATACTTGATGTTTATGGATTGTGATCGATGACACTAATTTTACATGCGAGAAACCGATTGATAATTTTGGTTCCGTTAAGTGATCCGGAAACTGATGTGATTTGGATTCCATTGAGTGGTCCGGAATTCCTACTCTTGCTCATTTCCATAAGTTAGACTTGTACCCTGGATTCGAGTGAATGAGAATTAACCACAATAGATCTTGTGAATATAAATTAGAATTATCAAGTTATTACTTGAAATCCAGGCAGGGAATTATATGGAAGTCCTTTATTAATTTTGTGCATTGAGGTGTGATCTTATTGATATTAACATAATTAAATGTTAATATCATGTCTCCTTGATATCATGGAATGGGTTACTTGAGATGATTATGGAAGGATGTTGAATATGATTGTTATTAATACGATTAGATCATTGTGAATTGAGAATAATATTGTGCTTCATTGGTTCTTTGATATGTTATATACTATGAATTGTGGTATTATGTGAAACATAATGATTTATATGATGGATGAAATAGAAACCTTGATTGTCAATTTGTCATGCGGGTTGTTATGTAGTTTGAATCGAATAATTCATGCTCTTCAAGTCCAAATGTTTGATTGAGGAATGTTATGCATTTTGGCTTGAACAGACTATGTTATATGTCGAGTTATAGCGAAAGTGAACTACGAATGGCTTGATCCATTTTGAGGGTACGTAGGTAGTATAACGAGGAGGTTAGATGCAGCCATAAAGTATAAGGAAAAATTATCATGAAATTCGAATCTTGAGTTGTGCATTGTCCATATCCCGGAGGCGGGGTATGTAAGTGATACGGGTATTTGATAACGTCACGTGTCGATCCTGGACGTATTTCGGGATCGGGGCGTGACAGAAAATATTTCATAACAGTTTCATTACCAATACATGAAAAAACATATGGGGAAAGAAATTTAGGGTTTTGAAATCGGGGAGTTGCATTGGAATTTGAGTGAATATAATAAAGATGGGGCATTGGGGGAAAAGCAGATGAGCAGGGAAAGAGGGGACTCTGTGGAAATAAGTGGGGTTGGGCTTTAAAACAATATGGAGTCATGGACAAATAACAGCGTTTTGTTTCTCTTTTATTTATTTAAAAAAATTAAAACAATTGGCCAAAACACTGCCATTTTGGGCCAATTGTTATAAAGGGTCCCTATTTTCTTTCTAGACTTTCTTCTTTGCGCGCACGGTCATCTTCTCCAGCCGTTGCAACCTACAACCTGCAATCTGCACATAACTCGTGTTCAAGTACGAGGGGTCCTCTGGAAAATTTCTAGCAGTGACTTAGGGTCGCCGAGGGGTCCTGGGACCTCCCAGGTCCCCTCTGTAGATCCGCCACTAAATATATGGATAATCTTAAAAGTTTTTGTTTGATAAAACTAACCATAATATTTCAGTTTCAATCATAGTTAGGAGAAATTGTAGATTTTTCAAAGGAAATACCAAAAAAGTACGAAGAAAGAACGAAATGGGTTGTTGCTATGTGTCCTTGAATTTGGGCATTAAAAATTAGTTCAAATTGTGTCAATGAGCTGCCCATTTAATTGAAGCGGTGCTGCTCTCTTTTTACAAGGGATGGAATTTAACTGGAATACCATTGGCATGTGGATTAGTTAAGAAGAGGAGGGGGATTTAAGGAAAAAAGACAGCACATAAAAAAAGCATAGACATCAGAAGAGGAGGCTGCAGACTTCCCAGTGTATGCACACCCTCACATACAAAGTTGGAGTTCAAGATTCCTTCCATGTCATCGAATTCATCCATATTTGTCATAAGTTCAATCATGATTTAGAGTTAGGGTGTACTCTTATCATGAACATCTAATTCTCCTTATTTTATATTAATCTCAGTTATTTTCCATATTGAGTAACTGTTGTTGTGCGCTATTGTTATCAAATGACTAGCCATTGTTTGTGTGAAGAATAAACTGACTGATAGATTGAGTTTAGTAGATTGTTTCTCATAACAATTACCATGAATTTCTTAGCCAAGTAGACATACTGGTTATAATTTCTGTAGTTTCGTATAATTATCCGTTGAGTGTAAAGGGTATTGAATATCTATATATATGGCTAGACATAGCATGGGTAGATAGTTAGAAACCCGGTTAGTATATTCTGACATGAAATATTGACAAATCAAGGGATAATTGCTAGCAACATGAGAATAATTTGATGTTAATATAAAGAACAATATTAGATGGGATTGAGAATGAGGAACCTGATGTCTTAATGTATTCATACATTAATCTTTTATAGTACATTTACTTTTACTTTGTGTTTGATCAATTGCTATTTTTACTGCGTTTCATTTCTTTGCATAATTGAATTTGTGATCATAATCCTTCTTTTACTTAATTTTAGTTTGAAGTTCATGGCAATAGTAAATTTAGATTAATTCGATCCATTAGAACGACACTTATCACTATGTTACTGGACGATATTGTACACTTGCAATTATCACAACAAAATTCAATGGAACAGATGGTTGTTATGATTTTATGAAGAGGGTTTCTTCTTTATCACCAATGAACAAGTGTAGCATTGACCATAGAGGTGATGAGGGTTTCAGACCAAGATCAATTGGTGCTCAAAACAAACACGTTAGATTATGTGCGACGAAAACAGGTCCTTTATGCGAAAACAGCAAGAAGTCTGAGGCTGCGGCTACGGCTGCTATTTTCCAATCATCAGAAGAAGATGCTGATCTATGTAAGCAGTTTGGTAACGATAGAGAGTCCATGTGGTTGTCTTCTGATTGTCCATCACCTTCTGCCTTTGTCAGAGAGTATAGGTGGTTCGATTCATTTCATTCAAATGAATTGTTGTTACCTTCGTGGTTGCCATTGCTGGCAAGAACAAATCCGATGGAACAGGCATCGAGTTTGCATATTGATCGGAGAGATGAAGACAATAATTTACACGAATGTTCGGAGGATATAATGCAAGAGGTTTTTTTTATGCCCTTCTGAAGGTGCTGAGTCTTGTTGTGGAAATTCATCTGAAGGCTCCCCAAGTTGTGGTAACTCTTCAACTCCTCTAGATTTTGAGAGAATAGGTTGCCTCTTTTCGTTGTTGAATCTCGATGGAGATGATTACAAATTGACACCGGGCACAGATTCAAGGTCGGATTGTTTTGTCTGATTTTCCCAGCCCATCTTACAAAAGTAGTCGTTGGGGGTCATGACTTTCAGTCATCTAATTCTAGTGTTTCTACACCCAGTGAAGCACAAACTGAAATATCATCAGGGTGTGATTTTTCATCAGAACATGCTTCTGAGGCTGAAGATTTGGAAGATCTTGTAAGTCTCATGAGAGCTGCACACTTGTTAATACGTGTATCTAAGGTTTGAGGTTATAGAGTTCGAGTATGACTTTGTTTGTAAGCTACCAAAAGGTGTGTACGATAAGGAATGTAGCTAAACAATCCTGATAAACTATACTAATGTTATATTAGCTGATATGGATACTTGGGATTGCATGATAAGGTTGAGTTCAATTAGGACTAACATTATGGGAAGTCTCCTAGTTGAACACCATTGCATAAGGTATAAATATAGGGTCCCTGCACTCTCAATTGATACGCAATAAAAGAGCCTCACGCCCCATAGTATTGAGCCATTGCATTATGAGATTGACGAGTTGCAGAAGAAGCCTATCTCGATCGCGTTCTAGCCGACATGGTTTCTTCAGGTTAGTGGTTATTTGGTTTCAGTGAATCAGTTATGTATTAATCTAATCTTACATTTGGTATCAGAGCTTTCACATACCAATTAACCCTAAGATGAAAGCATCAAGAACAATTTTGTTTCTACAGAATACGGACTGATGACAAGTTATCAGGGAATTCATGTACTAAGCATATATCAGCTAAAGCTGTTTGTGTTCAAATGCATATCTTCAAAAACTTGGACATCAGTAGTTGCACTAGAGTTTGATATGTAAACACTGATCATCTAAAGATGAACCGTTGTTTATATATCAAATTCTAAGTGGCAGAATGCTTCATTAAAACCATGAATGACCACCGACATGACCACAAAACCACAAAGGTTTATAGTCATGATCAAAGTCAGGTTCGTTCATGGGATATGTTGGCATTGTGATAAAGAAAAATTGTTCATAAATTTTAACATTCAAAGATGTTGAAACTGTGACATATGGATATGGGACTAAAGTTTAATTTCTTTGCATATTGCGGTTTTAAAGGTGTCAATCCAAGCTCCATGAATCTCAATACCATTGAGCCACTGACTGGAATGAATTATAAGAAGTGGAAGCAAGACCTTGAGATTGTTCTTGGGGTGATGGATATGGATTTGGCACTAAGGAGTGATGAACCACTGCTGCCCGATGAAGGATGCACAGCAAGTCAAAGGTCTAAGCATGAGAAATGGCAGAAAGCAAACAGAATCTCTCTCATGATTATCAGAAGGACCATGACTGATGTTGTGCGCGGGGGTTTCCCAGAAACATCCAAAGCCAAGGATCTTATGAAATCCATTGAAGAAAAATACAAGGAGTCCGAGAAGACCGAGACAGGTAACCTGATGAATTCTTTCACCACTATTAGATATGATGGAGTTGAAAGTGTTCGGGAATATATTCTCAAAGTGGTGGACATTGCTGGAAAATTGAAGATGCTTGAGGTACCAATTTCTGAGACTTTTTTGGTTCATGTAGTTATGAATTCTCTACCTGAAAGTTACACTCAGTTAAAAGTCTCATATAATGCACTGCAAGCTAAGTGGGACATCAATGAATTGATTTCCATATGTGTGGGTGAGGAAGTCAGAATTAAGAAAGAAAGGGCTGAATCAGTGAATTATGTCCAAAGCTACAACCAAAACCCCAAGCATGGTAACCATGATACTGTCAGAAAAGATGCTACCAGAAGTACTTCCTCCTCTAAGAAAGTTTTTAAACCTAACAAACCAAGTATTTTCAAATGTTTTTTCTGCAAAAAGGCAGGCCACATGAAGAAAAATTGTCCAAAATACAAAGCTTGGCTTGCCAAGCAAGAAGTGAAAAAAGGTAAAAATGTTTTCGTTTGTTTTGAGTCTAATTCAGTTGACATACCTAGTAATGCATGGTGGCTTGACTCTGGCTCTTCTATTCATGTTACGAATTCATTGCAGGACTTCACAATAAGGAGAACACCAAATAAAGATGAAGTGAAGGTCTTGGTGGGCAATGGAAGAAGGGTTGAAGTCAAAGCTTTAGGAACTGTTAGACTTAAGTTAGAATTTGGTTTTCATTTGGATTTGGAAAATGTTGCTTATGTACCTTCCATGAGGAGGAAATTAGTGTTGGTTTCAAAACTTGTTTTGCTAGGTTATTATTTTACATTAAATAAAATTGGCTTCAACATCTTTTACAATTCTTCTCACATTGGCACTGGTTCTATATGTGACGGGATGTTTCAGTTCAAATTAAGAGTTGAAAACGTGATTTTTAATGTTGAAAAGAACCATGAAAAACCACAACAGTCATCCCATCTTTGGCATAAAAGACTCGGACATGTTTCAAAACCGAGAATGGAACTCTTGATCAAAAGTGAAATTTTACCACCCTTGAATTTTAATGATTTCGAACTTTGTATAGAATGCATCAAGGGAAAAATGACTAATTCAAGAAAAGAAGGATCAACTAGAAGCAAACAACTTTTAGAGATCATTCATACAGATATTTGTGGCCCCTTTCCTACAAAAACAATCGATGGAAACAAGTACTTTATAACTTTTATAGATGATTTTTCACGTTTCTGTTGTATATATTTAATCCCTGAGAAGTCAAAAGCTCTTGAAGTCTTTAAAATTTTTAAAACTGAAACTGAAAACCAATTGGAAAGGAAGATCAAAGTGGTTAGGTCTGATAGAGGAGGTGAGTACTATGGTAAGCAAAGTCAAACTGGCAGGCAACCAGGACCATTTGCATTGTATCTTCAAGATCATGGCATTGTAGCATAGTATACCACTCCTGGTACACCTGAGCAGAATGAAGTCTCGGAGAGAAGAAACAGAACCCTTATGGACATGGTTAGAAGCATGATGTGCAAGGTGAACTTGCCAAAATTTTTGTGGGGAGAAGCAGTCAAGACTGCTAACTACATTATTAACAGAGTGTCATCCAAAGCAGTTGTGAATACACCTTTTGAATTGTGGACAGGTAGGCGACCTAGCCTTAATCACTTACATATCTGGGGATGCAAGGCTGAAGCTAAGGTTTACAACCCTAATGGCAAGAAGCTCGATCCCAAGACACTCTCTTGTTATTTCGTGGGATATGCTGAGAGGTCTAAAGGTTTTAGGTTTTATTGTCCAAGTCATGACATGAAAATTGTTGAGACTGGCAAAGCAATATTTATGGAACTAGGGATGGATGCTGAACATTGTTCGAGGATAGAAGAATTTGTTTTTGAGGAACAAGGAGATATAGGGGCTGAATATGATCAACAACAAACTGTACTAAAGTCAGTGGTTGAACTTCCAAATCACGTGGACCATAGCATGGGAAATGATGATTACTTAATTCAACATGGCAGCAACCACGCACTAGTGAATGGTAATGAAATTGAGGCATTATTAAATGATGAACAACATGAAGAGAATGAGGAAGGGCATGTGGAAAATGCAGCTGCAAATGGTAGCCATGTGAACCGACAAGAGCACCGACAAGAGCACTGTCAAGAGCACCGACTGGAGCACCGACTAGAGCAGCATGCAAATGTTTATGGAGAGCACGTGGAGATGGTTGAGGTGAATGGCAATGAACACCGACACGATGGTATGGGTATTGGTGAGGTTGCACCGCTTGTGAGGAAATCGGGTAGGGTAAGAAAATCCACTTTCTGTTCAGATTTTGTATATATGGCAGAATTAGACTTTAATATGTCAGAGTTTAATGATCCTGGGAGTTACAAAGAAGCAACCTCAAACATTCATGCAGATAAGTGGATGGATGCAATGAGGAGTGAGTTGTCCTTGATGGAGGAAAACAAAGTTTGGGGCTTGGTAGAGTTAAAAGAAGGAATAAAACCCATAGGTTGTAAATGGGTTTTTAAAACCAAAAGAGACTCAAATGGAAATGTGGAAAGACACAAAGCAAGGCTTGTTGCCAAGGGTTTTACACAGAAAGAGGGCATTGACTACAAAGAAACATTTAGTCCAGTGTCTACTAAAGATGCATTCAGAGTCATCATGGCAATGGTAGCACACTATGATTTGTTTTTACATCAAATGGATGTAAAAACAGCCTTCTTAAATGGTGAATTAGAGGAGGATATTTATATGGTACAACCTGAGGGCTTCAAAGAAGAAGGGAAGGAAAATATGGTATGTAAACTGAATAAATCAATTTACGGTTTAAAACAGGCATCTAGGCAGTGGTATTTGAAATTTCATCATGTTGTTAAGGAGCATGGGTTTACAGAAAATCCATCTGATGCTTGTATATATTTGAAAGTCATTGGGAATTGAAATCAAAAGAGATAGAGAGAGAGGACTCCTGGGACTATCGCAGAAAGGGTACATAGAGAAAGTGTTAAAAAGATTCAATATGGCATCATGTGGAACCACATAAATGCCAATTTCGAAGGGTGATAAACTGAACAAAGAACAAAGTCCAAGAAATGAGATTGAAAGGGAGAACATGAAGGACAAACCATATGCTTCATTGGTGGGAAGTTTGATGTATCTTCAGGTCTGTACAAGGCCTGACCTTGCATTTACCATTAGTGTTCTGGGGAGATTTCAGTCCAACCCTGGAGAAGCACATTGGAATGCAGGGAAAAGGGTTATGAGATACCTTCAGAGAACCAAATCTCACATGCTCATTTATAAGAAAACTGAACGTTTGGTTTTGGAAGGTTATAGTGATGCTGACTTTGCAGGATGTCCTGATGATTTAAAATCAACTTCGGGTTTTGTCTTCACTATGGTAGGAGGAGCTGTGTCGTGGAAAAGTTATAAACAAGATATAGTTGCAGCCTCAACTATGGTTGCTGAGTACTTGTCATGTTGTGAAACAGTCAATCAGGCAATGTGGATGAAAAATTTTATTACAGGATTGAGAGTGGTAGACTCAATTCAAAGGCTTATTCAGATATTCTGTGATAACAATGCAGCCATCTTTTTCTCTAAGAACAACAAAAGGTCAACTGCAACAAGGAATTTGGAGATTAAATATCTCATTGCTCGAGAAAAGGTAATGGCAGGACTTGTTAAGATTGATTACTTGGCAACTGGTTCTATGATTGCAGATCCTTTGAATAAGCCGGTGCCAGCTGCAGTGTTCAAGGGGCACGTTGCCAAGATGGGTGTGCTAGCAGGTTTTGAAACTGTGGAATAGTGGGAGTCGTGTTTGTTCAATTTGTTAAGTTCTAGTTAAAGCATGTTTAAATTTATGCATTGAGAATAAGGTTATATTTATAACTAATAAAGATGTTGCTGTTGGTTGTTCAAAGTTCCCTTAAAGCATACAACATTAGTTATAATGATATGTTTTAATACATGAATATCAATCTGAGTTATTGTTTAAAGATTAACAACCATTGAAGTTTCTTATGAAGCATGAAGAAAGCCTACGTTGGTAGTCATAAGGAGGACCACATGTCAAATGTGTTTAAATATATATGTACAGTCACATTTACATATTTCCATGTCTTGTTGGAGTTTCATGTATGGTACGGTTTCATGAAGTGATTATGGGGATGTTGTTCTGAAGATGAGCATATAGTTCCTTATAGTTCTTTATGAATGCTTTGCAATGACAGAAACTGGATTTTCAGGTTTATGTTCAACTCTAAACTCATGGCCACTTAAGTATAATCTCTCTTCAGTATTACTATGATTAACAAGTGTTGGCTCTAGTGGGAGAATGTAAGTCTCATGAGAGCTGCACACTTGTTAATACGTGTATCTAAGGTTTGAGGTTATAGAGTTCGAGTATGACTCTGTTTGTAAGCTACCAAAAGGTGTGTACGATAAGGAATGTAGCTAAACAATCCTGATAAACTATACTAATGTTATATTAGCTGATATGGATACTTGGGATTGCATGATAAGGTTGAGTTCAATTAGGACTAACATTATGGGAAGTCTCCTAGTTGAACACCATTGCATAAGGTATAAATATAGGGTCCCTGCACTCTCAATTGATACGCAATAAAAGAGCCTCACGCCCCATAGTATTGAGCCATTGCATTATGAGATTGACGAGTTGCAGAAGAAGCCTATCTCGATCGCGTTCTAGCCGACATGGTTTCTTCAGGTTAGTGGTTATTTGGTTTCAGTGAATCAGTTATGTATTAATCTAATCTTACAGATCTAACTACTACTGATGAACCGCTTTTCTGGCCGTTTGAGCGGAAAACTGATAGGAATTCAAAAGCAACCTGGAATTACTTTTCCATGTCACCCCGGAAGGGCATGTGTAACAGCTTCTGGAACTCCACCAGATTCAATTCCGTTAAAACACCATGATAGGAACATGGATGTCGAAGAAGGGCCGTAAGACTAGTTTTCAGCTCGGGATCAGCAGCATCGAAGATTATGAAATTGAAGCAAAAATACAAGGGTGTCCGGCGGACTAATACTTTGCTTTCAAGGTTGAGCAGGGCAAAAGGTTCTGAGAAAATTGTACCTTTAGATACCAAATCTTATGCTGTAGAAACCGAAAATGGAAAATTTCATGTCAGCGAGCCAGTTGGTGTGGTTAACGATCGCATAGAAGAAGATTTTGCGTCAAAAGAAGTTCCAATTGAGATGTTCTTGGGTCTTACTGAGTTCGATGGACACGAGGGAGTTGATTCAGAATTCAACGAAGATGACTTCTCACTACATGTGTCTCTTTGTTAGTTCGACTGTAGAACGTTTCTCATCGCGTAGATGAATGAACCACAAAGTGAAAATCTGGACAATGATAACAGTCTTGGTCAATCTGTTAATTGGCCTGAAATATCACCTGACAATTGAGTCCAACGCGAAAAGGTTCACATCTCATCCAGTTATCGATCTTTCAGCAACTTCTGCACACTCAACTTAGTTGTAGATTGTTTACATTTCACTGTAATCCCTATTGCTGCATTCTCTTTTCTTGTTCATTAGCTTTGCGAGAATTTTTCGGCTCAAAATCGTTCGAAGCCTGTCAACTAGTAAGCAGATACCATACTTGTCACCCCATGTCTCCAATCTGTATGTACTTTTGGTTTGATGAATCCGTGTAGGACAACGATTAAACTACTAGAGATACAGTTTATAATTCAAAGACTACGACAACAACTCCTGATGGGATTTGGTTTAACGCACAGAAGCTATAGACTTGCTGTCCTGGTCAGTGTCAGATTGAGGCGCAGCGGCCACGCTTGTCTTACCATTATGTGGGTGGTTCCAAAGCCATAGGGACCTGCCCGGTGACCTAATAGAACCCCTTGTTCTAACCTTGCACTTGTATTGTAATATCCCTCTCTATATTATTCAACAACTTCTTTAACAAGATACATGCCCTGCATTTGCACAAGTGTTCAGTATTTATACCAAACTGCAAGCTAAGGCGGTTACAAGGTATTTCCCAAATCTTATCTCTAACCAACAGATTATTATTGAAACTAACAAACAACAACTACTAACAAAGAAAAACACTAACACTCGATCAATTACTCAATTACTAACAGCATCCTATCATTACCCCACCCTAAAAAATGAACCTTGTCCTCAAGGTTGGAATGCAGGAAACCTGTTGACAAACTCTGCATAATTTTCCCAGGTCGCATCCTCCTTAGGCCGATGCTTCCATTGCACCAAAACCTCAGTCATAGATGAACTGCCATGACCCGTTAACCTCCGCCTCAATATTGCCAATGGATAATCCTCCAAGAGTCCATCCTCTGTAACTACAGGTAATGGAACTGCAGGAATGATATCAGAGCCCAACTGTTTCTTCAAGCATGAAACATGAAAAACTGGGTGAAGTTTGGATATGGCAGGTAAGTCAATTTTATAAGCCACGTGACCAATCTTCTGCAACACCTTAAATGGACCATAAAACCGTGGCTGAAGCTTATGAAAGGGATGTTTAGCAAGTGATTGGTGGTGATAAGGTACCAATCGCAGAAAAACCATATCTCCAACCTCAAAAGACCTTTCAGTTCGATGTTTATCGGCTTGCTGTTTCATCCTTACTTGAGCCGATACAAGATTAGTCTTGAGCTGAGACAAAATTCTTCCCCTTTCTTCTAAACTCCTATTAACCAAATCAATCTTAGTTGCTCCAGATTCATAAGTAGGTACAGCGGGAGGTGGCTACCCATACACAACTTCATATGGTGTAAGTTTGGATGAAGTATGAAAAGTAGTATTGTAATGCCATTCTGCCCACGGAAGCCAGTGAACCCACTTCTTTGGTTGATGACTGCAAAAACATCTCAAGTATGTTTCCAAACCTCTATTAGTAACCTCTGTTTGACCATCGGTTTGAGGATGGTAACCCGAACTGAGACACAATTTGGAGCCGTGCAATGCAAAAAATGCCTTCCAAAAAGAGCTCAAGAAAACAGGATCGCGATCACTTACTATTGTGGATGGCATACCATGGAGTTTGAATATATGGTCAACAAATATTTGTGCTACGGAATGGGCAGTGTATGGATGAGACATGGGTAGGAAATGAGCATACTTGGAAAGGCGATCAACGACCACAAAAATAATGGTTTGACCTTTGCAAGGAGGAAGACCAACAATAAAATCCATTGTTATATCGGTCCATACAGTAGATGGGATGGGAAGTGGATTAAGTAGGCCAGGAGAAGCCAAGGTTTCAGTCTTGTTTTGTTGACAAACTGAGCAAGCTGCCACCCACTGCATAACATCAGACTTCATACCCTGCCAATAGAAAGATCGGGAAATTCGCTTATATGTTTTAAGAAAACCAGAATGACCTGCCACTGGAGTACAGTGATGCTCATAGAAAATCTTGTCCCGCCAACCACTAGATGGACTTAAAACAATCCTCCCTTTATACTTAAGAAAACCATTATCAAAATGGTACCGAGCTGTGGATGTGGAAGCACCATCAGAAGGTAACTCCCTAATTTTGTCCATTATCCAAGGATCTTGTTCATTATGCCTCCTTATATCATCCAACCAACCCATGTAAAGATAAGAGATGGCCGACAGTTCCCCATCCGAATGCATCCTAGAAAGAGCATCAGCAGCAACATTATCACAACCTTGTTTATATTGTATCTCGTAATCGAAATCGAGAAGTTTAGAAATCCACTTCTGTTGAAAAGGTGTGTGAGCTCGATGTTGTAAAAAAGAACTTCAGGCTATGGTGGTCAGTTTTAATTACAAAATGCCTCCCTTGAATATATGACTGCCACTTCTTGATTGCATGTACGATAGCCAACATTTCCCGTTCATATGTGGACATTGCTTGAGCTCGTGGGCCTAAAGCTTTGCTTGTAAAAGCAATTGGCCTCCCTTCTTGGTGTAAAACAGCACCAAGTCCATTATTGGAAGCATCAGTTTCAATAATGAAGGTTTTGGAAAAATCTGGTAAAGCAAGAACATGAGGAGATACCATGAGATCTTTGAGAGCCTGGAAGGCCCTAGTAGCTTCATCAGTCCACTTGAATGCATCCTTTTTTGTTAGTACAGTAAGTGGTCCACAAATCTTTCCGTAATTCGAAATGAATTTTCGATAATAGCCAGTGAGGCCAAGAAAACCCCTGAGAGCCTTAACCGAATGAGGAAGAGGCCAATCTTGGATGGATTTAAGCTTACTTGGATCTGCTGCCACCCCTTGCCGAGACACCACATGGCCCAAATATTCGATTTGTGATTTGCCAAAGTCACACTTAGTTCGCTTGACAAACAATTGATGGTCTTGGAGAACTTTGAAAACCAGAGACAAATGGTGAAGATGGGATTCCCAAAGTCATTGTACACGAGAATATCATCAAAGAAAACCAAAACAAACTTCCTCAAGTAGGGTCGGAAAATCTCATTCATCAAACTTTGGAAAGTGGCTGGGGCATTAGTAAGCCCAAATGGCATTACTAAAAATTCATAGTGACCATCATGGGTGCGAAATGTTGTCTTCTCAATGTCACTAGGATGGACCCTGATCTGATGATATCCTGCCCGCAAATCCAACTTCGAAAAAAATTGAGCACCAAACAACTCATCCAACAATTCATCAATTAAGGGTATTGGATACTTATCCTTTATTGTGATCAAATTTAGAGCTCTATAATCCATGCACATCCACCAACTATTATCCTTCTTCTTAACTAACAGAACTGGTGAAGAAAATGGACTGTTACTAGCTCGAATAAAACCCGAATCCAATAATTCCTGAACACACTTTTCGATTTCAGATTTTTGTAAGGGACCATACCTATAAGGCCTAGCACTTGGAGGCTTGCTGCCTTCCAAAAGAGGGATTCTATGCTCATGAGAACGGGAAGGAGGAAGTGTGGTTGGTGCTTGGAATACATAAGCAAATCGAGATAATAAGCCATCTAACTCAGTTTCTTAAAGAACAGTGAGATCCCCAACAATAGCAACCTGAGTCTCGGGTTCTATGAAGAAAAGAACTACACCAAAAGGACCTTGAGAAAGCAATTTCTCCACTTGACAGGTTGAAATGGACGTTGGTGCAGGAGGTGGAGAACTAGAAATACAATAGTGCTTCTTGCCCAATGTAAATTCCATTTTGAGTTTGTCAAAATCCCAAAGAATAGGACCTAAAGTTCTTAACCACTGAGCTCCCAAAACCACATCACAACCACCCAATTGTAGTACATAGAAATCAGAAATATACTCATATTGTTGAATCTGCAACTTAATTTGAGGACAACAACCTTTACTGGAAATAGTACCCCCATTTGCAATCATCACCTCAAAAGAATGTTTTGAGTCAACCTTCCACACCAATTGTTTGGCAATAGACAAACTAATAAAGTTGTGTGAGCTACCCGAATCCAACAATACAATAACTGGGCAATTCTTGATTAATCCAGAGACCTTCATAGTCTAAATATGTTGAGGAGCCGATGAGCCAAAAACTACACAAGCTGTGATTTCCACCTGTTGGTCATCATGGTCCTTACCATCGAAATCTTCAATCCTATCAGCAGAGACATCTAATAACAGTAGTTGTTGAGTAGCACAAACATGCCCCCGAACTCATTTCTCTGGACAAGAATAACACAACCCCTTTTTCCGACGATCTTGAAGTTCTTCAAAGGACATTTTTCTCACATTACTAGCCCTAGATGTGCTAGAATAAGAATTACTACCAGATAACAGAGGCACAGATTTTGAGTTGGTAGCATTACTGAAAGAAGAAGCAGAATTGCTGGAGAAATTTCGAACCTTGGTATCTGATAGTTTGATGTCCAATTGGAAGGCCAGCGCAATTGCTTCATGTACATCAGATGGGCGAAGCAATTTGACGTCATGACGTAACTCCGGTTTCAGTCCACCGATGAAACAACCATGTATATCCCTCTCTATATTATTCAACAACTTCTTTAACAAGATACATGCCCTGCATTTGCACAAGTGTTCAATATTTATACCAAACTGCAAGCTAAGACGGTTACAAGGTATTTCCCAAATCTTATCTCTAACCAACAGATTATTATTGAAACTAACAAACAACAACTACTAACAGAGAAAAACACTAACACTCAATCAATTACTCAATTACTAACAACATCCTATCATGACCTCGACGCCCCAGAATTTCTGATCACCGGACTCGACACAACACTACGGTGTTATTCTACCCCTCCCGACTTCCTAGTTAACAGATTGTCGTGTCGAACTGTCTTCTGTTGTGCTGTAGTGTGAATGTGAAAGCAGTTCTGGCTGTTGAGATTTAGAGAGGAAGGAGACAATCCTATGTTCGACGTAGTGGAGGAGAAATTTTTCACTATGATCGGATTACAGATTGTACATCACAGTGTTTTTATATAAATAGTGGAAATTTTTATTTTTTAAGTTATTAACTTTTTAACACACATATCTCATCATTTATTTAGTGACACGTGGTGTACCATCCCTTGTACCTGTCACATTGAAAAATCTCTCGTGACCGAGAAGCCTGTAATTAAGAATATAATTTGCTATTTACTTTACTATTCAACTCATATTCGCAAGCAATTTCAGACAAGAATTCATTATTTCCTACTCAGTTTTAATTTTTCTTGATTGAAAATTATAAGTTTTTCTTGACAATCAATGAACTGAGCCTACACGGTCATAGTCCAACACAAATGTTTTATTCTTAGAAATAAAAATGTACCCTGAAAACAAACAAAAATATTATTTTTACCATCGGTTTGTATTCACATGTGTATCATCTCTCAATAGAGATGGAACCCACACATTTTGTAAGTCCTACCCCTATTAGAACGATGGTACAAATAAATAGTAAATATAGCACAACTCGAAGAAAGAAAAGTAGTTACTAAGCTAACCTTTTAGATTTTATGTACCAAGTTTCCACCCCTTAGTAGCAGTAGCACACAGTGGCAAATCTAGGATTCTAACACTAAGTGGTCATAATCAATGTACACTAGGCGCTAGTTGGGCGGCATGCTTGGGCCTAGAGCCTAGACGGGGTCTAGACGGGCTAGGCAGATTTAAGTTAATTTATTATTTATCATATAATCATATAAATAAGTGCTTATTTACAAGATGAAAGTTCAAGTGATTATAAGATCGTAGTACTTGAGATGTCATATGAATTTAAAGTGAACTTTAAAATAAATAACGGTGTCAAACATATTGTATAAAAGTATTGGTTGATTAATACATCATCTTTTTATTAATTAAAATGCTAGGTATCACAAGCTAATTGGAAAACAATTAAAAAAATGAGGAGTTGGTCACTTAGAAAACAGAGAGAGAAAATCTTTCTCCTTCATTGGAACCAAGGTGCAAGAATAGCAAAGTTATGGTGGTCTTCAAAGCTTATGTTGCACAACATCTGCACAACTATAGTGATTTTCTCTCTTCCACCACCTACTCAGTCCATTGAGTGGTCCTCAAACGTTCTCACAAACACTTCTTCAAATTTTTTAGTGCTCCCAGTACCACTCGGATCTGTACATGCATCTGCCTTTGGCAACACATGAGTTGATTAGAATATTAGCCCTAAGACGACGAGTTAAAAAGGAGCAATTTTCTCATATAATCTAGTCTAAATACAAATAAAGCCATCATTCAATAAATACTTGTTAATTGTTAGAAAACTGCAGGCGATCAATGATATGAGAGAATCTCTCGTTAGATAATTAAAGTTCGCAACTCATTCTCTTGTTATTAAAAGTCAATCCCCGTCCTAATCTTTCACCTAATCCTAGATCTTACCTAGCAACCAAACACTAGCGTGTTCATCACATGAGGAACAATTTTCTATCACCTACCACGTACACGCGTCAACCATGTGGCCCCAGTTGACCAAAACTCCGTTCTACACGGGGGGGAATCAAACACGACAAAACTGACCAAATCCGCCGCTCCCTATCCCTTTTGGTTTTTTTTTTTTTTTAACTCCCAACGGATTCTCTTCGGATTTTGGAATTTGTAAATCGTATTTATCGTACACCTTACGATTAATTTTTGTCAAAGTATTATTTGGATTTAATTTTAAATAAAAATATTTAAAATGATTTCTAATAGTACGATGTACAATAAACGGACATCATTTACGGATTTCGAGAATCCGGCTAGTGTGGTTACTTTCTCCAAATTCTACGAGGACTTGACTTCCGCATTTACCCTTCAACTCTCTTTTATTTGCAAAAGTGACACGTTACTAACGCCATAGTCACAGTGTCATCCCCGCCAATTACAGTCGACTTTCAGTGGCAGTTTCGGGAATTCGGTTTATTTTACAGTTGGGGTCTGAAACCGAAGCTTCCTTGCTTTTCCTCCATCTCTGAAGAAGCTGTTGGTATTGGGCTTTTTGACTTTGATCAGAGCCACCGCTACCTCTGTTTCGCTGAAATTGCAGAGCGATTCTGATCTTCCGGACTGCGATTTATAAAGGGTATTCCTCGGACTCAGATTCTCGTGCTGAAATTATTTGCCAAGCAATTCATAATTTGACACTCTGTACACAAATACAGGTATTTGTTTATGTATTTTTCTCTAATTTCTCTAATTCAATCCTGTTTTTCTTTTAATTTTTGGTGTAATTGGTGATATGGGTTTGGCTTAATTTGATTTTCTGCAAATTGGAAAATTATCATTTTAATTTTTAATTGTTACTCTTTATTTGGGATTTTTCAAAAATGATCGCTGAAATTGTGAGATTATTTGATTTTCTACTTTTTTTTTTGGTAATTTAATTTTTGGTTAGTGAATGCAAGTTTATGACATTGTGTTAGGTTAGCCGATCCGATTAATTATTAATGTTGTTAAGTTGGTGGGATTGGTTGAACAAGAAAGAGGAAAGGGAAGGGCCTGAATGAAAGAATTGGTTTTCTACTGATTCATTGAGGAATGCTTCATGGACTAATTTAACGTGTTGGTAATTGCAAGGTTTTGTTTCCAAACCTTTGTTCCGGATATCCGGGTACAATGCGTGCACCATCATTGCTTGCACAATGTTTGCCCGGCTTGGTGCCTCAAGACAAAGGAAGTCAAAGCGTGTCCTCTATTTCGGAGAGGGATTCGCACCTCCCTTCACCAGCTGTTGAGATTATCCCTTCGAAGGTATGATCCTATCGAACCCTTCAACCATTTGTGATCGTAATTCTACATGTATGACCCAAGAAATATAAACGTTATTGTCAGTTTTTGTTCGGTTTGAAAAGGTAAGGGTTTGTTGTTCGAAATTTTGTTGGAAGAGAGGGGGCTAATAAGTTATATTTGTATTGTGACATTGTTCCATTTATACACCGCAGACTGCTCACCCGTACAAGTATGCTGGTGAGAATATTGACTTGCAAGGACTCAATGTCTTCAAGGTATGTCTTTCTTCTCCTATTTGGTCTGGTCTTTATACCTTGGCTTGGTAGAAAAGCATCGTTAGGTCATTAGTTTATGGAAGATTAGTTGCAGACTGAAATTGATTATAAATTAACTATCCCGATTAGACATTTCTGTTTCCAATTAAACCTTTTGCTATGGAAAGTCGCAATCTTTTGCCATGGTTCCTTGTCTCTTCTAGAAGTCTCTTTTATTTTGGTGCTCGATCCTTTTGATTTTTCCCTGCGACCTGCTTTTTTAAAAGATGAATATTAAATTATATGGCTTGTGGAATTTGGCTTGTATTACCTTACTGGACGCATTAATGTCTGGATGGATTAATTATCATGGAAAAGCAGCATAGCTAACAAATCATGGAGCATTTTGCATTATTGTTGTTGAAAAGTATGTTGATAAGTTGATTGATGGCTTTCTCAATCTTTAATAGGGGAGAGTTAGTGTTTCTGATATCATCGGCTTCAATGGTTCAGAGATGATATCCATAAAACCATATGGTATGGACACCGGACATTGCATTCCAATAAAGTGAAGATTTCAATTCAAATTTGGCTGTCGTCATATGATAAAGTCCCAAGAGCAGTCTCTTTAGATCTAAAGAACTATCTACTTACTTTATCTGAGATTAAAACTGGATATTCATTTACTGCGCAGGGCATCTGAAATCTTGGGATAGCTCCATTGATCTTGTTAATGTCCTTAAGCATGAGATTCGAGATGGGCAAGTGAGCTTTCGAGGAAAAAGGGTGCTTGAGGTAGTATATCTTGCTCTTTCATGCTTCAGTTCAGTTTTCTTTTTACTTGTTCTTGACTTTTAAACTTTGCTCCGAGTGCCGTGATTATAACTTTGTATCTCTTGATATATCATTAAATTTCACCCGGTGACTATTTGTAATCAAGGTTTGGTCGATATTAAAAATGACACTATTATAATAGTGCTTAATTTGAATAATCATTTGTTCTCATGTTTTCCCAGAGGCCTGAAAGTTTTGCAATTTGTTCTCTACAAGAGACCACATCTAAAACAGTGCTACATCTAATTATGTTCGCCGAAATGTTCTCTAAATTACTTTTTCTTGGGTAAATATTACGGATCCAGATAAGCAACTAAAATGTGCTTAAATGTGTACTCTATTTCTATTGAATTATGTTGATAAAGTTTGCCATTGTCACTTCCTGCAAGTATGTGGTTGTAATAAGCCTCAACACTCCTTTGCTACTCCATCGTTAAACTTCCTTTCGCTAATCAGTTACTAATTGATCAGTGGCTTAATCTTTTTACCTGCTGATTCTTGCAGTTGGGTTGCGGCTATGGCCTTCCAGGGATTTTTGCATGCCTAAAGGTATGCTATTATTTATGGCTTTTTTTGTCCCATTTTCTTTTGATTTCACCCCATGCTGATATCATTCCTTTTCTTTAAATAACCGATGTCTAAATTTTTTTCAAATACGGCGCTTTGGGAAGAAAATTGCTTGAGTGATGACATAACATTTCCTGTTGCAAGAATATTAACCATTTTGCTCACGTGAAATGTTGGTGGTTAAAATTTCCCATAGATGGGATTATTTGGATGGGGTTTTATGTTAATTTCAATGTCATTGGGATAAAATATGAGTGCATACGTCTTCATAGCAGCTTCGTTCAAGGTCTAATAAATTCCCAGCCAAATACGTGAAACAATTAAACCAAAAGAAAATGAAATAACGGGTGAAAAACAATTCGGTAAAAGGTCGTACCCAGTGCACAAGACTCCCGCTTTACGCAAGGTCTGGGAGAGGTAAATGTCGGCTAGCCTTACCCCCATTTTATGGAGAGGCTGCTCCCAAGTCTCGAACCCGAGACCTACCGCTCATGGGCGAAGGCACTTGCCATCGCACCAAGTGCGACCTCTATAGGCTTTGGAACATATTTGAAGAAGTTGATTTATAATGTTTGTCTAATCTGACTCATTTATTCATAGGGAGCTTCCACGGTGCACTTTCAAGACCTGAATGCAGAAACCATTAGATGCACAACTATACCAAATGTCCTAGCCAATCTTGAGCAGGCTCGAGACAGGCAGAGCCGGCAGACAGAAAGCCCTCTGACTCCATCAAGACAAACTGTGACCCAGTCAGTGCATTTTTATGCTGGTGACTGGGAAGAACTTCCCACAGTCTTGTCTATTGTAAGGAATGATGGTGAAGCATCAACAGGAATGAATCTCAGCTTCTCTGAGGAGGATTTTATGGATGGATGTAGCAGCCAAGACGGTAGCATCTTGGCACGAGAATCCTCCTCAAGGCGATCGAGGAAGCTTTCAGGAAGCCGGGCATGGGAGAGGGCTAGCGAGACAGAACAAGGAGGCGGATATGATATTATCTTGCTGACAGAGATCCCATATTCTTTGACCTCGTTGAAGAAACTTTATGCACTCATAAAAAAGGTCAGTTTCTTTGCCCCTTTCTACATTTTACGTGAAGACATTGAAGCAACATGTTTGTTATGTATTCTTCCAATTTTTCATACGAACAAACTATTTACGCTGTTTTATTTTTGCTTTGAAATTATCAGTGTTTGAGGCCCCCATATGGAGTGCTGTACTTGGCCACAAAAAGGAACTACGTTGGCTTCAATAGCGGAGCTCGGCATCTCAGAAGCCTGGTAGATGAAGAAGGCATTTTCGGAGCCCATCTAGTGAAGGAGATGGCTGATAGAGATGTATGGAAGTTTTTTTCCAAGTGAACTAAAAGTACAGAAGTCAGTAATAAGGAAGTCAAAATATTAAAGATAAGCGGAATAGGATCGTATCCGGAACCTCTTTGTGAGGATCTTAGGGATAAGTTCATCCTATCTGTTTATTAGTTATCCTGCGGTCAGAAATCATTTTGAAGTTTTTATTTAAAATTGAACACAAACAGTACCTAACGACCGCACGATGTATAATGAACGGGTAAGATGAATTAATTCTTAGGATCCTCACAAAGGGGATTCGGAGAGGATCCTCATCCAAGATTAGCCGACAAGTGTCTAATGTTTTCTTCCTTTTTTTTTTAAATACATTTATTTGTTTGAAGAAAATACATTTATTCTTTAATATAGTGTAAATTAGGACACTGTAATCTCTGTGTTAGATCATATTTTTTGAAATCTAAATAATATAATAGTACTTGCTCGTGGTGTAGGGGCGCCTTGCGCGATGATAAGGTTGCTCTTCTGTGACCAAAAGGTCATGAGTTCGAGTTGTGAAAACAACCTTCTTGCAAAGCAACCCTCGCAAAACTGAGAGCCTTGTTGGTTTAGGGTTGCTCTTTTTTGCTAGCGGTTTGTTTGGCCACTTTGCAGTTCAAAATTATTTAGGAAAGAGATTTGGTCAAGTAACTTCAAAATCTAAAATGGTAAAAGATGCATTCTATGTTATACCATGTGATCAATTAACTGGTTGGAAATATGGCCTTCTAAAAAAATAAAAAATAAAAAATAAAAAAAATAAAAAAAATAAAAACAATTTCCTCACACTCCATTTCTCTTGGTGTCCACCTCTTTTTACGTCGAACTTTTGATTCTCCTTAGTTTATTCGATCCAACAATTAAAGATAAATAAAGGTGTGCTGGGCGAGAAAGAGGTGCAAAGATCGATCCCCCTTACAAAACTATACATAAAATGTTAATATCTATATGTAAAATTTTAATGAATACAGGCGGGAAGGGTGGACTATACAGAGAAAACTTAATTTTTTTTAATGCTTCAATTGGGTGAAAGGTAAAAACATCCAAGAAGTCTAAAAGGTACATAGAGTTTGCCTCTGAAAGATAAAGTCGATTGTATTGCTGTTTGACACAAGTACAACATCCCTGAATATCCGAACTAAAACGTCTACTTCTTTACTGAAGATGAAGTGGCCTCGTGATGTGAACAAAACATTTCTGCGGGTGGCAAAGTCCGTTGATGCTATCTTGATCTTTTGGAGCAACAGACGCAGGGCAAGAGAACGGCCAAAGGAGAAGATACAGCGTGAGGGAACTGCACATCAATACTTAGAAACGAGTCTCTGGATTCTACATGCTACCCTGTCTGTGTCGGTTCTCTGTCAACCTCCTCCACACCATCTTCCCACAATGCAATAACGTCAGGATTGCGATGAAGAAAAGGAGCGGAATACCGATGATACAACCCCCAGATGCAAAATTAACAAGTGTCTGAGAAGTTGAAGGCAAAAGTCAAGCAGGTCTAGTGTAGCATTAAGTTATGGAAAACAATAAACACAATAATAAAATGTAATGTTATTGGCAATCCGACAATGTCATCCTGCACTCTTCCCTAAAACAACTTTTCCTTGTATGTTTACAAATTTGGAGTGTCAGGTGACTTTTTTGGAGTGCCAATAACAGGTCCTAATCATAAAATACAAGATAATAAATAAATAAATAAATAAATCCTCAAGTAACTAAAGAAAAGTAAAAGCAATGCAAACAATTCTTCAAATAGTAGATGAACCATTAAACACTGTACTTAAATGGAAAGAGCTTGTAAGAAGAAAAATGGAGATAGCCGAAATGCCTAAACAAACAAATAAACATTATAGGAGTCAATTTCCACACCCTAACGGAATTAGATACTCAAATTATGCCTTCTTCGCATACCCTAACAATTGCTCAATTTCCATAAAATTTATGAAATAAACAAATAGATAAGCTCTCCTTTCTTTACCATTTTACTGGAACTTGTGGACTTTTATTTAATAGAACGCCACCTCATGTATGCACCTTTTGCATATCTTGAGCCTTACATAATGCAAATTAGTTGCTAATTGTATATCTACCAATCCATCATATATTATGTGTATGTGCCACTATGTCATGTCATAGAATGGCAAGTTTCCGTTTCTTATTTATCGTGAATGTGTTTTTGTTCAAACCCACCAGAATATAGATATATATATATAGAAACTTCAGAACTACCAAGTTAAAAGCACATTAAAACATCAATGGAATGTCAAGAAAACAGTTGGACAAAGTGCATAAGCACTGACGTGTGTCTGTGTGTGACTCTGTCTGTTTTCCTGAATAGGTGAGGTTAGAGAGACAATTACCACCAGGCCTGCTACAAGATGAACTACAGGAACAAAAATCTGGTCCACCTTGTTCCCTTCTGCATATCCATTGAATGCAATGACCATGGAGAAAGTATGAATTGTTACAAACGCAAGGGCGATGAGTGCTGCGAAAAAAAACAAGACACAAATTGTCGGACGGATAAAGCTGACAGAAAGAATGAACTTTTCTAAACACCAGCCAACTACCAAAATGCTGTTGCAAAAGTTTCAGGAAATTCGATTTCAGTTTCCCTTGCTTGTTCTGAATGTACAGGTGGAAACTAAGATGGTCAAGAAACTACACAACCTCGCAATCACCTATATCTACAAACATGCTCAAAAAATCTAACTCCTATAACTGAAGAAAAAAACTAATTCCTCGCAAGCACCTATTTTAAGGTTTGACTCACCAGAGAGGAGAAAAAATGGTATCTTCGAGCACCTGTCAACGAAGAAGGTTGCTGGACCAAATGCTGGTGTTAATAGGCTGAGACAGAAAAACACAGCATGTGCCACACCATGACCCAGACCTCCAGCTGCATGATCAAACTGATAGAATCAGTCTAGTATGACAAAAAAGATTAAAATTGTTTGAATTGTCCTTTACAGAGGCTTAGAAGGGATTATGTGAACCAGTAAACGTGATACTATGCAGCAGCAGCAGCATCACAAGGCAAACAGATATACAAGAAGGTTCAAAACTTTTATTGTTGGACTACTTGGACTACCACTGTACAGTTGGTATCCACCAGAAAATAATTGGAGAGTTGCATGGAAGAACACAAACCTAATAGAATGATAACAACAACAAAATATACAGAACTCAAAAGCACATCACCCTATAAACTCAATCACAAAGTTCTTAAAGGTGGAAGCCCACCAACTACCACCACCACCCCCCTCTCCCCTCTTCTTGATATATGATGACTACAAATGTAACAAATCTGAGAACCTCGTAAAGCTTACCCAGAGCGATTTGCATCTTATCAGTTAAATATAGCCGTGGTTTAGAGACTCTATCAGCAAAAGCATCCAATGTATCTTCCAACTTCCTACCATAATATGCAAAACAAGAGATGTTATATACCTTAATCAACCATAAACAACCCAAACTATAGATCATATGCGTCACATATACAAAGTGTAGAGGGGCAAAAGAATTACACAAAAACTTCTACACAGAGAGAACCTACTCTTAAATAGAAAACATAACATCCAAGTATAAAGGTTGTTGTGGGCTTCCACAGATGGCAGAAAGTTTCTAAACTTCTATGATCGAGAAAACTGATTTACTTGATGCAGAAACCAGCAAGAATTTTAGTATTAGAAAACTCAGAAGCAGTGATGCGTGGGAAAATCAAGAAAATGACATTCAGTGAATGCGGTGATATTATGAAGTTGAATAAGTCAACAGAAAGATCAACAAAGCTAGGGCACAAGAATATTGCAGAGCATCTTAGACATTGAAAGAGTAAGAGTGTCATTTCGATTATGAGTAAAAACAACAGGGCAAAGCATTGAGGTATAACTAGAAGATAACATGCTCATGACATTCTGAGATAAAACAAAGTCAGAACATTCTGTAAGGAAGCCTTACATAGAGATTCTTTAACCTCAGGTCCTCAGCTGGATAATACACATTTACCAATACAAGTTACAGAGTAATGGGAGTTCTTTGAACACTGCCTAACCCTAATCCTAAAACCACACTAAGTTCACGAGTGAGACCCTTTTCAAAAGTCTTCCACAAAGAATACCCCAAAACTATTTGCTACTCCATGAACTATCCTCTACTCGAGTCGAAATAATTATGAAATGTTTCATAATAAACTATCCCAACTTTTTATTATGCCTTAGCTTACATTAAAAGAGAGAAATTTTTTCACTTCTTCCCATTACTTATAAATTATAAGAAATGCTAGCGAACCTTTAACAGGCTTTAACTTTGTTGAGCCCCAAAAACAATTAAGGACAAAGCCCCAAGAAACCAACTTACTTGTAGACCTTCCAGAAGAGAACCCGAAGCCCTTCTTGAAACACAACCGATGTGAATATGAGAATGCCATACGGCCACCATGCCGATGATTTCAGAGGTAGGAATGCCCTCCACAATCCCGACAACACGATGAGACTTATAAGCCATAACAATGTACTGCACACATGATTAAAAAGCAATATTATGAGCCCAAATTACATTGTATTCATACACCATAAACAAAATGTGAATTAATCCCTTTCCTAATAATCAAATTCGACTTCCAATTTGCTTAATTTTAAGAATTCTGCAAACACTGAACAAATCACTGCCACATTTTCCAAATTCCATCGTAAAAATATGAGCTTGATTATTAGCACAGCTACAACGTAAGCTTAAATTGAAAGTTTCAATGTTCCAAAGCTACCCAAGAAGGAAAATTTACCCTAAAAGGAAACACACCAACAAAAGGGGGAGAGAGAATTAGGTGCAAGCTGACCTTGAAAGGACGGTAAGAACCAGAAAGGGTTTCTTGGAGATGACAGAGACGAAGAGGGAGAGGGAGGGGCCTAGCGCTAGCAAGGCGTAGCCGATCCCTGCTGCTATCGTCATTTCCCTTGATCGATCGGGGAAAGCTTTTTACTCAGTAGACTCCGTCTCCGACTCGGTTCACCTAAAAGGGGTTTTTATTTTTCCAAATTTCTCTTTTATTTTCGGTTTTAAGATAATTTTATTATTTAAATAATTTGCAGTTTTGATTATTCTGCGGTAGTGGGTTGTGATGAATCCTCATATCATATCCGTTTGTTATAGATATCAAAATTTATTATTAATTTTTTAATTTAAAATTGAATATAAATGGTACCTGATTAAAATTGATCCCATGATGTACAATGAATGAATGTGATTGAAGGATTTATGATACCATTTTTTTGTAAGTCTACGGTACGATTTTTTCTTCTTCTTGTAACTAAGAGCTTTAAATTCGAATTTTGTAGACGTTGAGTTTGTAGTAATTAATTAATTTTAAATATTTTTTTTTACTATTGTTAAAATAATTTGTTTGTCATTTAGTATTACGGTGTAGTAGTATTCTTCTTTATTTGTAAGTAAAACGTCTTAAGTTTAATTCTCGCAAAAGACGAGCGTGAACTACATTATTATTAGTCTATTGTGAGGTTTAACTCTCTCTCCTCTTAGTATAAATAATATTGTTTGCTAAAAAAATGATCTATTTTATATGAAATTGCTTTATCAATATTATTTTTATTGGAAAATGTCTAAATTGCCCTTCTATTATAATACCCACTTATAGGGATCAATTCAAGCTCGTAAATGACAAGGGCATGCAAATGTACGAGAGGCCGCACTCTTAAGTGAGTTTTCAATGTGCCAAAGTACACTATGTGTAATTTTATAAGTAAAAGAAAGTTATATATTTTAATATCCGTTTATTTGTTTAATGACATTTAATGTACTATTTCGTGACACTAAAAAATCTCTAATGCACTAAAGGTAAATTACATATTCGTTTCAAAGTGGAGTTTCTGGATTCTTTTGCTTCCCCCGATTGATGGTAAAGCATAGAAGCACCGACAAGGATGCGCTTGCTGTCTTGTGCCTGTGCTTGCTTTAGACGCATTTTTTACAAGAAAAAAATGTGAAAAAATGCAAATAAAAAGGTAATTTTTTGCTGCTAGGAAGCAACACGATACCTTTTCACTTATGTTATGAGTAGCAAAAGGCCAAGCACCGGGGGCTAGACAGCTTACAATATTTATTCAAATCCCCAAACCACCCTTGAGACACTACATTCAAGGCCTAAAATAGGGACCAAAAGCAAGTATAGTGCACTCAAGAATGAGTAAACTTTTAGAGCAAATCCACCCTGTGGACTTTGCGCCAGCACCCAGCGCATTTATCCACTCAAATGAACAGTAATAGACTGGAGTGAACAGTAATAGGCCAAGGCATCTCTACCCCTAAAAAAATGCGCTGGCACCCAGCGCATTTATTTGGTGTGTTTTTTTTTTAAGTTTATTTCAGATAAGATTTTTAACCCATTTAAAATAAAGAATAAAAAAATAAAATAGTTTTAATTTCGGATAGGATTTTTAACCAATCTCGTCACGCCACGTGTCATTATCTGAACGTACTATTTTGTGAATAGATTTCCGATATTATTTTCAACCAATCCCGACACGCCACGTGTCACTTCCATGGTACAATAATTTAGCCAAGATTTCGATAAGATTTTCAACCAATCACGTCATGCCACGTGTCATTATCCGAACGTACTATTTTGTGGATAGATTTTCGATAATATTCTCGACCAATCCTGACACGCCACGTGTCACTTCCGGTTTACAATAATTTAGCCAAGATTTCGATAAGATTTTCAACAAATCACGTAGTGCCACGTGGCATTGTCCATAACCTCATCCTTTCTTTTTTTGTCCATATAAACCCTACATCCCTACATCCATCCTCACACCAAGCTCAATCCTTCTTTTTAGCTCAGAATCCTTGTTCATCATTTTCAAATCTTGAGTTCTTATTACAATGTCTTCTTCAAGAAGGGTGTATAAGCAGTTGCAAGAGCAACAACAAAGGTTGTTGGCACAACAGGCAGAATTGGCCAATCTCGAGGAAGGTGGAGGTGGAGATGAGGTTTTCTTCATGGAAGAGGATGAGGATGATCACCATAGAAGGCAGAAGGCCTCACATTCCCGCCGTGTCATGGAAGCCGTGGGTCAGATAGCCAAACCAAGACGTGTTGCAAACCTCGATAGAAAAAGGGAAAAACGAGGTACATCACAAAACGCTTTCGTAATTTTACTCCACATCTCTCGCTTATCCATCTCATTACCCGTAATCGGATCATGAGTAGTGTGAACCCAACATTCACACAACGTAACATCTTCAATGAGCTTCCACGAAGACATTTTTTTCTCTTAAAATGTAGAAAATATTGAAATGTAGATAGTATAGAAAGTGTAGAAAATATTGGAATGTGGTGTAAAGGTAGAAGATGAGGGTTAGGTATTTATAGGAAAAAAAATTAACATTTTTCAAAATTTTCTGTAATTTTTTTAAAATTTTCTGTATTTTTTTAATAATTTTTCTGTATTTTTTAATAATTTTTAATGAATTTTAATATAGTTAATTAATCTGGACCGTTGGATTTGAAAAATATTCAAATCCAAGAGCTAGGGAGTTGCCACGTGGCCAACGGTCATATTTCTGACCGTTGGGCCCTTTTTTTTTTTTTAATTTACTTTTTGTGAAAAAAACGTGGACCGTTGATCTTTGATCCGACGGTCTAGTTTAAAAGTAAAATTTAAAAATTTTTTACCGTTGGAAATCCAACGGTCTAGAAAACTAGCCGTTGGAAATCCAACGGCAGAGAGGTAGCCACGTCGCAACTCGGGGAGGGGGGGACTGACAACGCCTGCACGCGGGCCCCGGCGTCTGAAAGCTTGTCGGGCACTCGCCAAACGGCTGCGTGAAGTGCACGCGCCAGGCTTCTTCCCCGGCTTCTATCTCAGTCTCTTTTGGGCTGGGCTCTTGCCCAGCTCGGGCTGGGTACCAGTCAGTTTGTTGGGGTGGACTTGATTGACAGAGGTCTGGCTTGGTTTTTGGACTGGAGGCTGGGACATTTGGTCCCCGGTGGAATTGCTCTTATGTACGTCGGGAATATGGTCTATTATGCTAAATATAATAATATAATTAGTTAAATTTCTAAATTTTTACTAATTGTTTCATTTGGTAGACCGTGTTTCCGAAAAACCGAAAAACCTCTCCTCGAGAGTGCTCCAAGAATGACTAACCTCTAGCACTATCTACAATATTCGGATAAGAGCATCCTCAATAATTGCCAAATGAAGGCCTAGAAAACAAAAAAGGGAGGCCATGCCATTCACCAAACCCAGAAAAATGGCATTATCTTTCTCCAATTTGGTTTTTATATTATAAATGGGATTATATCACATGAGCAATTTCTAAATCTGTATCATCCACTAGTACACGTAAGCTTAAGCCTCCAGCTTTTCCAATAAACTCTCTTATCCTATTGGTCCGTGATGCACAGCCGGCTGATAGTATAGAACGCTTGTCCGCCGCCGGAAATTTCCGTTTCCAAAATTGCCAGCGTTATCCCGTCTTTAAACTTTCTTACTTGGCATCGACAGCACACCGCCTAAATTTTCTCGGGAAAATCTTTCCCTCTTTTTTCTCGGGAAAATCTAGCCACGAGCTTTTGCATTACAGCGCTGGAGAATCGAATTCTCGAATCGTTTCCTAACAGTGGAAGGAAATTCTCGATCTTTTTTGCTTGAATTTTCTCATTCGAATTCGTGGGTGTCGTCGTTTGGCTCCGGTTTGATCTGGCCAGTGGCAGCTCAGTGAGGGAGAGAGAGAGAGAAAGAGAGGGGGAAGGAGATGACGCTGGATTCGTCGATGCCAGGGAGCTCTGGATATTTGGATTTGCATCCGGAGAGGAAAATGTTTTACTTCAAGAATCCATACATTCTGGGTCTGACTGTGGTGGCTGGGATTGGCGGGCTCCTCTTTGGCTACGACACCGGTACTATTTTTCACCCAATTCTTACCTTTAATTATTCCTCATACACACACACACACACCTGTATATGTATGTATACACTGTACGTGTAATTAGTGAAAAAGTATTTGAGTGATAGCGGTAGTAGGTTTGATAGTTAGTTGTTATGGGAAAGAGAATCGGTAGGCATGATTGCTTTCCGCCGCTGCAGTAATTAGTGAAAAAGTTAGAAAGGAAAAAGGTTGGGTTTGAATCATTTGATCGCATTGGCACAGGGGAAGAGCATAATTTGTGGTTCATGTTGCTGTTGCTTTTTATTTCAAGATAAAAAAAGCATTGCAGATGTATTACAAGGTTTCTAATTAAATTTTCACATTTTGGGTTGGCCATAAAGAGCAAATTTTGGGCTGAAAATTTTTCTTGTTGGTTTTTTATATGAATGTGGAAGCAAAGTTATGTCCATATTTCTCCCCAAATTAACCGGTTTATCGGTTTATGAGGAAATTGGACAAAAATCTTGTTGAGTTTTCTTTTCGTCCCAATACATTAGCTGAATTTGGTGGCAAAGCCAGACGCAGCAGTGGGCTTCCGGCTTCTCATGCCTTGGTTATTAAACTAGTAGTGCTCTGGCAGTTGTTATATATTATGATTAACTGAAATAATGCAGCTTTTGAACATTTTGGCTATCACTATCAGGAGATTTTTATTTGTCAAGTATTAGTCAAGCAGTAAAATGTGAATCAAGCTGAATAATATTTTGTCAAGGGACAGTTGATTTATTTTCAATGCCAAAGCACTAAGTTTTGGAGTATTTTATTATTGAGATGAGCTCAAATAAATTTCTGTTGCGTAGCATTTCTTCTTTTCTTTCAAATTTAGCATGCCTTCTCTAAGTCGAAGTTCTTGCATACAACAGGTGTATACACCACCCCTCTCATTCTCATCCCTCAGTTAGTGTTCACCTTGCCAGTTATTATGAGAGGAGTGTTGTACACCCCTTTATACAACAATTTTTAATAGGTAAGGCAAACCACTGGCTTAGGAGTATTCACTTCTCATATGTATTTTTATCTTCAACTTGTCCACGTGGCACACAGTTTGGCATTCACATCTACATAAATGTGAGACCAACACTTCTATGTAGGTAGAAAACTGTTGACCTGATGGAGTGTAAATTTTGCTATGTTTCAACGTTTTGCAAGTCAAGGACCAAATTGGAATCTCACCCATATTTTGAGGCTGAACAATATAATTAACCATTATTTGTATATGGAATATCAAGGTTTAAATTTTATGTCACGCCTTCCCTTGCACGCAAGAATGTTGCCTTCTTTCAGAATCATAAGAAGTTTGATCCTAATATAGACAAGGTTTAGAGGCTGTCCTGCTTACTTTTAAATTATACAGGTCTTGCTTCCGGTTTCTTTTTCCTCTGAATTGTCACCATATTTGTGGATATTGGTTTCAGGTGTGATTTCGGGGGCCCTTCTGTATATCAAAGACGATTTTGAGGTTGTCAAGGACAGTAGTTTCCTTCAGGTACAAATAACTTTAGTGTTCTGATAAAGCTCTTGGGGTGGAGATATTGCATTATTTTGTTTTTGTCATCAGCAAAAAGAGTTTTGGAAAGGGAAGAACCTTTTCTTTTTCCTATATGGTTGAGCAGGGATCAGAATGGAGATTGAGAAGTAGCTTGATGTCCATATTCTAAATTTCTAATGGTGGGGTCTCCCACCTGGATTTTTGGGATGATTCATGATTGTGGTGAAATTCTTTTAGAGGCAATGGCTCCCGTGCCACCTGATTTTTAATGTTAATTTCCTTACATAAGCAAACAAAAGAAAAGTGTGCTTATGTGAGCATTTTCTGTTTTGCAACTCTCTGATTCTTTAAGTTGACAGGAAACAATTGTAAGCATGGCCTTGGTTGGTGCTATTATTGGAGCTGCTGCTGGGGGTTGGATTAATGATTCTTATGGACGTAAGAAGGCTACTCTTCTTGCTGATGTTGTCTTTGCTATTGGGGCTGTTGTCATGGCTGCTGCTCCAGATCCATATGTTCTTATACTTGGGCGACTACTGGTTGGCCTCGGTGTTGGTGTGGCATCTGTTACTGCTCCTGTTTATATTGCAGAAGCATCGCCATCAGAAATAAGGGGAGGACTAGTGAGCACGAATGTTCTTATGATAACTGGCGGCCAGTTTCTTTCCTACCTCGTAAATCTTGGTTTTACAGAGGTTAGACTAATCTTACTTATTCATGTGCTTTCATCATTCTTTTCTGCTTATTGAATCACTTGTTTATTTTTTGCTAAACATTTATGTTTTATCACAGTATTATTTCAAATAGTTTTTCAGGGAAGTGTGTTTGTTTTCAGTTACAACATGTGGGGAGGTGTGGTTACCAACTGGCTGTGTTCAGTGAGCCATTTTGTTTCATTTTATTTTATCACTTCATTATTTAAGTACCTGGGATGAGGCTGATTGCATCACTCATATTTAGAAAAGCAACGTTTTTTTATCTTGCAGTTATTGTTGTTTCGAATGTTTCTGGCAATGTTTGAAGATTATAAAATTTATTATTAAGGTATTTTCATATATTTTAGTCAACATGCCCAATTGTGCAAGAGGATAGACAACTGAAGAACCTTTTTTCCCCATAAAAAACGAAAATAATACCTAAACAAGTAAAGAAGTTGACTTTAGAGGAATTGGAATATATTGTTTGAAATGGGTGGTGATTATGTATGTTGGTCTCAGTCACTTGGTCAAAGTAGGCTCCTGCATTTCTAGAATCTGAAATGGAAATGAGATTTTTCCCTATTAAAATGACTGACTGACAGGACAGTGAAGATGTACTTGAAAGAGTATCTGATTTTATATCATGAGATGTCGAGGGTATGAATCTCTTCCATCATTCATTTTCTGTATAATTTTTCTTTAAACCCTTAACCGTAGTAGAGTTTCAAACTGCTTTTTTTTGTCTCCTCGTATAACAAGCTTTTGGGTTAATTGTACTTGCCTTTAATACACAAGTTATTGCAGGAGAAATTGTGTTATGTAAATCTTATTACCGTTATGTTGCTGGCATCAAGGGTTTCCACTTTTTCCGTTTTGAAGGGGCAGCATCAGAATAAGCGTTTGGGGCTGAGAAACTTTACTGAAGGAATCTCGTCTGTTCTTTCCTGCCTAAGTTAGATAATGCATGGTGCTCTCATTGTTGAAAGCATGCTAGTACTTAGTGTAGCGTATCTGATCAAGGAACTGCATGTCTGAGCAGTTTATTTTTCTTCACTTATAGTTAGTAGCAACAGATCGGTTAGAGGTCGCACTTGGTGCGATGGCAAGTGCCTTCGCCCATGAGCGGTAGGTCTCGGGTTCGAGACTTGGGAGCAGCCTCTCCATAAATGGGGGTAAGGCTAGCCGACATTCACCTCTCCCAGACCCTGCGTAAAGCGGGAGCCTTGTGCACTGGGTACGACCTTTTTTATAGTTAGTAGCAACAGGTTTTTTTTTTTTCCTCTAGTGTAGTTCAACTCATTTTCTTTGTCTGGAAATAAGAAAAAGATGGAATGTTCTTTTCATCTTTTTACTTCAAAAAATAAGCCATTTTTAAAGAAAGAAAATGATCTATCCTTGTTAGAATGTTGAAGGTTTAAAAAGAATTTATTAAATTCTACTCTCTGCATGAACGAAAGTTATTTACTTGGCTTTTCTTCGCTTCCTGTGGTATTTGTATGAACTGTTCATTATCTGAACGAGTAAAAGTAACATAAGTATGAACAACCCTGAAATTTTTAAAGTTTATTTTTAGTTGATAAGCTGAATGACATTAATTTAGTTTATGCCATGTGCTTGGGGAGTTTGATCACTGCCTTATAAAATTTTCTTATCATAGTTCATTTGTTTACCCTAGTATTTTTGGCATTGGTGCATGGGTTAGTTTAGTATGTGTAGCTTCTGTGGTATGATATGTCACACCTTCTCATATTTTGTTTAACATGTTTGTGCCAAAATGCAGGTCCCTGGGACATGGCGATGGATGCTTGGAGTATCAGCTGTTCCAGCTGTCATTCAGTTCACTCTTATGCTGTTTCTGCCAGAGTCTCCCAGATGGCTTTTTCTGAAGGTAGTATCATTCCATTCATTAAAAGATTAAAAGATTAGGGAGAGTGTAGAGACATTAACAATATTCCTATTTCTATATATACTTATTCACAGTACATTAATCGCTATAGAACACTAAATCTTCACCAAATGCCATTCGATTACAAACTCGGAAATCAACTTTTCTTAGCATCCTAATTACCATGCTTCATGATTGAACAATCCTTCTCAAGCTGGAGAATTGTTGATCATGCTCAACTTGTTACATTAACTCATCAATATAATTAAGAAGGGTGCTATTATTGGCACTCCAAAAAACTCATTGTGCACTCCAAACTTTCTATACATAGAAAGAAAAATACACTTACAAGGAGTGCACGATGATTATTGTGGGGTGCCAACAACAACACCCACTAAGAACTTAAAGTATAAAAATTTAAAATCATAAAACGTGAAAGATGAAGAAAGTAGGATTTTACGCCATGAATTTTTTTGAATATGATCAACGTCTTCACTAGTCTAGCTTAAATTGACAGGGTATTGAGTTTCCACAGACAAAAATTAGTGAATAGTTGACTACAGACAATAAATTTGTGAAACAAGCCTGGTAAAGGAAAATTTGCGAAAAAAACTGTGTGAGGCCAGCTTGTTGTGAAGCTGTCCAGAAGCAGGATGGAATTTGAATTTATAAAGCTAAAAGCATTGTTATGCTCTATTCTCTCCATGTGTTTCTTCATCATAACAAATCTAGGTCTTAATTTGCAGGATGATAAAGATAAAGCCGTTGATGTGATGTCCAAAATATATGATGTGGCACGCCTAGAGGATGAAATAGATTACCTTTCTTCTCAAGCAGAGGAAGAGCAACGTAAGAAGAAGAGTGTTAGCTACTTAAATGTTTTCAGATCAAAAGAAATTAGACTTGCGTTTCTGGCTGGTGCTGGACTTCAGGTAGGACTAAGTGTTTGGTTGAAAAACTTTCACGTTATCAAACTAGGATATCCTTCTTGTTTCTAGGGTTCCGTGGAACACTAATTTTTCACTATATGTTGCTAGTTTAAGTTGGCAGATTTCCATTGCATTTAAGATGTATGTATACTAGTAATTTGTTTCAATCTGGTTAGAGTAAAGTGGCAACTCATCACCTAAAGAGAGCAAGGAATGAGACAGGGTTCAGTAAGTAGAGTATTTAATTTCATTTGCCTCTATCTTCTGATCTCCCAATTTTTGTGTCCATTAAGCTCATGATGGTGGACAAACCACGTAGCATCCTTAGGTTTTTTGGATTATTTGGTGTTGAATTTCTAGTAGGGATGTGTGACAGCTGCAGCATTTCTAACTGTCTCCCTGTTGGAGATAGTATCACTTTCTGTCGACTTTTCAATGTGCCAATTTTACAAGATAGTCTGCTTAAAGTTAAATTTTATCTTGACATAAATGAGCTAGTTGGGATTGTTTTAAACTCAATTTCCCTAAATTTGAAATTAACTGCTTCTGCTGGTTATGCATACTTTTGTGTTGTAATCCTTGGCATTGTTTCATCGCATGAATTCATGCAACAAAATCAAGACAATAAAGTGTATAATCTCATATGTTACAAATTTGTGCTTTTTCAGGCATTTCAGCAATTCACGGGTATCAACACGGTCATGTACTACAGCCCAACAATCGTACAGATGGCTGGCATCCAATCCAACCAGTTAGCTATTTTACTGTCTCTAATTGTGGCCGCCATGAACGCTGCCGGAACAGTTCTTGGGATTTATCTTATTGACCATTTTGGCCGAAAGAAGCTGGCCCTCTCGAGCTTAAGTGGTGTTATTGTATCACTTGTCATCCTCTCGGGTGCTTTTTTCTTTCAGTCATCTGGTTCTACAAGTGTAATCTATGGGTATATAGCAGTTATAGGTTTAGCCCTATACATTGCTTTCTTTGCACCGGGGATGGGACCTGTGCCATGGACCGTGAACTCGGAGATATATCCCGAAGCATACAGAGGGATATGTGGGGGCATGTCAGCTACTGTTAATTGGGTATCAAATTTGATTGTGGCCCAAACATTCCTTTCGGTCGCTGAATCTGTGGGAACTGGTGCAACTTTCTTGATCCTTGCGGTTGTGGCCGTCATTGCGTTTATTTTTGTGATCGTGTACCTTCCGGAGACAAAGGGCTTGACATTTGAGGAAGTGGAAAGGATATGGAAGGAGAGAGCTTGGGGCAGCAGTGGTTGCAACACTCAGAGCCTTCTTGAGCAAGGAGATGAGTCTTAGGTACCAACATTTTTCGTATTTTGATAGAACTGCCAAGAATGTTGTACAAGACCAACTTTGTGTCATGTTTCTTTGCTCAATCTATATGTTTACATCCTCTCGTGTTTTCAATATTTTGCATGAAGATCGCTACCTTGCTGTCTTTTTTCTTTCTTTCCGTTTTCGTTGACAACCGAGGTCGAAAATTATGGAGTGTTGGTACAACTGGAACTTCTGGGGTTCCAAAAACCAACAGAGATTGATGAGGGACTGTATCCCTATCAAGTTCTGGTTCTAACAAACTAAGATTTACTATTAGCAAGTTCAGTCATAAATGCTGTAGTTTTAAGTAGTTTGAGTTGAAATGTATTTCTAGTCCTACATTGGTCAAGTCTTAAGTTGTTTGGACTAGTCTTTAAGTAGAGTTGTGCCTAGTTGTGGAGAGATTTTAAATATCTCGAGAATATTGTCCGGTACACTGAGTGTCATAATACAAATTGTTGGATATTTAAAAAATAAATAAATGATCCACTTTATGAGATTTGATGCATCAGGACGCGTTTTCGATATACTGAAAAATTTCTTCAATTTTGGACCCAGTATCATTTTATTGTTTGTATTATTTGATGTAACATTTTTCCACCAACCATAAACTCTCGAGGAACTGAAGTAAGAAGTTCAAAGTCAACCTATTTCAATTTTAATCGAACTACTGTTTGAAAATTAACCACGGGCTAGTGGTCCAGTCGTAAATGACAGATTGTCAAACTAAAAAGAGAAAACTAATGAAAATAACTTGAAAACTTTGAGTTTTAACGAAAATGACAAAATAAAGAGTAAAGTGAATAATACAAGGATTGATTTTTTGTGTAAAAATATGGTTTTTCGTTAAAGTGAACACTAACAAGAGTTTTTTTCGTTAAAGTTCCCAACTAAAAATTGAAGGTTTTGGGTTCGAAACCCTTTGCTGGTGTCTCTGTGAGTCTTCTCAGCCATAAAATGGATGGATAATTGTGGTTTGCCACCAGTTATTCACTTTTTATTATTTATAAAAAAATAACTATTTGAAACTATCAGTAGTTCTCAACATGTAAAATTGCTAAACAATCGGTTAAATGAGGCCGTTAGAGATGCTCTAACATTCAATTATCTCTCTCCCGGCTGCTCTCTCTTTTGACAATTCTAATTATAAAAAATAATAATAATAATAATAATAATAAAATTAGGAACATTCTAGTTATAAAATTAAAACAAAAAAGGACTAGAAGTGACTAGAAGTGATTTTTATTCAAGGATCAGGATCCTCCTCTCCTAAGCAAATGGTGAGGATCCTCATGACCAGACCCATCGGGCCGTTCAAATTTTATCCAACGTTACAAACAGGGGATCCCTCTAAAGTTATAATAATTGTAACCGTTGGATAAAATTTGAACGGTCCAATGGGCCTGATCATAAGGATCCTTACCATTTGCTGAGGAGAAATCTTGATCAAAACAAGGCAAATTGAGGTGCAATAACGCGAATTTCTGTGGATGGGTCACTCGGTCCACTTGCAATCTTATTCGTTCGGGATGGATGCCAATCCCAAATTCCCACCCCCAAACCGAAAATTCCAAAGTTCTCAACCCAAACTTTAGAATTATTTTGTTTCCCACCCCTTGGAGACAAGGAGTTCAAACTCTTGCTATAATATATGAGTACTACTTGGTTACTAAAAGTTCAACAACCACTCATGCTGATACCCATTAATATTATGACACATATTCAGATAATTAAAATTGTAAATACAAATTAAATATGTGTCCAAATATAATTAAACATTAACAGAAGTGACGACTAAACTTTCAGCAGCCTAAGTAGTATGCATAACGTAAGCGAGCTTTTGGCTTGAATTGTCAATGGCATTTTACATCCAAATATCCTTCATCATTTGGTCGTCCCTCTCGTCTACAAGGTTTATAAATTAGGACTAATTGGTCCTTGGGATCCGGTATCTATATCCCATGTTCCAAGCCATCGTCAACTTGTCTTTTGCTCCATTTGAATTATAAATCTTTTAGTTTACACTATTATATAATATATATATATATATATATAATACACTAATTAATTTAGATATTGTTTGTCAGCCAATCAATCATTATGTTTTTATTAATTTTTAATTCATCTCCCACTTGGCTAAAATCTTGGGATGCCAATGCATCATATATTGTTTATGCTACCAGCTCTAGCTTTTACTGTTCATTTGGTGAGCCGGCCCTTCCCTCATATGCTGCATACAAAAAAGGAAATTTAATACAAGATCTCAGAATCTGGATTCTCTGATGATTTTTTCTTTGGTTCTTTTATGTTTGATACAGTTAATACATCCGTAAAAATATATGAAAAATCAAAGAAAGATATGAAAATAGGAGAAATTCTTCAATTTCGATTAAAATTGACAGATTTCGGCAATATTTCAGACATATCGATAATATTAGTTCAACACTAAAATTGTGTAATCAACATTTCATGTGGTCTTAATGAAGAGAAATGTTAGAATGGGTACCAATAAAGGGCATAACATTTCCCTTAGTTGGAGATGAATTTTTTTTATTAACCTACCCAAATTTTAGATAATCCACATCGAAAATTTGACAGAATAAATTACGACTTATATACAAATAGTTTTTATTCCTACCCGTGATCTTTTAGAATAAAACTCACTCCTTGTGGGCACACATGGTTTGCACAATATCGGTGTTGAACCATTTGGCCCATCTCTTAGAAACTTTAACACGATATCTAAGCAAGTTTTGTTTGTGCCTGAATATTGTGTTTGTAAGCCAAGTACTAAATTTACGTGCTTGTCTATTTTTCTTGATGTGGAACTTCTCTTCACGTGTGGTCCTTTAAAAATATTCCCGCAAAGAGGCCGATAGTTCATAGTATACAGTACATCTAGTGTTGCAAGATCGTGTGAAAGATGAAAACTCTCAAAATCGTGGTACCGGAAAACATATTCCTTTTATCTGGACACAACATATAAGCACATCACTTCTCCAACCACCTCATGATCTTAAAGCATAATTTGGCAATAGATCGACGAACTCAACTAGCACCTACCTCCAGTACTCTGGTAAAGAACTTCGTCTCTACTTTCATTTTCTTACTATGATATACCTTTAATTTTACAAGATATTCAATCTAGTCTGAGGCACTAAATCAATCCTAACGTTATGGTAATCATTGTTAAATCATCTTAGGAAACAATATTATATGGTTGCTTGAGCATATTCGATTGCTCACCCGTATATCCAACTTACAACAAAAAAAATATGTATAAGATTTAAATTAATTATCAATCAATCACAAATTCCAAATCTAAATCTCATCTTATAAGCCACCAGCCGAACCTTATGACTTGTATGCACTACTATTAGCTTGGTGGCTCAGTGGGTCCCACAACCCAAATTATATGTCATGACCCACATAACATGCATGATGCATCATGTATGCATGATATATATAGATATATACACACACAACTTAATCTTCTATATATTTCTTGATTCGAGAAAATCATAGTCACTCACCTTTACATTTTAGAGAAATGATGACAACATACAGGTATATACATATACGTTGTATGGTCATACATACATTCCGTGTTAAACGACATGTCATGTGATCATGCGCCATTCGGGAGCAAAAAAAACATAGTCACTCACTCACTGTTAAATCTTAATTCAACGCTAACAAACGTTAAAAATTAATTCAACACGAACAAAAGATGGGTGAATAACAACGTGCAGGTATGTACACGTCGTATGATCATGCATGCATTGCGTGTTACACGACATGCCACGCGTTCATGCACCATTCGGTGGGTGATATAATAAAGACAAGAACAGGCGAACAACCCACGTTGCCTGTCGCAATCATTAATAATTACGCGGGATGCTCGAGTCAGCATTTCCGGTGAACAGAATCAATACGAACAAACAGGTAGGATTAGGAGGGCCCACAGCACCCTACTTGCCTGCGTAGCCACCGCATGATTGCTATGCTGGTGATCAATTTGGTCCAATTTATGTACGCCACCTGTACAGTTGAGGGCATTATGTTTTTATTTTTAATTTGAACTTTCTTTTTAGTGCCTGCGCACTAGAGAGAATTTGTTTATGTCATCTCTAACTGAAAAAATTAAATATGATTTCGTGTAAAATTATAGTCTCGTAATAAATTAATTTTTTAAAATAATGTTAGATTATACTTATATACGTCATGTTTAAACATCATGTTCCACCGAATAGAATACACATATTTCCCCACTAATTTATTAACTTTAAATTTATACAATTAATTTGTTAATTAATTAAATTATAATACCGTAAGTATCAATTATTGCAGCAGAAGAGTTTTTAAACAAATCTTGATTCTCTCCATTGGAGATTGCGTTATATATATGAGTGTGTAATTTGGAAAGCAACAAAACAAATAAATAATATTTGTGTTAGTTGAGCTACGCTTAGCTGTGCGATATGACAATTATCCGCCGAAAAGAAATGTTATATTATGTGACAAAAGTTTGGTGCACACTGCACAACGAAGACCTACCATCTCCATTTTCTCATTTTTCTCATTTTTCTATTGTGGCGTGGATCACATTAGTGGATTTTACATCTTATGTTATTGGAGTTGTGAAATGACAGGAATATCCTTTCAAAGTAGAATGTTTTATAGAATCTTTGTCAGTTCATTGTTTAATGTCAATTCTCGTGTTGGTATTATAGAATATTGTATAAAAAATTATAAAGGGACATATAGTTCATAAAGAGTCTTATTTTTAAAAGAGTTATATTAGCATTTGTCCATTGGGGTTTTCACATCAATTGGGAAATGATAAAGAGAATCTCTTAAAATGGAATTATTTGTTACCTCATATTTTTGTACAATAATTTATGATACTAGTACGAAAATTAATATTAAACAGTAAAGTTATAAAGCGTCTCACTTTGATAAATTCGACTTAACTTTTCTCTAAGTGTGAATTGTTCATATTATTAAGAACTAGGAGAAAAGTTAAGAAGGCCCAAAACTTGTTCCCATCTCCGACCACATTATAAGGATTTTTTACATGTAAATTCTTGATATTTGATAGTAACGTTTTATTTTTTAATGATACACTTTATGCTTAAGGATAGACCTGTAAACGGGTCGGGTTTATTGGGTTTGGGTCGGGTTCAACCTGATCCGTTAAGTTAACGCGTCATCCGAATTCAACCCGTTAAGCTAACGGGTCACCTGAACCCGACCCGTTTCACCCGTTAACAATTATTATTATTATTTTTTCTTTTCATAAAGTTTTTTTTTTGTTATTAAGACTTTACTAAAATTACTAAATATCCTCAACTAACGGGTGCTAACGGGTGTTAACGGGTCCTAACGGGTCTAACGGGTTGACCCAAAGTAACCCGTTATTTAACGGGTTGTTAAAGAGTTTACCCGTTAGCTACCCAACCCGTTAAGCATCCATCCAAATATAAATATTAACGGGTTAGGTAGGGTCGGGTTAACGGGTTGGATCCAAAATGCCAAGCCTACTTAAGGATCACCATTGAAGTTTTAAATTAGTTTCAAAGTGAGTTGACATTTAAGGTTTTTTTTTATTTATTTTTTTTTTTCCATATTGCGACCCACTTTTTGACATCAATCAATTCACACCATTTGCTATGTTAATCACCATTAATAGCATGGAATGCAAACTGAAGTGAGGCTCAAGGCGCAAGCTCTGTTTGGCTTGCCTCTAGGTTGCCTCTGAAATGTCCTTGGTGTGTTCTATGTGACATGATTAGTCTGTTTGTAAGTGAATTCTGTTATGTCACATAAAAAGTTACGGTTGATTAGACAATAAATCAAACAAAAGGCGTGAATTGGACACATGTCAAATGGATGAGATTCAATGTGAAAGAATTTGAACCCCAATTCCGAGAATTGAACTCAAATATGGATTGTTAACTGGACAATCAACGTTAAAATCAAAGATAATTACTGTATTTATACTACATTTACAGACTGTTTCTGTAATAGACGTAAATTCCAATCATATATGAGAGACCGACCCGTCTCTATATAGAGAGATAATCAGCTATTGTGAGAGTGATGTTAAAAATGAAAACAAAAATAATGGATGAATGGATAATACCGCAAGAAGTAGATAAACTCTAAAGATAATGAGCATGTAATAGATAAACTCTAAAGAATAAAGATCACGACCATCCCATCCATCAATGAAGGTTTTTTTGTCCATACCTAAAATATTATCCAAACATGAATTCAAATGGGTGTGTGAATGCACCACCAAATTTACCAAACTGCCCCTTTTCTAACATTTTCTCACAAAATAAAAACAACACGTCTCCCACATGAGAGAAACTTTTATAACACAGGTAGACTATCATAGTAGTGTTTTATATTAATAATAGAAAATATGTGAAAGAAATTAAATACATATAATTGTATTATTAACAAGAAAATGTGAATATAAATGTCGGCTTATTTTAAGCTATCTTTTTTAGAACTCGGTTTTGATCCCATTTTATCCTTTAAAACTTAAAAGTCGTTACTTTACGCTTTGAAACTCAAAATTCGCTTCGCATCTCCTTGTTTATGTTATTTTCGTCTAAAAACCATTAAATATGCTGATGTGGATTAAAAATACATTTTTAGAATATGTTTTTTTTTTCTTTTTCAGTTACTCTCTAAAACTCAATTCCGATCACACTTTGCCCCTAAAACTCAACAATCTTCACTTTACTTACTGAAATTCAATATTCACTCCACCTTTACTTGTTTCTATGTATTTCGTTAAATAACTCTCATACCCCTCGCCCTCTCTCTAATTATTGTCCATACATTCATCCCTTCTCCCTCAATCTCCAACCATCTTATCATTAATTTCATTGATTTTGTCATGTCTTATGTTTTTAATTCGAAAAATAGCATAAACAATCCATGGGTTTATTTATTTATTTTTTCATAATAATTCCTAGACACAGTAGAGGTGTTAAACGGGCCATGACAAATGAGGAATTGGATTTCGTTTATGGGAATAGGGAGATGAGAAGAGACGGAGGATCATGAAGAGATGAAGGCGTGGCATCGTCGGAAATAACAGAAACAAGGTAATGTGAAGCGAATATTTGAGTTTCAGAAGGTAAAATGAGATCAAAATCGAATTTTAAATAGTGTAGCTAAATTCCAATCATATATGAGATACCGATCCGCCTTTATAGAGAGATAATCAACTATTAAGAGAGTGATGTTAAAAAAGAAAACAAAAACGAATGGATGGGATAATACCGCAAGAAGTAGATAAACACTAAATAGTAAAGACCACGACCATCTCATCCACAAATGAAGGTTTTTTTGTCCATACCTATCATTATCCAAACACGATTTCAAGGGGGTGTGTGGACGTGGTAAGAGCTTCTCCCTTGGGGCTATTATAAACACTTGCCCCACCAAATTTACCAAACCGCCCTTTTCCTAACTTTTCCTCACAAAAAGAAACAACACATCTCCCACGTGTGAGAAATTTTTATAACACAGGTAAACCATCGCAATAGCGTTCTGTATTAATAGAAAATATGTACAAAAAATTTAATACATATAATTATATTATTAACAAAAAATGTCCATAGAAAAGAAATGTCGGCTCATTTTTAGTTACCATTTATGGAACTTGATTTTAACCTCACTTTACCTACTAAAATTCAAAAGTAGTTACTTTATTTTTTGAAACTCAAAATTCGCTCTACAATAACTTGTTTATTTTATTTTCATCTAAAACCAACAAATATGCTGATGTGGATTAAAAATACATTTTTCGAATAATTTTTTCTTTCTTTCAAGTTATCCTTTCTACAACTCGATTTTGATCCATCAGGATCCTCTCTGGATCCTTTTGGTGAGGATCTTAGAAATCCGTGAATCGTGTCCGTTCATTATACATCGTGTGGTCAGTTTTTGTCAAGTACTGTTTATGTTTATTTTTAAATAAAAATATTTAAAATGATTTCTGACCGTACTATGTACGATGAATGAACACGATTTATGGATTCTTAGAATCCTTACAAAAAGGATCAGGCGAGAATTCGAACTCGATTTTGATCACATTTTGTCCATTGAAACTTAAAAATTGCCGCTTTATTCTTGAAAGTTAATAACCACTTCACTTTAGCTTGTTTATGTGTATTCCGTTAAATAACTCTTCTACTCCTCCTCTCTAATTATTGTCCATACAATCATCCCTTATTCCTTCATCTCCATCCACCTCATCGTTAGTTCCATTAATTTCTTTATTTCTTATGTTCTTAATTAGAAAAATAGCATAAACAATCCATGGGTTTTTTTTATTATTTTTTCATAATAATTCCTGGACACATAGTAGAGGTGTCAAACGGGCCATGGCATATGAGGATCTGGATTTCGTTTATGGGAATAGGGAGATGAGGAGAGACAAAGGATCATGAGGAGATGAAGGCGTGGCATCATCGAAGTCGGAAATAACATAACAAGAGAATGTGAAGCAAATATTGAGTTCCAACTAATAAATAAAGTCACGATTTTTAAGTTTCAGAAGATAAAATGAGGTTAAAATCGAGTTTCAAAAAGTATAGCTATAAACCTAAACTTAACAATTTTTTTTTATGAAATATACAGAATCAAATTAAAGTGGAACGAATATTGAATTTTAAAGAATATAATATTTACTTTTGAGTTTTAAGAGTAAAAAAGAAATCAAAGTCGAGTTCAAAAAAACATAATTGAAAGAGTAATGATATTCATATCATGTTTTTATACCATATTTCTATACCAGTTTAGGTGGCATCTGATGTGGACAGCCACATCATTTGAAAAATTTGCAAAACCCAAGGAAACGAAAGAGAAAGACTCCTCGTATACTACAATAATCATTTAATTAATTTTTTTTCTTAATTATTAGTTTATTAAATAATGAACTAAATTTAAAAATCTGATTAACTCAAATGATGTGGCTGTATCTAAAATGATATGAAAATATAGTATAAAAACATGTTATGAATAACATTAAAATGTATCGGTTGTATACAAGTCTGTCTCTTCCACATGCTTCTCTATCGATCACATGCAAACAAATCTCCACCCAACAACATGATGGACCCATACAACCCCACAGTTCCCTTTGGGCCCCACCCTCTCTCCTATTGTCCTATCCTACTTTTCGTGTCCAACCGTCCACCACGTGTCCACTTCTCATTTTTGTCGTCATCAACCCCTCTTAACCTCTCGCTACAGCTGTCCCGTCCAGGTCACACAACCACAGACATTGATGATGACATGTCATGTATATATGTATGTATGTATGTATGTATCATGTGTACACGTGACATGCATCCAGATATGGAAATTTCAAAAAAAAAAGAAAAAAAAAAGACATTGATGATGACATGTCATGTATGTATGTATGTATATATCATGTCTACACGTGACATGCATCCCGATATGGAAATTTAAAAAAAAAAAACAAAAAAAAAGACAAAGGCAAATAATTGGTTGTTTCCGTCTGAGTACAGCTTTAAAAAGACGTCTCTCTGCGCCTCTCTCAAACACTCACGAGAAAAGAAAAGTCCTAGAGAGAGAAAGCTCGAGAAAGTTTGAGAGAGAGAGAGAGAGAGAGAGAAATGGAGGCCTTCGTTTGCGAAACAGAATCATGGGTTTCTTCAATCAATGAAATCCCAGATGAGCACACCAATCAATTGATTCGAACATCGTCTTCATCTTCCGGATTCACCCAGGAAACCGACGAGGAAGAATGGCCGAAGCTGAACAGGTTGAAGAGCAAGAAGAAGAAGAAGAAGCAGGTTTTGCTTGAAGGGTATGTGGAGGCGGCGGACGACGATGATCTGTCGAGGACCAAGAGCTTGACGGACGAGGATCTCGACGAGCTTAAAGGGTGTTTGGATCTGGGATTTGGGTTCAGCTACGAAGAGATTCCCGAGCTCTGTAACACCTTGCCGGCTCTCGAGCTTTGTTACTCTATGAGCCAGAAGTTCATGGACGAGCACCAGAAGTCGCCGGAGAACTCTCCGGCCGCGGTCGATTCGGTTTCGACTCAAATTGCCAATTGGAAGATCTCTAGTCCTGGTGAGTGATCTGGCTGACCTATCGATAGCTTATTATGGCTGACCTATCCCTCCTCGGTCCTCCACCCCACCATTGTTGTAGCTTGTAACAAACAAAAAAAAAAAAAAAATTCTTTTGAATTTGCCCCCGATTAGTTCAATTGGTGCAACGTCAATACGCTATAAAGCTTCAAACTTCTGACCTCTTGGTAAAATTTTGCTTGTCCAGGTGACCATCCCGAGGATGTGAAAGAAAGGCTCAAATACTGGGCACAGGCCGTGGCGTGCACTGTCAAATTATGCAACTGAGAAAGATTTCGACTTAATGGATTAACCCTTTGAGGAAATTTAAAGAATTGATGGACAACTTCCTCGAGGTCAAACACCTATGTCATCGACCTTGATCTTGAGATTGTGCTTAATTGTTTTACTCTGTTATGGCTCCTATCAGGAATGAATGTTCCTGCTGTTCTAGAAGCTGTTGATGATGGATGTATATTGAGGAAGAGGAAGATGAAGAATCTTTCAGGTTTGAGATGAACCGAAAACCCGAGTCTTAACTGTTCGGAGGCTAAAACATTGTTTATGATCATTGTATTCAGAATGAGAATAATTCATGAAATGAATAAACTTGCCCTTAAATTTATTTCTAGTCGATGTTTCGGTGTCTATGAATTCCAACCTTAGTTGTCGGTTTTTATGCAGCGGTGAGAGTCTCCATTAGAGCTTCACCAATCACTTGCTCACCTCTTTCTTTGCTGAGGTAACTAACCTAACTGAGTCTTAACATTGTGCGTTTTTCTGGTTCTCACGGTTATGACCCTAATACGGAAGTTGCAGTTGTCTGATGCAAACAATGCTTAACTGTGCTGACTAACTCTTAAGTGTGTTTCTGTCCTATGGATAGATTTATACCCTTTCGGCTGGAATTACAGACGCAGTTGGAGGGAGAGAGGATTGGATGCCTTTGTCCTGACTGACCATGAAATTTCATTCGTAAACTCGCAACTTTGTTTCTCTGATTTGTTTTCATGACAATAGTTTCTCGTGATTGTACGAAGAACTGGATTTTCGTATTGATGTCTAACGTTATCGATACATTCTTGCTGTTCTAATTGAGTTATAATTGTTGCAACAGAGCAGTGAAACGATGATTTTCATTTCGGAAACTTCAGTAGGCTGTTATTTTCGGTAGCGAATTATAAACACAGACTTCATAATTCAGATTAGATTTGTATGTACAGGTAACACAATGCATGTTAGATTTGTAAAACTTGGAAGTGTTTGGGATTACATTACGTATGGAATAGGACCGTATGCCGCCCTAGACGTGTTCGATGGTTTAGATGCATATTTGACTGGGCAACCTTGGTGTTTGAAGAGTTTAGGATGTGATTTTGCAGCCTGTTTTAACTTGTTCCTGAGCAATGACCTGTTTGGTTGAGTTGGAGTTTTGGAATCTTTTTAACTTGTTCTGTAGGATTATCTTTTCATTATTCTGTGGAATATAATTCTAGTTCTGGTGTTTGGAACGGCTGGCACTGAATGTTGTTTGAACTTAAAATATGAAGCAAGGATTGGAGAACTTTTCATTTTTTCATATTACAAACCATATTCTACACTAATTTATACTACCGGAAATAGACTTTACATGATAGGGAGATTCGAATTTGAACCATGAATGCAGTGGTTTGAAAAGGTCGATCTTAACCATGGAAATTTCACCACTTGCGGAAAATTTTTTATCGGTACAAGTCAAATTTTATTATATATTGGCCTTGTTCTATTAAGAGGTCGCACTTTGTACGATGGCAAGTGCCTTCGCCCATAAGCGGTAGGTTTCGGGTTCGAGACTTGGGAGCAGCCTCTCCATAAATGGGGTAAGGCTAGTCGACATTCACCTCTCCCAGACCCTACGTAAAGCGGGAGCCTTGTGCACTGGGTACGACTTTTTTATTGGCCTTGTTCTATTATTATTATTTTGACTTGGGACATAACTGCAACGGGTGAATTTCTTTGTGAGTTAGGCTATCTTCAACCCACAACAATAGCTTTTTCTCACTAAGTGGGTTGGTTATATGAATCCTAGAATGTTATTGTGCTCGGTTTTGTTTCACGTCTTTCGTTAGATCAAAGTACTCGTAAGTTTTTTCTTAGAGTTTCTTCCAAAGTCTTCTTAGGTTTTCCTCTATACCCTGAACCTCTGTTCTGTAATTGCATCTTCTATTCGAAGCGTCAGCAGGCCTTTGTTTTATATGTCCAAATCACTGTAACTGATTTTCTCTTATTTTCCCTTTAATTTCGGTTACTTCTACTTTACTTTGGAAATCCTCATTTCTAATCGTATCCTTTCTCGTGTGTCCACACATCCAACGAAGCATTCTCATCTCGGCTACATCCATTTTATGTATGTGTTAATGCTTTACTGCCCAACATTTCATGCCATAAAGCATTGTTGGCTTTATAGACGTCCTATAAAATTTTCCTTTGAACTTTAATGGCATACGACGATCACACAACACTTCAGACATGCTCTTTCATTTTATCCATTCAGCTTGTAATCTATGGATGAGGTCATACTCATATATTAGTACTGAAGGACATCCAATGATTTAAGAAGCAAGTACAGCCAAAATTAGATCAACTATGACTTATCGTAAGTTGCTTGGAAAGAGATGTAAAGGGAGGGAGGCCTATTTATTCTTTTAAAAAATGTTTTTTTTCGACAAGCTCGTATGGTGACAGATAATCCTATTAATTTAAAATTTATTTTCGGTGACGCAATGGATTAAAAAGAAACTTCCAACTTCTTTTGTTTGGGTCAAACATATAGCTTTCACTAATTAAAAAACTAATACAAGAAATAGCAAGCCAAATGCAATCCAAATACAACCACAGTTCAAAAGTAAATACAATTGAAAAGCTTAAAAAAACAAAAACCCTAAATCTAGAAGAATGCAGACTCCACCATGCCAACTGCGCTGCCATCACCTATCCGTCACCACCATAAAGAAAAAGAACCCACAAACAAACTGGATGAATAGAAAATGGAAGTGAGCGAGCCACCCACGCAAAAAAGTGCTCCCATAATCTTACCAAATAGTGCTAAAAGCACATAAACAAAGAGACGCGATAAGCTGAGTAGCAGAAGTCAACAGTAGAGAATTGACGACGAGGAAAAACATCAAGGGTATAAAGGGACATAACCCAAATCTAAAACAAGTGCAGGGATGTTGAGACAAAACTCTAGGAAGCTAGAAATTAAAGGCCCAAACAAAAGGGCATGCAGAAGCCAAAAAACAAAAGGGGAAATGGGGAAGCAAAGAAATAGAGGAAATAGGGGTTGGAAGGAAAAACAGGAAGCTATCACAGGGGAAGATGGTGGGAAAGGAAGGATGCCAACATGGAGGAGGGTTAGGAGTCTTGAGAGGGTGGAAGGCAGGCTAGCCGTCGACCCTAAGCCAGAACCAAGGGCCAACGGCCAGGAGGCTCGCTTGCAGAATTCAGGTTTTTGGAAGAGAGAAGGGCACATGGCTTTAGAGAGAAAAATGGGTATAAATAAAGTTCTAAGGCCATCTCCGATGGAAACGACTAAAGGTTCAAAAGCCAAACATTGAATTGGTTTGCCCAAAAATTCATCTTCAATCAATAGCTGGCTATAATTCTATAGAGCCAATCATGCTATTATTTGGGCAAGAAGCATCAGGCTGGTTAAATGTAAATCTCCTCTTAGTCTTTTTTTTGAGATCTAGCTCCTCAGTAGCAATAATTAATTCAAATTCAATGGCTAGATTACCCAACAGTAGTTTAACTAAATTAACCAATAAATTTAAATTATAAACTTAAAACTAATAAATTATTAGAAGGGCTATGTTTAATTCCTTCGGTTGGAGATGATATATGTGTGACAATCCGTTCCAAATTTTATTATTTTATAAATTATAGAAGCGTGAATTTACAAAAATGCCATTTGAGGTACATGCTTTGTTCGAGGTTAATTTCTATGTCGTGCCACCTAAGATTGGTTTTCTTGGCATATCCTCGTAGTACTCGTCGCTACGGACGCGTGAGCGTAGACGGTTCGTGATTTGGAGCTATATCGAAGAAGTTATTAACATTTGAAGTTTGGGCATTTTAGGAATTATCATCCCAGCCATCCACGTAACCTCCTTTTTTAATATGTTTAAACGAGATTATGCCTTGAATTCCATGCATATAATTTTATAATTCGTATATGAATGGGTATATGATGCATTATATATATATATATATATATATATAATTGTGTTACTGTGAGTGCTCTGAAGTGCAAAGGTGAATGTAGGACATTCAGGTAAGTTCAGGTAAGTTTACGTAAATTCAAGTAAGTATACGGTTTTAGCCATGATTAATGAGATATCAATATGTTGTATAGGTCACTAGAGGTGACTCCGACTAGTATATGCTAGCCATAACCGATGAGATATGTGATGAGATATCAATATGTCGTATAGGTCACTAGAGGTGACTCCGACTATTACATGCTAGCCATAACCAATGAGATATGTGATGAGATATCAATATGTTGTATAGGTCACTAAAGGTGACTCCGACTATTATATGCTAGCCATAACCGATGACCTAGAGGTGACTCCGACTATTACATGCTAGCCATAACTGATGGGATATGTGATGAGATATCAATATGTCGTATAGGTCACTAGAGGTGACTCCGACTATTATATGCTAGCCATAACTGATAAGATATCAATATGTCGTATAGGTCACTAGAGGTGACTCCGACTATTATATGCTAGCTATAACAGATGAGATATGTGATAAGATATCAATATGTCGTATAGGTCACTAGAGGTGACTCCGACTATTATATGCTAGCTATAACAGATGAGATATGTGATGAGATATCAATATGTCGTATAGGTCACTAGAGGTGACTCCGACTATTACATGTTAGCCATAACTGATGGGATATGTGATGAGATATATGCTAGCCATAACTGATGAGATGTGTGATGAGATATCAATATGTTGTATAGGTCACTAGAGGTGACTCGGACTATTACATGCTAGCTATAACTGATGAGATATGTGATGAGATATCAATATGTCGTATAGGTCACTAGAGGCGACTATGACTATTACATGCTAGCCATAACTGATGGGATATGTAGTGAGATATCAATATGTCATAACTGATGAGATATGTGATGAGATATCAATATGTCGCATAGGTTACTAGAGGTGACTCTGACTATTACATGCTAGCCATAACTGATGGGATATGTAATGAGATATCAATATGTCATATAGGTCACTAGAGTTGACTTCTACTATTACATGCTAGCTATAACTGATGAGATATGTGATGAGATATGAATATGTCGTATAGGTCACTAGAGGTGACTCCGACTATTATATGCTAACCATAACTGCTGAGATATGTGATGAGATATCAATATGTCGTATAGGTCACTAGAGGTGACTCCGACTTATATGCTAGCCATGATTGATGAGATATGAATATGTCGTATAGGTCACTAGAGGTAACTTCGACTTGTGTACTATTATGAGATATTAATCGCATGATTATTTGATATTATTGTTGAGATGCTGTGTTGTGGTACATTATGATTTCCTTGGAAATTATACATGTGTTGTAACGAGGGATTACATGTGTTATATGTTTTCTATTAGTAATTTACTAAAATGGTCACTCACACTTGTCTTGTCTTCACCCTCCAGGTATTATTAGCTGAGTTTTATTATAACCAAAGACTCGCGGTGATTTTTAGTATCGGAATCTATTTCGAGAGTACGATTCTTATATCATTTTTCTATACTTGCTTATGCTCTAACATCATGTGTGAAGTGAGTTCATTCCCGCTCTTCAGTGCACTCTGGTATTTAGGCACTCTTAGGTTTAAATTTATCACAATTTTCCACACCATCACACTTTTTGACTTCGTCACCTTCCAGGTGTCCGCCAGCACAACTTGATTTGGAGTTCTAGTAGACATTCCGGGTCGGGGTGTGTCAATATGAGTATAGCCTAAACCCTAAATTTAAATTATAAACTTAAAACTAATAAATTTTAGGAGAGCTATGTTTAGTTCATTCAGTTGGAGATGATATATGAGTATGACCTCAAGCATAGAATACAAGCTGGATGGATGAAATGGATAGTACATCTGGCGTGTTGTGTGATCGTCGTATGCCATTAAAGCTCAAAGGAAAATTTTATAGGACGGCAATAAAGCCGACAATGCTTTATGGCTCGGAATGTTGGGCAGTGAAACATTAACACGTATATAAAATGGATGTAGCAGAGATGATAATGCTTCGTTGGATGTGTGGGCACACGAGAAATGATAAGATTAGGAATAATGATATCCAAGGTAAATTAGAAGTAGCCAAAATTAAAGGAAATATGAGAGAAAATCAATTACGGTGGTTTGGACATGTGAAATGAAGGCCTACTGACGCTTCGGTTAGAAGATGAGATTACAGGACAGATGTTCAAGGCCGAAGGGATAGAATAAGACCTATGAAGACTTTGGAAGAAACTCTAAGAAAAAACTTAACAGTACTTGGATCTAACGAAAAACATGACACAAAACCGAACGCAATAGCATTCTAGGATTCATATAGCCAACCCCACTTAGTGGAAAAAATGTTATTGTTGTTGGTTGGAGATTTGGGCACACGAGAAATGATAAGATTAGGAATAATGATATCCAAGGTAAATTAGAAGTAGCCAAAATTAAAGGAAATATGAGAGAAAATCAGTTACGGTGGTTTGGACATGTGAAATGAAGGCCTACTGACGCTTCGGTTAGAAGATGAGATTACAGGACAGATGTTCAAGGCCGAAGGGATAGAATAAGACCTATGAAGACTTTGGAAGAAACTCTAAGAAAAAACTTAACAGTACTTGGATCTAACGAAAAACATGACACAAAACCGAACGCAATAGCATTCTAGGATTCATATAGCCAACCCCACTTAGTGGAAAAAATGCTATTGTTGTTGGTTGGAGATTTGACCAAAAAAACAAAAGAAGTTGGAAGTTTCTTTTTAATCCATTGCGTCACCGAAAATAAATTTTAAATTAATAGGATCATCTGTCACCATATGAGCTTGTCGAAATAAAGCATTTTTTTAAAGAATAAATAGGCCTCCCTCCCTTCACATCTCTCTTTCCAAGCAAGTTATGGCAAGTCATAGTTGATCTAATTTTGGCTTTACTAATTTTGGCTTAACTTGCTTCTTAAATCATTGGATGTCATTCAATACTACGGTCTGGTAGTATTCTTCTCAATAGTAAAGAGGTAATTAAAATATAAAAAAAGTTCCATTCTTCCTCATGGTCCATATCTAACTTTGGTAAAGTCAGTTCATCGAAATAGAAAATTTATGAAGAATTCAGTTGGAATAAATTTCCTACCATTTGTATTCCTTTTACTTTTTTTACTTTCAAAATACGAACCCGAAAATAATTGAAATATTTCTTTGATTGAAAGAGTATTCTTCATATATATTTATTATTCATAGAATACATCACTCAACTAAAATCCAAGAGAATTTTTGAAATGAAGATATTTTTCATTTCTATTATTCTTCTTCACTTGAAGATGAGAGATTTTAGGTTCGAATCTCGTGGATGACGAATTTGATACCAAATTAGGCTGCTCATTGTGTGACTTTGTTGAACTTTTTTTCTCCTTAATGTAAAAATATCAATATACTCAAAAAAAAAAAAAATAAATCATTGGATAGTCGATCTACGACTCTTCTTCGTCAAAGGATTTACCCTTTTATTCAAAATAAAATAAAAATATACGCATATAAGAAATATAGGTGCATTTCCATATTTGGTGATTGAGTCATTGTTGTGAACGTTACGTAAAATGTGTTAAAATATGTTTTAGCACGTCACGTTTGTGCTGCGAGCCTTCTACACCAAAATTCTGTTCATTCACGTTACTTATCGCATTGACTTGTCACTTGGTGCATTCGATGCACCCTATAATTTTTGTTCTTTTCGCAAAGATTTTGAGGGGAAACTGTAGTGGTTCTTAACAATCGAAAAGCCTAACTGACCTTGCTTATACTTGATACTAGGCCTGGTATTTTGGACCAAACTCGTTAACCTGATCCGACCCAACCCGTTAATATTTGTATTTGGGTATTTGGGTGGATGTTTAACAGGTCGGGTCGTTAACGGGTGAACCCGTTAACAACCCGTTAAATAACGGGTCACTTTGGGTCAACCCGTTAGACCCGTTAGGAACCGTTAACACCCGTTAGTTGAAGATATTTTAGTAATTTTAGTAAAGTTTTAATAACAAAAAATAAACTTTATGCAAAAAAAATAATAATAATTGTTAACGGGTGTTAACGGGTGAAACGGGTGACCCGTTAGCTTAACGGGTTGGGTTCGGTTCGGGTGACCCGTTAACTTAACGGGTCGGGTTGAACCCGATCCAAACCCAATAAACCCGACCCGTTTACAAGTCTACTTGATACACCATCTTCGCACCAGGTTCCATATGAACCTGGGGAAGTGCTGGTAAGCAAGTTTTGTAAAATGTTATTCCAGTACGAGGAAAGGGTTACGACAACTTAACTCAACAATACACATCAAAAGCACGGGGAAGATCTGGTGACTTTTGTCAAACGTTTCCGAGACCTCGCCCTTGACTACTATGACTAGAAGGATGAGGAAGCCCTTGTGGAAATCTATATCAGCAACATTATCGCTGATTACATGGTGTACTTGGAGAACATTGTTATCAACCAGTTCTCGAGGCTCCTAGAAGTAGTAAGGAAGACCATCTTGTTAGTCATTTTTTTTAAAAATAATTTAACGGGTACAAACTTATTCTACTTTTTATTTTATTTTAAATATTTTGAATTGAAAATTATTTTGGAGTTTAATAAGGATGTGAGTATTAAAACCCTAAATCAATTACTAATTTTTGTTTTAAAAATTATGTAACTAACATGTAAATTCATCGCAAGTGGCCTCTTACCAGAGTGATAGAAAGGAGTTGAGCCATTGCATGACGGCGTGAGTTCGAACTCCTTTGTGACTAATCTAACAAGATCTATCATTTAACAAAAAAAAAATGTAAATTAAAAAAAAAACATGTAAATTCATCAATGCTAGGGACTTCGATTAAAATCTAAAAGCTAATAAGGTCTTAGTCAATGAACATTAGTAAGTAGGGACCGAATACTAAGTTTTCCTTAAAAATATAGGGTTTCTATCACAAATGGTCCCTGAGATTGATCAAACTCATTATTTTGGTCTCTCACTTTCAAAATCAATCAATGTCGTCCCTGACATTCACTACCGCACATCAATTTGGTCATTCCGTTAAGATTCCGTCAACTATTTTATTAGTTTGTATGTGGGATCCACAAATCCAATGAAATGGTGACACGTGGATTACATAAAATAAGGATTTTTATCGCAAATGGTCTCTGACATTGATTTAACTTCTCATTATGGTCCCTGAGTTTCAAAAATTGATAAATTTGGTCTCTGACTTTCAATACCGCACATCAATTTAATCCTTCCATTAAAGTTTTGTCAATATTTTTTGTCCCACTAATCCAATCATATGGCACCACGTGGATTAACTATAAGAAACTTTTTTTTTTTAGATTTAAAACTAAAAGTATAATAAGAAAGTAAAAACCAAAACTAAAAGAAAAAAAAGAAGTCATCGTCGTCTTCATCAGGGTATGCTCAAAAGGAAAAGGAAGGCACCATGACACCACTAAAGTACTTGGCCTCCTGAACTCACTCCTCATTTTCTCTAGTTGGTTATAATCCTAAATCCTATCAAATTTGAAATGAATTTGGATTTGATTTTATTGAATTTAGATTGATTTTTTTTTTCCAATTGGGGTTGTGGGATGCGAAAAAAATGTCAGTGCGGAATACTGTTCTTTTGGTTCACTCTTAAAAAAATAGTTTCTTATAGTTAATCCACATTGAGCCATATAATTGGATTAGTGGGACCACATTAACGGAGGGAATAAATTGATGTGTAGTAGTGGAAGTCAGGGACCAAATGTATCAATTTTTGAAACTCAGGGACCATTTGCGATAAAAACCCTTATTTTGTGTAATTTATGTGTCACCATTTGATTGGATTTGTGAGTCCCACATACAAACTAATAGAATAGTTGACGGAATCTTAACGGAATGACCAAATTGATGTGAAGTAGTGAATGTCAAGAACGGCATTGATTGATTTTGAAAGTGAGGGATCAAAATGATGAGTTTGGTCAATCTCAGGGACTATTTGTGACAAAATCCAAAAATATATTAAAGATGTCTAAGCCCTAAACATACCATACGACTCTCCAGGACGCATTGAAGGTGCCTTGGCAAACAAATGAATCTAAGATTCTCACTCTCGGGTCTTGACTTAGTAATGGAAGAGGTGAGAGACCGTGTGTGTCTCTCCTTACTGGAATTGGAGGAACGAAGGGAAGTGAAAAAGAAAAAGAAATGAAGCATCTCTTTTCGAATTGCAGGAATGGAAAAGGTCATCTCTGCATGCTATTTATTTAGCTAGTCCTGAAATGTAGCATGAACGATAAGTTATACAGTTCTTTTCCTAATTAAAGCTAGTCATCCTACCACATAACACAAACTATTCAAGTTCTTAACTCTGTTGCTGTCTAAAAAGAGATCAAGATTATCATGACTGGCAAACCATTCACAACAACAGTTCAATCTCACTCAACAAATCTGTAAATATTTACACACGCGCATTGAGTTTTATAAGCTTGGTCCACCGTCCAATCATTTTCTCAGATAAGATTGTTAGCTTATTAAACGGTCAACCCAATTATAGACACTAACACGATTAGGGTCAAAACTCAAACCCGTTTAGTACCTTCATATCAACTTTTGATTATAATTATAATAAATTTAAAAGGATGGCTAAATATGAGGTTTGTTGCAGTCTTAATTTTGTTAGGAATGTGTAATATTTTAACTTCGGCCGTAGATTATTAGATTGCACTGATGTCACTTTGGTAAATTTCTGGTTTCTATTTCACACCTTTATTAAAAAGATGGGTCAAATTCCCGAAATGGTCAATGGCACAAAGTTGTCCCCAAAAAAATCCAAACGATATAAAATTGTTTCAAATTCAATTTGGAATTTTCGAATGGTATAAAACCACGAAAAAATTTCAGTGGCACAAAGCCATCTCAAAAGAGTCCAAACGACATAAAATCATTCCAAATTCAATTCCGTATTTTCAAATGGTAAAAAACCAATCAAATTGTGTGAACTACGCCAGTTTGATCTCGCCAAACGTACGTAGGCAGTCTAGTACTATATTCTAGACACAACTGCAAATTCCCAAATGCAAATACATTTCTTTAGTTGGTCACTACCTCAATAAAATCCACATCATTCTAGAACTACGCTAGTTTGATTCCACCAAGGATATGTAGGAAATCTAGAGACTCAATCTAGATGAAGTCGCACAAAACCAAAAACAAAATGCAAATCGAATCTCTAGTTCATTCAACCAAATTCATTCAAATAAACCAAACACCAAATCCTTTTTAGTGAGTCATTCACTCACTAAAAAAAATCCCCAAACCAAATCAAAAGAACTATGAGTGACTTGATTCTGAAAGAGTACGTAGGCAATCTAGGGCTCGACCTAAGTGTAGTCGCAAAATCAAACAAACATACTAATCCCCAAAATTCATATTTTTCATATTAGAATCAAATGGTATTCATTTTCCAAAAGAAGGGTTGTAATTAATAGACGCAGTGAGTGGTGAAATTGTGTCGATTGAATTATTTGTCATTTGCAATTTTTGCTCAACAATGCTCTGGTCGTTGGTTGACACTATTACGTGGAAAAGACCCCTTATAAAATATTAGAGATGTAACTGGTACTATGTCTATGTCTTTAACCTATCGGTTGAGGGGTGTTTTTTATCATGTAAGTGGTGCTGGAAGCGTCGTTATCTTTATATGTTTTAGCCATCAGGCGTATTCCCATTACCAGTGAAAATGTGGTTAGCATTTTCAGATTTTGGAGTATTATTAATGTCGAGTGTTGCATGTTAGGGCTACGTAGCACCTTCGCTTTGTTTGTAATGAAAAGGAAAGAGACGGTCTTCGGAAATTTTATCCAGTTCATGGGGCGGACTTCCTTGATTGCCACATTCTTCAACCATGAAGCAGCTGGTGGTAAGAATGGCGTTGTGAGAAGTCGGGCAGTACATAACATGGAAGGTCACCAGATGGTTATATCGCTCTGCCTGAACCGTTAGCTTCACCGTTCCAGAGACCGGACAGGGGTCCCGTTGAAAGTGTGGAGGGGTTTTTTTTCTTTCCTTGTTGATATTGTCGATGACTTCCATCTTCTCGGCTGTGTCTCTGAAGAGGACATTGACTACTCATCCGTAATCCACCAAATATCGACTAACCATAGCGTTAGAGATGTACCTTGACGACAAGAGCGTCATTGTATGGAGAGTAAACATTTTCTAAGCCTCAGTTGAACATCAGGATGTTAGAATCGTTGGGCAATTGTTTATTGATCGAAACCACCATTCGAGGCTTCTAACATGCTTCATTCATTTCCTTTTGAGTCTTTCCCAGTTACTCATGTTCTCTATATATTCAATTGATTCTTTTCCAGAGCACTAGATTGGGCGAAGGTCCCGGCTCTTTCAAGACTTTTTTGCGTTGTGTTTTCGGAGTAGGCCGTTGGGGCAGTGCGCATGGGCTCAGATCAAAGGTTCCCATTGGGATCTGAGCAGGTGTTGCCTGGGCCATTATCTCCTTAAAACAGGAGACGACATCTTTAAGGGCTTTTACTCTTATGTCGAGGTCAGCGAGTCTCGCCCGTTCTTAGGGATGGCAACGGTTCGGTTTGAGGACGGAAATGTTATATTCACCCTCATAACTACGAAAATTAATTATATCCATAACCACAAAATAACCGTCGGGGATTATCCATAACTATACTCACCGGATAACAGATTTTCTATGGGTTAACGGTTATATCTATCTTCATCAAAAACAAAAAATTATATTCATCAAATTGACGCACAAGATTTAGTAGATTTCGTCATTAAATAGCCACGTCTAATAATAAAAAAACATAATAATAAATGAATTTTGTAGAGTATAAAAATAAGAGTATTGAATAAAACATCGATGATGTGATCTATTGATATCTCCCATAAGTATTATGTTTGGTGAATAATGAATATCGTATAAGGTTTGATGCATAAGGAATATAGTATAGGATTCATTGAATACTGTTATATTTTTTGAGCGAAATACTATTATATTATATACTAAATATATTATGCGGTGAATAATGAATATGGTAATAATGGTATAGCTTCACTCAAATAATATATATATATATTGCATAATACTATTATATTATATATTATCGATTCGGATTCGGAGACGGATCAGGGATCCCTATAACCATATCCAAAACCATAACCGATTAAAGTTCACGGTTTTTTTCTTTCTCATATCCATAATATAACAAAATTTTCATACCCGCATCTGCTCCATTCGGGCGGTTATCTACAATTATCGGGTTTAACATTTTGAATTGTCATCCTTACTTGTTCCATAGCTAGAGAAATTCTTCAAAGATTCTTTATTGACACATATATCTGCAACATACTCCCCCATATACGATCCATTGTAGAAATATGCTCGTGCTCGAGGGCGGCATCATGCCAGGTGGTGGCACAGTCGCAGCCATAGGGGTATAGTCTTTGGTCGAGAGGAATATGAGATCACTCTAAATGAAAACACCTATTGTTGGAATCAAATCATGCGCCGCTGCAGGTGGTGAAGATGCACAAATCCGAATAACTTGTAAAAGAGTAAACAATTGTGAGCAAGCCAAAGACTTGTGGGGAGGTGTGCTGGTCAAGGGCTCTCCAACAGTCAAATTAGTAAGCAATAATAAAACTCAAGCAGTGGGCAAGAAAGTAAGAGTGTGATGATTGTTTTACTAGAGATGAACCCTAGAAGGGTGCATTTATATTGGTTGGGAGAGAGAACTTTTTAGGATATAATCCTATATTAAACTGGAAAAATCCCAAATGATATCTAGGAGTAAATATTTCATCCTCTTAAGAATGTAATTACTTGCGGCGTACACCAATTACTAGATTGTAGGAACTCCAAATAATATAGGAAATCTGGCTGATTTCATGTTGGATCAGGTTCCCGTATCTTGCGGATCAAGCATGGTCAATCTGAGCATAGTCGTTCAAACTTTGGTCACTGCTCCGGAATAGGACGATGTTGGCACCACTGCTCCGTTCATAGCTGTTGAGTCCATGACTAGACGTCTAAGGTACTTGTATTCCAATCCGCCTTACTTCGGCCCTAGAAAATCATGGTCCCACAATATCCATAGCATAGTATTGTCTTGCCCAAGGACGGGCTTCACGTGTATCTTCACATGCATCGTTAAGTTCGCATTGGATCAAGTGTAGGTGTTAGCCTCTTCTAGATTGCACTAGACAACAAGCATTCATATGTGAGCATTTTGCACCAACTTCATGTGTATGTAGTATTAGAACGTAAACCTTATACACCTAGCATGTTTCATGTCATAATATCTTTACATGAGCTTGTGTGTCTGCATTGTTTGATGAGCATTCCCTATTTGTTTAATTGATGATGTGATTTACAAGCTTTTCACTAATGCCAAGGGACTATTCTCTTATTTCTTACGGTTTGACAATGAAGTACTGTGGGATTTGTGATATCCACCTGTTGGATCCTTCTTGTTGGTTTGGAATAATTGTTTCTACTTCATTGCTTGGTTTTTCATACTATATGTAACATGAATTTGGCACATACGGGGTTTTATAGCGATTTGTTTAATATTTGCCCTCACATCCTAGGTTTCATGTTTAAATTATTCTCCCTGTAATTTAATAAAGATTATCATATCGTTTGTATAACAAAAATAAAAAAATAAACTTAGGCATGATGTGCCTTATATACAAGTGGGTCGTACTATTAGAACCCTATGTTGAACACTCGCGAAGAACACGTAAATGTATGTTTGCTTTTGTACTCAATAGCTGGGAGAATATCTGTTATTCACTCCAAGAGTAACAATGGCATTAAATAGCTTTACAAAGAAAACTGAACGTTGAAAATATGCAGCCCACGTTTTACAATCCTAACAATGTGGTACACGACTAAATTAGAATCAAACTCAATAACTTGTCCCTAAAGAATAGGGATTATTAACAACTACTAAAAACAACCTTACAAACTAGGAGACCTAACCCAAACGGCTAGGAAATCCTAACAACTTCAACATCATCCCTTAAACTAAATGCTATCAGTAGTTAGTTTATATCCACTAGTGAACAAACACCCATTAACTCTCGCAATTTCTAAAACACGTCCAACTTCAAAGGCTTGGTCATGATATTTGCTACTTGCTTTTGCGTAGAACATTGAACTAATCCCACAACTTCATTTTTGGTGAGCTCTCGAAGAAAATGGAAACGAACATCTATGTGTTTGCTACCCCTATGCATCACTGGATTCCTTGAGAGCTTAATGGTAGAACTATTATCACAATAAATCATTGTGAACTTGCGTGGTTCATGATTGAGCTGCTGCATGATCCTTCTTAACCATATTTCTTGACATGCACTCGAAGCTGCAACTATAAACTCGGCTTCAGTGGTAGATAAAGTGACGATGGGTTGTTTCTTCGAGGACCATGAAACTGCCCCTGAACTCAACATAAAAACATATCCATAAGTGCTCTTCCTATCATCCTGATCTCTAACATAATCACTGTCAGTGTACCCAACAAGTTCTTTTCCTCCCCTCTTCTTATAGAATAACCCAAAACTCACTGTGCCCTTCAAGTACCTCAACACTATTTTTGTTGCTTTAAGATGCAACTCGGTAGGTCATTCCATAAACCTGCTAATCAAACTGATAACATACATCATATCCGGTTGCGTTTTAGTGAGGTACATAAGACTGCCCATAATTTGTTTTTACAGAGTGCTATCAATTTTTAGTCATCCTTCATCCTTCATCATTTTGAAACCAGGAACAATATGATTATGAACTGTATTACATTGGTCCATGTTAAACCTCTCCAACACTTCTTGAGCATATTTTCGTAGACTAACATAGATACCTTCCAACCTTTGAAGCACTTCTAAGCCAAGAAAATAGCTCATTCTCCCAAGGTCAATCATATCAAACTCAGTCATCATAGAATGCTTGAACTCTTCGAACATAGACTCATCATTCCCAGTAAATATAAGATCAACATAAAGGCAAACAATTAACATTTTACCTCCATTCATTCTTTTGGCAAACAATGTGTGTTCATGTGGGCACTTCTCGAAACCTTCATTCATGAAATAAGACTCAATGCGGCTGTACCATGCTCGAAGAGCCTGTTTAAAACCATATAAAGCCTTTTTAAGCTTATATATCCTGTGTTCCTGCCCCTTTTGTTCATAGCTAGGAAGTTGTGCAACGAACACTTCTTCATTTAATTCACCATGGAGGAACACCGACTTAACATCCAACTGATAAACTGTCCAATCATTCTGAGCTGCAAGTGATAAGATGACATGGACTGTATCCAAGCGAGCCAGAGGTGCAAACACTTCGGCATAATCTACTCCATATTGCTGATTGTACCCTTTTTGCAACCAAGTGGGCTTTATATTTGTCCACTTTACCATTCTCATTGAGCTTTTTTTTGTAAATCCATTTCGCCCCAATCACTTTTCCTCCTAATGGCATCTCTATCAACTCCCACATATTATTTCTTTCTATAGCCTCAATTTCTGAATCTATAGCCTTCTTCCATTTTTCACTATTCACCGCTTCCTCATAAGTGATGGGATCAAGCTCGGCAAATAAGGCTAAGTGAGCCATGTCTTCCTCCTCAGAGAGACCTTCTCCACTTACATAGTCTCTCATCCAAACTGGTTGTCTTCTAACTCGTTCTTCAATGGCAGTGTCTTGTGTATTGTTATCATGAACAGGTTTCTCACTCTCTACTGTTGTTTCATTAGTCTCGGATTCTTCTACGTTGTTATCATTTCCTGGGCTTTCTTCTTCATTCATTTCCCACTCAAGATCAGCCATGATTGTTTCTCGGTGATTGTCATTCCAGTCCCAAGCTTTATCTTCTTCAAAAATCACATCTCGGCTTATCACTATCTTCTTAGAAGCTGGATTGAATAAATGATAAGCCTTGGATTCCTCATTGACTCAAAGTAGGATGCAGTTCTTACTCTTGTCATCAAGTTTAATCCTCTTACTGTCATAAACATGCACGTGTGCTAGACACTTGATGGTTTGGAGCCACTCGAAGCTTCTTCTGGCTTCATGTTTCTCACTGCTAGAGTTGGACTTCAGTTGAGTACATGAATGGTCCAGTTGATTGCTTCTAGCCAGAAAGTTCTTGAAATTTTCTTCTTTGTAAGCTTGCTTCAAACCATGTTCATAATAGTTCGATTCTTCTTCTTCGCGACACCATTCTATTGGGGAGTATAAGCAATAGTCAACTGCCTTTGAATTCCATGCATGTTGCAAAAATCTGTGAACTCGAGTGAAGTGAATTCACCCTCACGATCTGTACGCAGACTCCTTATGCTTGAACCAGTTTCTTTTTCAACCCTAGCCTTGAAACTTTTGAAAGTACTAAAGGTTTCTAACTTGTCAACCAAGAAATATACCCATGCTTTTCTACTATAATCATCGATAAAGGTAATGAGATACATTTTCTTACTGTTAGAGATCAGATTAATGGGCCCACATACGTCTGTATGCACAAGTTGAAGAAGATGCCCTCCATGTACTATCCTTTGGAAATGGATCTCGTTGTTGCTTCCCCACCAAACACTTTTCACAAACTTTCGTGTGAGCTTTGAACTTTGTAAGCCCTTCACCATATTCTTTAGTTTTGTTAAAGGATTTTTAAACCGCTCCAACTCAAATGTCCATATTTGCAATGCCACAATTGGGGTTGATCGTCTGCAACAGTGTTGAAACACTTCTGTTCTTATGATTGTGTGCGAGCCAATAAGATAAACATTTGATTTGCCGCCATTGAGGTCTCCCAGATCAATCATCTCTCTGGATGATAAATCTTGCACTTGCCACTTTTTATAAAAATGGCAAGGCCATTCTCTTGCAACTGTCCAATGCTCATTAAATTATTCTTTAAATCCGGCACATAGAATACCCCAATGATGACCTACATGATTCCATTGACTTCCATATGAACATTTCCCTTCCCTAGCATAGCCAAGCTTGAATTGTTCCCTAACTTCACAGATTTCCTGAAATTTTCATCCAAGTTTGTGAACATCTCCTTCTTGCCACACATGTGATTGTTGCATCCCGAGTCCAAGAACCATAATTCCTCTCTGTCAACCTCCTCGATATCCACATAAGCCATCAACAACATTTCTTTACTTGTTTTTGCATAGAAACCTTTTGAATCCTTCCCATTCTTATGGAATTCCCACTGAAAATGCCACAGTTCATGATAATTGTAACATTCAAGGGTAGACTTGTTAGGTCCATATATACCCCTCCATCGTCCTCTTCCTCTGAAACTGCTGCGTCCACCTCTCCCGCCTTGTTGACATCATGAGTCACCTTTAGAGCTTGCTCATCCACCGTGTGTCTCCCCATTCTTTGCTCGTGTACCAACAAGCTACCTTGTAGTTCATCGATGGACAAGATGTCGAGATCATTAGACTCTTCAATGGATTTTTTCAATGACCACCATGTCTTCCATCTTTTCCCCATGACTTCTCATCTTGTTGGCTATGGTGAGAGTTTGTGCGAAGTACTCATTCACTTATTCCCCCTCCTTCATGTGTAGAATTTCAAACTCTTTGCGAATAGATTGTAATTGTGCACGTTTAAATCGTGATGTGCCCTAGTACTTCTGCTTCAAGGAGTCCTAGATGTCCTTCGCGGTATCTTTCTTCAATATCCCAATGATGACCTACATGATTCCATTGACTTCCATATGAACATTTCCCTTCCCCAGCACAACCAAGCTTGAATTGTTCCCCACTTCATAGAATTACTAAAGGTTTCATCCTTGTCTGTGAACATCTCCTTCTTGCCACACATGTGATTGTTGCATTATGAGTCCAAGAACCATAATTCCTCTCGGTCAACCTCCTCGATATCCACATAAGTCATCAACAACATTTCTTCACTTGTTTCTACATAGAAACCTTTTGAATCCTTCCATTCTTAGAGCATTCCCACTGAAAATGCCCAAGTTCATGACAATTGTAACATTCAATGGTAGACTTGTCAGGTCCATTTCTACCCCTCCCTCGTCCTCTTCCTCTGAAACTGTTGTGTCCATCTCTCCTGCCTTGTTGGACATCATGAGTCACCTTTAGAGCATGCTCATCCACCATGTGTCTCCCCATTCTTTGCTTGTGTACCAACAAGCTGCTTTGCAGTTCATCGATGGACAAGATGTCGAGATAATTAGACTCTTCAATGGATCTTTTCGATGACCACCACATCTTCCATCTTTTCCCCATGAATCCTCATCTTGTTGGCTATGGTGAGAGTTTGTGCGAAGTACTCATTCACTGATTCCCCCTCCTTCATGTACAAAATTTCAAAGAGCAACAAAGGCATTAAATAGCCTTACAAAGAAAACTGAACGCTGAAAATATGCAGCCCACGTTTTAGAATCCTAACAACGTGGTACACGATTAAATCAGAATCAAACTCAATAACTTGTCCCTAAAGAATAGGGATTATTAACTACTGAAAACAACCCTACAAACTAGGAGACCTAACCCTAACGGCTAGGAAATCCTAACAACTTCTAACACGTACTTGTACTGTGTTTTGGCCAATCCCAGCCCTAACCGGAATCGGGGCGATCCCACTATAAATAAAAGGAACCCAGACCCCCCATCCCAGCGTCCAACAATCGATTACCAAATCCCTGATCCTAGAAGTCCCAATCGCTCGCGATCTCGATCTGCAATCTCAGCCTCCGCCATGGCGTCAGGGTCACGCTTCCGCTTTAAGACCTCACTCTCAAAGCCAGAGTCAGACGAACCTCTGTATGCACCTGAAGGCTGCTACCTCGGGGCAGGCCCTGCCGCACCTGTCTCTGTGTGCATAACTGAAAACCCTAATTTTCAGAATTGGAGGGAAACGGGGCTGCCGCCGATATTGCCTGGGGCGGATGTTCCTTGGTGGCAGGATGCCTCTTTACCAGTTGGACCGCAGCCATCGCTTGCCGATGCCCTCTATGGTGATTGATTCGACCCTCTCTCTCTCCCTCTCTCTCATTTTTTATTTTTTTTTACATTTATTTGGTTTTCATGCTATTTTGTTCATAATTTACATGCTAATATTACAGAAGAAAAACATTTTTAATCACTAAGAGTAAGTGCCACGTTGTTTGCAGTTGAATACATTATGGTTTTGGACGACGGAATTTCATTTTCTAAAATTTGTGGATATTTTTGTTTGGTTAATATAAAAAAATAATAAAACTGAATACTGAATTTGTAATTTTTTTAACTCTCAATCATAGAATTTGTGGTAGGGAATTGGAGGTCCCAAATTCTAAGTTTATTTTTCATTCGGAAATTCTAAATTTCTATGTTTATGAATCCAAATAATATAAATTCTGACTTTTATCCAAATTCCAAATTTATTTCCGTCGTCCAAACGAAGTGTTAGTCAGACAATCACACATACTTAAGAAGCTGCTAATAGCAAGGGAGTACTTATACTAGTTGTTAAACTGTGACAACAGATGAAAAAACCGAACGGCTTAGTGTAAGGAGAATAATTGCCGGTGCTTTGTCCAGGGTATCGAAGGAAGTTGGTGAAAGCTTTAGGGATTCTGTCAATGCATTTGACCCTCGTAAAGTTGCTGCTCAAGTAGAATCTGTGCTCTTTGATAACTGGGGTTTTCGCGATGAGTCGAATTATGATAAGTATGAAGCTATAATACACTTCCTGATCCTGGATGAAATCAAGGAGTTCCGCAGACAAGTTCTTGTTGGGGAGATTCCGCCGGAGATGCTGCTCAACATGTCCTTTGAACAGCTGCAGCAGAGGTACCCGCAGACGCCCAGTTATCTTGACTACGTTGCTCCCAAGTAAAACTGTAGCTGGCAATATCTATCTCGTGGAATTGAAGTTGTGTTCTGGCCATTTGCTGGTTGGATCACTTGATAAGTGAAGAGGAAGAGGAGGAGTGCTTGTGTACTTAATTTTTATTTTATTTTTTTTATGTTTAATGACGCTTGCATAACAAAAGAGGCAATAGCCATGCTCCAGAAATTTTCCTAGACAATAGCAAAGTTTTTTTTTTTTTTTTTGGAAATGAATACGTAAGAGTTTAAGCCTTTAATCAACCTGTAAGTAACAGAGAGGATAGAGGGGAAGAGGGAGGAGAGGAGCAAGCTCCAATATATGTTTTTTGTATTTGATTTCTTTGTAAAAACTGGGATCTGGGTTTTAGGAAACTTTAAAGAAAAACTTCTGGTACTGTTCATTTTAACGAAAAATCACATTTTTACACTAAAAAATCAATCATGTTACTATTCATTTTACCCTTTATTTTGTCCTTATCGTTAAACCTCAAAGTTTTCAAGTCATTTTCATTAGTTTTCCTGCTACTTTTATACAGACTCCTTATTAATAAACTAAAGCATAAAACTTTCAATTAACTCTCTTAATCACCGATCAAGACAATCACAATTGAGACCTATTTTAGGTTCATAACAACACTTCCTCCTTAAAAATTAGCCTTGTCCACAAGGCTTTAAAAAATGGATGTGGGAACTTGTTTGAAAGCAGCACATCCCTTCTGATGGACATGGTTCTCAATTCCAGATATGCCCGTTGCAATCCAAATATCAGCAGGTTTCAAAACAGGTGCATCATTCAGTGGTTTCAAAGCACTAGTTGACATCTCATGAAGAGCTTGCACGATATAGTTCCTTGAGGTATCGTCCAGTGGTACAACAGTGCCATCAAGCAACTGAACCTTGGTGCTTTTCTCAAGCAAATTCTCTACAGCACCCTTCACTAGCAATGACTTCTTCCCTGAAACAGAGTTGACAATTACACCCATGGATATTTTATCACGATCAAACTCAAGGGTTGCACTTCAGCGTTCAGATTCATTCCACTTCTGGCAACAACCAAGCAAATCCCTTTCATTTGATGATTCCGCACCCTTGGATTCTTCGGAAAGGGCCATCTTCTCAACTAAAAACTTTGGAGCTGCCTCAGTAGGCATTCCATGGCCAACATACTTCTGTTCTGCCTGTGCAATGGTAGCATTATTGCAGACAGCAGCTACCTTTGCGATCATTTGAAGATTAGCATCCATTCGACCAGTTGGCCAGTCATGAATTTCACCATCAAGTGGATTCAATTGTATGTAGTTCCATCCACCCTAAACTTCGGTAGTATAATAGGCCTAGGATGCAAAGCTACAAGTTTTGCCACTAATACGCAAATTACTCCAGTGATCATCTTAAGTATCTATCCGAACTCATTAAACTTCTCCTTAAGTGGGGTATCTCCTTCGCTCTGCAAGGCAACATGGATTTGCATATGCACCTTCCCAATTTCAGTCGTTATTCCTGTCTCTGCAACCAAGCATAGGCAATTCCCATTCACAACAATTGGCCCAGCGAAAACCATACTTTCCTTCCCCTAAATATCTGTGTCCTCAGAGATCGGCTTGTTAGTCTTATTCACTGCCTCACTCTCCCCGGTCAACCTTGCTCCACCCTCAAAGTTGAGCAAATGCTTGTTAATCAACATGCGATTCACACAACAGCTGGGATGTACATCAACATTCACAGATACAAAATCTTTACTGTACTTTTTTTCAAAAATATCCCTTAGTGCGATCTGTTCAGAAATCTCAGAACACCTGGGAGAGGCCAAGATTAAACTAGCAATTCGTTCTTTGAGATAAGGCGGACACTCCCTTTGCTATGTGATGATAGAAGGTCTAGATACTAATAATTCACTCAATGAACTCATTGGCAGCCAAAATGTTCTGTTCTCTGATCAAATGTTCAACTCGGATTCAAGCAGTGTCATCTTGACCAGATTGAAGGAGCAAGGCAATGTCACGCCTCATTTGCTTCACCACCGCCCGCCTCTTGTTCCACAGCAGCTTTATTCGAGCCACTGCCATCTTCAATTGAATTTTGTTGAATTTGGAGCCCCACCCTTATCCCAAATGCCATTGCAGTAGCACATGGAACCAATTGGCGTGGAGGAACCAATTATACTGCCCCCGAATGCTGGCTGTGATGCTTGAGTTGTACTTTCAAAAGGACTTTTTTGAGCCAGATTGAACCCAAATGCTCCGAACATAGGCTTCTGACCAAAACCTGATGAACAAGCAAAAGCTCTACCTAATGCAATTGCACTTCCATATTCAAAACCAAGGTAGCAATTTAAATCAAAACAACAGAGCTGGATGGCAAGATGGAGAACTTCAATAATGTGAACGAGTGGCTGAATGAACATATTGTCTTCATTTTGTCTTTTAGACATTTCATCAAACAGTTGCAATGCAAAGAAATTCTTCTTCACAAATTTACCCACAAGATACCAATCAACCCATCCAAATTTATCTTTCAGTAATGCACTATAGTTATCAGTAAAAAGAGAAGGGAATTTAGCCTCCGAATTTTCTGAAACGAAACTCGAATTAAGAACTACCTCAGGTTCAGTTTTCGTGGTATCGGGGAACGAGTGCGTACGGAGTAGCAGCAGAGCAGTCGTCATCGTCGAAGCATGAATCACTCTCTTCGATTCCGGAAGAGAAACTGAGGCCGCAGCGGAATCGTTCGCCTGTGGCTTGCCGGAGGAAGTTGCCAGTGCTCGCAACAACGGTGAAGATGAGAGCAGCGGTGGAGCTTGGATTGCCGTTCTTGAATAAGTTGTGATTGGGCTCCGAGGTAGCTGGATAGGATCAATCGCAGGAGAAACACGATGATCGGTGGCAAGAGGGGCATAGATGCCTTCTCCGGCGCTTCGAGAGTGCAGCTCTCTTCGAAATTTGTCGAAATAGAGAGGAAGAGGAATCTTTAAAAAAAAAAATGCTTTCTAATAAACAAACATTACACGGATTGCACTACGTTTAGTGGATTACCTTTGGTTTTGAGAATAATAACCCCGGAATAACATAGTTTCTCAAAGATATAGGTGTGATATCCACACATCTCATTTTATTTCTCACACACCTTTTTAATTTTCGATCGTTGAATCAGATGAATTGAAAAATATCAACAAACAAAAATTATCAAGAGTGTGTGAGAAGTAAAATGAGGTGTATGGATAGCACACCCCAAGATATATAGGACAAGTTTAAGCTCCGTACAGCACAACATTTTTCCTTTTTGAACGAGCGATATTATCTAGAGTCGAAGAGTAAGCTAAATTTCACAATGTGCTAGCATTAATGTGGTCCAAATTCACTTTTGACAAGAATCGAATCTAAGACCTCTAGCTTACAAGTGAAAAAGAATATCATTAAACCGTAATACTAAGTAGACGATTCGGATTGTTGATGTTTGATATGGAGTGGATCTCACAACTAATCCCTCAAAGGACATGTGGGTATATGTGTTGTTTTGATTCGATTGATACACATTTCGTAGCACGGATGCATAACATATTTACGCTATTACTCAATACTTGAATCCCTTGTTAGGTAAACAAATCTTCATTCTTAATATATTTGGGTGATAATTTAGGTAAACAGAATAAGATTATAAATGAAGTTCCAGGAGGCGTAGCTAAAAATAAGCCTTACAACAACCACCACCAGGCCATCCTACTAAATGGGATCAGCTATATGAATTCCAAAACACCACTAGGCTTGTGACAAGTTCAAAATTATTTCACAGGACTTATTCCTATATGGGTCAACGTTAACAAAAACTCAAACAGTGGACTTATACTTATTATCTACAAATCAGAAAGTAGACAGTAAAGCAGCTGTGGCCAAGCACAGGGTTGAGTTTAAAATATCTCGGTATGGTGTACGAATATATTATTTACTATCATCGTTGCCGCCATACTCGGTAGAATTACCATTCCAGAAGGAATTTCTGTCGCTGAACCGTTCATCATCTTCGTCGCGCTTCAAAGTGTGAATGTTGCTTCCGAAACCAGATGCTGGTGGCTTCCTGCTCTTTTTCTCCTCACTTTTACCACTTGTAGAAGCGTTTTGAGTGACGCTATTCCGACGTGTAGGGTTAGGGCCTAATATGGGAAAGCAAAACTGTCAGTATAACAGAAAATTTTGAGTGCCAACCTCTGCAGCTTCAATCAAAAACTCTTTCAGCATCCTCCATTTATATTTCACTTTTCCTTCAACTTAACTTTGGAAAGAAAGTGCATAACAAACACTCGTGGTAATCTTGCCATGCAGGTAGGCGAGTGCTTACTGTGTTGACTTGAACACGCTTCGTTTGGCTACCACAAACAAGCAATTGACATCATTTCACTAGCCCAACTAACTAAATTAAACCCAATGTCCCAACCGGAAAAGAAAGGAGCCACGTGAACCCAGGTAGTTAGCAGTGATGTATAAAATATCTGAGGGTTCGATGTTATACATCACTGGTTTATAAAAGGAGAAGACAGACTATGACCTATTAAAGGATTTCATGCCCTGCTCTACTTTCTATTGTAAATATCAGCTAAATGGAGTCGTCCTCCCCGTTCAAGATGCAACTATTCGACCAAAGCCAAAACTATACAAGATTATTAGAGTTTCTTTTATTTGATTTTTTTGGGGTTCTAAATTTCTGTATGCTCGAAAGTCATTAATAAAAAAGGTTTCCTAAGCTGAATAAGAGAATGTAAAAGAGACATTATAACATCACAGCAGAGAGCAGAAACTCACTATATTCCCACGTGCCATTTTCGGATTGCTGTCCCGAACTTGATGAGCTAGCACCACCACCCAAATAAGAAAGAGGATTGAAGTACGATAAAAATCTTTTCGCATACGAAAAATATCCCCCATTGCTTCCATCTGAGGAACTAACAGTATTTCTCGAGTCTGTTTGGTCAGAGAATGCAGATTTCCCACTCAGATAATTAGTCCCTTTCTGACGTGGAACCACTATCAATGCTTGCCTGTCAAACAGGCCCAAATCTGATAACGATTTGCTTAAATCTGCATAACACAATAAAAAGTTATGGTTTATATTAAAACATGATAATCTAAACAGGCAAAGAAGAAACGAACCACCAAATCATTGGATAACTCTATTTTAACATCACACAAACTTAGTTCGAGAATGCATTTACATTGTGCTCGCAAGTACATGGACAACAGATAGAAATGAACACAAGAAGAAACACCCGTAATCTAGCAGGCCAGAGAACGAAGGATAGTATGATAGAAGGCAGTGTCATCTATTTTACAATAACTTCAGGATACAAGGAACACAAGTGACACCAGTCCACATACAAATTTTCAGCAGATAACGCAATTAGAAAGATAGGTAATAACGATACAGAATTTCTTACCTTGATCACAGAATATCTTGCGAGGATAAGGGATGGCTAGATCATAGTTGCCAATACCACTTCCTTGGTTTTCATCCACATAGTCTTTAACCATTCTCATAGTGCTTGTTATAGAAAACTTCTCTTTCAGGCTGACACCATTGGGCAATCGTATATTCAAGTTAACATCACTTGATCTGCTGACCCTCGTACAATTCTCAAAGGTATCAACCTTCTTATCATCTTCGGCTTCACCCTTATCAACTTGTACAACTTCAGATTTTACATTACTAACTGCTTGTGAACCTTCACCTGAGACACCTGAATGATTAACAGTGGTCTTTTCTGGGCCACTATAACTACCTTCAGCAACAGGACTAACAATATCACCTCCAGACTTGTTCAGGTCTTCCATAGCAACATCATGTACTCCTTGGGCCGATTTGGTGGAAGAGCTGGACTGTTCATCCCCAACACATTCTAACCCATTAGCATCAAAAGATATTGAAAATGTCTTGTATCCTAAATCATTATTTTTCTTGTATTTATGTCAAAGAAAAACAGGTCCATGTCCTAGTTAATAAAGTTGGCAAATACTAAATGACTAATGAAGCAGTGAATGCAGGTAATAATATGTACCTCAATTTTACAATCACGACCTTTATGTTTCATCACTGTGTCAGATGCAGCATCTACAGCATCTGGAGATTGAACATTTGTGTCAATTAAGGGAGACTCAACAGCTGTACTTGAGGAACTTCCTTGATCAGAGATAACAGCTTTACTTGAGGAACTTTCTTCACCAGTTGAGACAGCATTAGGAACCCCAGAAGTCGATGGTTCGGATTTATTTGAAGCAAGAGCCGCACTCAATACAGTCGCAGTTGTTTCCTACAGTTGAATATCAGATAATACTGGTCATTGTTTCATTTAAATTTAACATAAGAAAATGCATGGTCATTGGTCATGTCAGCTATAAATAACGAGCGAGGCTCTGGAGCATATAGCCAAGGTCAAGAGTACCTGCAGAGTATTGTCTCAAATCAAATGGACATCCCTACTGCTTCCCAGCTAATGTGCATTCATCAAACATTAACAGTGATTTCAAAGAGGAGATAATGTTGATGTTGCAAACGCTTAAATGATAAAGTAGCTAATAGGTTAGCACAAATCCGGTAGGTTCAGGTTCAAGCCCTAACAGGCTGTAGAATTGATTTGATCCGGAACTTTTTCAGAGAACCTAAAACCGAATAAAAAGCTGGAACAAATGACCCTACATACCCATTTGATTTCGAGTTCAGGACAGGTTGTCTAGTATTGGGCTCAAAAAATGACAAGTATTTTGTGTTCAAAAACAATAATTTGAGATCAAGAAGGCATAAGCCTAAGTGATAAATACACCTAACTTAGCTAGGCCAAAGCAACATGCACCAGCTCATAATCCACAAGGTGACAGTTGGATGGAGAAATGGAAATATAGGAGTTAAATGCAGGTGTAACCCCTTATTGTGAAAATTTTCATATGTTGATATGTGGTGTGCACCCCAGACAGTACAGGCAGGGAGGTTGTTATGAGAGATAACATGAGAATCCACCACCGGAGTAATGGGGCAGGCTCTTGGGTTTATCCCCAATTATTCCGCATTCTAAGGATTTGCTTCGCCACGCCCAAATCCTATATTGAGAACTACCTTGACATCTCTTTCTTAATGGCACACAACATGCATTTGCACTGCAACATGCACGTGCCAAAGCAAGCTTTCAGATTTACCCATCAAGAAATGCATCTAAATATGCGAAATTATGTTTTTGCTACCTTTGCTTCACTATGAGCAATTAATATGTGCAACCTGCAATCTTCTTCCAAGGACTCAAGAACAACCCTTGGTGCATCAACCCAGCTATATCCAGGACACTTTTTCAGACCCTTTGCTCTCACCACTTCCCCACTCTTGAAACGTCACCCCATGATATAGTTTCCATACTATTTAGGTTCAATCTCAAAATAAACTATCAGCAGTCAGAACATTGTCGGGAGTCCAATGGATGCACTGGTTGTGTGTCTCTGTGGGATTGGAGCTATTGTTATAAAAAGACTCAAACACTAGAGTCAATAAATACAATGCGGATGTAGCTTAAAATCAAAGCTGACAGTTGTCCAGGGGTGAAGCACACAAGCTGGCCATCGCAGGTCTCGGGTTCAAGTCTTCAGCATGCAAACTTCATAAAATGTTGACATATAACGGTAACCAGTTGAAGCCGGTTTTTACTGTTCATAAAACTTAATGCACAACCAGAGCCAGACTAATCATATTATTCAAAGAACAGCCTGGTCTAATCCATTCAAAAAGTGAAAACTAGGCCAACCCAGATTGACCTGGGTGAGTCAGGTTACCCCTTTTCCTTGGTATTTTTCTCATACCTAGTTGTGTGTCTGCAGGGTGTGGTAAACAAAAGATGAAAGAAGAGAAAAATGGAAAATTTACTTGATATGATTCTAATTGATCTTGACAAGTCTGAGTTGAGAAGCGTAGTACACTGACCCCAATCTTGGTTTTGAAGACGGTCAAAGGGGGGTCACTATATGTCATGGCGTAAATAAAACACAGAATTGAAACCTAATTTAACCTTTACAATAAATTGTAAAAATAAAAAATAAAAAAAAGGATCAAAGCCATTTGCACAACAAGGTCATTACAAATGTCATCTTGCCAAGCATTGATGTGTTTTCAAAGTAAATTTGACAGTAAATAGGATGATTTACAATTAAAAAAACAACGAAAATATACCTGGATATGGAGACCCAACCATGCCTTCTCTAAACTGGACGCCAGAGCTTCAGCACTGAGAAAACCCTCTAAAAAGACAAACCAAATTCTTAAACTATGTTTATGTGTTCCTCTGTATATTATTCTTAAAAATATTCGAAAGAAAACATACCATTCTGCCAAAGTTGTACACCATTGTATCCAATAGCTGTTATACAAGGTACAGATTTCTGTGGGTCTGTAACATGTTGATGCAAGGATAGACTTTTTTATTTTAAATTAATGTAAAGAGCTTATAATAAGCCGTACACAAAACATGTAATTTAGAAAATTGCAATTGTGCCAATTGGTATGTGCAACATACAAAACAGCTTCACCAGTCACTGAAACTAGCAACAGCGAATAAAAAAGGAAAATAATAAACAAATAACCACAAAATTTAAAACTACCAACTCAAAACTACAACACAGGAAAGCCGAAAGCTGCAACTTCAAGTTACAATTAATTCCGACACCTCATGGATTTTCTTCCTTTCTACAGGAAGGTGAATGTTCTGGATTTATAAAATGAGATAGACAGGTACAAAGGAAAAGCCATTGCAAATAAGAAGGTGGTGGACTCAGTAATAAGGGAGATTAGAATCAGAATAGGGAATAGCAGTAGTTCCTAATATCTCTGAACGAGGTGCCGTGAGACTACGGCCCAACTTGGCCAGTTTCTTGATCATCCTACAAAGAGAAAAGACAGCTACAATCCTAATGAATTACTGCAATGTTTCTTTAAGATTTTGGTCAGCATAACCTGCAAACAATGTATTTCCCCTCTAGTTGATTCAGATTATCATGTGGCAGCATGGCAATAGCTCAGCAGGCCAACTTCCGAAGGAATTCGGCACTGTCGTCTTCTTGTAAAAGGATACATATTGCAGAAAAATTGGCAGCATCAGTGCTTTCTTCAGGGATATGCAATAAAATGCAGTACTTTTCTACTGAGTCCGCCACCTGAATCAAAACATTAACATAAGAAAAACATACAAAGCAGGAATATAAAAATTAAACAAATTTATAAGGAAAGAGAAAACCAAAAGAAAAGGAAAACAACTTACATTTAGATCAGTCCATGTAGAATTTTCCAAACGACTAGACTCGTCATTTTTACCTGAAGATCCACAAAACAAAAACAAATGAATATACATATTAAGTGTCATAACAAAGTCAATAATTAAATATATTTGTACAGTATGAAAAACTAAAGGAAAAAGGAAATGTAATATGTGCAAGTTTATTCATTCTTCATAAATTACGTGTGGCCGTCGATTACATTAATATTTTAACTCACGACAAGACAGAAGGTGCTTTATAAATGCACAAAATACAGCATAAACAGAATTACTAATACTACATATAAAAGTGAGAATGTGAGAAGATACTAGGTGAACAAATATCTGTACTACTGTAATGTCAATCTATGGAATACTTTAATCCTTTCCTAGTTAAACAGCCTTATTTTAACTTTTAAGAAATAATTTTAAGTTACAAAACTATTTCATTTTGAGAAATAAGTTTCCTCTCTCTTTTTTTTTTTTTCTCTCTTTCAACACTCTAGCCCATCCCTTCATACTACCTTTCTGTCTTTCTTTCTTTTGATAGAAAATAGAACAAATTATGAAGCTCAGTAGAAACAGTATGAACACGGCGACCCAATGGTCCACCAAGAGAAGACTTGACTTATGCATTAAACAGTTTATTATTACAGCTAATCAGCTAAAAATTCAGCAATGTAGTCCCCTTCATCCCGTATAATAGTGAAAGTCTCTCGGAACTACTAAACTAATGCAATGAACCACCACCACATTTTCTGCAGGTAAATACAAAAACAAAACAAGACAAAAGAAAATAAACCAAACCAAATCAAAAGAAGAATCATTCACCCGAAATATACACAACAAAGAGTTTCCTCTGCTTCTTTGCTTCAGTTATTGCTTCAGGTATGGAACCTTTGTATGTAAGAGAGGTGAGAGACTGTTCCATGTCTTCAGAAAAAATTCCAAATTTTCAATAAAACCTGTAGATTACAAAGAATGTTTAATTTTATATGCAACAGAAAACACAAGGTATACAGAAATAAACATGGACAAGGCAACATATAGATTAGAAAAAGATGGCTGGAGTCAAACATTCAAGAATCACTATTACTGAATGGTACAAGACATGTAGGGCTCCACCCAGAAGTATACTAGAAGGATAAATTAGATCAAAAACGGAAAAACCTATCACAAAGGCCTCTTGCAAAAATATATTTTCTTAATAAAATAAAATATATAAAACAAAAAACAAAGCTCATTGGATCTCAAATTACTGGCTATCAATGATCGATAGTACAAAATAGAAATCTCACACTTTAACTTTATGGAAGAATTTGAAAGAAATTAAACTCATGCTGACAAATAACAATAGGATGCTAATGTTTGGGTATATAAGCGTCAAAAAGTAATTGTAGTCAAAATATCAACTATGAATTCCATGCTCCTTCTGCAACTATTTACCATTCTAAAATCAATATTAAACCAACAACAATAACAATAACAACAACAACAACAACAACAACAACAAAGCCTTTTTCCACTAAGTGGAGTAGGCTGTATGAATTCTAGAATGCCACTGCGCTAAAATCATTATTAAACCATTTCAGAAAAATCAACCGCAATCCATAGGTAACCTTTACTGGCATGATTCAGTAGAACCAAAGGGTTTAACCCCAATTCATAATGCATCTACCTCGTTGAGTACTTTCCCTCCGACAAACCTCAGTGAACTAAATTATCACATAATTCAGCTAAACATTCAATTACTGCATAATTAGGGTACACACAAACTAACACCTAGACTAAGATCAAATTTCAGTTCATATTTCTTGTCTAATTTTTTACATAAATAATCAAAGTGATCCAGCTCAACACGTATCAAAGAACCCCAATTTATACCCAATTAGCCAAATTGACTTCCCACTTCTGATTGGGAAAAATACTCACAGATTCTACTCGAATTTTCCCGCAAGATCAACAATCAATCAAGTTGCCAAGCGAAATTTGAAATTTCCATGGGATGAAATAAATGTTCAAAAATAAATGTTAATTCTGCGTTTCTATTCGTTCCTCGCAAATTTTCTCGGAAACCAAACGATGAGATGAGAGAGATGAGAAGAACTCTGTACCTTCGTGAGAATTCGCTCCGAGAGATACGATTCCGAGTACAACAGATAAAGCTCTGACTATCGAAACCGCTTTAGATTCGTCTTCCTTTCGCTCTTTGCTTTGCCCTTTTGTGGTGGTGACACATTTGGGAAGGGGAAGGGCGAGGGTCCCGCCGTTTACTATTAAAAATATTTTTTTATTTTTCTGAAAATAAATGGGAATTTTGTAAAGTTTATTTTTTGAAAATAAAATAATTTATGATTTTAATAAATTATTTCAAGTACAAGACAAAATAATAGCATACAATAAGAATAATTAATTTTAACCAAAAAAAAAAGAATAATTAATTAAATTCAGAGTATAAAATCAGTGGTGCTTGCTCCCCCTTTCCTTGTAGTGTATGAAATTTCCTCGTCTTTGGAAAATCATTTTTTCACTTCTCTAAAATGCTTTGAATTAGGAGACATACTTCGAGACGTCAGACATGATATCTCCATCCTTGTCTTCTTGCATCTCTTGCCTATTTAATTTCCTTTTTATCGTCTTTATTTCATCTCTAGTCTTTTCTTGCTCATAAAAAAACATTTCTTGCTCCATATTCAATGCAGTTAGCAAGCCAATTCGTCATCTAATTTTGAATATTATTATTCAAGGAATTTCCTATTACCTTTTTTTTTTAATAGCCTTCTTATCAATAAGCCTCAAGGTTTCTTGAGTTTGTGTGACCTCTTGAATTGGGGCCTCTGATGACGACTCTTCAGTAATTTATTTGTGCAAGGTAATCTCCCTCCAACAAAACTTGGGGATTACTTAGTAGAACTTTGTACTTTGGAATATACTTCACAATATTGTGAAACTCGTGCTTTGAGTGATTTCTTGTGCTCAATATTGAACTATATTTGTGCTTGTAGTTGCTAAAAAAAAATTGAGAACAACATAATCAAATGATTACTTTTAATTACTTGAATTACATTTTAACATTTATTAATAATAAAATGTTATTATCTCATTGGCTAGATATCGTCGCTTCGATGGATTCCTTCTGTTTTTGTGAGGGCTTATTGTCAGTCTTCCAAATCTTGATGTAGATGTTTGTACCTATTCGACATAGATTGCCCACTCTAGAACGTGCCTTGAATTTGCTCGACAAAATTGTGCGTGAATCTTCTTCCACATGAGTTGCACCCTCACTACCCCTCACCATTGGCACCACCCCCACTAGTGGCACCTGTAGTTTAAATATAGCGGAAACAAAAGAACTCAACATATCCAATTAACCACTAACCTTGCGAAGTCATTATAGCAGAAAATAAAGATTCTTCTCCTCTCAACACTATATGTATGCATTGTCAATCAATGGGGCATGATGTTTTTGTTTGCGTGTATTGTGCAAGAGTAAGGACCCTTTATTTATAATGTAAACAATGGTCTTTGATAAAGATACTTCTCATCATGTAGTCCTTATCAAAGTCATCAATTTGATTACCCTTAACACTAATATCCAAAACATTCATATCAGAATGGTTAACACCAATTGCACCGAGACTTCTTTAGGGTATATTTTAGTCTTTATACATTCCTTAATAACCGACAAGTATTGTCATACATAAACTCTTACGATCTCAATCCCTCATGCACATGCTAAACAAGTGTGCAGCTCTCATTACACTTACAACACCATCACCATCACCGCTAACCACTACCATCACGGCTACCTCTACACTCCAACCACCACACTTCGCCATTCCTGTTGACATCACTGTCGTTGCTACCGTTGCCACCACCCCACTACTATGTCATGTTTTGTGACTATATCCAATTATATCACTTATACATTAAAATATTATTAAATGCTTTTCAACTCCCCTTCGTACTCATTACAATTTTAAAGATATCGTTTATCAAACGTTCAACTGCTTTATTTTACACTTAATTATTCTTAAAATACAACATAACTATTTTTTTTTTATATAAAAGTACAATAATCTCAAATTGGCCCTTAGAGTCCAACTTCCAAATTTTTTTTTTAACAAACTCTTACTTAATTTCCTTGATCGTTCGTTGTTGATATAGCTGAAATCGCTTAATCTGGTTACATTCCAACGCAACTGTTGTTCTATTCTGGACTTTATGTCGATTTTAAACAAAATTAAAAAAAAAAGGAAACGAAAAAAATTGATGGTTATAGAGAGAGAAAACTAGACAAACTAACTTGTAGAGAGAGAAAGTGGGGGACAAAATTTACCAAAAAAAAAAAAAAGAAAAAAAAAAGGAAAATAGGAGGGGAGGATATATCTCTGATCTATCTGTCCATCTGAGCAGTCTGTTGATTTGCCTCGCCAGTTTGCCACTCCGCGTTGCCTCTCTGTCTTTCCTCTCTCTCTTTTTCCTATTTATCTGTCTCTTTCTCTCTCTAAAACAAACCCAACCTCTCAAGTCTCTCTCTCTCCCCTCCCAAAAAGCAACAGCCGAAGCCCCCTTTCAAATCCTACCTGTCGCTTTACCTTCACAAACCCTAAAAAGAGACAGAAGAGAGAGAGAGAAGCGCAGAAGAAAGAGAGAGAGAGGCGCAGAGGGAGAGAGAGAGAGACCGAAGCAAGAGGTAGTCGTTTTCATCCTTATATATTTTTTAATTTCTCTTGAAGGCATTGTTCTTTGTTGCATGCAAGTACGGTTTCGATCTCCGTGCTAATTTTTTATTTTCCCAATCTAAACTTTCATTCCCCAATTTGACCTGTCCCCATTTCCTAAATCCCGCATCTAAATTCAATTCCTTTTTTGTAATTGTTCTTGTTTTGAATTGGTTTGTTAATTGTGAGGATCTTTGGCTAATTTGGAGAATTGGGATCAAATCATTTCTGGGTTTATTGTTTGTGTTCTGCAATTGATTGATTTTGGGGTGATTGTAAATTTTGAATTTTGTGTTTAATCTTAATGGACGCTGCCGATTGCGGTCCCCGTGGTTTAGTGGTAAGAATAGTGGGTGGCTTTGTTTTGTTTGATTGATGATCTTTTGGGGAGGTACAATACCCAATTGTGTTGGTTTGTGTTTAATTAAAAGACGAATTGGTTTCGATTTCTCGTGATTGTTGATGTTCTTTCAATTCAATTGATTGCGGATATTTTGAATGTTTGATCGTACATTCAGACTAGCTGAACCGGTATTAACACTGCAATTCAATAATTGATAAATTTTGGATAAAAGAAAGAAAATAACTTTTTTGATATTTTGAAAAGCATTAATTGTCCTTCATAAACTTAAAATTTCCTCATTTTTTAAAACATGAAGAAAAGAAACCCATAAGCAAAAGCCTAAGATGGCTGGAACTGCTTTATAATCTTTGCTTTAGAGGATGTAATCTCTCCTTTAACACTTTACTATGATGCCGGCACCAGACAGAAATGTTCAATTATCAAAGCTTTTGCTCCTTTTAGATTTTAATTACTATGTGATGATGCTGAATCCACTCATATCATTGTGGCACAACAGGCGCATGCTCCTCCCCAAGGTTGGTTTGTACGATTAGAGAATACAAGTGCTGAAGACGATTTGTATTTGAGGAAGAAAGTCAGGATGCGCAGGTGGCTCTGTTGTGCTTGTCACGTCGAAGAGTCTTATCCATCAAACGAAAATGAACGCCTGAAGAGCCCAAATCACTATGGAGATGGTACGTTTTTGACTTTCCTTAAGCAGATTTGCATGTAATTGAGAAAAGGAAATCATTTTTGTAACCTACGGTTTTAGTTCTTGAAGTTTCTAGTGATTTTAGAATCATTGTTAAAGTTCTAAATTTTGAGTTCAAGCTAAATCCCTGGGATGTCATTTTCTTAATTTACTCTTCGCTTCCACTAGGCAACTGCCATTATGCCACAGTGACAACGTACATTTCTTGAAAATGTTTATATTCCATTGCCACGTTTACTGTATGACCTTTGCCATCATGCATTTCTACCACGATCCATATCTGTTTTTTGGGTTTCCGTTAACTTTTCACTTACTTTTCTTCATCTATTCGTGCATGTTTAGGGAACCAAAAGGGATCTAAGGTGTCAGCTCCTGTAAAATCTGAAGTACAGAAGGCTGCTCCACCTATTGAAGTGCCTCAATTATCTGTGGAGGAGCTGAAAGAGAAGACTGACAATTTTGGATCCAAATCATTGATTGGTGAAGGTTCATATGGGAGAGTATATTATGCAAGCTTGAACGATGGTAAAGCTGTGGCAGTGAAGAAGCTTGACGTTGCATCTGAACCTGAGACAAATGTTGAGTTTTTGACCCAGGTCTGTCTGCAACTCTATCATTTGAAGTATATTTGTATCTCAGTTTAGTTATTTGATATGTGACTTCTTGTTTCTCACTGTATCTGACTGTATCTTGACATATTTTGCTACAGGTTTCCATGGTATCAAGACTGAAGCACGAAAATCTTGTTGAGTTGCTTGGTTACTGTGTTGATGGAAATCTGCGCGTTCTGGCTTATGAGTTTGCAACCATGGGATCTCTACATGACATATTACATGGTTTGTAAAACCATCTTGCCTTTTTTATTTATAATTCATCTTCACTTGATTTGAATTTTTCTTGTAGAAACTAGAATACATTAATGAATGTGAGTGCAATTATAGGTAGAAAGGGAGTTCAGGGGGCTCAACCTGGTCCTACACTAGACTGGATGCAGCGGGTAAGAATTGCAGTTGAGGCAGCTAGGGGGTTGGAATACTTACACGAGAAGGTTCAACCAGCTATCATACACAGAGATATAAGATCTAGCAACGTGCTTCTCTTTGAAGATTTCAAAGCCAAGATAGCAGATTTTAATCTGTCGAATCAGGCTCCTGATATGGCTGCTCGTCTTCATTCTACTCGAGTTTTGGGAACATTTGGTTATCATGCCCCAGAGTATGGCTCTGGAACATTCTACATTTATATGGTTATTTTCATATAATTTATGGTCCCTTGTTTTTTCCTTTTGTTGGGTTTGTTGTTTCAGTGTTTGGTTCCAAGTTTTCACAGCATGCTTTTTTTGAGTGCATTTTAGTTTGGTCAACTGCTACTTCACTTTTTTCTGAAAGCATGCCTTCCTCTTAATATGATTTTATCAGTTTCTTTTTTTCCTGAGAAGAAATCAATTTTAATTAAAGAAAAGGAAAGTGCTATTCAGAGATGAAATTAGAACTATTCAGATATCCTTTCCTTTGTCGCCATAATAAGTGACAATTGGGATTGTATTCAACTGGAACTGTGCCAGATCCAGACATGGTAAACACATGTCCATGACTCAAATGCATATGATGATAGTTGCTGTCAATGGATCATGTTATTATTGAAGAGTAGTTTAAGTAGTTGAATATATTACATTTATGATGTCAACTAGTCTGATCGCTGTACATATTTTTAAAGAGGAATTGTGAAGCTTTTTTTCTCTTCTAGAAGCACCTTTCTTAATGTATCCTATTCTGAATCATCCCCATATCAATTACTTCAGTTTTCTTCTGTCTTTGAGGAGTGTAATTAGTTTATAGATCAAAATTAATTTGAATTTGCAAAACTATTCTGCAGGTATGCAATGACAGGCCAATTGACACAGAAGAGTGATGTGTACAGCTTTGGAGTGGTTCTACTAGAACTTCTGACCGGGAGGAAACCTGTTGATCATACAATGCCTCGTGGACAGCAGAGTCTTGTTACTTGGGTAAATCTATATACTTGCTTTTCTTCGAACAACTGCTCTACCAATTCTCTGTTGGACTTAATTTTACCTGACATTTACCGTGCTTTTCTTTAGGCTACTCCAAGATTGAGCGAAGACAAAGTTAAACAATGTGTTGATCCAAAGCTAAAGGATTATCCTGCTAAGGGGGTCGCGAAGGTCTCTCACTCTCTCTCTCTCTGAACGGCTCTCTGTATCCTTCTCTACACACACATCCCCACAACCATATACACCTACACACACAAACTGTCTCTCTCTCTCTGAACACACACGTTCCCCACAACCATACGCACACTCCACCTGCCTGCCCCTATGCATTTGTGCACGTTTAAACCATCAGTGGTGTACTCACTTTTTTTGGGCTTTTTATGTTTTGTTGTTTTGTTGATGCAGCTGGCAGCCGTTGCAGCACTGTGTGTGCAATATGAATCTGAATTCCGGCCAAATATGAGCATTGTTGTGAAGGCTCTTCAACCGCTTCTGAAGCCACCAGCAGCAGCTCCGGAGTCTTGAAGGCAAGGGCCTCAGTCTTTCCTTGTGCTGGAATTTCTGCGTCCTTGAAACACTCTGCTTTCAACTGCCTCCCGCTGATTTCATCGTAAACATTATATATAGTTTCATTTTTTTACATTTCATATATGAGATTGGATGTGTAGGATTGGTTTGGCCAGTTTCATGTCATTGCTGAGTGCTGTATGTCTAATTTTTTCGCCATGAATTGACTTGGGGGTTGGATTGTGAGGTGGATATATTTTTCACTGAATGTTGTTTGCTTTCTTCGACTTCTGTAATCTTAATGAGCTATCACAGCGTATGTTTTGCAACGGAAAATGTAATATAGGGCGGATATGATTGTGCACATGGCCTCGACCTAGCCGGACGTTTTAGGTTACTTTTCTTTGCCACCGGTGGCACAAAAAACTGCCATTCAAAAGTACCCCAAGTGTAAATTACTGTCAAGCAATCGTTTCTTCTCCGGCGATCGGTCAGAATTCCAATGCAGTACGATCTTTGTCTAATTTAATACTGTGTCTAGTTCATATGATTCACTTGAGATGGTTAGAAACACCTTCCCAAATCATTATCGAAACCATAGATTTTCCAATTATATTGATAATTCTCTCTTATCAAAGGTTAGAGATTCTTTGTTGCTCACTCGCATGCCTCTATGAACTTGCATTATTGATTTTACAAGTTCCAATTTTGAATGAACCCTAATATCTACTAATTAATAAAACCTTCTTTGTCAACCAAAAGAGAGTGAAAAGACAAATTAGTCTTCTATCACACAAAAAAATGATGGGTAATAATGTAATTTCACAAGTTCAAATTTTACTGTTTTTTATTAAAACCTCACCTACAGGTAATGTTAAAATACCTCCAATAAAAAAAATTAAATTAAATTAAAAAAAAAACCAAAAACAAAAACCTCGCACCCCCCTCCACGGTCTCTCTCTCTCTCTCTCCCTCTCTTCTTCTCATTTTCTAAAAAAATATGTTCGTACACACAAAATATGTAGGTAAATGCTAGTTTCTAATAACAGAAGACACGTTTGCATTGAAGATTTTATATTAAGTTCAAATGTCAACCCTATAAATTAGAGTGAGAGGTGCATTGACTAGTGATTCCTTGACATATAAAATTGAAAATAATTAAGGAAAAGAGAAACAACCATATAATTAATTTATTAGAAGCTGCCCAAAGCATGAAAATGACTTCTCTTATAGAGTTGACGAGTGTCTAGGATTCTGCCAACTGTCATTATGTCATTGGTTATTATATATAAGTACTCGCAGTTGTAATTATTACGTCATCAATAGAAAATGAATGAAATTTGGTTACACCAAACTTTCCCACTCTTTCGATTGCTACTTCTTCCTTAAGTTTTTTTTTCTTCTTCTGAACGCTAGTACGGTTGCCATGGTATCTTCGCCAAACATGGCCGATGACAGATGCTTATAATTGACGATCTTTTAGCTTTCGCTTGCTTTTTTGTACTTGTTTTTTTTGTTGTTGTGTTACAATGGTATGTACCCTTCAATAGTATGAGTTTTATGCAAGATTTAACCTTTAAAGATCCATTAAATCCCTATATGCAAAATCTAACTATTAATTTTTAGACCTCTCATTGCTTCGCACTATGGAAGAAAAAGTTGCTTCAAATAAATAACCAAAAACCAAAAAACTAAAAAAAAATAAAAAATTGAAAGAAATAAGATTCCTGACTGTTGCATGAGAATAAGTTCATCTTCGAAGTATTTTCCCCTTCTAATATTTTTCTATTAGACCTTCTCTAATTCCTTCTTGTGGGATTCTTTAAGCCTGAGTTTTTGTTTAACATAATAGATGAGGTTGTAAATGTTTCTATTTGACTATGAATTTAATAAATTCTACCTTTGGAAATTTTTTTTCCTTTTATCGAGCATAATGATGCGAATCGAGCTTTAATGAGTTTTGATAAGTAACGTCAAGCAGTTTTGCTTTTTCAGTCTGAAAAGTGCATGTTTGGGACTGAATTGGAACGCCAAGTACCTTTAGTAAACTAAAAGAATTAAATTGTAATCTAAAATACGAAGATTAAATTCATCCCCAACTTGAGTGTTTTTAAAACTGAAAACGCAATGGTCATTAAACAGATTAGCAAATATGAAAGAGTTAAATTGTTTAAAAAAAAAAAACCTAAATGTAAAAATATAAAATACGAAGTCTGAATAATTCATAATGAATTGGGCTTGGGCTTGGGTTGGGTCTGGGTTGAGTTGCCGCTAAACCCTAAACCCTTTTTCGAGAAAGAGAAAATGTCCAGGAGCATTACATACTTCATCGCTCCTCAGAAACGAACCTTTTAACAGACTCTCTCTCTCTCTCTCTCTCTCTCTCTCTCTCTCTCTCTCCATCTCTCTTCGTCCCCAAAGCTACTCTCTTCTCCCCTTCTCTGTCCATTTCTCTCTGTCCCCAAAGCTATGGCAGATGATATGGATTCTGATACATGCGTCGGCTTCAAGCGAACAATCAAAGATTCCGAAGAAACCCAAACTCTCCCGCAACGCTCTGATTCTCCGTCTGCAATTCCAGAACAAGATAGCCACTCGTTTGAGATCGTTTCTCCTCTGAAACAAGACGCAGACTTCATCGACAAGAGCTCTCCTTGTTTGGTCTCCGAGTCCTCCAAGAAGGACAAGAGTTCACCTCACGGCCAAGTCTCTGAGACCCATCTTGAAGAACTTCAAGAAATTCCCAATTCTGCGAATGAAAAGCTCGTATCTTTGGGTTTCGTTTCTGGGTTTCCTGCATCTGATGGAGTTGCCCAAGATTTCATGGGAAATTGCGAGGTGGGTCTTGTTTCTGATGGTGAATTCGTGACAACTGAGACTGCAAAGACTCTGGATGATGAGAAGAAGGGTGAAGGCGAAGTGGGTTTCTCTGGCATTCAAAAGTTGATGCAAGAAACGGAGTCTGCAACTGAGTCTTTCGAAAAAGCAGCGGAATCTCAGAGCTCCCTGGAAGCGAAGAAGAAGCAATTACTGGAGGAAGTGGAAGCAATGCTTGCGCCTGCAGAGAAGGCGCAGGTGAAAACTGCTGCTGATGGGTCTGTCGGTTCTTTCAAGATTGAAGTAATTGATGATACTGCATTGATGATACTCCCTGGCAATGGCCGTGGGAAGGAGTTGGGTTGTGCACAGAGGAATGGAAACAAGAATGCAAAGCAAGAAATGAATGGGAAAAAAGCAAGAGCTGCAGCGCGAAAGGAAAAGGTGGCGAATCGTCTGGTTGAAGCTCGTAGCCTGAGTTTAGAGAAAGAGAAAGGAACCAAGATCATTTACTCGAGGAAGGAGTTGGAGGCCATGCGGTTTGTCGATGTGGGGGAAAAGGAAAAAGTGGCGCATTGTCTGGTTGAAGCTAGTAGCCTGAGTTTTGAGAAAGGGAAAGGAACCAAGATCAGTTACTCGAGGAAGGAGTTGGAGGCCATGAGGTATGTCAATGTGGTGGAACAGAAGAAACTGTGGAAGGATATATACAGTGGCCTTGGGCCAGTCGTGGCAAAGGAGTATGATGATATGGCAAGTGCTAAGCAACAGAAGAACACCCACAATAACTTTGAGCATCGCAAACGCTTTGAGAAGATGGAAGCGGGACCTGGTATTCTTGGTAAGTACTGTTGCTTGATATGCTTTCTTTTGTTAATTTATGTCCTAATTGTTATTAAAACTCTGTTGTTTGATGTAAGAAACTTTATCTACTAGTAACTTGTTTAATGAGTTAATTATTTTTCAGTGTGAGCCTGTGTTTAAATTATTTTTTTTGTAACTTATATGTGCTAGTAATTGTACTAAGTATGGAGGTCTGCAAATAGTTATTGAATCGTTTTGTTTTGTTGTTTTCGTAATTAGAACCTTGCAGCTTATACTCCGCGTCCTTGCATGACTCGTTTATAAATTTCAATTATAGTGCATATCATTGGAAGAACCTTACAGAATGAGTTTTCGCAGCAAAGCATTCTTAATTTATGTATATAGTTCGTTTTGCTATAGCAAGGCATTCTTCATGAATGCATGTCTTTGTGATAAAGTGAACATTTTACTGAACTGCTTATTCTGCCTGTTGGCATTTTTACCATTAAAGGGTTGTTTGGGTGTGACCTTACTTGCCTTGGTATCTGTCAATGTAATGATAGAGGTCAAACAAACTCACCCTTTAAGGGAAGCTAGCCGTTTTGTTATTTCTTGGGTGAGTTTAGTAGGCACAGAGGCAATAAGTGGCAAGGGATATGATCATATGAACAGTTTTTCCTTTCTCTTTTTCCCCATGAAATTTTCAATCTTTGTCTTTCTGTTCCTGGTTACACTCATAGTCCTTTATTTTCAAGAGTGCAGCTCTTAAACTTCACAAAAAAAAAATTCTTCCGTTCTTGTAGTCCATTTGTGGAAACTTCTGAGTTCCTTCGGATGCCTTTTTTCTTGTTCTTCTTAGCTCTGATTGTGTCAATTTGATGGGTTCAATTTCTGTTGTGCACAGGTGCCATTGCTTCAAGGGGAAGGTGGAATCAAATGAATATCTTTGTACATTGAAGAATGGCCCAAAGCAACCTGCAAATGACTTGATGTCCACTTTCTCGACATATGTTTCTTCTTTTGTGACTTTAGGTCCTTGATAGGGAGTTGTTCTGTGTACTACTTGTATGCAGTCCTTGTACACGGAAATTCTTGCTTTTGGTCTTCTAGTTTGTGAAACATAGTTAGATGTTGGTACATAATTCTTCCTGTAGATGGACAGTAGTAAAATGATATCCCATGTGAAGTACAATTGCTTCGATTGCATAGTTGAATGAAATGAGTTTCTTGAACCTGTTTTCCTTTACTTCTACCTACGTCAGACTAAAAGATAAAAAGTTCCCATCTTTTGTCTGGATCAAATCAGTTGCTTCTACATTTGTTTGATTGCTAAGGTTTTTGTGATTACTTTCAGGGGAATCATTTTCGGAAAATGTGGACATTGAATTAGAAAACTTGGTGAATAATGAAACTCAAGATGCAAGTGCCCTGGAACCTTTTTGCAGTTACAGTGCTACTGATGAAGACGGCCACCCATTTCAAGATAAAGAGTGCACTGAGGATTATGACAGTGACGAAGATTATGCTAGCATTCAGAGACCTGCCTTTGCAGTTGATGGAGAACCCAATTTTGAGTCTGGTTCACCAGAAGATGGACTTGAGTATCTTAGGCGTGTCAGGTATAATTGTATGGTCATGTCTATCCAATCCCCTTTCCCTCAGTTCCTGATTGATAATGCTAACTGCCTCCAGGAAGTAGGCTTTAACATGGCCTTAAAACCAATAGAAATATAGGAAAAAGTGTAAAAATAAATATGGGAAAAAGAGTAATAGGAGTAATTTTTCTTGCTGCTATAGGAAATGATACAGACAAGCGTCTTATAACATTGAGATATGAATTTCTGTTGGTCAAACCTGGTACATGTGTAAGTTGATAATGGAAATGGTGTATACGCCAGGGGTTGAACATTGGTTGCCAAGGGTGATTGGTTGCTTGGGATTACTAGTTACAACAGTGATTATTGTCCGAACATATTGTTATAATTTCTATAGTAGATCCTACATTACTGTGTCTTTGGGAGTCTTTCTGGCATGCAAAAGATACAAAATCATAGGATCAGATTTCCTTATGTTATATATATTCTGATGGGCATAAGTGGCAGCTGCCTTTAAAAGTTTTACCAAGGGCACCATTAGAACCACTCTGAATCTTGGATAATTGTGTGTCTGGAGTCATGAGTTAATTTTAGTCCAATGTATGTTTAGGTTAATCGTATGTCTGGACTCTGGAGTCATTGATAATTTTTTTTATGACATGATTGCGTTTTGAGAATTTTCAGCGAGTATATGTTTCTCTCTAGGAGTGATTTCTGGAGTCATGGTAACAGTTCTATTATTTACCTGCTTAAATCCTTTTATTCATCGTAAACCACAAGGCCTTATTCGTTTAAGCAATATCTTTTCTACCATGCTTTCTTGTCCTCTATAATATTGATCAACTCAGTATGGTTTTGTTTATTCTTTGCCTTCTTTTCTGTGATGTTCTTCGTTGATGCTTAATACAAATTTTATTGATTCAACTGAAGGATCGTACATCCTTGGGATTAATGTTACATCTTTCAACCCTTGTCACCATATTCATTTTTCATCCATTAAAGGACCGTTGCCTATCTTAAAAAAACTTAGATTTTCATTGATAAGAAACAAAGATTGTCATTGAAAAGATGAGGAAATTACAAAACAGGGGACAAGGAGTTCCTTAAACCACACCCAACTAAAGAACAGCAAAACAGAAAACCAATGAAAACAAAGGGCAACTAATACACATGAAATAGCATGAAAGTCCTTGAAATCTGAGGAAATTGAAGCTCGTCAGTTGTCCAGAAACAAATGTGTCCCACAAACGGTCCACATCCCTCAAGAGTTCTATTTCTCTCCATTCAAACAACCAAAATATTGCCACTACAGAACCACGTCTTCCTATCACCATGCCCTTTTTGCCTCTCTCTCCGTAAAATAGTATTCTTCTCACAAAGTAATGCATAATAAGCTGGGATTTGCCAACTCAATCTGTACCCCCATAGCAGCGTTATCCTCGAAAAATACGCAGCTGGACAGTGGAGCATTAAATGATTCAGACATTCAGAATCTCTTTTGCACATACACCCCATTGAGGAGGAAGATTCAAACAAGGTTTCCTTCTCTGCATTATGTAGGCAAGCTTAAGATTTTAGAAACAGTTGCAAACCAATAAAACTCACATGGTCTTAGAGTGGAAGATCTCTGTGTTTAAATCCCTGCTACACTCTTCGTATTTATGTTCAATTTCATAACTAGAGAGCCCAAGGTTAAGCGAGAGTGTTAGAACATAGATCGGTGGTCCATATCTTCAGTCCAGATCACCTATTAGCTAAAGCATCTGAAATGCGGTGCATCCACTGAGAGCTTTTTGCCAAAAGTTGTTAAAGTTTGGCTGTCAGGAATTGTGTAGAGGTTGAAGTCAACATGTCATATGGTGAGCCTATGTGTTAATCAAATGCATTGAAGCGATATTTGAACCATAAAGAAGCCTCTATAACTAAAATTTTGACACATTAGAAAGACTTGATGGAGATGAAACTATTGAATCGCTCTCTGTCTCTCAGCTTCTTATGAGTTCTAATTGTTGAAATGTTTTAAATAGATTTAATAGGTTGGTTTAATTACTTTTTCCTTCTGTGAGAAACCTGTTTGACTCAGAATGTTTTTTTTTATTTGATTCCATTGTCCTTAGATCAATGTATAAGGGGATGTGCTTAGGTAGTCATGTGGTAATCCTGAGTAAGTTTGAAAGTGATAATTGTACTAATGGTATTTGTCTCTCTTTCTTAGGTGGGAAGCTGCCCAAATTCCAAAAGTGAAGATAGCCAAGGTTGATAGAAGTAAATTTAACAAGGAGCAGAGTGCTTATATGCCCAAGATTCCTGAGATTGCCAAGTGTCCAGAACAATTCATGCCCCTGAAACAGTGGGAGGATGCATTTCTTGCGGAATTTTCAGAGCTAAGGCTGGTATGTTCGCCTCCTGATTTTTCTTCGTCCACTTCCCATACGAGAACTAATTATTGGCATAGTAAAAAAGGTCGTACCCAGTGCACAAGGCTCCCGCTTTACGCAGGGTCTGGGAGAGGTGAATGTCGGCTAGCCTTACTATTATTGATCACTTCCCTTATTATTGATCACTTATTGATCACAACAGTTGAAATCCTTTTGCATGGAAATCTTTTTCCCCCTTCTTTGCATTCTTTGTATTAAGTTGCTCAATATTTTTGAAATATCTCCGTTTTTCTGCCACACGATGTTTCTAGTTTTGGTAGACTCAGTCGGGAGCCAAAATCGTTATGAATGTGGAGGGTAGGGAATGCATTTTAGTGATGTCTGCTGATTAGGACAATTTTTATTTTAGTCGTGTTCTTCAGAAGAATAGGAAATGCATCATAAAGCTGGAAGAAAGGTGTACATGTTGGCAATTCTTTTTTCTTTTTCAATATTCTTTTCCAAAACTAAGAGCCGAGCTTTCTTGAATTTATTTATATCAAAAAAGATTTGAGAACGTTTGATAAACTAGGGATCATAAGGCGGCAAGGTAATGCCTTTGCTTAAATGAGAGCTGACTTCATTTTCTGACTTAATACTTTTATCTGAATTTCAGGCTCTGTCTGGTTTTGAGGGTTCTCATGCAAGCACGTCTCGAGGTCCCCAATCAAACATTATTCTTCATGGAAATTTTGAAAAGTTACTTAATGTAGAATCCAAGGAAGTTGACTTCAACTGGCTTCAGGACCGTTCCATCGTTGGGAGCTCCACAGATCAGCCATCCTTGTCAATTAATTCAGGAAATAATGCCTCACTTCCTGCCGAGAACTCAAGTCCCAAGCTTTGTGTGACTCAAAGTTCCAGCGACACCCCCTTGTTGTCGGTGATCTTAAAAATGGACTCTGTAGCTCGAGTGTCAATGTTGAGAAAACGCATAAAAGCGGTAGAGGACATGACTACTCTGTCAAGGAATGATTGCCTGTGGCTATTTGCACTCTGTGCGGTAGTTGATATGCCACTAGATGCTGATACCAGCGCTTCTCTTCGGAGTCTGCTTAGGAAGTGCGCTGCCTTGCGAGCTGCAAAGTCTACACTTGACGACGAGGCAGTAATGCTGAACATTCTTGCCACGATTTCAGGTAGATATTTCGGGCAGTCGGAAAACTGAAGCTTGCTGTAATCTTTTAAATAAATCTTGTACTCTTGGAAGTTATAGCAAGACTACCTGAAGGTTCAAAGTCGTTGCACATTACAATACAAATAGCCTAATTTATTCAGTAGTTTTATCACTGTAATGTTTTGTAATAGTAATGTAGTACCATAAACAATCTTACTGAGAAAAGTTTGTGAGTTTTGCTTTTGAACCAGTCTCCATCTCCACCAGATATTTTTTCGTGCGCCCGAAACACGGGTGGAATACTACATGTGATGTTTTGCCTTGTGTTCTGGGCACCCCACAAAGAAGATCCGGAGAGTCCTCATTCCACTCACACAATTGGAGATCATGCACTCCATAATTTAAAATTCCAAATTTAACCCAATTCTGAAAATTTCAAATCAGCATGAGTTTATGAGATTCCGAAATTTCGATTCGAAAAAATTGAAATTGATTCACTCATTTCCGAGAGTATTTATCAAATATAGTCAAATATTAGCCCCTAATTCTAAAAATACAAGTTTTTATAAAAACTTTCAAATATATCTAAAATATCACTTAAATAGACACAAATACCTTAAACTTTAAACCTAATAAATTAAAAAACAAAAACCCTATTAGATGAAGAGTGCTCACAGCTAAACCTTAAAATTGGAGGAGACCTAGTGAAGACATCGATTGTTGGTGAAAAATTGTGCACCCCTAAACGAAGATGATTGTAGATGGTTAATTTTTTGCACTGTTCCTCGTCTACGTTTTCTCTTTGTTGTTGTAGTTTCTCCCTTCGATTGAATATTTATGGAAGAATGAACTGTTAATTTTTGTAACATTATTTATCTTAATTTTCCTTTGGATTATATGTGCTTCGTATTTAATTTTCCACCTTTGCATTATTAAGGGTGTTGTCCACATCCAGATTCTATTTTGAAGGTTATCATTGAATGTGCTAGTGAATCGAGAGATTTATTGTATTCTTAGAAAGTGCAAAAAGCATATTTTAAGGTTTACGGAATAGAAGTTCTTCGGGTGCATATTAGAAAAATTAGTGAAACCACCACTTGATTATCGCACAAGAACCTTTTAATCAACAACTAGTTATTTGTATAAATTGAAGGTATTTGTGTCTATTTAAATGATATTTTAAATATATTTAATTTTTTTATAAAAACTGATATTTTTGAAATCAGAGATTAATATTTGACTATATTTGATAAATACTCTATTTCCGAATATTTGGATTGAAATTAAAAACATATTTTCCGAATATTTGGATTGAAATTAATATTTGTCTAAATTTTTCGTTCAGTTGAAACTAAGTGGACTGTTACTGACGAAACTGAATAGTTGCCGCCACTCCGACACAGCAATGGTTACGACAAGAAGAAAGGCGGCGGCGGCGGCCTCTGCAACTCCGGACCCGAAAACGCCTGCAAATGATCGGGATCCCCATTCAATTGCCCGAAATCCCAAAACCCCATTCTCGAGCACCGCCATCACACCCGCCTCAGTCAAATCGGTGAATTCCCAACGCATTCTTCTTCTTCTTTTCAACATTTTGATTTCGATTATTTTTCTTATTTTTTTGGATATTTTTGACAGGTCTTGTTGCAAGATTGGTGGCTGGTAAAGGCTAAAGGAAAGGGCTTGGCCGTTGGAGGATTTGCTTGTAGAGAGTAATACCCTTTCTTTCGTAACTATTCACTCTATTATTTCTGTTTGATTTTGCTTTGAGATGTTTGCTTGTTCTTGAGGAATTTCAAAATTCTAAGGCAACTAAACGGAACCCAGAAAGGAATCGGAGTTGTTTCCGGTTTTTTTCAGTGTGAATTTGAAGAATTAGGGGTTTAAGTAAAAGCAATTCAGTTTATGACAGCTTGAATGTTTCGAAATTTTACTTTTTTTGCTCTGTTCAATTAGCCAACCTACTTTTGTGCTATGTCTTCCTGGTCTAATGATTGTTTGAGAAGACAAGAATTTTCTGAAATAAGTTTTGTGATGTGTGTGTAACCAGTTTTTGATTCCCCTTCCACTTTCGTGTGGCGAAAAGGCCTTGGGAAACTACTAATTTGAGAGTGAAACTAGTATTTCAATTTTGAAAACTATCCAGCTCCAACTATAGAGCGACGGTGTTGCTATATGCGACAGTTGTTTTGGATAACATACAGAATGGAAAATTACTTCGCTGATCAGCTGTTGAACTTTTCTTGTTCGATCTGTGGCATTGGATTTGTGCAGGAATATGTTGCATCTTAGTTACTCAACTCATTTCTGTCCTGATGAATGTCTTAAGAATTATTCTTCATCTGAATATCATTTTTGTATTTTCGTACGACAGGAGACTAGGAGTAAGAGTTTTTTGTTCAGCAGCAATTTCCAAGAGACATTCGGCCACTGTTCTTGAGACAGTAGATGGGATCATGATCACAGTTAGTGGTTGTTTAAATAGGTCTCGCACGCATCAAAATGGCTTTCCATCCGAGGTATGTAGTTTCCTTTTGTATACCTTACCTCTCGACTTAAGAAAAATGAACCTAAACCCTAAGTGCTCGTTTGGTGCCTAGGATTGGAATGGATTGGTACAACAACAACAACAACAAAGCCTTTTCCCACTAAGTGGGGTCGGCTATATGAATCCTAGAACGCCATTGCGCTCGGTTTTGTGTCATGTCCTCCGTTAGATCCAAGTACTCTAAGTCTTTTCTTAAGGTATCTTCCAAAGTTTTCCTAGGTCTTCCTCTACCCCTTCGGCCCTGAACCTCTGTTCCGTGGTCACATCTTCGAACCGGAGCGTCAGTAGGCCTTCTTTGCACATGTCCAAACCACCGTAACCGATTTTCTCTCATCTTTCCTTTAATTTCGGCTACTCCTACTTTACCTCGGATATCCTCATTCCTAATCTTATCCTTTCTCGTGTGCCCACACATCCAACGAAGCATCCTCATCTCCACTACACCTACGTGTTGATGCTTCACCGCCCAACATTCTATGCCATACAGCATTGCCGGCCTTATTGCCGTCCTATAAAATTTTCCCTTGAGCTTCAGTGGCCTACGACGGTCACACAACACGCCGGATGCACTTCATCCATCCAGGCCTCCGTTTGCACTGAACTTGCACTCCATATATTCTGTCTTTGATCGGCTTAGGCGAGGACCTTTAGATTCCAACACTTCTCTCCAAAGGTTAAGCTTCGCGTTTACCCCTTCCTGCGTTTCATCTATCAACTCTATATCGTTTGCGAAAAGCATATACCAAAGAATATCATCTTAAATATTAAGTTTGTGATCTTCGCTAGATTGCTCCGGTTATTAGTGTAGATAAGTATGTAAATGGATAGAGACAGGAAGCAAACACAAGATGTACGTGGTTCACCCAGATTGGCTACGTCTACGGAGTAAAGGAGTTCTCATTAATTGTGAAGGGTTTACACAGTATATAGGTTCAAGCTCTCCTTTAGTGAGTACAAGTGAATGATTTAGTACAAATGACATTAGGAAATATTGTAGAAAAATGATCTCGTAATCACGAAACTTTTAAGTACCGAAGTGTGGTATCGTCTTCACTTGCCTTATCTGTCTCATAGGTAGATGTGGCATCTTCTTTGGAAGTACTTTTCCTCCCTCCAGGGATGGTATCTTTAACTGGTGGAGATGCACAAGGTAATGTATCAATTTCACTTTACGCTTACTTGTAGTTTCAGGCTTGGTCAAGCGCGATACAAACCATGTAGTAGGAGTCCCCCAAGTCGCCGAGCTAGGGGATCTGCTGAAAGAGGTGACAGACAAGGTAAGTAATCAGAGCTCCAAGCAATCAGTCCCAGATCAGAAGTTTGATTTCGAGTTCCGGCTGATTGTTATCCTTCTCCTTATCTTGCAAGTAGCATGAAGGATAAAGAGAAGAAAAGGAGAAAAGGTGATATGAGATACTTTTGCTTTTGAAGAAGTAACTTTCCACAGGCTTATTCTTGAATTGGGCTGGAGGGTTTTCTTGTTTCCGCCAGAGTATAAGGCCGACTGAAGAATTTGAGGGTCAAAACAAGTCCAAATCTAGAGTACGTTCGACCCTGCTGATATGGGATACTTTTGCTGTTGACAAAGTAGTGGATGTATCGGCATGTGTTCTGTTGCGCTTGTCTCCACATGTTTCCTTGTATCCTTCTCACTTGCCTTATTTGTTCCTCAGGCAGATGTGGTATCTTCTCGGGAAGCATAAGATGTTGAAGATGAGTACTCGAGAGCAATGGGGTTCCAGGCAGTCAGTTCCGGACTGGAAGCTTGATTCCAAGTGCTGACTGATTGCTCTCTTTCTCCTTGTCTTGCAGGTAAGAACAAGGCCAAAGGAAAAGACAGGGAAAAAGCATGATATGAGATACTCTTGCTTTTAACCCTGATGATATGAGATATTCTTGCTCTAGTGTAGCTTGTTTGCAGAGGTATTCTCGGGGGGAAAGAAAGCTGAGTATTTCGAGAGGCTTCGTTGGGAGTGCCCTCTCAAATATGAGGAAGGGTTGAGCATTTTTGCAGGTCTGCCTGTCCGTTGAGGATGGAGGTCGACATATATAGGAGTCTCCCTAACAAGGAGTAATACTATTCTTTTACCCTGCTTGGTCATAGCACGGTAGTGGGAGCTGCCAGCTTCACGTGTTTTAACTCTATCAGAGCACTTTGAAAAAGTGGTATGTGGTATGTGGTATCTGGAAAGCTGATGTTACGTGTGAAGATTACAGACAAGCTTTATCCAAGGAGATCTGGCTCTCGAAGTTGAGAAAGCGGTGTGAGGATTACAGACAAGCTTTATCTAAAGGGCTCTCGAAGTTGAGAAAGCGGTGCCTCTTCGGTTTTCGAACAAGCAATCCTGTCGGGGATCTGTCTCTCGAGATTCGGAGAACGGTGCCTCTTCGATTTTTGAGAAAGCAATCCTGCTAGGAGTCTGGCTCTCGAGATTCGGAGAGCGGTGTCTCGTCGCTTTTTGAGAAAGTAATCATGTTGGGAGTCTGGCTCTCGAGATTCGGAGGACGGTGCCTCTTCGATCTTGAAGCAAGCAATCTTGTTGGGAGTGTTTTCTCGAATGTGAGTAAAGGTTAGGCCTGTTTGCTAGTCTACCTTGCCACGGAGCACAGAGGTTGACCCACAGGGACTTTCCAATTATCCAGCAATTGTCCTGTTCCTTTACCCTTGTGGGTAATAATATGGTAGCTAGACCTTCAAAATTTATGTGTCTAAACTTTGTTAGTGCTGTTTATTTGCTATTCTTTTACCCTTCTTGGTCATAGCGATGTAATGGGAGCTGCAAGCTTCACGTGTCTAAACTTTGTCAGAGATTTTTGGCAAAGTTATCTGTGGTACCCGTGAGCTGATGTTGCGTGTGGAAAGTGAATGATTGAACAGTAACATTCACGTGCTTTCTACTTCACTAGAAATCTTCGACAGAATGCCCGTAATTTCCACAAAGTTGAGTGTGCATGTGACAGGTGCTGACAAGGCTGAAAAAGCAGGTGCCTCTTCGATTTCTGAGATCGGCCCTCGTGGTCTCTGAGCAGCCCAGCTTTTGAGAAAGCAAGCGCCTCTTCGATTTCTGCGATCGACCTTCGTGGTCTTTGAGCAGCCCAGCTTTTGAGAAAGCAAACGCCTCTTCGATTCCTGAGATCGGCCCTCGTGGTCTCTGAGCAGCTCAGCTTTTGAGAAAGCAAACGCCTTTCGATTTCTGAGCAGGCGCCTCTTCGATTTCTGAAGCTCCATCGAGTGCGGATTTTTATAGAGGCTGGTATTAAGTTCCAAAGCACACTTGAATCTCCACCAGTAGAAGCTCCCTTCTTGCATTTTTAAGATCTTGATTTGTCCGATCTCTTTTCTCTTCAACACCTTTAAAAATGTCTGGCCCCTCCGACCGTCGTTTTGACATGAACCTTGTTAAAGAGGCAGCCACGCCTTCTCCAGACAACATATGGCGCCCATCCTTCTTATCCCCTACTGGTCCTCTTACCGTTGGGGATTCCGTGATGAAGAATGATATGACCGCTGCAGTGGTGGCCAGGAACCTTCTCACTCCCAAAGATAACAGACTACTTTCCAAACGGTCTGATGAGTTGGCTGTTAAGGATTCTCCGGCTCTCAGTGTTCAGTGTGCAGGTTCTGTGTTTAATATGGCACAACGCCTATTTGCTTGAACCCGCCAAGTTGAATCATTGGCGGCTGAAATGATGAGTCTCAAACAGAAGATTAGAGGGCTCAAGCATGAGAATAAACAGTTGCACCGGCTCGCTCATGACTATGCTACAAACATGAAGAGGAAGCTTGACCAGATGAAGGAATCTGATGGTCAGATTTTACATGATCATCAGAGGTTTGTGGGTTTGTTCCAAAGGCATTTATTGTCTTCGTCTTCTGGGGCTGTACCGCGTAATGAAGCTCCAAATGATCAACCTCCGATGCCTCCTCCTTCTAGGGTGCTGTCCAGTACTGAGGCTCCGAATGATCCCCCTCCGGTGCCTTCTCTTTCTGGGGCTCTGCCGACTGCTGAGACTTCTCCTAAGCAACATTTGTGAATGATCCCTCTTGTTTGTTTATTTTGACTCGTGTATATGTACATATTTGTAACTTCTTAGAGATATCAATAAATAAGCTTTGTTTCATTTCAACGTATTGTGTTAAATACACCAAAACCTTCTTCACTAAGTTCTTTGAATTTTTCTTTTGTTGAAGCTTTGTGAGTGGAGCATGTAGGTTGAGGTAGTGTTCCCTTAATTTCCCGAGTGGGGAAAACTTCTCGATTGGAGTCTTGAAAAATCCAAGTCACTGAGTCGGGTCGACTATATGAATCTTAGAACGCCATTGTGCTCGATCCTGTGTCATGTCCTCCGTTAGATCCAAGTACTCTAAGTCTTTTCTTAGAGTCTCTTCTAAAGTTTTCCTAGGTCTTCCTCTACCCCTTCGGCCCTGAACCTCTATCCCGTAGTCGCATCTTCTAACCGGAACGTCAGTAGGCCTTCTTTGCACATGTCCAAACCACCGTAACTGATTTTCTCTCAGTTTTCCTTCAATTTCGGCTACTCCTACTTTACCTCGGATATCCTCATTCCTAATCTTATCATTTCTCGTGTGCCCACACATCCAACGAAGCATCCTCATCTCCGCTACACCCATTTTGTGTACGTGTTGGTGCTTCACCGCCCAACATTCTGTGCCATACAGCATCGCCGACCTTATTCCCGTCCTATAAAATTTTCCCTTAAGCTTCAGTGGCATACGACGATCACACAACACGCTGGATGCACTCTTCCACTTCATCCATCCAGCTTGTATTCTATGGTTGAGATCTCCATCTAATTCTCCGTTCTTTTGCAAGATAGATCCTAGGTAGCGAAAACGGTCGCTCTTTGGTATTTCCTGATCTCCGATCCTCACCCCTAACTCATTTTGTCCTCCATTTGCACTGAACTTGCACTCCATATATTCTGTCTTTGATCGGCTTAGGCGAAGACCTTTAGATTCCAACACTTCTCTCCAAAGGTTAAGCTTCGCATTTACCCCTTCCTGAGTTTCATCTATCAACACTATATCGTCTGCGAAAAGCATACACCAAGGAATATCATCTTGAATATGTCCTGTTAACTCATCCATTACCAACGCAAAAAGGTAAGGACTTGGATGAGCCTTGATGTAATCCTACAGTTATGGGGAAGCTTTCGGTTTGTCCTTCATGAGTTCTTATAACAGTCTTTGCTCCTTTATACATATCCTTTATAGCTTGGATATATGCTACTCGTACTCCTTTCTTCTCTAAAATTCTCCAAAGAATGTCTCTTGGGACCCTATCATACGCTTTTTCCAAATCTATAAAGACCATGTGTAAATCCTTTTTCCTATCTCTATATCTTTCCATCAATCTTCGTAAGAGATAGATTGCCTCCATGGTTGAGCGCCCTGGCATGAACCCGAATTGGTTGTCTGAAACCCGTGTCTCTTGCCTCAATCTATGCTCAATGACTCTCTCCCAGAGCTTCATTGTATGACTCATTAGCTTAATACCCCTATAGTTCATGCAATTTTGTACGTCGCCCTTATTCTTGTAAATAGGCACCAAGGTGCTCTTTCGCCACTCGTTTGGCATCTTCTTCGTTTTCAAAATCCTATTGAAAAGGTCAGTGAGTCATGCTATACCTGTCTCTTCCAAGGCTTTCCACACTTCAATCGGTATATCGTCTGGGCCCACTGCTTTTCTATGCTTCATCTTCTTCAAAGCTACAACCACTTCTTCCTTCCTGATTCGACGATAAAATGAGTAGTTTCTACACTCTTCTGAGTTACTCAACTCCCCTAAAGGAGTACTCCTTTCATGTCCTTCATTGAAAAGATTATGAAAATAACCTCTCCATCTGTCTTTGACCGCGTTCTCTGGAGCAAAAACCTTTCCATCCTCATCCTTGATGCACCTCACTTGGTTTAGGTCCCTTGTCTTCTTTTCCCTTGCTCTAGCTAGTTTATAGATATCCAACTCTCCTTCTTTGGTATCTAGTCGCTTATACATATCGTCATAAGCCGCTAACTTAGCTTCTCTCACAGCTTTCTTCGCCTCTTGCTTCGCTCTTCTATACCTTTCACCATTTTCATCGGTCCTATCCTTATATAAGGCTTTACAACATTCCTTCTTAGCCTTCACCTTTGTTTGTACCTCCTTATTCCACAACCAAGATTCTTTTTGGTGTGGAGCAAAGCCCTTGGACTCTCCTAATACCTCTTTTGCTACTTTTCGGATACAGCTAGCCATGGAATCCCACATTTGGCTAGCTTCCCCCTCTCTATCCCACACACACTGGGTGATTACTTGCTCTTTGAAAATGACTTGTTTTTCTCCTTTTAGATTCCACCATCTAGTCTTTGGGCACTTCCAAGTCTTGTTCTTTTTTCTCACTCTTTTGATATGTACATCCATCACCAACAAGCGATGTTGATTAGCCAAGCTCTCCCCCGGTATAACTTTGCAATCCTTACAAGTTATACGATCCCCTTTCCTCATTAGAAGAAAATCTATTTGTGTTTTTGACGACCCACTCTTGTAGGTGATCACATGTTCTTCTCTCTTCTTAAAGAAGGTGTTGGCTAAGAAGAGATCATATGCCATTGCAAAATCCAAGATAGCTTCCCCATCCTCATTTCTCTCCCCAAAACCATGGCCATCATGAAAACCTCCATAGTTGCCTGTCTCCCTGCCCACGTGTCCATTTAAATCTTCTCCTATAAATAACTTCTCCGTCTGAGCAATTCCTTGCACCAAGTCTCCAAGGTCTTCCCAAAATTTCTCCTTCGAACTCGTATCCAACTCTACTTGAGGTGCGTACGCACTAATCACATTGATGAGTTCTTGTCCTATTACAATCTTGATTGCCATGATTCTATCTCCTACCCTCTTGACATCTACAACATCTTGTGTCAAGGTCTTGTCCACAATGATGCCAATACCGTTTCTCGTTCTATTTGTGCCCGAATACCAAAGCTTAAACCCTGAGTTTTCTAGATCCTTTGCCTTAAGACCAACCCACTTAGTTTCTTAATTCATAAAATTCAAGGTATATTGAAGGTGGAGGCGAATGAGTTTTCATTTTGAGTGGGTTACCTTCAAGCAGGATTCGGGACATAATTTTAACTTCTTCCTCCAACAAACTACGAATGATTTTTCATAGTGGGTTATCCATTACAATCCAATCCTAGACACCAACTGAGGCCTAAATGCAAGGGACTGAAAAAAATAGGAGATACCCCGTCACAAGTAGGTACTGTCATTGATTAGGGGATTACTATGTTCTAATTCTTCATAACCCTGTTTGATAAAAATAAACGAATGAAAATGTCAGCACTCCTCTATGATTGAATTGATATAGTTAATATTTTGTCGGGACTTCTGAAGATATAAGTTAGTGGTTAAGGTTTCTTCCAACTTTCCTAGTGAACTTAACATTATGCCTTCTAATCTGTCAGCTATACGATCACTTTCTTCTTGGATTTCCTTTTGACTGGGAGGAATATGCTGCTGTTGTCACGGGTGACAATTCAACCGACATAGTTTCTTCAATGAGGAATTCAGCTTATAAAAAGTTCAACGTTTCTTCAGGAACCAACGAGAGTAACTCTTTACCATTCTCTTTAGATGATCTACCAGTGACAAGGGCACGTGATCTGTCAATTTTAAATTTTGGAGACTCTGATTATTGTTCACTAGTAAAGAGCATTTTCAGTGATATACTGAAAACATCCGGGGACAATGCTTCTGGTCATACCGGATCACCAATCGGTTTAAAGATGGAAAATCGTAGTCCAGTGCCAAATGTGGATTCTGGAACAACTGAAACTCCAGCTAAGCATAAGAAGGTTAAGGTTAAGGAGGACAAGAACCCGATGACAGAAGAAAATAAGAAAATTCGCAAGATTCCGCCTAGCTGTAGTGTAGGTGTTCTTACAAGAAGCATGACTAGAAGAAGCATGACTGGGAATGTTTTCCACACAAGAACGACAAGAAGGAAAGATTACACAAAAACACATGACCAGAAGAAAGTTGTAGCCCACCAGCTTTTCCGTCAGAGGCAACGCCGCAACAAGGAAAAAAAATCGAAGGGCGAAACACAATAAATGCTGAAAATTTGAGTCTTGCTGCCATATCATGTGGTGAGGATATAGGAGCCTAACTGATCCCGGTTTTTATCTGCAGCCAGAATATCAAGAGAAAGGCCGAAGAACATGAAAACATCTGCAAGGTACGCCTCTAACTGGCAACTGGAATGCTACACTTACTATCGTCTGTAAAAAAATCGAAAGCTTCACAGTTGAGTTTTCTTCTCACCTTTGATGTTACAAAGATGGTCCGTTACGATCCTGTATGCATATTAGTAGGCTATATCAGTGTCATTAGAATGGCTATAGCGCTTCTAAATAACCAAAGCCCCTTTCGACAATGTTTTGACATAAAGCTAAAAGTGATTATAGTTTGTAAGGAACTGGGAATTGCTTTTTTTGAGAAGTACTAACGTGTGCTTCCTCAGGATCACTTCCATTTGGATTTCTATGCACGCCTAATAAAAATAAAGTGTTTTGAGTAGAAGTAACTTCTAGAGCATTCCAAATATGTATTCTGAATCTTCAAATGGATCCCTATTAGCCAGGTTAAACTTCAATTTACTGGGTACAAGGGGTTGATTTGGAGTAGGGATGGGCAAATACCCATTGGTTATGGGTAACTGCGGTTTTCCGTCCATTTAAATTAAACGGTTACGGTTATGGGTAACCGTTTAGATAAATAAACGGTTATGGATATAACCGTTTACCCGCGAAATTTAAATGGGCGGTTATGGGTATTAACCGCGGTTATAAACGGATAACCGTTTACTCATTTATTTTATATATGTAAAACTAACACAAATCATGTTCTCGATTCAATAATACTTAGCACCCAATAAATTAGCAAGGAATTCATCGGTCATTCTCTCAATAACACTACTACAGGAATGATGATTCTCATCATCAAGGAATTGGCCAAATTAATTTAAATTCCTTACGGGTAACTGTGAAATTGAAAGAAATGCTTTGACAGAAATGTCTTCTAAACAATTTTTGTAACCCAATAATACTTGGCAAATATTATATTTACCTTCATTGGTAACAGTTAAAAATATCATTCGTAAACTATTATTTCAATTATTGGAATGGTATAAGGACTTAAAAAATTAAAATATGGAAATGTATGATGAATGTACCTATAACGGTGTTTAATTGTCAAAAAAAAAAAATTTATGACGATTTTTTTTTAAATTTTCAAGTTGTTAAAAAACATGTAAACGGGTGAAAAAGGGTAATGGTAAAAAAAAAAAATAAACGGGTTAAAAATGATAAATGGGTAAACGGGTATTAAACGGTTATGGTTAAATGGGTATGCGGTTATGGGTATGGTTAACCGTTTATAAACGGTTATGGGTATGAGTATAACCGTTTAGGCAATTACCCAACGGGTAAACAGTTATGCGAATATGAGTATAAACGGTTATGGGTAAATTAGCCTCGGTTACATGCCCGCCATAACCATTGCCATCCCTAATTTGGAGATTCAGAGTCCCATAGACAACGTAAGGGTGAAAAACCTTTAGTATTTCTTCACGTCATCACTTCATGCTAGTGATATGGAGTGTTTGGAATTTCTTGTTGATATTTCCGTAAAAATATCGACAAAATCGGAAAAAGAGATGAAAAGAGGGGGTAAAGTCAACAAATTTCATCAATATTTTCGACATATCGACTAAATATCGATTTTTTTTTAATATTTCGTCTAAACCAATGTTTAACATTTCCTAAAGTATAATTTTAAATTTTTACTTTTTTATCAAAAACAATCGATACCGATATATCCATCAATATTTTCACTTATACTAATATTTTAAACACACTAGTGACAGGATAGATTCCCAAGTTTCCAAATATTAGATAGTTATTTGAAATGTTTTTTCTAAGAATTTTACACTTGGCAAAGGTAACAAAATAAGCAAAAAACCAAGACAAAATAGTGCACATAAAGCTCATATGTAATCTTCAATTTCACTTTTTTTTTTTTTTTTCTTCTTGGTAAAAGATAAAAGCCCATTCACTGAGATCATTTCCTACGGTCACTTTGGAAACTGAATAAAAAGAATTATGGTGCGCCATCTAAAAAGTATTTTACAAGAAATTACAGGTTCGCCAGCCCGCAGATTAGTGGCACTCTGTTTCCTTGCTTACACAGGCACCCGTCGGCCACGATATCGGTCAAAGACCTGCACATCAGAGTGGGATAGGGGGTAAACACAAACAAGTCATCTAATTGCAATGGGAATAGCACAGATAAAGCTCATATTCAGGCAAGAAGAAATACTGATATAAACATATAGAGTCGCAGACAGACAGACTATATCCTCGATTATTTGAACTTATTGTCGTGCAAGGAGGTGCCAGCGTAATATATGATATATATTGATAAAGTGCTACCACCTAAAGGGTAGAGACTCTACAGCACCAAGGAAAATTTGTATTGGACATGAAATAGGCCAACTAGCTAGAAAGGGAATTAAAGCATTTGGACCATAATGCCGTAAGTCTTCGACTCCTCTGTTGGAAGGTTGTATAAATCAAAGATGGAACTAGGCATGGATCTAAGCCAAGTGAATATTGCAAGTGATTCTTCCATGAATCTAAGAAATTTTAAGAAAATCACAAGGTAATAACTTAACCCCATAATTAATCTTACAACCATTACTCTATTTAGGACTAAAGCAACAACTGGTCAAACTAAACATAATTCGGACAAAATACGTTAAGAAACATGACAAATATGTCCTGTTTATTACTATAAAAAAGGTTCAAAGCTCTTTCAAATTTGTTTCCAGGTAAATCCAATTAACCTGCTGAAACACCATGTGTCAATTAACCCTTTGCCTTTTGATATTTCATTTTTAGTTCTCCAAGTCAAACACCAAGACATAAAAGAAATACAATTCTTGACTTACGAAAAAGAGTGAAAAGTAACAGCTTTCACAAAAATGATAGCATAATCCTAAGACAATACATAAAAATCAAGAACTGCTCTTTTCTTAATTATATCAGTGTACTCTTTGTTTTTGAGAAAAAAAAATGTGCTTCACTTGTGTTTGAAACTAATTCACTATGACTAATGATCTAAACAGTTATGATTACGAAAATTACCAACAAAAGAAGCTGAGAATTGTTCACAAGATGAGAAATGAAGATAAGGTTGAATACGAGTCTTTTGTGATTAAGAGTTTCCTTTACAAATGAAGAAAGAGAGCAAATTATCTTTCAATGAAGTTTTTAGATTATTAGAAAAAGAAGGGTGTGTAATCAACATGGTCTCTTACTTTGTAACTACTATCCAGCTTAAGGCAAAAAGGCTCAAGTTTGCATTATCTATCAGTCACGTCAAATAATCTCTTAGTACTGAACAATGCGCTCCTCATTCCTATACGTTCGTCTTCATGCTTAACAATAATTGACCAGGGTTCTAAGAACAGAAAGATGGCTAGGCTAACTCCCATGCCAAATACAGATGTAAATCGTGTTATTAAAACAAATAAGACACAAGGACTTCCCAGTTTTGACTTGAATGGTTTTCATGAATGTGCAATTGGAGCAGACATTGCATAAAATTAATCCACTATTATGAATGATTAATAGCAAATAAACATACCGATCTAACATATGGCTGTTGAAACAGCCAGCCAAGAACTGGAATCTTCTGAATAAAAACTGCCAGTGTTGGCCAGAAGCCGCTGCACAACACATTCCATCAGCAACTTCATATATGAAGAAATCAATTTATTAGTATGCAAAAAGATCAAAGTAAAAAATCCTAGAGACCTGAAGAGTACGATGAACCCATATGCCTCCAAAATCATGCCAATAATAGGCCACCCTATGATCACAAAGAAGAAGCCAACACCAAAAGAAATTGTTCCCTGTGCGGTTAAAAGGAAAAACCCTGGTTAAAAACAAAAGTTATACATGCACGGACAAACATGACCACATGGAGAGAAAGGTTAATCGTCATAAACCTTATAATTTTGACGTTTCATGAAGAATTGCATCGTGGGCTTAAATCCAATGGTTAAAGTCACCCCTGACAAGAAGAGGATCTGATTAAATACCACAAACAAATGAGCAGTGTTAAAACGCGGATCAAGTAGAACAATGACTAAAACAATAAAAGGTACAACTACAACCAGAGAGAAAAGATGGTAACTCAGCAAGAAGCCTTGGTATAATTATAAAAGACACTTACATTTCCCATTGCAAGCAATCCCTTGTCAAAGAAGAAAGCCATTCCCAGGCACGTGAAAAATATACCGAATCCAGTCAATCCTAGTCCAATCTCTGTTACAATTGCACAAACAACAATTTAGATTGGAGAATATCGTAACAGACATCTCGTGTCTTAGATTCACTAAATTATCTTTCCAGTTTTCAAATAATTAACTATCAGTCAGTATTACCAAAAACAAACTGATCACATAAACAAGATTACATAATACACGTATCAAACAAAGTAATTAAAAGCATCCAAATGTAACAAGTTGTTCACTAAACAAGATACATATGAATATATTGATCAAACAGCGTAATCAAAAGTATCCAAATCTCTTGAAAAACAACGAGAAGCAAAAAATACTAAAATTACTCACTTTTTCTATCATTCATCTCGAAGGAAACCATTTTCGCTGTAAATTCACTGCAAAAACCAACACCGAAATTAGCAGCGAAAAAAGAAATTAGCAGATCTATTAAAACGAATCAATGGAAGCGAATCGGAAGGTAACAAAAATTAGGGCTTCGATTGAGAATTTTAGAATCGCAGAACAAATGGATGGGGCAACACTCACCTTGAAGAAATCTGACGCAAACCAACACGGCTTCACGACAAGGATCTTACGAGGACCTGTAGAAGAGAAATTCCGATCAGTCAGAGCTCCGATTGGTTCCCGGGAAGAAAGCCGAGAAGCGAAAGTCAAAATCGAGGCCTAATATTTCATTTTTTTATTATTTTCCGAGGGTTTTTCTCGGCAACCAAACAGAGTTTAAGAGCGTCGAGTCTTACAGCGAGCGAGAGAGAGAAACTACGAGAGTGTGATGCAGACTCAGACGGTTGGAGCGGAAATGGTTTGTTAGAGAGAGGGAGGGCGCGTGACAAACACGTACGTACTTGGTTTTCTGCTGCTTCAAAACAAAGGAAGAAAGGGGAGAGAGGCTAAGTAATGTGAAGGTCAGTGCCATGGCGTATTTTAGACGAACAAGAAATGGTCCCACTAAAATGCGCGGGTGATGAAATCAATAGGCGTTATTCCAGTTTTATTGGCTAGACAACATCACCACTTTTCTTACCATATTTTTTCAAACCACAAAAACAAAAAACAAAAAAGTTTACGTGCTGTTCACACACATATTATTATGTTCAGTGATGGGAATTTCGACGAGCTATGGTGATAATGACGTCAGTTATTGGTTACGTATTAGCAACAATTGAACTGTTATTTTATTTAATGACATTTGTAAACTTATAGTAAGTTTTAAAGTTTGTTTTGATTTAATGTATTAATTTCTAGCATTAATACATTGTCCTTTGAAAAACCGTCTTAAGGAGGGGTCCTTATATAGAAGACCCTTAAATCTTAGCTATCCTACGGGGATGGTGAATTAGGACTTTTCATACCTGAAGATTAAGTGCATGTTTTGGATTGTGTCATCAGGTTCGTTATCTCAGTCACTGTGGATTAATTAAGTGATGATTATAACATACCTTCCACTCAATTCTGTCTAAATAATGGTTATGACAGGCTACGAAATGTGAAGGTTTTCCTGCGTTCGTAAACATATGTTTCTTGTGTGTTTTGTTTTGCATTCGAGGTCTTTGGTTTTCTTCGCGATCTTTGATTCTTGGATCGTTCTTCTGCTTCCGCTTCTCAGATTAATTGTTTGATTTTCACCTGTGTTGCTGGGATAATATGATAACAGAATGAACAAATTTGTGCAAACACAGAGTAAAATCACACGAAATGTTGTTTCTTGATTCCTATTTCTCAGTCTACTACTTTTACTGTTCATCGTCACCGACGATGTGTTTCTTCTTGGTGGGTGATTTGAATTGAATCACAGATGTAAATACACAACCTTACTTGCTGATGATTATTTACCCAGTAACTACTTTTATTGCTCATCATCATCATCATCATCATCGCCAAGACCTCTCGAAGATCGCATCTGCAAAGAAAATGAGGAAAACTATTAGGAAAGAAATAAAGATAATCAAGTTGATGCGGTCGGACTTATAGCACAGAATTGTCAACAGAAAACCATAATGACATAAAAATAATACAGTTTTGGCATCCACAACGAAAAACGAGTGGATAAGCGGGTCAAGAAGAACACCTTTCACTTTCAGCTAGAAAGTTTAGTCTGTCTCCCCGTATGGGTAGTCTACACGGCATCCATGATTTCCCCGTCCAGCCCCAAAAATTGTTGGTCGAGGTTCTGTCATAAAAATGAGTAAATAAATAAGTAACCAAAATACCAGACATCAGACATTGAGACAAAGAATCCTAGAAGACTTGTTTCAATTTTTTTGCTTCAGACCAAAACCACAACGCCTGGACTTGAGCTAACCCAAATGAATCTGGATTCCCTTTTGGGGACAACTCTGAGATATTGCTAAAGTTTACGCTGCCAACTGTTCAGAAAATGTGGCGACATATACTGCAGTAAGTAAAAATCGGTGACCTAATTATTCCCAATTCTCTGCAAATCAGTTCTTGTGTTATGCCTGATTTCTATATCGATGGAGCTAAAACTTCTTAGTAAAAGTTAGTTGGTTCACGCAAGTTATAACTAATCACTCTCAGAGATATACTTGACCAAAAAAACCACTCTCAGAGATTTGTCGCATTATTTGCATAAAATAAAAGTTGCAAATTGAGAATTATGCCACGCACCAAACCCAAAGCTTCTGCTGCTCTTCTTTGGCTTTTTTCACTGCAAACGCCGGTGAGCATGCTCATTAGAAATTCCCTCTGATCCAATTTCAAATGTTTTTCCAAGCCTCGAGCAACCATCTCCATCTCAGGCTGCAAAATAAACTCATAATTAAATCCACTCAGTTTGTGATGCAGCATATGTAAATAAAAGGAACTAAAGCAGGCCAAAGAAAATGTTCTCTCACATGCGTAAAGGCATTTGACTATAGTAATACGAAAACCTCTAACACCAGATCACAAATGACTGTCTTAAAGATCAAGCTATAGGATTGATCGGAACATAGCTTTTAGCATTAATGTAAAACCATTACGGTGATGTGAAAATGCGTGCAAGGAGAAAAATGTTTTCAAACACAACAACCAAGGGACATTATACAATGGCAAACAACACCAATGCCTCTGAATTTTAAAATGTGCCCCATTGCTCCCTGAATTTTGAATTTGTACTTGGTAAGGAAGTTTACTTAGAATAATTGTTCATATCACCAGTCCATAACAACTTATGTGAGTACAAATTGACGGGGAGAGAGGTTTCTTGAATGATAAGAGAAGGGATGGGTACGGGATTGAGTCAGAGAGTAGGGAAGAATAGAGAATGACCCATTTGTCATTAGGTGGTCATGCGCCGAGCACAAAATAAAAATTAACCAAACAATATAGATGCTTTTAGAGTTTATGAATAAAAAAATTATGACGAAATCCCCAAAATAATAAAGAAGTGTAAAGAAAATATCTAGATATGGTATATTAATTTATGAATAAAAAATGCACATACAGAGGACTCCTCGGGAGGGAATATCCGCAAAAGCAGGCATATCTTTGACAGTTCGACTAGTGCTTCTGCATGTTTACTTTGCATTACCAATGCCTGCAATCAAACAGTTGGGGAAAAGACCTTTAAAAATTAAGTGGAGTAGAGAAGGTGTTATCTGAAAGGTAAAAGGATATTTCCAGAAAAATCCATAAAAGAATATACCTAAAATTTACAACGGATAACATCGAAATATAGGTCCAAAACTCAATATTCATCATTAAAGTAACATATGCCTGAAAAACTCCCATGAATACAGAACTAGTAGAATCCAATAAATAAAAAGATTAAGAATATCAGGACTCCAAACAGACAAGCTGAAGCCTAAAATTAGTTAGTAATCATTTCTGACAAAGTGATGAATTGTTTTCAGAAATGTTAGCTAAATAACTGAGGCTTCATGTCTTTTTAATTGGAGGCCTCGTATTTTTATTTTCTTAGATTACTAGATTCTATAAGTTCTGAATTATTGAGATTCTACAGCATAAGTTAATGGCATGCTAATTTTAGTTCCAAATCAAAATTAAAGTTCAATGGGTAAGTCTTGTAGAGGGTCTAAACCTGCCTGAGATTGATACAGAAAAGAAATCTAAAATTCCCTAAAGCATTCATTTCTGATTTAACCTTCTACATTCTCACAGAATATTCCACCAAATATTGTGCACGAGTTTTCTTTTTAACTTTGGCTTTTGGAGAATATGATGTCAAAATAACTGTCAATGCAACGAGAGACACTTCACATCTTTTTCAGTTTGCTTGCAAGCTTATGACACGAACATGGTCAAAGGAACAAAAGTAGAAAAATTACCCACGCCTGCAGAAAACGTGAGCGCGTACGTGCAGCCACTGCTGCACACATAATTCTTGCAGCACGAATGTTGTCAAGCCCAATATTCCCAGCAAGCCCAGCAATGAATTGACAAACATCTTCTCCGTCAATCTGAAGATAAGTAGAATGACTTGGGGCCCTGCCATATAACCAGATAAGTTATACCACCAGGAGAAAGCAAAGTAGCCGAAACAAAGAAAAATATTGGAAACTACTGAAATGTTCAAGCATTCCATCTGAGAATCACACCTGCTGCAAACATTTAAGACATATTCAACAGACACACGGTAGAACGAATCTCGTGTATTTGTTGTATCAAAGGAGACCCGTACTCCAGATGTCCTGCATATTTGACGTAACTGCTCACCCACTCAGGCAAAGGACATACAATGTATTATGAATTATCAGTTAACACAGCATAAAATTGTAATAAAACCATCAAGAAAGAAATTGTGGTAATGATTCAGATTTTATAGACAGGATTGTTTACCAGCAGTGAACAATCCATTAGAGAGCACATGTTAAATAAAAAACTCAAAATATAAACTTAACAAGCTATTGAAATTCACAAACAATACATCGAACCAAACATGCTCATCAAAACAATTTCAGAACATAATATTTCAAGAGAGAACCCTATAGAATCGTATTTAGTACTTATTTTACCTTCACTTGATGCACTACAAATTGATTCTTTCAAATCATCCTACATATATATATACAATACATATAGGGAGAATACCATTTTGGTGAAACTTTTAAAACCTGTGAAATGTCCTTGGTTAGCCAATATGTTAGACTTAGACAAAAGGAATTTAACTTGCAAGGGTCAAAATAGTGAAAGACAACAACAACAACAACAACAAAGCCTTTTCCCACTAAGTGGGGTCGGCTATATGAATCCTAGAACGCCATTGCGCTCGGTTTTGTGTCATGTCCTCCGTTAGATCCAAAATAGTGAAAGACAATGCAAGTAAAATCTAAGAGTCAATTTAATAAAATATTGTATGCTAGAACTGTTTCAGAGGTTCAAATAAGAAAGCCGTATGATAAAACTGATGCCAACATGACCTCTTAATTCCCCATATCAACAAGGTTCTCACATATGAACATTGATATCGTAAAAATCCTAAAATAACCACAACTTTCAAATATAGTAACAAACATTGTAACACTCTGCATAATCTTTAGATAACACTCTGCATAATCTTTAGATAATATAAACATTCATTCTCACATGGTGCAAGAGCTACGTCTCCTCTTCCATTAGGTGCACAGTAGTTTAATATTGTATCCATGTGAGTAAAACATGCTTGCAAACAATTAACTTATTAACAGCAAGATTGTTATGTTACACTTTTTTAGGCTAACATATCAGCAGAAACCTCACAAAGAGTGCCCTAAACTGAATTAGTGCTACTGCTACATCAACATAGAAATCTATAAAAATCTCATGATGTATACATATAAGAAGTGTGTGAACCTACAAAAACATGTATGTTAAAGCACCTACCTATGTATTTATCAACCAATCATGAGACTGTAAATTTCATAAAAGTAAGGCATAAATCAACTAGATACACAAAAGCACTGACATGAATAATGTCATCCTCTCCAATGTCCTTTCCGCTCATTCTATTGTCCGTGATCACTGGAAATCAAGTGGATGAGTTGGCAATTAGGATGTAAATTGTGATCAAAACATTATGAAACTATGAGAAGTGTGCAACTTTTACCTACAACAAAAGGAAAACCCAAAATGAAATCAAGTTAATATGAGCTCCTTAAGTGGGATTTAAGCAACTCGAAAATATTAACTTGCAACTGTAATGAAAGCTTGAAGATTTTGGTAAACTGCAGTTATATATGCCACTCCACCGAAACCAAATTAATTTCGACATGAATCTATATGCAAACAGTACCGTAGAAAGTCAGAAATATAAAAGTGAGAAATGAAAGGAAAAAGGAAACAAACAGACCTCTAACCAATCTGTCTGCTTCTCCCTGGTAGTACTCCTTATCCACCACCGGACTCTGCTGCGGCGCTGAGCTCGGCCACCAGCTGGGCAGCTTCTTCGCCCACCGAACCTGACTCTTTAACATCCTCCCCAAACCATCCACCATCCTACTCTTCGGCATTGACAGCGGATTATCCAAAATCCCAAAACTCTTTCTTTTCCTCGCATCAACTCTCTCCTTCTCCACTCTCCCTACCACAACCTCTTTTCCCCCGAGACTCCTATCCCGCCTCACCACCGTCGCCTCCTTGCCATACCCTGACTGACTCCTAAATCCTAACCTGACCAAGGCAACCAAAACCCTAAACCCCAAAACGACGGAGAAGGTGATAATCACCAAATTGCCGACGAAACGCAGCGTGGAAGGGCGACAGGAGACGATGACGCGATTACCGGCGTCGACAGAGACGAGAGTGCGGAGGTCTTGGAGGGCGTCGGAGGAGTCGGAGAGGAATTGGTTGAGGGTGGAGTGGGAGGTGTGGTAGATGTAATCGAGGTCGAAGGTGGCTTGGAGAGTATCAGGGTTGGATGGTGAAGGAGGGTAGAAATAGGGTTTAATGGTGGTGGAGGTGGTAGTGGTGGTGGTGGTGGGGCGGGTGGTGTTTCGATTGCGGCGAGTTCTGCGGTTGCGATTGGGGGGACGGGGCATGGAGCAGGAGAAGGAGGACTGACATGGGGCGGCGACAGCGGCGGTGGTGAAGCGGTGGAGTGGAGAGTGAGTGGTGAGAGCGTGAGCGGGGGTGGAGGAGTTCATATCATGAATTTTGTGTTTGGAAATTGGAGCTCAGCTGCTCACTCTGTCGGAGTCTGTAAATTTGGTGGTGGCGGTGGCGGCGGCGGTGGTATAACAGCGTATGGTTAGATGAAGGAAGAGCGGTGGAGTGTGGAGTTGGGGGAAGAATTGTTGGGAAACTTTCTTGTTACGACGACTAACGACAATCTCCTCATCCGTCCAATTTCCCTCCCGCGCTTCATTTCTTTGTATTCCTTATTGGTTGGTTCCCTACTTCTCACGGGCGCGACCGGCCGGCCGGTTCGGTTCGGGTTTAGGCAATCCAGCCCATCCAACTAATTGTTAGTTGGGTTGGGAAGATTTCTCGGATTATCCCTTTTATACTATTTATTGTTTTATTTATTTAATTAAAGAAATAATTGAAAAATAAAACAACAGGTACAAAAATGAGTAATAATTCTAGTAGAGATAGGTACGATTTAATTCAACATTATGTTCTTTAGAGTTTGATTGTGTCGTACATGATTCAGATTAAGTTTATTGATGTTTACAATTATTTTTAGGCCAAAATTTTTTTCTTGGTCCCTGTGGTGATACGGCACTTTCAATGTGACCCTTGTGGTGAAAATGTTATTAATTAAACTCTCATGGTAAGCCCTATTAGCAATTGAGGTCCAAATCTAAACTTCCGTTAGTGTGTCGTTAAATAAACTCATGTGACTATCACGTGGATGAGTCAAATTCATCATCTCAATTCAAATTACATCCTATTCCATGGACATATAGCATGACTTAGGTATACTGTATATGTGTGTTCTTTCTAGGTGAGTTATGACATGCACTTGTTTCTCTTGTGAGTTGACATCTGATTCCAGTGTACAAAGCAAATTGAAACAAAGGGGAGATAATTTACATTAACCATTCACGAAAGAAAAAAATAATTTCATCATTTCTCATACCATAATGTATTTTGCACACTAATGACAAAAGCATATATCCAACCCAAAACAAAAAAACAAAGACAAAAGTATGTCTTCCACAATATATCGTGGTTCTTCATGACAAAAAGTCATTAAAAATGTTTTCTACAAAATAAACAAATAATCTAGTTTTTCACAAAACAAAATCAATTCCCTTCGCTTTATCATTTTTTTTTGCAAGGTATTGTGCTTTTTCATCCGTTGATTTTGCATGTTGTGCATTGGGGCCATTCCAGAAGGTCTCCAAGGATTTTTAGCATTTGATGATAGTGCAGATGTCATTCCAAGAGATCTCCAAGGTGCATTGAAAGGTTGTGTACTGCAAGACTACGACATGCATCAAAACACACTACGAATTAAAGACAAAATTAAAAGGCATATATGCAGACTGGTACAAATTGATAGAAGAATTAAAATTTAAATAAGGCTAAGTCTCTAACTCATGATCAAAGACGTGTTGACATTGAAAAAAAAATTAGCTTATTAAAAGTATTAGGATTTCCAAACGAAATCATACCTAAGTAATTAGGCGCAGCTTCACATTCACCTCTTCTCCTAGTCATTGACGTGGTTTTATAGGTTTGGTTTCACTGCGTTTAAGTTTTTTTTTGTTTTTGTTTTTTTTGTAAAATATAATTTCAGTTAAACCCTAAGTCATACTAGATGTCCACCACATACAATGTAATTTGAATTGAAATGACGAATTTGACCCCTCCATGTCATAGTCACATGAGTTTATTTAACAGAAGAATAACGGAACTTTGGATTGGACTTCAATTGCTAACAAGACTCACTACGAGGGTTTAATTAACAATTTTTTCACCACGAGAGTCACATTGAAAGTGTCGTGTCACCACAAGGACCACGAAAAAAATTTGGCCTTATTTTTAATGTCAATATCATTGTTTTCTCTAAATAACAATTTATCTATTTGCTTTAAATGCCATGGTATGTATTTTGCCTACAAAGAAGAGAGATTAAAATAAGAAGGTGTTGAGGAATCGCATATAAGTTCATAGAGAAGAGGGTTTGTGCTTTGATGCATAAGAAACAAACAATAACATTGTTCCTCAACACCTTCTTATTTAATCTAAATAATTATATTGCATTCATCACCCGACAATGGTTGAAACTTCAACAATCAAGCGCATCAAGAAAAACATGATTTAAATTATGCTCTTAGTAGTGAGATTGGATTCTGACTTAAGTTAAAAATCTAAATGATTATATAGTATTTGGGGTTGAAAAAAATGACAATTTTCGAGTTTTAGATGAGAAAACAATGGTTGATCGTGCAAAATGTTACCCATGACTTGTTATGCAAACTTCCTCATGCTCTACCAATCGTTATTCTTAACGTTCAATGAAGTGTTCTTGATCTTCTTTCAAAGATGTTTTGGTAGAGTCTACCAATCCTTTCTATATGTGTTCATTGTTGAGTCATCGAACAAAACGCGAACCTATAAATTTTGCAATAATCATCAATGTAGTTGTTACATCAAATTTGTTTTATTTTTTTTGTTAAATTTTATGTGTTTGAATTTTAAATCGGAAATGATTTGGTCCAAACCAACCAAATAAAATCGATTTTTTCTAATTTTGTTGTTGAAGCACCATCGTGTTCATTGAGGTTGTTCACCCAAATATGAACCCGAGATTTTGTTGCTGCTTCTACCTCTTAGATTGTCAACCACGAGCTGGTGATCCATTGGGAAAAGACGGATTATGAGGCTTATTTCAAATTAAAAACTAAAGGTCTTGAGTTCAAAATCCGCTGATGGTATTGAAGCCAGACTTGTAATCAGGAGAAGGCTGAAATGTCTGTGAGTCTTCCCAGCTTCCGAAAGAGGTGGATAACTGTAACTTACCGCCAGTTGTTTCTCTTCTAAAGGAAAAAAAATCTTAGATTGTCTACATACCAGATCATCGCAACGATTAAGGCATCATAGTTCACATCTTAAAACTAATATATGGAGCTGAGGAGAAAATTGAGCGGTGATACTATTAGACAAAACCAACCCTGGGCTAAATGCTATTTTTTAGGTTTTATTCCCCTCCAAACCCAACTTATGCTAAATGTGTGAGTTAAAAGTTAAAAGCCAAACAAAAGCCAAATTCCCCCTAGGATTTAGCCCTGGTTTGGCTGATTTTTAAAAAAGTTTGGAGAGTTTTTGGTGTCTCCAAACCAACTTTATTTCAAAGTTTTACACGAAATTTTTTTTGTAGAGCATTGGAGAAATCCCTGTCCCCAGAAATGAGCAGGTAGTTTGCTGGTGCAGGTTTATCTACCGCCCAGAACAACATATCAACTAGAATCTTCTTATCACTTGCATCTTTCACACCGGCGGGGACGTGGTTGAGGGCGATGCCGGTGCTGGAGAGGGCTTGCTGAACAGAAGCAGGGATGCCATGCGTGTCGTCGTAGGCGCTGATGGAGACCTTGGGCATCGCAGACCTTGGGAACCTGGCAGTTCTCTATGTCCCACCACACGGACGTTTTGGCCTTCTGGTATTGAGTCTCCGCCATACCACACGGACGTTTTGGCCTTCTGGTACTGCATCTCCGCTATACCCATGGAGGCGGCCCCCGATGCCTTGCTGCTTCCGTTCACATCCACAGGCATTGACGCTCTCTTCTCCATCATCTTTCCCTTCCTCTCCAACTTCTCGAAATCACGGAAAATCATAGAAATTTCGCCACCATTTTCTAGAAGCAACTGAAGTGCAGAAACCAAAAGTAGAAAAATGGGTGGGAGTTGTACAAGCTAGCAGAGTGGGACTGCCGTCGGCGATGTCGGAGGGTGAGCGGCGGTGCCGGAGTTGCAGAAAAATGAAGTTGGAAGAGTGAATTCTGTAATCTGCATGCTTTGTCTATAATTTTGTGCCAAAAAAGATGAGGGGAAAAGCAGCAGCTAACCCCTCAGCGAGGGACTTCAACTCGGCCAAGTAGACGGAAGGAGAGAGAGTGAGAAGTGAGTGAGAGAGAAGGAAGGAGAGAGAGATTGTGTCTTTGTGTGGGTTTTGCAGATTTACGGCGGAGGTGAAAAAAATGAAAGAGAACCGACATAACTTTTCGTATCGATTCCCACAGACGGCGTCAAATGTTGATGCACAAAATCGGAGGGATCTTGGAACAACGTAAATCCGACCGTGAATCTGCAGAAATGTAGGATGAATCACGATACATCTTGTGTCATTTACATTTTTACAGATTCATAGTCGGATTTACGTTGTTCCAAGATCCCTCCGGTTTTATGCATCAACAAAAATTACTTTAAAAGAAAAAATTAGCCTAAATTTATTCTTTAATAATCTCAAGCTAAAAAATTTAGGCTAGAAGGGTTGGAGCAGAAAAACTGTTTTTGGGCTAAAACCTAAATTTTCTGAGCTAAAAATTTTAGGTTTTAACCCAAGGTTGGAAATGGTCTTAAGATACTAGTATTAGCGCGCTCAAATTCAATATAATTATCATATTGCCATCGATTGTTGTCCTTATGATTAAAAGAAAGTTCATTAGGTAATTTTAGATTTAAAAAAAAAAAGTAGCCACTTAGTACTACGGTCTAGTGGTATTCTTTTTTACTTGAAAATAAGAGGTTTTTTGTTCAAATCTCGTGGATGATGAACTCCTCCTCCTTCTCTTAGCGTAGAAATATGTTTATTTCACACCATAGAACACGGAGGAGTTGATGTCATTACTACCTAAACCCTAATCTATAGGTCTATCTATTCTGGATACATATCATATAGATGCATGATCCAGCAAGCATGCTCCTTTGTAAAATTTGTAAAGTAACAAAAAAAAGAGGATTCATGGTAAAATCCGATGCTTTTATATATATATAAATAATTTTTTGGCTAATAAAGGGATCAAATGGTATAATTCTTTTGTTGCTAGATTGGAGACTATTGTTTCCAATTGGTTGTTTTTGCATTAATTGCAACTTCATTAATCTTACTGATTAGTGTACGTGTTGTATTTGCTTCTCCTGAGGGTTGATAGGATAACAAAAATGTTTTATTTTGCAGCACATCATTTTGAATTGAATTAGTCTTTTTGGTGGGTATCCTTAATTCTCTCATCTCTTGAATCTATCCGTTCTATATCCAAAAATGAAATGACCCCCTAAAAAAGGGTTTAAGTTTTTTTGAGCTTTTCATTAATTTTCTACTTTTTTTTAACTAAAGAAAATAAATTTTAAAAAAACTAAATAAGAAAAAGAAAAGAAAAAAAAAATATCCCCACCCCGACTCTCCTTAAAAAAAAAAAAAAGCCTCTTTAGTTCGTAGGCTTAACAGTTACCCTCTCCCTAAACCCTAACAACTCCCGCAGCGACCTCCCTCTCCCCCACCACCTCCTCCTCCTCTCTCTTCCACATTAAAGTCCTTTTCTTCCGTTTGGGCTTCATTTCACAGATGCCGCCTCCCTCCTCCATAGCAGTCGGGCGTCATTGAGAATCTTTCATGGTGGGTTGCAGTTGAATAGGCGTGTGGCAGCCATTGAAGTGATAACATAAGAACAGAGCTAAGAAATTCTTCTTGTGGGTTGAGACAGAGGACCGAGGTCTGTTTGCCTTCGGTTATGCTCATCCCAGTAAGGCACGAGCTAAAGTTCAATTTTCCCTCCGAGTTTTAAGATATGGATCCCAGCCAGGTGAGATGACTCGGTTCCACATCCAATCCTCTTCAATTTGTTGCTTGCTACTGTATCAGATGCTTGAGTTAGATATAGGATTCACATGCTCTTTGATCATGCTTATCTCTTCTTCTGTGCCACAATTGTATGTATATATGTTTTCCATTTGCATTTTGGGTTTAAGGCTTATGGGTTTTGGTTATTTAGGGGCACCTGTAACTTTTGTTTTCTCTTTGGGTGCTGAGAAAATAAGTGGGAAAGGGAGAGAAAATTTTCCGAAATTTTCCCTTTTATTAACGGGAAGGCATAAAGGAGAGTTCTTGGAATTGCTATACAATATGTTGTGGCCATATTTACTTGTGTTCTTGAAATTTTTTCTGGACGAAGTATGCTCGTCCTTATCATGTTTAGTCTGAATGGTAGATCCGCGATTTCAGATTTTCTTTAGGCGGATGTTGTTGTTGAAGTGTTTTGAGCTTAGTCATTTGTTTGGTTGAGAAAAACTTTGTTCTAATGAAGGGGAAATGATCTAATCATCCATTAATAAAGCCTAGAATTGGTACAATACATTTTGTTATTATTAATTTAGAGGCCTGGCAATGTGCAGGAGTCTAGTCTGTTGCCTCTCCCTGATTCTCAGCAGACAAGGAAGCCGCATGCGCCACCAAAGCGGTTTGTGAGGAACCAAATTCCGGACTCAATCCTCCACGACTCAGCTCTGAATGCTGCAATAGCCCTCCTTCCCTCCAACTACAACTTTGAAGTCCACAAGTGCGTCTGGCGTGTGCGCTCCACCAATGCCTCACGGGTGGCCCTCCAACTCCCCGAGGGCCTCCTCATGTACTCTCTGGTCCTCTCTGACATCCTCTCCACCTTCGGCGGTGTCTCCCAGTGCTTTGTTCTCGGTGACGCAACCTACGGCGCGTGCTGCGTAGACGACCTTGCTGCCAAGGCACTCGATGCTGACCTCCTCATCCACTTTGGCCACAGCTGCCTTGTCCCCCTCCACGTCACCTCAATCCCCTGTCTCTACGTCTTCGTTGAAATCTCAATTGATGTCTCCCGATTAATCCAGACCATCCATCTCAATCTCCAAAACTCTCACTGTAAAAACCTAGTGCTTGCTGGAACAATCCAATTCGCCTCTGCAATCCGAGCGGCCAAACCTGAGCTAGAAACCCATGGTTTCAAGGTCCTCATTCCACAGTCAAAACCCTTGTCTGCCGGTGAGGTTTTGGGTTGTACTGCCCCAAAAATCTCACGCAAAATAACCAAAGGCAACGAGGAGGAGGAAGAGGAGAGCGTAGTGGTGTTTGTGGCGGACGGGCGTTTTCATTTAGAAGCAATTATGATAGCAAATCCTGGGCTGAAGACGTTTCGGTACGACCCATATATGGGGAAACTGTTTTTGGAGGAATATGATCACAAGGGGATGAGGGAGTCGAGGAAGAGTGCAATTTTGAAAGCAAAGGAAGCCTCAAATTGGGGTGTTGTGTTGGGGACTTTAGGAAGGCAAGGCAACCCCAGGATTCTACAAAGACTGGAAAAGAAAATGAGAGACGAAGGGTTTTCTTATACTGTGTTTTTGATGTCAGAGATTAGTCCTCCGAGAATTGCTTTGTTTGAAGACTCAGTGGATGCTTGGATTCAGATTGCTTGCCCTCGCTTGTCCATTGACTGGGGCGATGCATTTACAAAGCCCCTTTTGAATCCTTTTGAGGCTGACATTGCTCTTGGCTTCATTCCTCCTTGGTGGGACAAAAATAAGAAGAGTGATTCCGGTTGTTGTGGTTGTGCATGTGCTAATGGAAATGGGGTTGCGGAAGAAGATGTTGTCGGGGATTATCCCATGGACTATTATGCTCTGGATGGAGGGGAATGGAATTCCTCTTATGTCAACAAGCCATCTCGCCCTATTCGGAGGGATTCTGCATCGGCTACTACTGTTAACACTGGATAGGTGAGTTTGCCTTTTGACACATCCATGTAAATTTTATTGCGAATTAGTTACCATAGCAGCTGTTATTCTACTGTAATTTTTTGACCCTTGTAAATTTTATTCAATGTTTTGGATTAATTATCGTCGGTTTATGTTGGAGTAGAAAGCTTGGAAAGTTGAGTGCCTCCTTTCTGGAATTTGCCAAAGATGGGCCTCATGAAACGCTAATCACTGAGTGTTTGCTCCATTTTTTTTGTTTAATCTAGGTGCTTTGCTTGGCTTAACATAATTAAATAGATACTATGAATATATTTGTTCTTCACTTCCTGAATAACAAATCAAAATTTTGAAATCTCTCTGCTTTTTCTCCCATTTTTCTTCAGCAACGGTAAACCTTAATTAACTAGTCCAGCTCTTGTTTTCCTTTTGGTTTCCTTTTGGTTTGTTCTGTTTAGACAACTGTTATTAGTCTGCATCATTTAGATTGTAAGTTTGCATTGCTCCTCCTATGTGTATCCTTGCGTATGTGTGTTCCAATTTTTTTTTAAAGAAAATATATGTGAAGGGGGTGCTCGATATTCCATTCCCAACAACGTAGAAGGACTAACATGGCTAGTGGTCGTACTGCCCCATTATTGGTCATGCAATTTTAAAGTAGAGTGACTACGGAAATTTACCTTCTTTCCCAAATGCTCTTCAGGTTACCATACTCACTAGCATGGTTGTGTAACTTTTTATGAAGTGGTTGCAGGGGTGGTAATTTAGAAAGGTTACTTCGATACATTTTTTTTCAAATTTTCCGCTGTGACGTTTATGTACTCTGTTGTTGAATGAAATCTGCATAGTTTGTCTACTTGGGTTTTGTGGTTTAGGGTTTAGGGTCACGGTCACGGTCACTGATGAATGCTCAGAACTGTAAGATAAATCTTAGAAGTGCAACATGAAATGGGTCAACAAACTTGCGTCAAAAGTCTGCCTATAGGAAATCCCGAAGACTCACATGTTTCTCCGCATTGACTCTAGTTCATACAATTATCCAGGAAAAAAAGACTCAGATTTATTACTCTATTATGCTCTTGCTAGTTGTGTATCCTTTTGCTCCCTCTCTGACATTCAGTTATGGATGTGATAGTTAACTGCTTGTTCCTATTAGAAATTCACGCTCCTTAGTTCCTCGAACGGGATTGTCATTTGTAAAACATTTTTCTCACTTTTCACAGGTGAACGTCGAAGATGCATCTCCTGTTGCATTAGAAGAAGAAATTGAAACCGTCGAGCATTTCTAGCAGAACCAAAAAGCATTTGGCATTCTATTAAGTTGATCTAATACGACCGGGTGATTTCAAGCTCGCTCGTTCACTTTCTCAACAACCATTTATACATTCAAGTGCTTGTTTGAGTTCGATATGAATTTCAAGATCGAGTTGCGACGGGCAATGGTGTCCAAAAATATATGTAACATTCTCAAATTGAAATGAGGCAATTAGCTATGACTCCCCCAAATTTTCAACCTTCACCGTTTTTGCTTGGTTCTTAAACAAACCTGAAAATTGGTGGATTATGCGAATAACGATATTTGATCTTTTTTATGCTCCTCTTAAGGGAAGCAACGTACATGGAACAAGTTTACGGTCGCTATAACTTCACAGTCTAATAATGCCAAAACTTACACATAACGATGTATGGATCAGAACGCCACATATTAATGAACCTGTTCCATGCACGTCCTCCATCCGGCAACAACGGATTTCCAAGATTCCTTTGGAAGAGAGAAGAAAAATAAAACATAACGCTTCATTGTAACAAGTGTGTCGAAAGTACACAAACAATGTTTCCTAGGAATTTATTTTTCTTTATTTTGCTAAGAAGAAAAATCTAATTCCGTATGAAACAAAAAGAAGCATACAAAAATTGACATTGGGGGTCAAATACTCCTGTGGTTCGAGGCAAAGAATACATAGAAACGCTATTGCAAATCACATTGGTAAAGCTAAAGTAAAGTGCATGTAGGATTCCAATATTTGTCGACAAACATATTACTGTTCTTTCTCTCTCTCTATCCCAATTTCCTGCATAAAAAAACTGGGATCACCTAACGGTGTGTATCCTCCAATATCGTTTACAAAATGCTTTACACACCAACTTAGGGAGACCCCGTGACACAGGAAGAGGGATCCCCGAAAAACAGTAGAAAAAAGTATTTCTTCTCCGATTAATTTATTGAATGTTTGAGGAACCTCGCTTTTTGCTTCATCTCTCGTATCATTGCAATTCCTGCCAAAGAATTCCTTCAAAGAAAAAGAAAAAAATCCTGCATCAAAATAACAAACTGTCTGATTACGCACGGAACAAAGCCAGCTATGCCAGCTACAATTGAAGATCTCAAGCTGATAGTACATGGCATTTAGGAAGGCTCCACATTTTTCTTCTCTGACCGACTAAATAATGTCTCGCATGTCTCGGAAAACATTGTTAGCACACTCTAGCTTTACAACAGGGAAAAAAGGGATCTATATAGCTGGTTACTGGATGTGACAGTTAATTTAATTGCTGCAAAATGTAAAACTAGTCCAGTTTAATTGTTGTTCAATGCGTTTTTTTTTTTGTTGGTAATTTGTCGGTCAACATGGTCAAGTAAAATATGCAGCAGATGCATGTATCCAACTAGTAGTGAAAGAGCAATAACATACTCCAATTAACTTTTAGATGGGAAGAAGCGGCTGTCTTTCGTCAGGGCCTGGTCGGTGACTAGCCTGGAAAAGGTAAACTTGTAAGAAAAGAGTGAGGCAAATATAAGATAAATATATCTTATTTACAAGACAGTAATTTGCAATTCTAACCTCTTCATTTGCCCCTGCTGCCATATTAATAAAGGAATCCTTTGACCTGAATCCAGAAAACAACCTGCGTTAGTAACCACGATGAATTTCCCTGAATTTCTCCTTTATCCTCTCCACTAAATCCCCATAGTTGAGGTTCCATCGTTCCCACTTTTTTGGTTGATTTATGTATACTATATAACTGGTGTTATAGAAAAGGCAAAACCTCGAAAGTACATAAAATTCTTAAAATCATTATCCTTAGTGGCCTAGTCTTGTTAGCGCCTAACAATGAAACATTTGATTCTTGCCTTGGTGTTTATGTCAAGCATACAACAGGAACACAGTAATTTGTACATCAAACTCCCAACTAATGCTGCCATGGGTGAAAAGAATGAGCAGATACCTGTGTTTATCATCGACATCTATCATTTCCAGCTTCCCATTTTGTTCCTCCTCCTTGAGTTTTGAAATGGGAGAAAAGAACTATACAGAAAAATAAAACAAACAATGGTCAGCAAACAATTTGATCAGAAAGCAAATAGAAATCTATAGAACGCTCTCTCTAAATTACACAATTATTTTTCTTTTGAAAATAGATCTTCATTCTATTAACAACTAATGTGAGTAAAGAAGACTCATTTATCGAGATTACCTGGTGCATCGAAATGAAGACAATAGAAATTCCTAAAACAAAGTTCATAGTCAATTTGTGACCAAACAGCAAAGCAGATGCTATGCCTGTGAAGATAGTGGCCACTGTGGACGAGTACTTCTTTAGAATTGTATCTGTAAAAATTGAATGGCATCCTTTGATTAAAGAGTGGCGAGAAAATGAAATTTAACAAAAAACTGCCAAAGTTGATGAAATCATAAGCTGAAAACAAAATCTCGCTCTCCTTAAAGTGTACTTACGTGCAATCTCCATACTACAGCAAGTGTTTCTGTACCAAACTGGCATGACATATAAACCTACCTAAAGTTGCTATTGCCGAAAACTAACCTGCATATTTGAAGAAAAAAGAGGACAGAATTCCTTGTGCTGCGTTGTTAGCTATCAGAAACATTGTAGCTCTTGAATGACCATGAAGGATATCAAAGCTACCTGGACCTGAAACATTCAAACAACATGAAGTTATGACTCAAAAGACCTATTTCGAAATTTCATAAAATTTCCTCAACAGAATACCACTGTGCAAAAGCTCAATGAAGAAGTTCTTATCTGTAAATTGGACCCTCCTATACCATTTAACTATATTGAACAATAACCCTATCCAAAACCATATTGATTCGTAAAATATAGCTAAGGATATAAGTACTGGTGCTACTAGAGTCAATAAATTTGAATCTGTACATTGAATATTATATGTGAAAAATGAGAGTAGTCGACCAGTGATCTTAATTTTTCCAAATAAGATTTGTATGCATATGGTTCCCCCTGGAAGGAAGTTCGGAGAATAAAATGCCCCAAGGAGGTCAGGTGACATTCCTATCCAAACTACTGTTTATGATAAATTTAGTGAATAGTTTAATTCAGAGAGCAGAGGTATTGGTAAAGAGATGATATATGTATAAGAGCATGGTTCATCCTTTACAAAAATGCCCTTAAGCTTTGAAAAGGTGAGGATTTATTTTCTCTGTTTGGGGCTCATTGCTTCTTCTATTACTGCTGTGATATCTGGACCAGATTTTTGAAAGCAACTAATAAAGAATTTTTTTGCAAATAAACCCATTTTTTCCTTAACCACGTGGTTAAATAGAAAATCAAACCAACCAACTATTAAAGCCATATTAAATATCTGAAGATAAATTTTAAAGGTGGCACCCTAAGAGCAGTAATGAAATTCTCTTTCAAAGCATTTGGATTCTATACTTGCTTTATGGACTCAAAATGTTGTGTACTACTTCTGTACATGGGACTATCTTTTAGAATGTTTATATATATAAAAAAATTTAAACATTTTATTTCTCTGCAGAAACAATAAAAATAATGTTGTTCATACCTTTGATAATGGCCATTACCAATATTCCTAGAAAGTTGAATATCGCACCATACCCGTATAAAAATAAGTTCTGCATAGCCAAAAGAAGACGACTTAAAATGAAGATGATAAATTGTTGACTTATATTTGTCATTTTTCAATAACCGTCCAAACTTGAATTTAACAACGCATATACAATGGGGGTAAGGCTAGCCGACATTCACCTCTCCCAGACCCTGCGTAAAGCGGGAGCCTTGTGCACTGGGTACGACCTTTTATATACAATGGGACTGACTTATATTTGTCATTTTTCAATAACTGTCCAAACTTGAATTTAACAAAGCATATACAATGAGACACGAGTTGCTAAGATATGGTTAAGAAAGTCTAGGTTCAGACTTAAGCAAATTGGTCACAGATGAAGCCAGGCATCTAAAACAAAGTGAAAAATGGCCCTGATGAACCAATTATTTAAAATAGTCCGTGTTTAAGGGTAAAGGCATATCCTTCCACCTTGTTGCCGACATCTCGGGGATATGTTGTCGGTATGTAATACGCTTCAACGTCAGTGGAATACAAGAAAATTGCGGCAAACTGTCTTATTTTCCTTATACAACCAAAAATCCAGAGAAACTCTGGCAGCATTTCAACTTCATGGACTAAACTAAGTACCAAGAGACAATGGCATGCTCATCATTTTCAAATTCCAACCCAAATACAAGTTACAACCATATCCATACATCACTTGGGTAAATTTAGAGAAACCAAACAGATAGCTCCACCAAAAATAAAATCACAACACGAGTAATCAAGATCCATGTTGATGCTAGATTAAGCCAAATCGGGTAAGTAGTGACACTGATTACAAGTACAGAAGCAAATAACTATGTGCTACCTTTAGAAAACCATTCCTCAACATCCTTGAATAATAAACTCAGTTACTTTCATGCTGTAGCAAAGAAACAAGTCATACAAGTCCTATTTCTCACCTGGAGGTATATGCTTGTGTCATATTGGCTCTTCAGAGCATACTCATTATAGACAGAGGCCAACGATGGAACTGTTACCTGTAAGATGAATCTGAGATAAGTGTCCAACATGCATATAAACGTCTTGGAACATAATTTTCAAGAATACTCTATTCAAGCCAGCGAAAAAAGTTATGAACCTAAAGGTGCGTGTTAAACAGGAGGACATCACCAGTAGAAACAACAAATATCATTAATCACTTACAAAGATCAATGTGTAGATGTATGCGCCTGTTGAAACTGGAAGACCTAAAGCAATAGTACCCTCGGGTAAAGATCGTAACTGATTTACACTAATCCCGATGAGCAACAAAGCAAGGGCTTCCCACTGTATCAAAGTAATATCAGTGTGATAAGATATAGCAATCATAGCATCCACAGGAATGTGTTCAAATAAGATGATCCAAAGTTCTAACTGACTACTCCCCATTTGTAGAAACAGGAAAAGAACAGAAAAGCTGGAGTAATCTTTTACTTGGCTAAAGAGATGAACAAACAGAAAGGGTACTAACCTGAATTATTGAAAACCGGCGCTTCATTATCATTTTCAACAAAACAGCAATCACCAACACCTGCATGTCCACAATCAAAACTTTATAAATTAAATGGTGATGAATTAAAACAATGACATGTCTAATTCCTTAAAAAGGAGACCTGCAGAATTTCTACAGGTGAAACTAAGTGAACTAGACAAAACTATGTTAGCTTATCTTTTCATGCTGGATGCAAATATGCATCTGGAGCTGCTTCCATGGAAGCAACACCAGTCGTTCAGACTATTTGGTGTGTAGAGAGAGAGAGAGAGAGAGTATATAAAGAGGGATCCCATTTGATAAATCCAAAAGGGGATCAGACACAAATCAGAAACAATTAAACAAGAAAGGAATTTTTTTTTGGGATTGCAGGGTGTCAGCAGTTTTCTGGGTCGAGTGAAATAGAAAAATTCTTTAGGATTATTTGGAGGATTGGTATGGATGAACTTTGTAATTGAATAAGCAAATTTTTTTGGGATTGCAGGGTGTCAGCAGTTTTCTGGGTCGAGTGAAATAGAAAGATTCTTTAGGATTATTTGGAGGCGGGTATGGATGAACTTTGTAATTGAATAAGCTTCTGACCTTTTTTGACTTTGTAGAGTTCAGGGCGTCTTCCTTTCTAGGTTTTTTTTTTTTTAAAAAAAAAAAAATTTTTTGAGAAGATAAAAAAAAAAAATTAAATTATGATAAGATCCCTTGGTTTATCTAGAAAGGTTTTCAAAATGTGGCATTTAAGACAATGTGCGCATTCCATCTTCATGCATTGAAGATACATATGTGTATGCGCATATAAGTATTATGATTTGAGCTTGTTTGTTTATATAAAGTATGCCCTAATTTACTGAGTAATCACATTAGTTGTTTATTGAGATTCCAGATAATAATGATGCTCCTAAGTCCTAACACATAGGAATTGGCAACGGTCTTCAATTTGATTAGGTTATGTTTAGCTGAGTTTTTTATTATTGTCAACTTGGAATTGTGTGAAGAAAAATCACAATTTACATACAGCCATTCGCGGCCGGGGGTGGGGATTGACAAAATTAACATGAGAGAAGTCACAAAGCAACACTAATCAAATCATGAAATCGTCGTTAACATCAATAAGATACCAATAATAATACTGTGAAACAAAAAGTACCTTCAAATTGCTCAGCATCTTCACAGTTGCAGGATTGAAATATAGCTGCAAAAAAGAAACTTAAATTATTTTATGAACTTTAATCAAGTAAAAAAGCTCTCTAAATTCAATGAATAACCTCCACTGGAGAACAGGATAAACTTTGGATGATTCAGTAATACATGAAGCCTAAGCAATGACCAATTCTGGTAGGCCATACTATTTCAATAAAACTGCTAGCAACTAAGCAGTTGTGGTATAACCATATCATGTCACACACGAAGTGGTGTATGGCAATATATCTCTATAATTTGTCTCCATTTTTTAGTGTTTTTTTTTTTTCCATGAGATCGTTTTCTTAAGCTAAACACTGCAAATACTACTTCTCAGTAGACCAGCATGATTCACTACATAAAAATCGAAGGGATAAGAGCATGGGGGAGAATCCATAGAGCTAAACATCTTGGTTATATCAAAATTTGACTCTACAGGTATAGCACGAGTCCATCACTCATACTAAAATTTGGAAAGTTAACCATATACACCACCCGATTACAGAGATGCATGCTAAGAGGATCTATGAAAGAACTATACCTGCATGGTGAACTTTAAATAGTTATTAATAGCATAAAGAAATGCTGGAACAGCAAGAAGCACATTATTCCGAGCTGCCTGCAAAGAAAAAACACAAATATTGTTGGATCATCAATGACCATGTTTGCCTTTTAAACGTATAAACTCCAAAATAAGAGCACGCTTATCTTATAAGCTAAGCAATATAACTCAAACATGGATGCCAAGAAATTAGTTAATGAAGAAAACAGACTGGAGCACATACAGTGTCCTCCTACTTCTATGCAGAACAAACTAATGGAGTGCCCAAATTCCATTTATTACGATATCATGAACAGATAGACATTATAAAAACAAGAGCTTAAAGAAATTAACGATTGTAATGCAGTTAAAAGACAACCTGCGTGAATGTGGAAATTGAGAGAAGAGGCTTCTCCCCTACTTTCTGATTCCTAGCCTGCAGAATCAACAAAGATGTCAATAAGAAAAAGAAAAAAAAAAGAAAAGTACGCCCATCAGGAAATACATCACAAGTACTTTGCGAAATTCCACTAATATAATCTAGAATGTGAGAGCTATTACCAACCATCAGATATCCTCTCCCTCCATACCCCTCGATTTTAAACTTGCAAAAAACACACAAGCAAGTTTGTCCTTTGGGCATAATTAATTCTACGTTCTTCAAAAGGTGAAAGCTCCTAAGTTCTCACCCAAGCATAAAAAGGGCACTCACCCAAGTGAAGGTGCTTCGCATGGCACTAAGGTATTTACTAGCCTCATCTCAGAACCTCGGCACACAACACAGAAGTTGATGCCAATGACAAGATTTTAAATTTTGTGTAAACTTCATATGGCACCTTATTCCAGGTTAACCAGAATTCTTAGAAGGTGCTGGAACTTAACAGCACCAAGGAATAACAATAACTCAATCTTATCTTCCTTCTCTTAATAAAAATTAAATTTTATTAATTTACCTCATATATCTCCTAAGAAAAGTGGAAAATCAAAAGGTCTTTGACTATTTTCGTGCACATTTAAGTAAGGGAGAGAAAAGAGTCATTGACATACCTGCAACAATAGCATAACGACAGCAAATAGAACCTTTGCAGCCTCTGTCAAAAAGTTTACACTAATCGGGCTAAACTCGAATTTTCCATCGACCTTGGACATATAAACCAGAATAGGCTGATTCAAAAGTAAAAATGTAAGCATGTCAGGTAATAATGACATTGGAATGAAGAACTGCCCAAAAACTTTATAGCAACAGCTTGCAGGTTCATTCATAAACTCAAATCAAGTTTTCACAAGCAAGAATATATTTCCTAAAGGACTTTTTGAAACAGTTGTTAGTGCTACTATCTCTGCAATATGAATGATCAACTTGATTTCAATTTTAATATGCTTCCAAACAACGGTACTCATCTTCATAGTCCAAAACAAGCAAATTAAACTGATATGTTGAATCAGGAGATCAAATTCAACAAAATTACAGGAGCCATTAATGTAACGGAGATAAAAAAAAGATAGATGGAAATGTAATCAATAGTAATATCGTGGCCTCTATGGGAATGATGATGGTAGTGGCAGTGTTCATGCTAGTTTGAGTAGAAGAATACTGTAGACATCGGTAGCAGCCTTAGTAGTTGAGAAAACATGCTCAAACATGTTCAATCATGCAGAAATATCACATATATGTTTTAAAAATTCCAGATTTCACACATCATTTCTTATAAGCATAAAATCATGTACCAGAACATACAGCTATGAGCTACCATGTAATAAACTTCTATACTTGAATTTGCGTATATCTCCTTGTAACCAATCATTTGATTTCCATGAAAGATGAGAAAAATAAGTCCAAATATGAAAACGAACCTGTAAACCAACAAGCATACAATCACCAACGACCAAGAGGACATTGAGAACACGTTGCTTGGACGACACCCTGCTCTTGTGGCGGTCATAGGCCCTGGAGAAAGTTTTACTGTTCGGGGCAACAATCTTTGAATGGCATACACTACATTCTATCATCCCTTTATTCATCAGTTTGCCCCGCCCTCAGTCACACTCTACACAACAAGCAAAATCTACAAAAAAGAAACCAAAAAAATCCAGAATTTAACACAAACATCCCATAATCACATGCCCTCTTAAACACTAACAAGCATTCTTGGTGAAATATTCATCTTATCATAACCATTCATAACGAGCTACACGCGAAAAGATAAAACTCTCAAAATGCATACTTCAGAGTTCAGGCCTACCAAATCAACATGCCTTCCAATCCCCAATAAGACCATATTATTAATCCATGTTTATAATATACCTTTCGTTTCTTTATCCTATCCTACACTTTCTTTGCAACCAAACAGAAGGCAAATGGCAGCTCAATCCGATCAAACACCTCAACAAACTCATCCACCACTCACAAATCAGCATAATTCAACCAGATCTTGCCTTTAGAACAACCAGAACCATACACAAACCTCAAAACCAGCTAAGATCCTCACAGAAACCCTAAATCGAATCAATTAAAATAAAACCAGAAACAATACAAACGCAGACAGAGCTCAGATCTTGCTGAACTCTCAACCAAAAATTGAGCTGCAATAAAACGGAAAAATTCGAGCGTTACTAACCGAATTGCAGCAACGAACGGACCTAAACTGCCTCCGAACAGAGCATTGATCTGAGGCTTCGATTGGGTCAGATCCACAGTCACGGCAGCACAGCAAATTCCCACCACTCTCAGAATCTGATCGAAACAATACAGAAATCTTGGGAATTTAAGGAGAATTCGAATTCCGGAACCTTCCTTTTCGTGCTTCGATGGGAATCCGAACTTCCCAAAGATGCCAGGAATATGCAACGCACACAGAAGAGAAGATGAATTCAGCGGGGAATGTTTGGAAAGAAAGAGCGAGCTTGTTTAACTTTCTCGTCTCTATGTGGAAATGTATCTTTTTAATTAATTAATTAAATTAATTTTTGATTATTTTCTAAATTAATTAATTAATTAAATTAATTTTTGTTTATTTTATTGCTTTGAGATTACACAAACACGGAACTTGTGCGCTGGGGGCTGTCACCGACCGACAACAAGCCCATGGTGACGGGCCAATCAGATGCCGGGGTTGGGTGGGGATTCTAAGGATTCTGTGATAAGGATCGTTCATCGTACATTACATGGTTAGAAATCATTTTAAAATTTAAAATTTAAAATTAAATGTAATTAGTCCCTAATGAAAGTTAAACACTCTGTGTACAATGAACGGTGATGATCATGGAATTCCTATGATCCCCAGAAAAAAGATGTGTATCCTTTTGGGGAAATATGGGAAGTGAAAAGTGGGTGAAGAATTGAGATGGGTAAGCGGATCAATGCTCGTGAGTTAATATTTTGTTTTGGTTTATTCTTTTTTCGGGTTGGACGTTTCTTTCGCTTCAATTTGTTGTACTCTTAAAGTAGGCTTTGTTCGCATCATTATTATTTATTACATGTGAGAAATTAAAAAAACCGAAGACAAAAGAATGGAGATTTTGAGGTTTGATTTGGTTTTGATTTGATTGTGGTCAAAGTAGGTAAGAGTAAAAAGTTGAAAGCTATGTGAATTAATTTGAAGTTTGGTAAGTATATTCAGTTCAATTTCCAACACTTTAATCAAAGAGGTAGTTGTCGATTCCTCACCAAAACTTGTATAAAGCGGTTTATTTTTGTCCTGGATTTTAATTGTAATCAATTACACATTTGAATTTTTATAATTGACCAATTTCGCCCCAAGCGTTTAGATTTTGAAAATTTTCATCCACTTTGATCATGTGCACGGCACATTCTTGAGGGCAAAAAAGTAATTCTATCCCTAATATGGACAACTTATCATTTTTATTTTCTTCTTCTCCCCTTCTGCTAATTTACTCCATACATTTTTTGTTTGAATTGTACCTCTAATGCGGACATCAAAGAATCTTCTCCACGGTCTTGCTTTTTCACCACTGTGTTGGGATTGTGATGCCATTGCTTTTTCACCAACATGTTGAGGTTGTGATTTCATTTCATTAGCCTTCTTTGTCATTTGATTCACATAACCATTTCGATTCACCAATTTCAATTCAAGACTCCAATTCAAATAAGAAAGTAATTACTCATCTCAACAACCTTATTACTATAAACTGGCCAATTATAAACATTCAAGGAGTAAGGCTAAAATTACAATTCAAAGAGAAATTAGCCAATTATAACAATTTAAAGGATAATCAACTAAAATTAAAGTTCAGGTAAAAATTTGATAGCTCCTTACAAGTTCAGGGAGAAATCGACGAATATCTTGATTGTAACTATAGTTTTTAATTATAACTAAGTAGTTCATTCCTCCGGGATCCCAAGCAACCTCTTTTATGGGTGCATCATGTATGTAATGGTCACTGGTTGGTTAGCAGCCAAAGGCCACTCTTAACTTGCTTGTCACAACCACCAGAGAACACAGTGGATCCATCATCCTTCCAAGTTGAGCACAAAACCTATATAGATACACATATCCTTCCCAGTTATATCACAGAATGTTCCTAATTGCCATACATTGATCTAATGTGATCTCAAAATTGGATGGGAAGCTCAACACTTGTGATCAAATTTAAATGAGAAGCCCTTTTATTTGTTTATCTCCCCATTGGTGCAGTTTGTGTAAAGCTAAGGAGGAGAATGTTAACCACATTTTTCTCCATTGTTCTTGCACGATTCCACTGTGGTGGAAATTGTTTCAGGAGGTTAGAGTTAGTTGGGACATTCCAAATGGTTGTTTCGAGCTTCTAAGCACCAATTTTGAGGATCTAGGAATTGGGAGGAAAGCCAAAGCTTTGTGGGGTTGTCTGGTGTCAGCAGTTTTTTGGAACATTTGGTTGGAGCGTAACAAAAGAATTTTTGAAGATTATACGGTGTGGGGGTAGCAGATCTATGAGGAAGAGTAAGATATTGGGCAGCCCTCTGGGCTTTAGTTTCAAATGATTTTAAGAATTACTCTCTTTCTCACATATTGTGAAGCTGCCGTAAAGTGATTTTGGTTGAGGTTTTGCTACTTGTAATCAGATCCTCTTGAGAGATTTTCTTGTTTTGTTTTTGGTGGATTTCTTATCCACTTCAGTGTAATTCCACTTTTCTATTTTAATAAAATGTTATAGTTTCTTCTAAAAAAAAAAAGTGATCTCAAATTAAATCACATACTTGTGCATGCACAAACATATGTATTAGTAAAACTGAGAAATATCGATGATCCTTATTCACTGTTCTAAAAATCCCCACCTAGGCGGCTAGTCACTGTCCCGATTAATGCCTAGGCGTTTTAAAATTAAGAGAGAGCGCCTAGACTTGCTGAGGGATCCCGCCTAGCCCACCTAGACCCGCCTAGACCTACCTTGGTCGTAACTCACTTAAACAGAAAATAGATAACTTTATGTTTGCATTTTATTTTTTTTCAGTAAATTGTAAGAGACTTGTTGCATACTTAAATAAACACACATTATATTGTTCCCCAAGTTTTCATTATGTTCTAATATTTCATAATATATATGTCATTCTGTTTTGCAGTTTATGATGAATATATATATTAAGTATAAGTAGACACTTATTTTTACGAAATGCAATAGATTTACTTAAATCCGCCTAGGTGCTAGGCCCTAACCCGTTGTCCGACTAGTGGCTAACGTTTTTTAGAATCTTGATTGAAAGGACTCTTATCTTTTTAAACGAGATCATAGAATGGTCGTATCCAGTGCACAAGGCTCCCGCTTTACGCAGGGTCTGGGAGAGGTGAATGTCGGCTAGCCTTACCCCCATTTATGGAGAGGCTGCTCCCAAGTCTCGAACCCGAGACCTACCGCTCATGGGTGAGATCATAGAATAACAGTACAAAATTTACAAAGTCCTAATTTTTAAAGAAAACTTATCTGCCCGAAAACAAACGGACTCCTTAGAAGCCAAGGAACCATAATATATGTATATAGGACAACTGAATCCTAGAGAGGAAAAGGAGAAAACTAGAGTCTTGAGGCAGCAAGTACAAACCAAAACAAGAAGGTTGCTACTGTATTGTATGACACTCCTACGATTTGACAAAATATTGTTCTCAATCAAAATGGTTGAAAACAAGCAGTTAACCCGCATCCAGAACGATAGACATGAAAATCGTCTCCCTTTCTCAATGGATGAACACGACTGTCAAACAAACGGCAAGGAGAGTTCTTCAACATAACCAGTTTGAAACAAAAGCTTAAAAACAAAAAGCGAAACTTAATATAGCCAGTTTTGATACCAAATAAAACTCGCTCAAACTAAATGTTCAACACTATCAAACATATATCAGCTAATTTGATGCCAAATAAACCTTACTCGACTATTGGCTTACTGTCACAGGCTTCCTTTGCTTCAAGCGCATCAGGACAATAACGTTTCGACAAAATTTCAACTTGTTCTGCAAATGACTTCATCGCATACTGACCAATGTGTCTGACCATTTGATTCCATCGCTTTTTACATACATCTCCAGACCTATGCTCAAGCAGATCATCCCAATCAACTTCTTCCATGCAACAAGCATCCAAGCTGTCAAGAGCGTAAACTAGGCGGTAGTCATCAACATCAGCCCACTGACCATCAGCTACCAAAGGTGAAGCCAATTGGTTATACCACTTCTGGCAACAAATAGGATTGGTTCTGGTGCCCAAAGTCTCACTGATTGCCTCCCACTTAATATTATCTCGCAGCATCCCATGCTTGGAATATTTTTTTTCTTCCAATGCCCGCATCCGCAGATCCTTGTTCACTAAATCAAACAAAGTCTGGTACTCCTCTTGGGACCACACTCCTGTCTTCATGTTTTGCAGTTTTATTCTACGCCATGCATCCTTGACATGAATTCTATGTTTGCCAAGTTCATTACCCACCTTTCTCCAGTTGGGTTTGGCTTCACCTTTCTCCTTAGCTTCGTTAGCAGCACGTCTGACTTTTTCATACTCTTCCTTGGTCCAAGTACGTTCTGAAGCTCGTTCTAATAACATATGGGCTCGATAATATATGCTTTTCTTATCCCTCCAGGGTAAGGTTTCCCCAATATCCTTCCAACAATTTCTGATTTCAGGGTAATTCTTACAATTGAGTACCATGTCAATGCCTTCGTCACCCAGCTGATGTTCCTCTATGTATGTTAAAACAGCCTTTTTCACAAGCTCGTCTTCTTCTGCTGAAAACCGCTTACCTCGTACCTTGCCCACTTCTGCATCTTTTGAGCCATCAGACAGTGAAAAGACCTCAATATCATCAGCAAAATGTACTCTTTTTGATGTTTCTTTCTGTGTAGAATTTTCATCCTCTGTATTTCTGTTGCTTATCTCGTCTCCAGTTCCATGAACATTACCGTCATTCTCTAAGGAATTATTTTCTTGAGTTCTGCTTTTGCTGCCCAATTTCTCACCTCCAGTTTCCTGCACTTCACTTCTTGAATTCTTACTATTCTTTGTTTTCTCCTTTTTCATGATTCCATCCTTCTCCATGATTTGCCCATCTGAATGCTTACTTTCTACTCCAGCCTCCTTTCCATCAGTTACGATGTTCTGTGCCGATTCACTGCCCACCATTTCTGTCTTCTCCTTCTTCTTTTTCTTTTTCTTTTTATTCAGTTCTCCTTTGTTCATTTTGGCATCGCCCATTTCGTCATCCTCAGATAGTTTCTTTCTCTTCTTTTCGTTATCTGCAATGTCAGCTTCTTCCATGATTTTCCCATTGGATTTCTCTCTATCATTTCCGAGCAGCCGTTCATCACTCTGGTTCGACTTCAATTCACTATTGACCCCCTCTGTTTCCTTCTTCCTTTTCTTTTTCTTTTTGGCCCCTTCTCCACTTTCTCTATCAGTTCCACCATTGCCTTCCCCACTTTCCTTATCAGTTCCAACATTCTTGTCAAATTCATTGGATTTCTCTCTATCATTTCCAAGCAGCTGTTCATCACTCTGGTTCGACTTCAATTCACTATTGACCCCTTCTGTTTCCTTCTTCCTTTTCTTTTTCTTTTTGGCCCCTTCTCCACTTTCTCTATCAGTTCCACCACTGCCTTCCCCACTTTCCTTATCAGTTCCTACATTCTTGTCAAATTCATTGGATTTCTCTTTATCATTTCCAAGCTGCTGTACATCATTCTGCTTCAACTTCAATCCACCATCGAACCCCTCCATTTCCCTCTTCCTTTTCTTTTTCTTTTTGACCCCTTCTCCACTTTCACCATTCTTGTCAAATTTCTCCACCTGAACTGCCTCACTTATTTTGTCCTCCGAGCCTTCAATCGAAGCGGAATTTCTACCAGGTTCATCTATCTTCCTTTTCTCCTTCAACTTTTTCTTCTCTTTCCTTGCTTCAAACTCCAAATCTGTAGTCTTTTCCTTTCCCATGTATTTCTTTTGGCCTTGAACAGCAAAACAAAACGGGAAAAAAAAAAATTCAGACAAACAACAACAGCAGCAAAGCCTTATCCCACTAAGTGTGGTCACTATATCAATCCTAGAATGCCATTGCGCTCGTTTTGCACCAAGTGTTCCATTAGCTCTAAGTACTCCAGGAAAAAACGGGTCATGGAATTTCCGGAAACGCGCATGCAATGACATTACAGTAGCATCCAGACACACATATAAATGCAAACGCTATACAATCCACACTTTGAAACTCACTTAATCACACTATAATACTAAGCAGTCAATTATGACTGGAACCGGAAGAACTGATGGTACAAACAAACAATCAGAAAACCCTAAATACAAAGGAAACCACAACTTTGGTTTGTAAGTAAGACAACCACAACAGAAATCCAATTCCTTTGAAAAGGATAACAAAACAAAACCCCAAATTATTCTAGGGTCAGAAATATAAAACAGATCAACTGAGTTTACAAATTTGAGAAATGAAACCCTAATGGCAGAAAACCCTAGATAAACAAGCACACCCACAATGTGATTCAGAACAAGGACAAGAAAACCCTAACAAATAAATAAAAAGATAAATAAATAAACAAACATGAATGATTGAGTAGGTTGCATGTTTACCTTGTTTTCTTCTCCTCGAATCAAATTCAATCCTCTGTGTGTCTGTGGCTCCAAGGTAGCTGCTTTTGCTTGTTGCTTATGGAGTTATAGAGGTGTCAATACGGCCGGAATCGATGGGACGATGCGAACGGAGGCGGCGGAGCAGACTAGTTAGTGACGATGACAAGAGACAGAAACCAACCGGAAGGAAGGAATCCCGCTAAATGCCAATTTCCTATGGTTGAATTGACGGCGGTGATCTATTATTTTTACGACAACTTTCAGAAACAGTTTATTTTAACGGAAAATTATATTTTTAAGTTTTTTTTTATTAGTTTTTTTTTTTTTTATGAATACGAAATATTTTCGGTATTGTTCATTTTTAACAGAAAAAACCACATTTTTACATTTTCTTGGTACTATTTACTATACTTTTATTTGTCATTTTTCATTAAAATTAAAGTTTTTTTAAATTTTTCGTTAGTGATCTAATTCTTTTTATGAAGTTTTAACGAAATACTTTAAGTACAGTTCACTTTTAACAAAAAATCACATTTTTACCTTACCCTAGTATTATTCAATAACCTTTATTTGTTATTTTTCATTAAAACTAAATTTTTTTTTTACTTTTCTTTAGTTTTCCTTTCTTTTTACGAGCGTTTCTCTCCATTCGGCATCAATTTCAATTTGGGCTGGCCCAGCCCATGAAAGGATACTGGACTAGAGGCCAAGTAGTTTTTTTTTTTTGCTGCAGCCCAACTCGCCTGGAAACCCATGAGTTTTGGCCCAGCCCATGAACGTACATACTAAATTTATACACATTGTTGAATCAGCCATGAAGGATCTACGGAGGATTCTATTTGTAATTTATTTAGTATTTCAAAAAAAATGTATATATAAAATAATTTAGTGATAAATTAATTATAATTTTTTATATTTATTTATAGTTGTATAATTTGAGCAAAGACTAGTGATAAGGTGTTCAAGTTCGGCTGAGATGATATTACTCATCCTTAAAGCTAAAAGCTCAAGCTCGAAATAATTTGTTCAAGCTTGACTCGAATAACTGTTTTTCAAGTTTGAATTCGGTTCGTTTGTAAATCAAACTTGAAATTTTATTCAGCACGACTTAGTGAAAAGTGAAAGATGTTATAATAAATTAAAATAAAAACATAATAACAAATACTTTGAAATTATCGCACCTCCAACATTAAAAAATATGAGTTGCAAAGCTCAAGTTCATATGAAATCGCCTCCACCATCGTCGTTGTTGCTTCCGCTTTGTCTATGGCGTAAGTCATCTTCTGTGATTTGGATTGGGCATTGGGGCATTGTGGAGGTGCTGGATTCACATTTGGTGGAGACTATGGTTTTTCAATTTGGAGGTTTTTGAAAGTGATAATTTTGTTGTCGAAAATGGTCCACATAGTGTGTGATAGATGGAAAATCAAAGATTTTCTTTGTGATTGCAGTTCGTGAACTTGGTCTTGGTTCAACAGGAAGATGGGTAGAACGAGAGAGGGCAAAAAATTTAATAAAAAAGATTTAGTAATTAATTAAAAATTATTTGAAGCTGCTGTCAAATTTGACAGCAACCCCTCCTACTACCTTTTCATGTCATGCCATGTAAGATTTGATATTTCGGTTGGAAAATTATAGTGTTGTTTCTTGTTACTGTTATTGATGATGTGGACCTTTTGACATCTCATTTGGAGATGCTCTAAGGCAGTAAGTTTGTTTTTGGTGTAAGTTTTTTCTCTATGCATGTAAAGAAGTTGTCAGGTGGAAATCCCTATAAATAGAGGGACGTTTGTAATCTTATTACAACACACCAAATCAAGAGTGAAAAGGAATATGCCAATATTCCCTCCTCTCCTCTCTTTACCTACATCGTTTGTGTGATACGTTGCACCCGTTCCGCTTCTTTCTTTGTTGAAGAACTCCGCTTAGCATTTGCAAGCTCCATGGAAATGTAGAAGCTGTGTTTTACCGTCAAGGAAGCTTGAGTGTACAAATGTGCAAATCTGCTGTTTAATTCAAAGCTTCATTGAGAAGCGAGAAAATTGTAAGATAATAATGAAAACTTGATGGGCCAGATTTGGTTTAATTTTCACGTTATTTAGTTTACAAAATTTAGTTTATACATTTAGTCTCTCTTGCATTACCCAGACAGACGAAAATCAAGTGCATTTAGAGATTTCAAAAATTCTTAACTTATGGTCCAATCTTCTTTGAGTTTTATGTTCACTAATTGTATATATCTTATGACGTATTAGATTCTCAAGTCCTCGTGGCTAGCGAGTACGCTATAGGGGCGAGTCTTGCTAGCGATTCTCTTGGCACCCGAAAGTTGAACACATCCCTAATTAAAAGAAAGAAGGGAATACTAATAACATTGGACTAAATTATTAAACGATACTATTATTTGTATGTCTTTGCAATAAATTGTCTCATAATTTTGTCCGAAAATTCAAAAGTATCGTACATGGTCACAGCTTCCAGATTAAATTAGAGCCAAAACTGTATGAAAAGCTTAAACTTTAAACCACACAGCAAGCACTCCTGCAGACTCTGCCTAAGTACAACCTAACCTCGGATGGTATGCATAACTCAAACACAACTCATACGGCATCTTCCCGCTTTTCTGCATATTTTCTAACTAGGTAACAGATTAACGGGTACATGTTTGAACGTAAAGCTGGTTTGAGAATGTTTTGCATACGAATCAATCACATCCCGTAGAAATTATTTAGCAGTGGTTCAATGATGCTTCTCTTCCCACCCTTCGAATCACACTTGCTAAACCGTCGAGCTCGGATCCCTTCTCTTGTACCAAGGAGGTGCATATTTACTGCTGCCAACCATACTGTTGATTGCGGTTTCCACCCATCATGTTTGAGCCCCGACCTGCTGCAGAGCCACCATAGGGACCATTCTGAGGATAGTTTGGGCCACCAACTCCATAACCACTGCCTCCACCCCGAGGACCTGCACCAGGTATGCCACTAGAACCATATGGTGCTCCCCGCCCTTGTGCAGGATATGGGCCACTGCTGTACCCACCTCCGCCACCTTGAGCACCCCGACTTGGATGGTTGTATCCACCACCAGGGTTCCCACCAGGTGGGTATCTACTTGGCCCTCCGGAAGGCCCGCGAGGCTTACCATAATGGTGGCTAGGTCCTGTAGCAACCGGGGGCTGAGAACCATGGATAGGTTGGTTAGGTCCAGGCCGCATTTGGGAATGTGCTTGGCCAGATTGCTGAATCGGTGGGAGGCGGGTATGCTGCTGAGGGTGCTGCAGTTTCTGACGTTTTGCATTCTCTTCATGTTGCCGTTGCTGCTGGCGCTTTTTCTTTGTCTGGAACTCGTGTGATGATTCATATTTTGGTAGACTGAGCCAAAAAATTGTTGCAGTCAAAACAAAAACAAAAGATGATGTAAAACATGTGACTATTAAAAATCTAAATATAAAGAACAAAAAAACATAAAACTAAGCAAAAAGAAATTTGTTGCCGGTACAAGGAACCAACCTCTTAGGATCACAAGGTAACGGATCAGTCCAGAAATACTCGGCATCAAGAGCATCCTTAGCTGATATTCTCTATTATTAATAATCACAAAAACAACAAAACGATAAACAGTCAGTCAGAAGCCCGTGTAAATACAATAGCATTAAACATACTGGTACAGTAGGCAACAATTATCCTTCCTCACAATGCCAACCCAACTTATATTACCATTGCTACAAGGGGTAAGTCAAAAGGAATAGCATTTTCCGTGGATTAACTCGATAAAAGACAACAGATGACTTGAAAGTTGTAAATGATATAATCTGAGAAATATGTCAGTGAGTAATCTATGCATGCATATTTTCATGCACAATTAGGAAGGAGGACAATATCCTCTGAAAGTATGTACCTGAGAAGGATCAAGTGTCAGCATTTTCTCCAACAACTCCAAAGCATGACGGTCAAAACTATACAGCAAACAAAGAAAAGATAAGCTATGATATACACAAGCCAAAAGCTGCCAAAGACCCACGGGCATGCTTATGATGGAACATTTGAAAACTCTAGTAGGTAAACCACTTACTGTCTGAAAACATCCCTGAGACGTTTCTTCAGTGGCCTCGTGGGCTTGAAGTTGTTATACCATGGAATCTTTGAAACTCCGGGCCAGTTGACCTCATCTGGAGCTCCACACAGCTCAAAAATCTTATTTAATTGCTCTGGCTACAAGGATTACAAATAAAAAAAAGGATTCCATTGTTGAAAATATTTTTGCAGATATTTGTTGAAAATATTTTTGCAGATATTAAAAGTTTAGGTTGGAAAGTTATATACCTTTTACATGTGCATGTTAAACAATAACATACGCACAAGAGCAATATCACAAAAGAGTGGAACCGAGGTGGAGTCATAATAGTCAAAGATCAAACTGGATCAGGACATTGCCAAACTTACTAGTTCAAATTCTAGGTTAGGGTTAGAGACCAAACTAGAATAATCTCTTGAGCCAGAGTTCGGGATATGCTCCACTTCTGTTTCAACGGTAGCCAAACATAGGATGGGTTATTAAGGACTTGAGTAGGATTATTAAGGACTCAAGTAGAAACAAACAACTATAAGTTTCTAGTGGACCACTGCATGGCAATGACAAAATGAAGTCCTGTTTGAAAAAGAACTTGGCAGAGAGCCCCAAATTGTAAATGACCAAGGCTATTAGGTAAAAATCTGGTCAAAATACCCTAAGAGGAGACATTTCTGTATTTCAATTTTTTCTCGGAGTGCTATATTCAAATTACTTAACTTATATTCATTTCCAACACCAGGATACATAAAGGGACTGAGGGTTCCTGTAACTTGTGAATCTCGAGTTGAGACCCTATGAGAAATTTGAGGAATCTGTTAAGTGGTGGGTGTGTACTGGTACTGGGCCTGTAAGAAAACTGGCGAGTTTCTAATGACTTTGGGATAACTTGTAAAACCTTAATTTGATTGAGTGACCAAAACCTAATAGAAAGGCTGATGTGGACGTAGGGAAGTTACCGACCAATGTAAAAATATTTGTGCTTTTTTGTTGTTAAATTTAATGTTGTATTCCAATTTTGTAGAAATCAGTGACCCGCATTTTTATTTTTATTTTTTGGAAAAGAGACGAATTATTAAAAAAGAACGGAAGGTGGTGGTCAAGAAGACCACACAAAGCCATGCGAAACAGACAAGCAAAAACAAAGAAGGGGCCGAGAGCCGTCTCTCACCCAAAACCCAGACTCTAGCAAACCCTCTCTCCTATAGGCCAAACTAACATAAGCCTGCCGGTCTCTCCATATATTAAGAGAACAAGGGGCCCCTGAATTAAACGGTGACTGAAGCACAAAGAACGGAACCAAAAACAAACTTCATCCCTTAACTCCCCTACCCCCCGAAACAGCCACGGCCAAATCAGTACCTCAACTGAATGTCAGATGACTGGAAATGAATCCTGACTGACCAAATGACTTGTAGACATGTTAACAGAAGTAAAAGTTAAAACACTAGAACTTGAACACACTAACTATAACTACTTCTTTGGTCCAACCCACAGTCATTATGAAACCATACTACATTAAACACTGCAGGGCCAATTCAAAATGCTTCTAATACCTACTGCACAAAATAAGAATTAATCATTAACTTTTTAGCTGTAAACTTGGTACTATTGTGCTTAAGGTAAATACTAGGCTTCCACACTTGAAAGTGGTGATTCTGGTGAGTTTTCATAGAAGGGCAATGAAGAATTGGATAATCATAAAGTAGATCATTTCTTCAATGTGATGAAAAGATAACATGCATGATGCATGGAATTTGTTTAGTTTGTGCTAAATGCTAAACATCCAAAGTGTGTATCAACGAATGAAGATTAACCAACAGTACTCAATGTGAACAAAAGCATAACTGTGCAAGCATAAAATACATACTTAAACTTTCTGTACAATAAAGAACAAAATATAAAACTCACCAGGATTCCCAAAGTAACTAAATTGATATATCAAAAAATTTAAGAAATGATATGTCAAAAAAAAAAAGGAAAATACTAGTATGATAGTACCTACATAAGACACACAGCAAAGAGAAGGTAAGAAATGCATCTTCTATGGTAAACCAAAAAGAACAAAGTAGTTTGACCTTTCAAGGTCAAGCAGTCAACACCGGAAAGCATGAACACTATAATGCTTTCTTATTAGAATAAAACCATTATCAGCGGATAAAGTAAAAGAACATAAAATAAAAAGACCAAGAGGATGGCAAAATAATGAAATGACACAAAGAACCACATCATCTTAAGCCGTAAACCATATGTTATGCATTATAAATGAACTTCACCAAAGAAAAGTTTAATTAATTTACTCAAAACTTATGGCCCCTTTATGACAAATAAACTTCATATAAAATATTTATTTGTTTGAGTCAAAACCTTTGAACCACAGACAAAAGAAAAAAATGTTCCAAAACCCTTCTTATCTTTCAAACTCTACTAAAACAATCTTATTGACTGTACATGTTTGATGAGAGCTTCTTGCATAAAAGCACATAGAAATCCATACTTCTAAACTCAATTTGTGTATGCATAAACGTTGAAATACTTAGTACTATTTTTTTCTCTTTCTAAGCTTATCCCATTATGTACAAGATGTATTGACAATTGCAAACCGTAACTACGCACCAAAGATACATGGAAAACCAACAAAAACTACTTTACAGCAGAATTCCAATCATAAAGTGTAGCCTGAAACAAAATGCCTAAATTCTGAAGAAAGCGATGCCGAAAGGGAAGCTTACAAGCCAACTGTATCCCATTGAAGATCCATCTCCTCATCCCTTGTTCCCTTAAAACTAGTTTTAAATCCAAACTTCCAAACCACTCCCACAACATTGCTTTGGCTTCCATATTGTAGGATACTAAAGGCCTATTGTTTGGTATCCTTCTTGGACCCAATTTTTTGTTTTTGAAACTAATGAGTACTAAATGATTTAGCTACATTCATCATTTTTGAAAATCCAAGGATACCAAACAGCCCCTAAGCTGTCATATAAATTTATACAAGAAAGCAAGTAAAACCACCCTATAACAGAAAATGTTATTACCTCATCTTTCCCGGGAAAAATTGGCTTGCCATGTAGAAGCTCAGCAAAGATGCACCCAACGGACCACATATCTACAGCTGGACCATACTTTGTAGCTCCAAGAAGCAACTCTGGAGGTCTGTTCAAACAAAACATATCACAAATTATTTGCTTGTATAAAATCTTATAGAGGAATAAAACAGAATAAAGTGCTCCTGTTGGGAGAGACATATACAAAGAAGAGAACAAGCAAAAAAGAGAGAAGTAGATATAAAATCTATGAAAACCAAAAGCTCTTAAAAGAATACCATAATCCAAACAGAACTCACATCAATGGAAAAAGAGACCAAACAGAAATTGACTCAAATTATGCGTAGTATCATGATCCTCAAAGGTCCGAGCATCCCTCTACCCCCATAAACACACCACAACACAATAAAGAATTGCCTTCACATCCATAATTGCAATGCTTACCAATAAGACCAGTCAACACTCCAGCTGATCCACAAAAGAATTAAGCATCAACTAAACAACACCGGACAACTAAAAGAGAAAATTTACCATAACTCCATCAAAACAGAAAACAGTGAAATAAAACATGGTCGACCACTCACAAATACCTTTATACACATACAACAGATATCTAAAATAATGATACTTCTTGTAAGAAGGTTATCGTAAGTTCAGATGTTTCATAAAAAGCAGGCTATCAATTCAGATCTATAGATAGGTTGCAGAAACCAATGCAAACTTCACGAGATGAGAGAAAATAATACAGTTAAAAGAGAACCTCCATTTAAGGGAATTAGATATCCACCTGTACCAAAGAGTAATAACACGATTTGTAAGATTGGCATTGTGATCATTTGAAAATGAGCGGGCAAGCCCAAAATCTGCAAGCTTCAGATTGCCTTCATTGTCTATAAGTAGATTAGAGCCTGCGCAAAAAATATAAAACATAATGTTGGGCTCATAATACTAACAAAGTTGAAATGATGACAGAAGAATTGCTTATATAATAACCTTTAATATCTCGGTGAAGTACTTGATTCACATGACAATAGTGAAGCCCGGTCAAAAGTTGTTTCATGTAGCACTGTAAGACAGAAAAGGTGAAAAAAGATAAGGCTTCAAACCTCAAATAGTCGGTGATTAAGTGACTTGCAAGTCTTGCTGTTTGTGATACCTTAATCTGGGCGACTGAAAATCTCATCCCAGGTCGATCAGCTAGACCTGTCAAATCATGGTCCATGTATTCAAAGACCATATAGATGCCACCTTTATACTTATTACCATCTGAAATTCCATCAAAAACAGATTAAGTTAGAAATTCTCTTGATATCAAACAAGAACAAAATCAACCGAAAAAATACAGGTTGATCAAGTCAGCACTTGATAAGCCAAACCATTTAAGTCTGAAAAAAATGCCAGTGTTTAACAAACTTTAAACCAATGAAGATGAAGATAGACATAATAGGCTAATAAGACACAAAAATAGATTACTTGCCTGGTCTACCTTGCTCGTCCTTCTCTGGACCTGCAAAACCATCCCTGATTAATTGATATCTAAGGGAAAGTATAAGATGCAAGAAACTGCTTCTGGTAACAGACACTATGTAAAAATCTCAAGAGACATAAATATCTAATACCTGGGGATGTCACGATCTCTTTCAAATTGATGACATTATCATGGTGAAGCTTCTTAAGAATCTTGATTTCCCGTATGGCAGTTATGGGGAACTGGACAGGAAACATTTCAGAGGAGTATGCATATTAAATAACTATACTGATCATTCTGGTTTGCGTCATGTATTAGAAATCCAGTTCCTCAAGAAAAATTAAACAACTAAGGTATAAGTGAAGGAAAAAGCATGACATACCCCCTCCCTCTCATTGTCCATCCGAATTTTCTTCAAAGCGACGATTTCTCCCGTCTTTATTTCTCTAGCCATGTAAACTTGGCTGCAATTATAAAGCAGTTACTATGACAGCATCAGCAACCACAGGGTAAAAATACCAAAAAGAGAAAGCTCTTAACTTCGATGGAGAACTAAAAAATTTGGCAGTAAAAAATGTTATAGAAAACAAAAAGGTTCCCTTATGAAAGTTTCATTAATAATCAACAAACGAATAAACACATATAGTGATGATTTACAACAGTATGACCAATGAAGTTATCACCCAACAACTAAGAGCTAACATAACACCTGAAATATCATTAAAGTAGAACCTGACAGTCATGAACAAGCTCAAACCACTGAGTCTTGTAATTTTAAGAGAAGGAAGGAAACAGGGATCTTGTATTGTTTGTGAAGTTCAACATAAGAAGACTTTGGTGCTGCTATTATCAAACTCGCTAAAAATATCTGACCTGATTATCTCATCACAGAAGTAAAACAAAAGGTATGCACCGATTAAACATGCGTGACAAATATACACAATTTATCTTAGATGGTATTTGAATTAACGTATCATTACGGCATTTTCGTTCTTTATTATCACTTCTGTTACGTGAAGAACCACACTCGTTCTCTCTGTGTCAGTGATTTTATCCTTGAACCACTGTCAATATTATCATGTTTGTTTACATACACCGTATATTGATGTATAGAAATTACAATGCATCTCCTTTGGAAAAGGTTCTTTAGAGGATTATATGTAGTATGTACATTCAACTGGTCTCTTAACTAGAGAGAGAGGAAGGGCAGGTCACGGTGCCATATGCTCAACATTCAAGGTGATCTTAAACAAATTTTAAAGTTAAGCATTCAGCTCATTTTTTATGCACTGGCTACATTTAAGTTTCCTTTCAGAAGAGGCTTTATAATATCATAGTAACAGAGGTACTATAGGAAAAGCTACATACACTTTGGTAGGAAAAGATTTCTTAACCCAAAAGTTGAAATAGGAAAGATTTTGTAATTTTGGGCCACTGTTCTATTCATGTAAAATTATATACTGGTAAACAACATTTCAGTACACTTATGTGTTGAGGTAAACACAAAAGAAAAAACTTCAGTGCTAAACCGAGAGCTTTACTATGTCTGTTGTGGAAACAACACAAATCAAATATCTAATGCCCTGTAGATTTTGAATAGCGATGTCTTCTACAACTTAGTGAATAAAAAAATAAGACAGACACAAGAAATCAAGATGCTTTCCGAATGAAAATATCGGTGTGTGTCCAAATGTTGATCTTTCTTTTACCAAGGCATTGGGATGTCAATACCTATTGGCCCTTGTATGGTGACTAAAGCACACAGTGCCTTGTTAGTGATGTATGAGGTATAATTAGCACAATGAACAAATTGTGGTAATGCTTTATCAGCAGACTCGCTAATCAATAGATGTATTTCGCACATTCATCAAGACATTGCAGTAGCAAGTTGATAACAAAAAACAACTATTTCAGTTCCCTCGTGAGGGTCAAAGTACAATAACAACTCTGTTTAAATATTTGTTGTCGATAATCAATATCCATATGAGACCTACAAAAAAATGGAGCAAATTGCAATATTAACTTTTACAATTAAAGTTCACTGACCAAACATCAAATTATCTGTCAAAACATCAAACCAGAAACAACAGAATCAGAGACGCCACAAACTATAGCCAAAAACTGACACTACTGAAAACAAATTAATACAACTGAAAATTGGAGTATCGAGATGCATGGAATTGAACTAACCCATAGGTTCCCTCTCCAATTTGTTCCAGTTTCTCGAAGCAGTCGACGCTTCTGGAACCCCATGAAGGGACCTCGTTGAGGTTGAGCTGCCCAGGGGCCGCTATCGCCATTGTTCCTTTCTTCTACTTCAGTAACTGATTATATCTCTAACCAAACAAGGGGCATCATCAGAACCCAATAGACAAAATTGAACATACACAACGAAATTTCCCAAATTTACTGCTAATACCTGAAGGATAGCACCGGGATAATCCAAGAACCCTACCAAATTCGATTGGTGCTTGTCCACACCTCCACTCTCTTCTTCTTTGAAGGGCTATGGACTCCAAGAATGCAGCACCAAGAATTTTGCAGAATAACTTTTGAATTGATAATCCTTCGTTTCAATCAGCTTTTCGGGAAAGCAAATCCGATTCGCAGACTGAAATTCAGAAAGATAAAGATAACCCAATTGAAGAAGAAACAAAAGGAGACGACCCGCTTGGTTCAAGGTACGTGCCGCTCACCGGAGCAAGGGCCGATCGAGGTCTGCGATTTGAGAGAAAAAACCCTAGCTTTAGCTTCAAGGGCCACAGAGCGAAGGGCGGAAGCTTTTCAACTAGGGAAAGCGTAAACGAGAGAGAGAGTGCGAAAGATTTATGTTGGGTTCGGTTTCGGACAGTCTCAGTTTTTTTAGGGGAATTGATAAGAAAAAAAATAGGTACCCGTCATTTCTAGTGGGGATTCAATTTAGATTCAGTTTAGTGATATTTCTCTTTATTTGTTAATAAGAGTTCTTAAATTTTATTCTCATCAAAGGAGAATTTGAAACACATTATTATTACCCTATTGTAAGACTAAGTTCACCGTCTCCCTTTATTGTAGATAATATCGTTTATTGTTAAGAGATTACGTTTGGTTTGGTATTGATTGGTACTATTATTGAAATCAAATCAAACTAAATTGGTTTTAATTGGTTTGATTCAGTTTGACTCAATCGATTTAAGTCTATTCAACACTTAAATAAAAAACATTAAACATTTTACGAGTTATAATCTTTTAAACGTCAACACATCTCATGCATTCTAATTTGATTGAAACATTATGTTTTTCGAGATAGAAAAAGTTCGCAAAGTAAAATAAAAATAAGTTACAATTAAATAAAATCTCATGTTAGTAAATTATTTTTTATTAACTACAAACTCACATAAGCATAAAATACATATAGATATAGACAGATTGTATCAAGAGCACTCGACTATTTTTTTTATAACACTCATTATATTGCTTCGGCTTATGTTGGTATTGGGTGACATGTGCGCAACATTGTTTGATGGATGATAACAAACCTATTAAATATTCGACAAAATAGCTTAATGAATAAGCTAAATATATTTTTTTTACGCGCTTCGCTCTCAGTTTCTATTAAAACCCTTAGGGGGCATTTGTTTGCCCTCACTAAGTGGTTTTGGACTAGATTGGACTAACAATTAGTCCAATCCAGTGTTTGTTTTGTACTAGGATTATCTTTAATGAGACTAAGAGGGACTCGCACGGACAAACTCCTTCACTAGAAGTTCTTGGCCAGACCCCCCGCCCCGATACCCATGGGATTGCTAAGACCTCGTCAACTCCGTCCTCAGTCCTCATCGTGCTCTTATCTCTCTTGCTCTTTGTTCTCTTGAGCACCGACAGCCACCATCATACCACAACTCGCCAACTCCAGCAAGACCATACCACCAACCCACCACCACTTTCTCCCTCTCTCCTCACCCTGAACCCAGAATTTCGAACTGAGGAAGATCCCGCTCTTACCGTTGTCTGTCCAACTCTAGCCGTCCTCCGATCCACCTCCGAGGAAGATCTCGCACTCGCCGTCCTCGATTCAATACCGTCGAGGAGTTATGTAGGTTAATTTATTTCATTTCCTGTATTTTTATTTTTATTTTTTGGTTCAATTTCAAACTCGTGATGCAACTTTAAAAAAGGGCTGCAAAGCCTTGACCCGCAGCTCCAACACCGTCCCCCTTATCCAACCCCACCAGCTTGTTAATCAGGTTTGTGTTAATGGGTTTGATAAAATTACTTGGCTTGATTTGTGATTTTGGCTTTGTTTTTTGCTACTTAGTTTCCTTGTTGTCACTTTTGAAAGAGTCTATGGTTTGATTTTGACCATAATCCATCACCATCGCCTTACCTTTCTAGAAGTGGATAACCCCAATTAAAGTCCTTAAATAAGTTACTCAGACCACAGTATATCACTGGTCAATTGAAGGTCATTGAATAAGTTATTTGAGTATTGTGCAATCATACTTGTTCAGGTTTTTGTCACGTGGAAACATCACAAATCTATGGTATCAATCTGCTTATTGTGTTAAACTTTTGGTCTTTATTTGTTTTCCTTGTATGAATGAATCTGAAAATTCTTTTGAATGTAGCCAAGATGGAATGTTTGGGGTTGTGATGTTGGTCTCCATATGTGGAGGAAATTGGTGTGTTTTGGCGTTTGGTCTTCAATGGTCAAGTATTTTGGGATCAATTTTGTGGAGTAACTCAGACTGTGAAGATTTTTGTTTGACAAGAAAAATGATGAATTGCAGCACTACTGTTTCACATTTTTTTTTTTTGTACAAGGAAAGTTATCTTAGCTATGAGTTTGACTATTGTAGTTGATATGGTTATGATAGCATGCCAAGCATTCTTTGGATATGGGACATGTCACATATGCCATCTTGAACTCGTTGCTATCTTGGTACATAAGGGTGCGTTTGGTACGTGGGACGGGACGGGACGGAACGGGACGATGCGTTCCGTCCCGCGTTTGGTGCGCCAAAAATGGGTGGAACAGGCTGTTCCACGGGACAGATTTTGGGTGTTTTTGCTTTCCACCTCCCCCCTGGAACGGGTTTGTTCCACGTCTGTGGAACACAATGTTTTACCATTTTAAGACAAATATACCCCATGTATTTTTCAAAAATTACACCTTCGTTCCGTCCCGTCCCGTCCCGTCCCGTCTGCGTACCAAACGCACCCTAAATATCTTATTCGTGCAACAGTTTGGGTCCTACGTGCACTCGTCCTATTTTTTGCGCAGGAAGTTCTCGTTTGTACATGTGTACTCCTAGTGTTGCCTACAGCGTGAGCATCTCGCCCCAACCACAATTTAGCATACTTGATCTAAAATGGAATTGAGTTGGAAGTTGTCTCCTTTGAAGGATAAAGAGTTGTTTTGCTGCGCTTCTGGTGCAGTTCTTGAATTGAGTAAATATAGCTCGGATGATTGAGGCAGTTAGTTATTTTCCAGAGTTATTGTAAAAAATTGTAGAATGTACAATTATGCAGTTACCTTGCTTTGCTATGTACTATGTTAATGTAAATGTAGTATTGGGATCTTTCATTTGTTCTAGTTGGAACATCCAACAGTTTGATTAAATTGGTGACCTTTCCCTCTCTCATTTGTTTTTCCTTTCATTGGATTAGCACTAGTGCACATGGAAGTGACTAACTGACTTGCTCCGTTGTGAGGGAAGATATTTTAATTGCTTAGTTTAATATACAAATGGAATGCATAAATTGTTCATGATCTCTTCCCTTTGCATATTGTTACTAGTTTTCTTCAAACTAGTTGGAGCAAGCCAATTTACGTGCTAGGAATCCAAATGTAGCAATGATCAATGCGCATCTATCCATTTGTCATTGTGCCTTGCATCATTGTGGTCTTGGGATTGAATGCAATTTTCACGGTACGGACTGAAATTGGCTTATACATACAAGAGCAATTCCAAGTAATTATTTCACAATTGAGTAAAAAATTGAACTTGTTAGACATCAATTTTCATTCTACTCAAATACAAGTATTTACCAACACCTTTAACTTTAATCTACATCTTTAAACCAAAGGTGAATAATTAAGAAAAGCATCCTGAACCCTGTCGATTGTTGGGAGAACACTTTGTTATATTGATGTTTGGAATAATGCTACTCTTTAATCATGTATTTTCGTTTTTGTATTTTTATTGAGTCTCACTCTCATCCAATATTATTAATTTTAATAATATCTTTAATAAAAAAGAAATTAAAATAGAACAATAATGTAATCATAGTCTGAGCAAACACCAAATTGATGAAAGTACTGTTTTCATTATCCTGCTTTTTAGTCCAACACTGCACAAAACGTTTCACTAAGTTAGTCCAGCTTAGTCTAGTCTAAGCTAGTCCAGCTTAATCCCTGAAGTTAGTACAGTCTAAGACAGTCCGGTGCAACAAACGCACCCTTAGACCTTTAGGATCCTCCAATGTCGAATCGTGAATACACCACTGTCATCCCCACTATGTTTTTTGGTGTGGTAATCTCGATTTTTGGGTTGGGACGCCCAATTGCAAGGGTAACTTGGTAAGGCAATAACTTAGGGCCCTCAATCTCAGGGGCCTCAAATTTATGTCCTAGATATAAATATCAAAAATCTAAGTGACACCATGTAGCATTTCACATCGACCAACGGAGAAGGGGGATGTATCTTATATGTACATGTCCACCTTTTATAGCACAAGGCATTTTGGGAGCTCGTTGGCTTCGGGTTTCATCGGAACTCCGAAGTTAAGTGAGTTCGCGAGAAAGCAATCCCATGATGGATGATCCACTGGGAAGTTCTCGTGTGAGTTCCCAGAAACAAAACCGTGAAGACGTGGTCGGAGCCCAAAACGGATACTATCGTGCTACCCGAGATGTAGTGGGTACTCGAGCCGGGATGTGACACACCATAATTGAGTTGTGAATGCAATGGAGATGGTCAGCCTCTTTTTTCTTGTGTGCAGTTTTATACTCGGAGTTGCACTTTAGTCAGTTGTTTTTTACTCTTTTTCAAATTTACTCCATATAGAATTAATGACCCTCCAATAACAAATAACAAAGATCAACAAAATCATAAAAAAGGGTTGGATAGAAAAAACACATATCATATTTTGCCTTCCTCTTCAACTTATAAAGTAGTAAAACCTAAATATTTATTTTTAAGGACAAATTGGTGGTTTCGTCACGACGGTCCATTATTTCAAAGATCGAGAAGACTCACAAAAACATTTCAGTCTCTTCTAACCACTATCGTGAAATTCACAAGCACCTGAAAGATTGTGATTTAACTATCACATGGTCTTGAAGATTATAATTTGAGGTAATCAAAATTGTGAATTTATATTTTATTTTTCAATAATTTATTATTGAAACATTGTTGATTCTAATTTTCGTGATTGTGATGTTGATTCTAAGAACAACAAAATAGAGTCAATTGACGCTATTAAATTTATTACATTCGTCAATAAGGTTTTATTGTTTTTTACTCCCTTGAAATCTTTAGCTTATTGTTGATCATTAATGATCTAGAGCACGATTTAATGATAAACTAATGATTGTTTAAAAAACTTTATAAATGTAAAACAGATTGAAATGCCTAACAATTCAAGGTACCTTTTTTAGCGGCTCACCTCCGACTTCCAAAATCTCATGATCCAAATATAAAGACGGTCGCTATGAATAATTATGAGATTTCAAACTTAGAAGATTATTGTTAAGAATTGAAGCTTGAAGCCTCTTGCCGTATCTGTTGTAAATTTTTTTCATTTATTTGTCATAGGGATAGAGTTGATTTGGAAAGAAAGGCAGAGAGGGGCAGGAAATTCAAAAGGAGAAACGGGGAAAGAAGAGGTTGGAGGCTGTGAGCTCTTCCTTTTCTTTTTTTTTCTTTTTTTTAAAAATATATATATATATATATATTTTTTGAAATGATCCGTTGATGACTTCGTCCTGTTAGTTTTCTTAGATCATCTCCAATGGTTGGACTAAAAGCCAAATATTTAGCCCGAAAAATTTAGCTTTTAGCCCAGAAACATTTTTTTTGTTCCAACCGTTCTAGCCTAAAATTTTAGCCCGAGATTATTAAAGAATGAACTTAGGCTTTTTTTTTGTTAAATTATTTATTTTTTAAAATAAATATATAGATTATCGTAAATTAATTTTATAAACATTTTAATCTAAAAAAATTTAAATTTCGATAAATATTGAAAATTTTAAATTTCGATATATGGGCTAAAATTTGGAGGGAATTTGGCATTGGTTTAACATTTAGCATTTAACCCAAATTTTTCCCTTGGGTTGGATTGGGTTTGGGAGAAAATTTTGGGAGGTAATTTGACTTTTAGCCACTATCTTGTATATCACTAGCGTACGAAATCAAACTAAAACATGCTGTATAGAATATGAGGCTGAAATTTGTTCCAAGTATGGGACCATTGGTTTCCTTTTTTGCTTTATCTTTTTTTTTTTAAAGAAAAACTAACGAAAAATGAAAAAAAAAACTTTAATTTTAATAAAAAATGAATAAAAATGTAATAAATAGTAAAATAAACCGTTCGTTAAACCACCATTTTTTTATGCCTTTTAGGGCCAGAAGTTGTTTCCGACTCTCTCAAACACACGCACAGCCAAACAACCCTTGCCCCCCTCTCCCCCACATCCCTCCTCCCATGGCTGCCTCTGGTTCCAAGACTCATGCTCCCTCTTGCTACAAACCTCCCAAGAACCCCATAACCCTCAATCCTATCCCTGAAACCCTAATCCCTAACCCTTCTACCTCTACAATCCCTCCTATCCCACCCTTCCAAGAAGAAATCGCCCTCTCACGCGCCTCCCACATCACGCGCGAACAGCTCCTCCGCCGCCGTTCCTACCTCCTCAAGCAACTCATCAAATGCTATAAAGCCCACTACTGGGCCCTCATGGAGGATCTCAGGATTTGGTACAGGGAGTACTGGTGGAAGTACGGCGTCAGCCCTTACAAAGAAGAGTACAGGAGCGAGAGAGACGCCGCTGGGGTTGCTGAAGGAACTGATGAGAACAATAACAACAACAATGGCGGTCCTGCGGCCGACTTCGATTCGAAAAAGAAACTGCAATGCGCTTTTAAAGAGTGCAAGACGAAGGCCATGGCAATGACGAGCTTTTGTCACCTCCATATTCTTTCGGATTCGAAGCAGAAGCTCTATAAGCCCTGTAGTTATGTTATTAAGAGGTAATTTTCTCTGTCTTGTGTAAAGTTTGAGTTTTTGGTGTAATTCTGTGATGGGTGTTTGTTAATTTGTGAGAATGCTTCTGGGTTGGTCATCTGTTGATTGAAAAGACAGATATTTGTGCAGTAGAATGTTTAGATACATTTCGATTCTAATTTGCGCTACCAATTTTTGAATTCAATTAGGGTTTTTATGAGGGTAGCCTTTCGTCGAATTATATGAGTGTGTTACTGTGTTTGTTTGTGATGGATTTGGTGGAATAGTCTTAAATTTCTGTTTAGGAACTGGTTATGCTACTAATTTTGATTTTTTTTTTCTTCCGTTTTCCGTGTTCAGCTTCTAATTTGTTTCTGTTTTCCTGACAAATAATATCGTCAGAAGAATGTTATAGTTACGAACTTACGAAAGAAGGATGTGGATTTGATTTATATTGTACTTGAGTGTTGCCTTTTCTGATATTAAGTGCAGCTTTAATAACAATCATTCTTGTTTTCTGGATTAGTTTGTTTGTATAGAGAAAATCAAATTGAAAATCTATCTTTTTTGGCCTGCCATTGGAATTGTACAGTTTTTACTTGAGTGGTTGTGATTATATGTTTTTGTATCTTTTGTTTCTGAATATCTGTTGGAACTTAGGGCGAAAAATTCTTGTTGTTGACGAAAGTCACTTCAACAATAGACCTAACAACTTATTATCTTGTCTCTGGAAAGAAAAATGTGAGGTATGGAGCATTTTCAGGAAAAACTTGATAAAACCATAGTCTTTATAGAACTTTTAATTTTCAATTTGTGATTAAGACCTCAGGGAACTCCGCCTATGTCTTACATGGCCGGTCCCAAGCCCGGATAAAGGAGGAGGGGGAGGGCGTCAGGTAGTCGACAGCCGGCACTCCATGATCACGTCGAATCCTTATGAAAATGAATCCAGAACAAAATTGCGCTAAAGCTAGGGCGTCACCCGTAAGTGGCGCGCTGTGTGGCCCGAGCACAGTGATAAGTGAGCAAGGGTCGCTGTATCTCCATCGGCACCCGGATGCAGTGTTAAATGAGCAAGGGGGCCATAGAAACTTCTTTTCGAACGACTCCACTCAAAGTTGTTTGGGAGCATATGCTCCTATCAACTTTACCCGGGACACACAAAAGAAGTACTTTGATCCTATTAGACGGGGGAGGGTGAAGAAGCTAGGACAGAAGGGTAGAGTTCAAGAGAGCAAAATGCGTTTAGGAACGTGGAATATAGGAACCTTAACGGGAAAATCTATGGAAGTAGTGGAAGTTATGGTGAGGAGAAGGATAAATATTATGTGCCTACAAGAAACTAAGTGGGTTGGTAGTAAGGCAAAGGATCTAGAAAACTCAGGGTTTAAACTTTGGTATTCGGGCACAAATAGAACGAGAAACGGTGTTGGCATCATCGTGGACAAGACCTTGGTACAAGATGTTGTAGATGTCAAGAGGGTAGGAGATAGAATCATGGCAATCAAGATTGTAATAGGACAAGAACTTATCAATGTGATTAGTGCGTACGCACCTCAAGTAGGGTTGGATACGAGTTCGAAGGAGAAATTTTGGGAAGATCTTGGAGACTTGGTGCAAGGAATTGCTCAGACGGAGAAGTTATTTATAGGAGGAGATTTAAATGGACACGTGGGCAGGGAGACAGGCAACTATGGAGGTTTTCATGGTGGCCATGGTTTTGGGGAGAGAAACGAGGATGGGGAAGCTATCTTGGATTTTGCAATGGCATATGATCTCTTCTTAGCCAACACCTTCTTTAAGAAGAGAGAAGAACATGTGATCACCTACAAGAGTGGGTCGTCAAAAACACAAATAGATTTTCTTCTAATGAGGAAAGGGGATCGTATAACTTGTAAGGATTGCAAAGTTATACCAGGAGAGAGCGTGGCTAATCAACATCGCTTGTTGGTGATGGATGTACATATCAAAAGAGTAAGACAAAAGAACAAGACTTGGAAGTGCCCAAGAACTAGATGGTGGAATCTAAAAGAAGAAAAACAAGCCATTTTCAAAGAGAAGGTAATCACCCAATGTGTGTGGGATAGAGAGGGGGAAGCTAGCCAAATGTGGGATTCCATGGCTAGTTGTATCCGAAAAGTAGCAAAAGAGGTATTAGGAGAGTCCAAGGGCTTTGCCCCACACCAAAAGGAATCTTGGTGGTGGAATGAGGAGGTACAAACAAAGGTGAAGGCTAAGAAGGAATGTTGTAAAGCCTTATACAAGGAGAGGACCGATGAAAATGGTGAAAGGTATAGAAAAGCGAAGCAAGAGGCGAAGAAAGCTGTCAGAGAAGCTAAGTTAGCGGCTTACGACGATATGTATAAACGACTAGATACCAAAGAAGGAGAGTTGGATATCTATAAACTAGCTAGAGCAAGGGAAAAGAAGACAAGGGACCTAAACCAAGTGAGGTGCATCAAGGATGAGGATGGAAAGGTTCTTGCTACAGAGAACGCGGTTAAAGACAGATGGAGAGGTTATTTTCATAATCTTTTCAATGAAGGACATGAAAGGAGTGCTTCTTTAGGGGAGTTGAGTAACTCAGAAGAGTGTAGAAACTACTCCTTTTATCGTCGAATCCGGAAGGAAGAAGTGGTTGTAGCTTTGAAGAAGATGAAGCATAGAAAAGCAATAGGCCCAGACGATATACCAATCGAAGTGTGGAAAGTTTTGGGAGAGACAGGTATAACATGGCTCACTGACCTTTTCAATAGGATTTTGAAAACGAAGAAGATGCCAAATGAGTGGCGAACGAGCACTTTGGTGCCTATCTACAAGAATAAGGGCGACGTACAAAATTGCATGAACTATAGGGGTATTAAGCTAATGAGTCATACAATGAAGCTCTGGGAGAGAGTCATTGAGCATAGATTGAGGCAAGAGACACGGGTTTCGGACAACCAATTCGGGTTCATGCCAGGGCGCTCAACCATGGAGGCAATCTATCTCTTACGAAGATTGATGGAAAGATATAGAGATGGGAAAAAGGATTTACACATGGTCTTTATAGATTTGGAAAAAGCGTATGATAGGGTCCCAAGAGACATTCTTTGGAGGATTTTAGAGAAGAAAGGAGTACGAGTAGCATATATCCAAGCTATAAAGGATATGTATGAAGGAGCAAAGACCGCCGTAAGAACTCATGAAGGACAAACCGAAAGCTTTCCCATAACTGTAGGATTACATCAAGGCTCATCCTTAAGTCCTTACCTTTTTGCGTTGGTAATGGATGAGTTAACAGGACATATTCAAGATGATATTCCTTGGTGTATGCTTTTCGCAGACGATATAGTGTTGATAGATGAAACTCAGGAAGGGGTAAATGCAAAGCTTAACCTTTGGAGAGAAGTGTTGGAATCTAAAGGTCTTCGCCTCAGCCGATCAAAGACAGAATATATGGAGTGCAAGTTCAGTGCAAATGGAGGCCAAAACGAGTTAGGGGTGAGGATCGGAGATCAAGAAATACCAAAGAGCGACCGTTTTCGTTACCTAGGATCTATCTTGCAAAAGAACGGAGAATTAGATGGAGATCTCAACCATAGAATACAAGCTGGATGGATGAAGTGGAAGAGTGCATCCGGCGTGTTGTGTGACCGCCGTATGCCACTGAAGCTCAAGGGAAAATTTTATAGGACGGCAATAAGGCCGGCAATGCTGTATGGCACAGAATGTTGGGCGGTGAAACATCAACACGTACACAAAATGGGTGTAGCGGAGATGAGGATGCTTCGTTGGATGTGTGGGCACACGAGAAAGGATAAGATTAGGAATGAGGATATCCGGGGTAAAGTAGGAGTAGCCGAAATTGAAGGAAAGATGAGAGAAAATCGGTTACGGTGGTTTGGACATGTGCAAAGAAGGCCTACTGACGCTCCGATTAGAAGATGCGACTATGGGACAGAGGTTCAGGGCCGAAGGGGTAGAGGAAGACCTAGGAAAACTTTGGAAGAGACTCTAAGAAAAGACTTAGAGTACTTGGATCTAACGAAGGACATGACACAGGATCGAGCACAATGGCGTTCTAAGATTCATATAGCCGATCCCACTCAGTGACTTGGATTTTCCAAGTCTCCAACCAAGAAGTTTTCCTCACTCGGGAAATTAAGGGAACACTACCCCAACCTACATGCTCCACTCAGAAAGCTTCAACATACAAGCTTCAACAAAAGAAAATTCAAAGAACTTAGCGAAGAAGGCTTTGGTGTATTTAACACAATACGTTGAAATGAAGGAAAGCTTATTTATTGATATCCCCGATAAGCTACAAATATGTACATATACATGAGTCAAAATAAACACACAAGAGGGAGCCTTCACAAAGGTTGCTTAGGAGAAGTCTCAGCAGTCGGTAGAGCCCCAGAAAGAGAAGGCACCGGAGGGGGATCATTTGGAGCCTCAGTACTGGACAGAACCCTAGAAGGAGGAGGCATCAGAGGTTGATCATTTGGAGCTTCATTACGCGGTACAGCCCCAGAAGACGAAGGCAATAAATGCCTTTGGAACAAACCCACAAATCTCTGATGATCAAGTAAAACCTGACCATCAGTTTCCTTCATCTGGTCAAGCTTCCTTTTCATGTTTGTAGCATAGTCATGTGCGAGCCGGTGCAACTGTTTATTCTCATGCTTGAGCCCTCTAATCTCCTGTTTGAGACTCATCACTTCAGCCGCCAATGATTCAACTTGGCGGGTTCGAGCAAATAGGCGTTGTGCCATATTAGACACAGAACCTGCACACTGAACACTGAGAGCCAGCGAATCCTTAACAGCTAACTCATCAGACCGTTTGGAAAGTAGTCTGTTATCTTTGGGAGTGAGAAGGTTCCTGGCCACCACCGCAGCGGTCATATCATTCTTCATCACGGAATCCCCAACGGTAAGAGGACCAGTTGGGGAGACGAAGGATGGGCGCCATATGTTGTCTGGAGAAGGCGGGGCTGCCTCTTCAACAAGGTTCAAGTCAAAACGACGGTCGGAGGGGCCAGACATTTTCAAAGGTGTTGAAGAGAGAAGAGGTCGGACAAATCAAGATCTTAGAAGTGCAAGAATGAAGCTTCTACTGGTGGAGATTCAAGTGTGCTTTGGAACTTAATGCCAGCCCCTATAAAAATCTGCACTCGACGGAGCTTCAGAAATCAAAGAGGCGCCTGCTCAGAAATCGAAGAGGCGTTTGCTTTCTCAAAAGCTGGGCTGCTTAGAGATCACGAGGGTTGATCTCAGAAATCGAAGAGCCGTTTGCTTTCTCAAAAGTTGGGCTGCTCAAAGACCACGAAGGCCGATCTCAGAAATCGAAGAGGCGCTCGCTTTCTCAAAAGCTGGGCTCCCTAGAGACCACGAGGGCCGATCTCAGAAATCGAAGAGGCACCTACTTTTCCAGCCTTGTCAGCACCTGTCACACGCACACTCAGCTTTGCGGAAATTATGGGCATTCTGTCAAAGACTTCTGGGGAAGTAGAAAACACATGAATCTTACTGTTCAATCACCCACTTCCCACACGCAACAATAGCTCATGGGTACCACAGATAACTTTGCCAAAGTTCTCTGCCAAAGTTGAGCACGTGAAGCTTGCAGCTCCCACTACATCGCTCTGACCAAGAAGGGTAAAAGAATAGCAAAGAAACAGCACTAACAAAGTTTAGACCCATAAATTTTGAAGGTCTAGCTACCATATTATTACCCACAAGGGTAAAGGAACAGTACCACTGCTGGATAATTGGAAAGTCCATGTATGTCAACCTCTGTGCTTCGTGGCAAGGTAGACTAGCAAACATGCCCAACCTTTACTCACATTCGAGAAAACACTCCCAATAAGATTGCTTGCTCCAAAATCGAAGAGGCACCGTCCTCCGAATCTAAAGAGCCAGACTCCCAACATGACTACTTTCTTAAAAATCGAAGAGAGGGTAAAGGAACAGTACCATTGCTGGATAATTGGAAAGTCCCTGTGTGTCAACCTCTGTGCTTCGTGGCAAGGTAGACTAGCAAACATGCCCAACCTTTACTCACATTCGAGAAAACACCCCCAACAAGATTGCTTGCTCCAAAATCGAAGAGGCACCGCCCTCCGAATCTCGAGAGCCACTCTCCCAACATGATTACTTTCTCAAAAATCGAAGAGACACTGCTCCCCGAATCTCGAGAGCCAGACCCCCAGCATGATTGCTTTCTCAAAAATCGGTGAGGCACCGTTCTCCGAATCAATCGAAGAGGCGCTCGCTTTCTCAAAAGCTGGGCTGCTCAGAGACCACGAGGGCCGATCTCAGAAATCAAAGAGGCACCTACTTTTCTAGCCTTGTCAGCACCTGTCACACGCACACTCAGCTTTGCAGAAATTATGGGCATTCTGTCGAAGACTTCTGGTGAAGTAGAAAGCACATGAATCTTACTGTTCAATCACCCACTTCCCACACGCAACAATAACTCATGGGTACCACAGATCACTTTGCCAAAGTTCTCTGCCAAAGTTGAGCACGTGAAGCTTGCAGCTCCCACTACATCGCTCTGACCAAGAAATGTAAAAGAATAGCAAAGAAACAGCACTAACAAAGTTTAGACACATAAATTTTGAAGGTCTAGCTACCATATTATTACCCACAATGGTAAAGGAACAGTACCACTGCTGGATAATTGGAAAGTCCCTGTGTGTCAACCTCTGTGCTTCGTGGCAAGGTAGACTAGCAAACATGCCCAACCTTTACTCACATTCGAGAAAACAGTCCCAACAAGATTGCTTGCTCCAAAATCGAAGAGGCACCGTCCTCCGAATCTCGAGAGCCAGACTCCCAACATGACTACTTTCTCAAAATCGAAGAGAGGGTAAAGGAACAGTACCATTGCTGGATAATTGGAAAGTCCCTATGTGTCAACCTTTGTGCTTCGTGGCAAGGTAGACTAGCAAACATGTCCAACCTTTACTCACATTCGAGACAACACTCCCAACAAGATTGCTTGCTCCAAAATCGAAGAGGCACCGCCCTCCGAATCTCGAGAGCCAGACTCCCAACATGATTACTTCCTCAAAAATCGAAGAGACACTGCTCTCCGAATCTCGAGAGTCAGGCCCCCAACATGATTGCTTTCTCAAAAATCGAAGAGGCATCGTTCTCCGAATCTCGAGAGCCAGATACCACAGACCACTTTTTCAAAGTGCTCTGACAGAGTTAAAACATGTGAAACTGGCAGCTCCCACTACCGTGCTATGACCAAGCAGGGTAAAGGAATAGCATTACTACTTGTTGTTAGGGAGACTCCTATATATGTCGACCTCCATCCCCAACGGACAGGCAGACCTGCAAAAATGCTCAACCCTTCATCATATCTGAGAGGGCACTCCCAACAAAGCCTTTCGAAATATTCAGCTTTCTTTCCCCCCGATAATACCTCTGCAAACAAGCTATACTAGAGCAAGAATATCTCATATCATCAGGGTTAAAAGCAAGAGTATCCCATATCATGCTTTTTCCCTGTTTTTTCTTTTGACCTTGTTTTTACCTGCAAGACAAGGAGAAAGAGAGCAATCAGTCAGCACTTGGAATCAAGCTTCCAGCCAGGAACTGACTGCCTGGAACCCCTTACCTGATTACTTACCTGGCATTGCTCTCGAGTACTCATCTTCAACATCTTATGTTTCCAGGGAAGATTCCGCATCTGCTTGAGGAACAGATAGGGCAAGTGCGAAGGATACAAGGAAGCATGTGGAGACAAGCGTAACAGCACACGTGCCGATACATCCATTACTCTGTCAAAAGCAAAAGTATCCCATATCAGCAGGGTGGAACGTACTCTAGATTTGATGGACTTGTTTTGACCCTCAAATTCTTCAGTCGGCCTTATACTCTGGAGGAAACCAGAAAACCCTCCAGCTCAGTTCAAGAATAAGCCTGTGGAAAGTTACTTCTTCAAAAGCAAAAGTATCTCATATCATCTCTTCTCATTTTTCTTCTCTTTATCCTTCATGCTGCTGCAAGATGGGGAGAAGGTGAACAATCAGTCGGAGCTCTGATTGCTTACCTTGTCTGTCACCTCTTTCAGCAGACCCCCTAGCTCGGCGACTTGGGGGACTCCTACTACATGGTTTGTATCGCGCTTGACCAAGCCTGAAACTACAAGTAAGCTTCAAGTGAAATTGATACATTACCTTGTGCATCTCCACCAGTTAAAGATACCACCCCTGGATGGAGGAAGAGTACTTCCAGAGAAGATGCCACATCTACCTATGAGACAGATAAGGCAAGTCAAGACGACACCACACTCTGATACTTAGAAGTTTCGTGATTACGAGATCATTCTCCCACAATATTTCCTAATGTCATTTGTACTAAATCATTCACTCGTACTCACTAAAGGAGAGCTTGAACCTATGTACTTGTGTAAACCCTTCACAATTAATGAGAACTCTTCTATTCCGTGGACGTAGCCAATCTGGGTGAACCACGTACATCTTGTGTTTGCTTTCCTATCTCTATCCATTTATATACTTATCCACACTAATGACCGGAGCAATCTAGCGAAGATCACAAAAAGCGACCGTTTTCGTTACCTATGATCTATCTTGCAAGAGAACGGAGAATTAGATGGAGATCTCAACCATAGAATACGAGCTGGATGGAAAGAGTGCATCCGGCGTGTTGTGTGACCGTCGTAGGCCACTGAAGCTCAAGGGAAAATTTTATAGGACGGCAATAAGGCCAGCGATGTTGTATGGCAGAGAATGTTGGGTGGTGAAGCATCAACACGTACACAAAATGGGTGTAGCGGAGATGAGGATGCTTCGTGGGATGTGTGGGCACACGAGAAAGGATAAGATTGGGAATGAGGATATCCGAGGTACAGTAGGAGTAGCCGAAATTGTAGGAAAGATGAGAGAAAATCGGCTCTGGTGATTTGGACATGTGCAAAGAAGGCCGACTGACGCTCCGGTTCGAAGATGTGACTACGGGACAGAGGTTCAGGGCCGAAGGGGTAGAGGAAGACCTAGGAAAACTTTGGAAGAGACTCTAAGAAAAGACTTAGAGTACTTGGATCTAACGGAGGATATGACACAAAACCGAGCGCAATGGCGTTCTAGGATTCATATAGCCGACCCCACTTAGTGGGAAAAGGCTTTGTTGTTGTTGTTGTTGTTGATTAAGACCTCAGGGAATCATATTTTATTCATAGCAAGTTTCGAGACAAAACCGGTGAAAACTTTCTTGTGGGTCCTCGGTGATTATTTAGGATATCCTACAGTAAGAGGAACTTGTTTCCTTGGAATAGAGAGTATAAGCAGGATTCTCAAATGTTTTACAGACTCATGGGAAGAAATTAGTAAACAAGGAGGGCAAGGCTTTTAATTCATGAGGGAATTATAGTTAGGGAATGAAATAAGGAGGTTAAGCAATTGGGGAACGAGGAGGCGGAGGAGAAACCCAAGTAGCTGAATGCACTAAGGAATGGGATTGCTTAGTTTTGAAAGGAGGAGCGGAAGGAAAAAGGACAAAATTGTAATGGCAAAGGACACCAAATTTTAGTATCATAAATACGTCTTTGTAACAAAGTTTTAGCAGAAACAACACTTATATGGCTCATATTGAACTAATTTGAATGGCACTTGCATGAGGAGCTTGGGGGTCTTCTCCTCAAGTACACAAAGTGGAAATACTTTATGCAACCCTTTCACTGTAATAGGATAGGATACATAATGTGATCAATATAACTAAGAAAACAACTTAGTCCAGGATTCGTTGTTGTTGGTTCTTCATGTTTCTAACAAAGCCCAATATATCCTGTATAGGCATGTTACATGATGGTCTGTGTTGCTTTTCCTTTAGAAAACAACAGGTAGGTAACTATTGTGCCTTCCTGCCCTGCATGTAAAGTGCATGTGGGACCGTTCGATGGAGGAACGTGGGCTGCTTTTGCAATGGTTGATTAGCTGCTGGTCAAGAACAATAACTTATGACAGGGAGAATGGCTTGTTCACAAAGGACTGCTGATAGAATTGCAACAATTACATAGTAGCGGTTTCAAAATGGGATTTAATACCAATAGTTGCTAGGGCACAACTGTTTTTAAATTGGCCGATGTAAGACAAGGTGAGAAACACAGATAAAGTAGGGAGCATAGGGAGAAGAAGTAAAGCAAAGCTAAAATTCAAATCTCCTTTACAGTAATTCATTTTGATTTGGTGGGAGCTTTGTGCTGATTATTTCTTAGTGCTTGTTGAGCTTTTGTTCTAGGTTTTCCTCTCATGGTCTAGAAGAAAAAAAAAAAAAGGGCACCGAGGGGAAACATTTTGTTTTAACCTTTTGCATCACTTCTGCATTAGCAGAGTTGGGACCATTAGTTGTGATTTTGAATGTGTCAAATTTCTCGTGCACTGGAATTGTAGCATTATCATATAATGTTTCAAGTAGGTGGACAGATGTTTAATTACATATAAGAACTAGTAGGTGCTACTTCTTGCTGCTATAACTCTCGTCTCCTCCATTTAGCCTGGGATTTCATTCTGATCCAAACCCAATAAAGGACAGGAGTAGATTAAAGTAATCCCAATTGATTGTGCATCTTTGATGTGAACTTATTCTAATCAAGATCATCTAAGTTTTGGTGCCCCGTATAAGGGTGCATGTTCGTTCCTGGTACTGGGATATTTTCGTTTTAGGAAACAAGGAATCTCCTTCGTAGCTGTCCCACGATAGTTCGTTTCAGACTAGTATGCTTATGATACACCAACCGTTTGTTGGCCAACTTTGTTCTTTTCTTTTTGTCGTTTTATTTTTTGTATGTTCATAGCAGGGATTGATTTTTCAACTGAGAATATCGTTAATTGGTATGGAAATGTTTGAACATTTAACTGACAGATTTGTTAATTTGATTGGCTGATATCTAGTGCTCAGGCAATAACCTGCGGGAAGCCAATACTAAGATCTACTGTCCCTTCTCTTTGTACTTCTCACTTCCAAATGAATCAGAAGAATATCAGGAAGGCCTTGAAGAAAGCAGGCCTTAATAATACCTTATCAAGTAAGTTTGCTCCAACTTTCCATGTCGTATTAGCAGAATGTGTAAGCCAAATTAAGGCCAAACGAAGAACAGCACAAAGGGCAAGGGGAAAAAAAGTTGCAGTTAAGGAAGAAAACGCCGACTGAGCGATCCTCTCCAGCCGGCAGGTGCACAAATCTTATGGCATATTGTTGAATTTGTAAATTGATTCAAAACCAGAAGTGAGGTGCCTTGGTCTCTCTCTCTCTCTCTCTCTCTCTCTCTCTCTCTCTCTCTCTCTCCCTCTCTCTCTGTGCCCAAAACTAGTATAAGCAAATGTGACAAATTTGATGTGAATTTTGAAAGCAATTTGGTTATGGTGAAAGAGGTATATTGTAGAATGATTAACCCAAGTACATAAACGAACTATTTTTCTTTTTCACTTTTATGCCCGCGTGGCGCCCATGTGACATACAAATAAGGAAAAGAAGGCCAATAGGATCCTCTCCGAATCCTTTTGGCGAGGATATTGAGAATTCGTGAATTATGTTCATTCATCGTATAACGTGTGTTCAGTTTTTGTCAGGTACTATTCGTGTTTAATTTTAAATAAAATATTTAAAATAATTTCTGATTGTAGGATGTACGATGAATGAACACGATTTACGAATTCCTATAATCCTCACAAAGAGGATCCGGATTAAAAAAAAATAGAGTCCCTCACTTGCCATGTCATACATTAAACCAGGGGCTAAGTGAATGTGGATTGAATGTGTAAGCCAGGGGCTAAGTGAACAGGAATAAAAAGCTAAATTCATTTATATGCCAAAACGTCGATTGAATGTGTCTCACATATGAAAAACATATGGAATTCGGCGTTTCACCTATGCTGGTGAGCACAAGGTCGAATCAGAGCGGCCGAGGCTCGAGTCATTCCCTTGCCCTCTACTTCACCGGTTCGAACCAACGATGACAAAACAATGCACACAATGTTCTACAAATGCCACAACGAAGTGTTACCGTTGCCTCGCCCGCTTTACTATTATAGTATCTATAATATTTCTTATTGTTTCAATAAAATATTTTTGTTATCGACAACTGAGATTTGATTTTTGATTATTTTTTAATACATTACTAAAGGCAATTTTATTGGGATTCTAAAATTTAAATATTTAATTATGGTTTTTTAATATTTTTGCATTTATAAATAAGGATTAAGTATCAAAAAACTCTTTAACTTTTTAGTGTCATTTTAAATTGGTCTTAATCTTTTTTAAACATTTCAAATAAGTACTAAACCTATTAAAAATTTCACATCCATTAAGCGCCAATTAATTTTTCAAAGGTAAATTATACGCAAAATCCATCAACTGGCAACTGGGTATATCATGGATGATATTAATATTAGGTGACTCAAAATTAAATTTGAAACATGGGTTATATAATATGGAATCCAATGATCAAACATGTTTTGGACTCAATCGAAAATGGATCCAAATGAAAATTACATCAAGAGGGCAATCTCTTAACAAATAAGATGGTTGAGAATTCAAATGGGGTTTCAAGGAGTTTGTTTCCGCTCATGTAATTTCCTCATTCGCTAATTTTTAGTTCGTAAAACTTCGACTTCTTTTTGGGCAATGAAAATGGTGGTGGTCGTATTATGGCAATCCACACTATTTCAACAACCTTCAAGACCTTCTTCTCAATGTTCGTGATTTGAGCTGTTGGGTGGAGTTGGTGGTTTTGCGTTTGGTTTGGAGGTGGTATCATGATGAGGGTGGTGGTAACCATTAGTTGGTAGAAGCTATACTTAAATGACCTTCTATTGATTTTGAAGACAAATAATGTCTAGCTAATTTAACAAATTTTTAACCAGGACTTAAACGGATGTGACATTTTTAATAGACTAGATACTTGTTTGGGATGTTTAAAAATGTTAAAGACCAATTTAGAATGACTTTAAAATGTTATGGGATTTTAGGTACTTAATCCTATAAATAATAATGTTAATTTAACGCCCAATTAAAAATTTAAAGTGTAAAAATAATTTTCTTGGTGAAATGATTAATTAATGGTGGTTTTTTGTATTTACTTATGTTTGTAATTCGTGTGGGTACCCACGTAAATGAAATTATTTCTCTCAATTTCTGTCCTTTCCAACCCCCATGGCTGCCTCTGGTTCCAAGACCCATCCTCCTTCCTCTTCTTCCAAACCTCCCAAGAACCCGACGAGCCTCAACCCGATCACTGAAACCCAAACCCCAAACTCTGACCCCTCCACCTCCACAATCCCTCCTATCCCACCGTCCCAAGAAGAAATCGACCTCTCGCGCGCCTCCCACATCACCCACCACGAGCTCATCCGCCGCCGCCGCTCCTACCTCAGGGAGCTCAAAAAATGCTACAAATCCCACTACTGGGCACTCATGGAGGAGCTCCGGATTGGGTACAGAGAGTACTGGTGGAACTACGGTGTCAGCCCTTACAAGGAAGAGCACAGGAGCGAGAGAGACGCTGCTGGGGTTGCTGAAGGCACTGATGAGAACAACAACAACATAAACGGAAATTGCAACAACAATAATCGTGGTGCTGCCGCCGGCTTCGATGCCAGAAGGAAACTGCAATGTGCTTCTCAGCAGTGTAAAGCCAAGGCCATGGCGATGACGAGCTTTTGCCACCTTCATATTCTTTCGGATCCGAAGCAGAAGCTCTATAAGCCTTGTGATTATGTTATCAAGAGGTAAATTTTCTATTTTCGATTAGTTCTTTGATGGGTAGTTGTTAATTTGTGAAGATATATCTGGGTTTTTCATCAATTGATTGAATAGACTGATTTTCGTGCATTGGAATGCTTAAATTGTAATTTCTGTATTGAATTTTAACTTCATGAGGCTTTTACGAGCTTAGTTGAATTACTTTGCGTTATTTTTGGCTTAATTCTATTGGTTATTCTGCCAATTTCAAACTTTGAAGTGTTGATAAGAAAATATGCTTGTAGAAAATGAAAAATGTGAGGTCTCCGGGCACCTTTTCTTTTATGTCTAGGAATCTTCTGAGACAAACCGTGAGCAGTTTATAGAGGGTATCCTGTGATTAAGTACGGTATACTAAGCTGAAAGAAACTTATTTGGTTGAAAATAGGGAGTATGCGCTTCGTAACAATTCCGTTAAGATGATGATGTACTCTTTTGATATCAAGTAAAGCCCAATATGGATGTAGAAATATGTCTAAATAGTGCCTACTGTGCATCATAATGCGTGATGGTAATATATATCCTTAATCTTTTGTATTGATGGATATTGAGATTTGAATTTGGTAGAAAATATGTTAAACAGATTGGATAGATTTCCTATACTTTTTTTTTTCCTTGGAAAGAAGGTTTTGCACATGTCTGACAAAAGGCCCTTGTTAGGGTGACCTTGGATCATTGTCTATTTGTTCTGGGCAAAAAATAATGTGAATTAGTTAGAGAACACGTGGTTAGAACATCATATGTCTAAAAAGTGTTTCACGGAATTGCGGGAAGAAGGGGGTGAACATGGATAGCTAGGCTTTGAGTTGATGAGGACATGGCAGTTTGTAAGGGAGAAGATCATGGGATGGAATGGAATAAGGAGATTAATGGGGATTAGGTAAGGAGAAGGAGGTGGAGGAGAAAATCAAGGAGCTGAATCTTCTGGAGGAAAGGGATTGCTTAAGTTTTGAAAGGAAGAGCGAAATGGAAAAGGCCAAGGTTGCTTGACAAAAGAGGGAGACCAAATACTTGTATTATAAATTGATCGTCTTCGCAATGAAGTTTTAGCAGAAACAACACTCTAGCATGACTCATATTGAACTAGAATTTGAATGGCACATACACAAGGAGGAGGGTCTTCTCCTCTAATCCACGAAGTGGAAATACTGGATGCAACACTTTCACTGTAATAGGAATATAACGTGAATCATGTGATCACTAATAACTAAGAAAACAACATAGTCCATGATTCGCTGCTGTTAGTTCTTGGTGTGATGAGTACTAAGCCCAATATTACCTGTATAGGCATTTCTTATGGCGGTCTGCATTTCTTTAGCCTTTAGAAAACTACAGGTGGGTTGGTGCTTTTGTATTTTACTTTCAACACTGAAAAAATAATGTTCCTCCCTGCCCCTCTGTGTGTAAAGTGCATGTGGGACCATTTGATTGACGGAGGTGGACTATTCTTGCAATGGTCGGTTAGCTGTTGCTCAAAACTAACAACTTATGGCAAGGCAAATGACAAATTTACAAAGAACACCGGGGACAGAATTGCGACAATTGCATAGTAGGGGCTTAAAGATGAGAATTAATACCAATATGTGAAGGGGAAAAATTATCTAGTTGACGTAGGAGGGCTGAAACACAGATAAGTAGGGAAGATAGGGAGAAGAATGAAAACAAGGGATAAATTTAAACCAATTTCAGTTAGTATTGTTAAAACCCTATATCTTCTTTAGTGTACTTCATTGTTTCTTAGTGTTCGTTGGGTTTTTATTCTAGGTTTTTTACCATATGGCTCGTCTCTTCTGCGTTTTAACAAAAAAATTGTGTCCTTTAAAAAAAAGGGTACAAGTTACAACTCCAAACATTTGTTTGAAAAGGCCTTTTAGTCATGAACCATATTACAGTAGCCCGAAATGTGGAAGCCAGGTTAAGAGTTCAAATGTGGAGAGATAATGAAATGCTATAGAAGTGACGGCGGGTGCATGCAAGGAGGATTGGGGTTTTACTCTTCACCCCTTAGGCGACACTGTGTCAAAGCATTTTAGAGATATTCGTTTTACTGTTATTCATTTTTAGGTTCACAGATGTTTAATTAAGTATGAGAACTAGTAGGTGCTACTGCTTTGCTGAACTCTACCTATCTTCTCCTCGGTTAGTCTGGGGCTTATTCCAATCTCAAACAAGAGTAGATCAAAGTAATTCTAATTATTGTTTGCGCATGCTTTGATGTGAATTTTTTATTCTGCTCAAAATCATCTAAGTTGAGGCGTCCTTTTTGCTAGTACTGGGATATTTTCGTTATAGGAAATACCGAGAAACGTTTGTATCAAATTTGTAAGCTTATTATAATATATGCAAATACACCAAACATTAGTTGTCCTTTGTGTATATGCACTATGCAGAGATTGATTTTCAACTGACAGTTTTGTTAAATGATTGGCTCTATATATCTAGTGCTCAGGCAGGACCTATAACCTGTGGGAAGCCGATTCTGAGATCCACTGTTCCCTCTCTTTGCCCAATTCACTTCCAAGTGGCTCAGAAGGCTGTCAGAAGGGCCTTGAAGAAGGCAGGCCTGAATATGTCCTCATCAAGTAAGCTGGCTCCAAAGTTCCATGTCATAATAGCGGAATACGTACGCCAAATTCAGGCCAAACGAAGAACTGCACAAAGAGCCAAGGGAAAAAAGGTCGCAATTAAGGAAGAAAATGCTGACTGAGCCTTCCCCAGACGGCAAATTTGCACTCTGCGGTGGCAACCAGTCTCAGAATGGGAACTTAATCTGAAGGCTATGATGCATTTTGTGGTGTTATACATAATCTTTTTCTTTCCTTCTCTTTTCCATCATATCTTCAGCAATCTTTAGAGAGACCAGACTGCTTGGTTAGTTCAAGCGTCTTAAATGTATACGAACCTTTGTATCAAGACACGTACAACATAATTCGAGTTACTTGTTACTTTCGGAATCAAGTTTTTCGCATATTTTTCGGTACAGCCGATTCAATTTGTGGGAGAGGGGTTTTAGAAACTCTCTGGGTGTCAAGGTGTGCGGGTGCTTGTGTTCCATTCCTATTGCTGTTTGGAAAGTGTTCGCATTTCCAATGTGTTCTCCCCATTATAATCTGTACAACTCTCCCGGCATTTTTTAGCTTGTGAGGGGGCAACTTCCCCTTTCCTATAACCCAAACACCCCATCCCACCCCACCCTCGCCGCCAAGCCCATTCCCCATCCCCAAAACCTAGCCCATTCCCCTTCCCCAAAACCCCCAAAATTCCATCCCTCCCGCCCACCCAACCCTCCCTCCCTTCTCTCTCCACGGCCGCCGCTCAGAATGCAAACCCGGATGGAAAAACCCGGTCTGGCGCAAGCTCTTGTTCGAGCCATCGCTTACGCCGCTGGTCTCTCCGGAGAAGATGATGGTGTTTCTCGAACTGGATGACACCTTGGTGCAATCATAGGCCGATCCGCTGCAGGAGAAATTCGATTTCATATTGCGGCCGAGGATCGACGGAAGTTAGGGGTGAAGAGTGGGTGCAAAGGAGAGAAGAAAGGCAGGGAATTTGAGCGGTTTTGGGAAGGTGAAAAGGCTTAGTGGCGGGGTGGGTATTGGGAAGGGGAAGGTGGGTGGGTTAATCACATTCAAGGGCAACAGTAGAGCAGCAGAAGAACACACACCCTCAAACCCAAGACCAAGAGGTGTGATGCAGGAGCACTTCACCATCAGGTGGGAAGAGGGTTGGTGGGAACGTGGGTGGGTGGGTGGGTCGGTGAGGGAGGGTGGGTCGGGGATGGGTTCTGGGTTTGGACTTTTTATTTATTTTTTATTTTTAATAACTTTATTTTTAATTAATTATTTTTAAATGTATAAACAAATTATTTTTTTACCACATGACACATATTCGGCAGCCGCGTCAGCCCTTAACGGATCAATGGATGAAAAATATAACGGAGTTACCATATTGAAATGAAATGGTAGGTGAGGTATGAAAGTGAAATGTTTTGAAGATGTTGTATAAGGTTGCAGTAGACCTCAAACCTGAGGTGGTAAAGTGTAATTTCCCCTAACATATAAGGTGCAATTTCGTATTCCAATCACACTAGAAAATCTTTCGATGAGAGTAAGAGGTAAATAATGAGAGAGGATCCTCGCCGGATCCTCCTTGGGATCCTTTAATCAAATTCATTCATCGTATATCGTGCGATCAGTTTTTGTCAAGTACTGTTAATATTCAATTTTAAATATAAAAAATTACAATAATTTGTAACCACACAATATACAATGAACATATATGATTGGATGATTCTCAAAATCCTCACAAAAAAAATCCGACAAGGATCCTCATGGGTAAATAATCACCACAAGCCTATTTTTGTATTAGTTAGGTGTGTTGTGAACTTGTGATGTGTGTGTTGGGTGACGTGTGCACCAAAAACAATCAAAAATCAACCCTAAGGCCATTTACCGTCCTTGGATTAAAATCTAAAATCTTTAACTAAACTCCAACCCTTTTGTGTTAAATTTTAAGTCCGAGATTATTAAAGAATTAATTTAGGATTCTTCAAGTAATTTTAAAAAAATTATGTAGACTATTCAAATTTAATTTTATGAATATTTTAACTTAAAAATATTTAGATTATGATAAATATTGAAAAATCACTAAACTGACACTATGAAACTCGTGGAACACTATGAAAGAATATGAAACACATGAAATAATTTTTTTATATAATTATTTTAGCTGTTTGATTTAAATTTGGATCGTTAAATCTTTTTATTACCATTATATTAGATTATATTAGATCTTAACCATTTAATTCAATGAATTTATAAATATAAAACTAAAAAAAATACATATATATGGTGGCCCAACCCACTAACCAGGGGGAAATTCTGGGTTAAATTGGCCCCAAAAAAGAGTTTTGGATTAAAACTCATATTTGGCCCAAGGGTTGGAGTAAATTGTGGTAAGTTTAAAACCTAAAATTTGAGTTTTACCGTTTGAGTCTAATAATATATTAATTATACTAAGCAAGTGACATTTTAACACAATGGTGAAAAAATATTGAGCTTTTACACGACATCATCAGTTCAAATTTCGTTAGTGTTTAATATAACAGAGTCTTTCGTTTGACACAAAAAAAAAAAAAAAAAATTAAATGTCACTCGTTAGTGTTTAATATAACAGAGTCTTTCGTTAGTGTTTTATATATTAAATTAATGAACGGGTAGTGTTGAGTTTTGAATTTATAGTCTTTTGCTCTCACACTTCTCTCTCTCTCTCTCTCTCTCTCTCTCTCTCTTTCTCCGCCCACGCCAGCCACCGTCTTTTTCTATCTCCCCTTGTCTCTCTAATTTTCCCGGAAAATCTCGGTTTTCCTGAGAAACGAAATCAGAAAAAGCAAGAAGCGCCGAGAGAGATGTTTTCCGTTAGGTCCGTAGTGCGTGGGCAGCTGAGACCGTCGGCGGTTGTGTTGTTGCATTCTTCATTTTACTCTTCCTTATCGTCGGCAGCTGCAGTTCAAGCTGAGAGAACAATCGCACAAGGCCCCAGAAATGACTGGACCCGCGACGAGATCAAGGACGTCTACGGCTCCCCTGTTCTCGATCTCCTTTTTCACGGAGTCAGTACCATTTCTTCCTCCACTTGCCTTTTTTCTTTTGATTTTTGTTATCCCCTGTTTGGTTGCCGAGAAAATGGAGAAAGTCAAGAGGAAAATGACTGTGATATATTATGCTACATTCTGAGAATGCATAATTAATTTCCGGGCCTATGTAATTATTTTATCTGACCAAATTTTGTGTTAAAATTTTTATAAGTTTTTGGCAAATTTGGTATTGCTTAATTTTGGTATACAGTTGTTGATAGACAAGAGCAGGGTTCGGTAAAGTTAGAGTCTTTTTACAGTAGATGATAACTGTGTTAAGTTATTTCCAGTTGTAATTAGTTCTAAGGTTGTTACTGTTAGTAAAGCTAATTGAATGTGACCAGATTGAATCAATACAATACTTTTATGTGTCTTCTAAATGACTCGAGTCTCGATGCCCAGTGTTCAAATGTCCCCATACCCAATACCCGCTTGTATAACGAACACCATAAGTTATGGCCCCTGGTGCAACAACAGGCACTAGTTTGACTCGCGCAGCCGCGGGGGTTTTGTGTGTGTGTGTTTGGGGCGGGGGGGGGGGGGGGGGGATTTAGTGGCCGTGGGCGGAAAAGTTGCTTTGTTACCTATTCCATTGGGAACCCCAGGGCTTAATAAAAAAGGAAACTTTAACGAAAAGCTCTCGATACTGTTCATTTTAACGAAAAATCACATTTTTACACTAAAAGGTCAATCCTGGTACTATTTACTTTACCTTTTATTTTGTCCTTATCATTAAAACTTAAAGTTTTCAAGCTATTTTCATTAGTTTTTCTTAAAATAAAGTTAAAAAATAACTAATGAAAAAGACTTGAAAATTTTGAGTTTTACGAAAATGACAAAAAGGTGTTGTAAGTAATAGTATCAGGATTGACTTTTTAGAGTAAAAATGTGATTTTTCGTTAAAGTGAACAGTACCGAAAGCTTTTCGTTAAAGTTACCATGAAGTTTTGGTTCTAGTTGACTTTGTAACTATTGTACTAGATATTGACAGTGGCACTGTCAAATGTGTGGACTGCCTGAGTGGTTTGGTAAATTTTTTTTTTTTATTTTTTAAATTTGAAAAGCAATATCCTTTTTGGGTTCTTCGTCCATTTCTTTGAAAGCAATATACTTTTTGGTTTCTTCGCCCAATTCTTTGTCTTGAATTCTTGTTTTTCTACAATCTCATTATGCTAGGTGTTATACTGAAGAACTGACTCTCGTGTTTTCAGGCTCAAGTTCATAGACACGCTCATAATTTTAGGGAAGTGCAGCAATGTACTCTCCTCTCTATAAAGACGGGTGGATGTAGTGAGGATTGCTCATATTGTCCTCAATCCTCCAGGTATGACACAGGACTCAAGGCCCAAAAGCTTATGACAAAGGATGCTGTCATGGAAGCAGCACAAAGGGTCAGTTTCTTATTCTTGTGGCTTTACCTTGCATTTAAGAGTTAACAGTGATATTAACATCCCTAAGCGTTACAACTTTTGTCATGCTTGAACGGGAATGTGTGTTCTAAAGGTATTATTAAAAGATTGCATTAGTTTGACCTACAATAACTAGTCTTATCATTTATATTTATTCAATGAAAAAGAAATTTAAGGACTGTAGCTGAAGTTGCAGAACTGCTGATGCACTTGGTGCTAAATAGAAACATCATCGTTGAAAATGTTATAAGATGTTATACTAAGTGGTTAAATTATCTAAAGCTTATAAAGAATGTGTGAGTGGAAAGATGTGTGTCAGGAAAGCAATTACAGAAATTTCTTTATTTTTATTTATTTATTCAATTTAACATTACAGTATCTTAGTCTACGGGAATGTTGAAACGTGCATGAACAGATAACATGGTAAGAGTTTATGGGAGATATCCTTGATATCAATACCAACTAGTGGCCAAGGGTCCAATATTTTGGTTTACATACATTGGTCCTTGATTCTAGTAATGCTTGTTATGCAACTGTGAATATTTGCTCTTATGGCTGAATCATTGAATATCATTGATGATTGGCTTTTGCACATGATCATCTGATTTTTGCATCACAGATATTCCTCTAGGACCATAGTGTCAGCAACATTAAACTTATATCCTTGGAGTTCGGAGTCATGAACTTAACTGTGCAATTCATACCTTCTTGCCCATTTAAAACACTTGTTGCATTCAGGGGTTATTTTGTTAAAACTTTTGATAGTAGATTTTCTCCTTTAAAATCATGATAATACTTCTCATTTAAATTTGGATTCCTCCAAGAACTGCTTTTGAGTACTATTAGTGGCACACTTGTTGTAGAGTGGAACAATACTCGACCTCACCAATTGTATATTGGTCTCAAGTTGTCCATTCCCTTCTTCACCTGCAGAAATGATTTCTCATGATTTGTCAGACTATTTATGATTTCCTGCTTGTGAATTAATTAGATTCGGAGTCAACGATATCCTAATTTTTTAAGTCATTATTTGGCAGGCAAAAGAGGCTGGAAGCACACGGTTTTGCATGGGTGCTGCCTGGAGGGATACAATAGGAAGAAAGACAAACTTTAACCAGATCCTTGAATATGTAAAAGACATAAGGTAATAAAACATTTTATATTGCGTTCAGTATAGAAAGACGGATTTCATTACATTTTATAGGGTCCAATTTTTCTCTCTCTGCATTATTGTCATCTTGCTTTGCACCATATTTTGGTTTTGTACAACAGTTAACTTATGTTGATACACATTCCAGGGGTATGGGAATGGAGGTCTGCTGCACCTTAGGCATGATAGAAAAGCAACAAGCTTTGAAACTCAAAGAAGCAGGCCTGACAGCTTATAATCACAATCTTGACACCTCTAGGGAATATTACCCGAATATCATTACCACAAGGACCTATGATGAGCGCTTGGAAACCATTAAGCATGTCCGGGATGCAGGAATTAATGTGTGTTCAGGTAAAATCTGTTTTTTACCGTTGAATACAATTGCATGCATCAATTCTAGAAGTCAATAGTTGTTGAGCCTAATTCATGTGATAGATTCTTTCTTCTTCTCCAACCCTAATAGTGTAAAACACATCTGTTAAAAGTAAACAGGGGAAGAAATTCTGACTTGTTTTTTGCTTTTTGGGTCCATAATTAAAATGGAAAGGATTGGTCTCCTATCTATGGTTACATACTTGCATACTAAGCTCACAGTGGTGTTGTTTTAATTTGTTGGCTTCTGTTGTTAGAACATTTGTACCAAAGGCATCTGTTCAAACATATTTGTTTGTCCTCCTTTATGCATGGTTTTTACTGAACTTGCAAGTTACTCACATATTTCACGAATTAAAGCCACGATAGTTTTCAGAATATGTATGACATGGAATTTCAAAAGCTTTGAGTTTTCATTCTTGTAAATATTTTTGCTAAAGAGCTTTCCAGTTCAGCTTGTATTAACCAGTTAACTTCCACAGCAGCCTGATTTCTAAGGTACTTATATAAGTTCGCTCAGAATTTTACTGAGCTGAAGAAATTAAACATCCCTAAAATGTTTACTTTTGACTTTGAAAGGTAGCTATGCTGGTTTTATTTATAATCTCCTAATGATGCAATGGTCTTTTAGATATACAATCTCCTAATTATGCAAAGGGGTTTTGTCCAGATATATTACCCTTTTCTATCCTCTCAGTATCTCCCATTTTATAGTACCTTTTGATTTTTTTTGACAATTTTAATCATAAACTTTTTAGAATATAATTTCCTATGAGTTGGAATCATATGGTAATTACCATCAGTTTGTCGCGCCAATTTTAAACATTTTAGTGCTTGTCGTCAACATTTTCAAATATGTTGAGGAAACTAAGAATGGATATTACGTGGATGGTACGGTTTAGCTTGTTTATTTTATTATGAAATAGGAGGAATAATAGGACTTGGAGAAGCAGAGGAGGATCGAGTTGGTTTGCTGCATACATTAGCAACACTCCCAACTCACCCAGAAAGCGTCCCCATCAATGCACTGGTTTCAGTGAAAGGAACACCTCTTCAAGATCAAAAGGTTAGTCTGCATTGTTTAACTCTAAACTTGGAAGTACAGGTTGTAGCAATAACTGTTGATATCCTTTGATGGTTCGAATTTCTTTGTAATCATAACGACTAGAGCCATCAATCATCATGCCAGTTGCATTTGCTAAATTCTATTGATGTTCCAAGACTCAAGTAGCTTAACATAATTGATGTTGCTGTCTTTGTTCAGCCAGTTGAAATCTGGGAGATGATACGGATGATTGCCACAGCACGTATAGTCATGCCAAATGCAATGGTCAGATTGTCAGCTGGCAGAGTTAAGTTCTCTATGCCTGAGCAGGCATTGTGTTTTCTTGCCGGGGCAAATTCAATATTCACTGGGGAGAAGCTATTGACTACACCGAACAACGATTTTGATGCTGATCAACTCATGTTCAAGATGCTTGGTTTGATTCCAAAAGCTCCTAGTTTCTCTGATGAACCAGCAAACGCAGCGTGTGAGGCAGCGGCTTGTGAGGAAGCTGTTTCCAGTTCAGGCTGAAAATGCATAATACAAGGAAAGTATTGGTCTGTAATTTCTTACATTTTTCATCTTAGTTTTTAGCTGAAAGAAGTGTACTCAAAACGAATTCACTTTGCAAATAAAAGCGAAACTTGGGCGCTTTTTGTTTTTTTTTTTTAGTACATCGATATTTTTACACTAAGAGGAAGGGAAGTTTGGTTAAGCCACATATAAGTGAAACTTAGGCTTAAACCCTGCGCAAGAAAGGCATCTCTAAAAAGTTATGATGAAAAGGCTTGTTTTCTCTAACATGAAATGACAATGAAGGCCATAATTTTTTGGATCCAGTCGAAATCCGTGTAATAATTCAGTAGCCAGCAATCGAAAATCCTTCCGAGTATTCAGTAGCTTTCTATAGATTGAGCGATTTTAGGGATTGAGTTTACTTTCTGCTGAACTCCTCTTTTAGTTAATACAAGAGGATCAGATATAAGTATCAAACTATTCTTCTTACGGGATAACATTTGGGCCTTGGACCATCCTCGCCTACAAGACATGACGATAATAATGCAACACATGTTTTTAAATTTTAACGGAGGTCAAAGTTTACATCTAGTCTGTATACGTCTGTTTAGTTGCTTAGAAGACTTCAAAATATGAGAAATGCTAAGCACGTCATTTTAGCTTCTCACACACTTACTTGATATTGGTTGTTCCTTTTGATTTATTCAACCTGACGGTCAAAAGTACAGGACGTGTAAGAAGCGAATTGAGGTGTGCGAGAATAATCTTCCTAAAATAATAGACTCACGCATTATTTAATGGTCCAAGAAATTGGTAAGATATGGAGTAACACTGGTCATTAACCATGAAGCAACAATTAGAAACTCTAAATATTCAATCTCACATCACTTCTCAATAACCAAAATATCGTATTTAGTTCTGTATTAAGGCCATTTGAGACAACAATTAGGCCATCTCTTGCTGCTTTCAGTATGCGTCGTTTACATCTGTACAACAAATAAAAGCGTGTTAACACATTTGGCCGCGATATAGGCTCGTGTATTTGCTTTCTAATCGTTTCTTCCGACTGTTTTGACAAGAAAACCGAAACAAATGATGGGATAACAAATCTACCAAATATTTTCCCAAAAAGAGAAGCAAACTACTGAGATTTTGTTCTAGAAATGAAGTCCCCGACGGTCAAGAATACATGATCCCCCAACACCAGTTCCACAGCAGGAGTGTTCTCAATGCAATCAACATTTATCTGCACAAAGGCACGCAAGGCATTATGAGTACCATCTATTTAAATGCTTTTTTCTCGAGACGAAAACATATCAACCGAATAAAAGGTAAAACAAACCTTTCCCTTTCCTTGTTGAAACTCGGACTTCAAATTTGCATGATCCCTTGATAACAAGTACGTTTGCAGAGCCCGTGCAAATTCTGTGTTTCCTGCAACCATTAACGAATATTTGGACCAGAGGATCAAAATAAGTAAAAATGGTTCGAGGCACAAAATCAAGAGTGTAGTGGATTTTGATTTTGACGGACTTATAATACTCCTAGTTGAATACCACACTAATTTTTGGCGAAGAGAGTACCGACCTGAATATAGAGAAAGAATTGCATCTGAGTCAAGCACTGGCACAGGTCGGGTCAAACTGATAACAAATGACATGCCAGATATCCCATGGAAACTCTCCTCCGCAACAACGACCTGCAATTTGTAAAGCATACAACAAAAAGAAAATATCAAGATTCAAGTGGCTATTTAACATCCATACCAAAAATAAATAAATAATGCAGCTAAACAAAATAAAGCAGTCTCTAGTGAGTGCAACTGACAGCATCTGATGGCATCACACTAGACAGAAGCAATGGCAAACCAATGGTATCCCTAATGTATTGTTCCTGCACACAAAACACTCACCCAATCAGCTTGGAAAAGAGATTAATCTACTACCCAAAATAGTTGTACAGGATGAGTGGAAAAAGTTCATAAAGCATAGATGTTTAAGCAACAATGCTAAATCAATCATAGCTCCATCAAAATTTCGAATCCAAAATCATAAAGTTGTTGCTCACATCAAACCGAATGTCACTGACAAATGGGAGTGCATAACCCTTATGTACAAAAATAATACCTGAGAGTGCAAAACCCGTTGTGAGACTGATTTATCTTGATCCAACGATTCAAAGTATGCCTCCATCATGTCAGTAGGTTCAAGGGCAGCTTTCTTCCGTAACTTCTGAATTCTGTTTACAATCTGATACGGGTTTGAGAAAATTTCAGTAGAAATGTTATCAGTTCCCATATTAATAACTAGCAGACCAAAATAAATGTAGTAAGGCGTTCGACAATAGGCCGGAAAAAGTGTGTGATACCAATATATTGAGCTCATATAGGAATCACTCTTACAGTGGGGCGGAAAATTTGAGTGTGACACATATATATTAAACTCATGAATGTGATACTTATAAACTAGTAGGTTCTAAAGTATGATTCTAACAATTTTGAACTCACACTAGTGTAGCACTAGTGTAAAGGTATCAAACTCAGTATGTATGATTCCTATATAAAGGTATCACATTCACTCAACCACTGTGAAAGGCCTAACAATTTTTTATTGCCCACTACATCACAATTGAACATAAGGAAAAAAAATGTAAATATGTAAATATGTTCAGTAATAAAAATAGTTGCTGCTATTCCCAACCTATGTCCTATCTTCCCACCCACCTTTTAACAAAAATATGAAGTACAAGTATATCCTTTCAATTTTGGCAACCAGCGAAAAGACTCACTTTCCACCGTCATTGAGAGTCGCCAAAATTTGGCAACAGGGTGTAAGGATAGCCCTTTCAACCTTTTTTTGACTGAAGATATCCCACTTTTACCATATTTAGAACAAAGAGCCAAAACAATGTTGCACCAAAATAATTAGAACTGTTCACCCAGCATAAACCCAACAAAAGTAGGAAAATTACCTCACGAGCAATACCGGCCTCAAACAATGACTCATCTGGACGTAAATCCAAAATCACCAAAACATCACCTGAGATGTGGAACAGAGGAACATGTAAGACCCAAAAACAAGTCAGAAAACGTATTACAAGATGATCTAAAAATTCCCACCGTCCCCTGTAGCATCAATCTCCTTTTCTGTCGTTCCATTAGGACGTTTGAAATCCCTAACAACCTGGACATAAAAGGAATGAAAATAAAACGGAGTTATGCTGTCAGTGGAGTTCCTGGTGGCTGTTTAGACCAGCATCCCACATAAACAAATGTTTTCCACAAGAAAGACAAATCTTTTTGTTGATAGAAAGAGGCTACCTAAAATTGATAATACCTTAAATGCCTTCAACCAGGATAAATCAAATATAAAATATAAGTCAAAGGGAGGGTGGGATAGCATGGCAAAGAAGTTGAGGGGAAACCATAGATGAAGGGTATTATATTAGGATTAAAAGATGAGCACCTTAATATCACCCAGCTTTAAACAATGACCAGAAAGAGTAACTTCTCCAGCTTTCTCAAATGCTAAAATGCTTTCTTGAGACATGGCCTTGACTTCTTTGGCAACAACTCCCATAGATTTTCCAAGTCGCTTACCTAATACGCTGTAAGAAATAAGATGAACAAAACCATTAAATATAAATACATGGTACAACATTCAGCTTTCTTTAGCCCCTATCCCCAAAATAAATTTAACAAAAAAAAATCAAATTGTTCCTCATGTTCTCATACCTAAAATCAGGCTCTGCTCGTAACGAAGCATACTTCAGTGTATCATTACATGGGACAAGAGATCTTACATTAAGTTCCTCCAATACATACTGAGATCAAAAGGAAAACAATTAATGTGTTAGTTGCTGAAGAATAATGCGCAAGACCCAGAAAAAAGGAGTCCATCTGCATGGGGTTTGAACCAAGCCACTACTAAAGATCATAGTTAGTAGCTAATGAAACTTAATGAAATATCCTAAGCTTTCATTTCTATCCCTTACCAGAATTGTTTACAATTATACTTTGCGTGGGTAACTACAAGAGCAATGTAGAACATACAGTTATTAGGTGATCCGTTATCACAAAAACAATTGGTAAAAATAATATTACTTTTGCCAGAACAAGAGATTTGTGAGAGCCGGATTAACTGAAAGACATATGTACGTAAATTGTGAAGAGCATGTAAGGAAGAAGGGTTAAAGCATGTAAAATCCAGCTGCAAGTCAATTTTGATTTTATCAAATAAAAGAATAAAGAGAGCTAAAATCCCAAAGTATTACAGCCCAGACCCTTTTGGTAGAGGACATTTACTGGTCTGCCGCACGCTTGGGCGAAGCAAAAATTTCATCTGTGAACTATGTTGGATTCTTAGGAGCTGCTTCACGGTACATCAACCACAGATTTTCCTTTTATAAATTCACTTTTCTTTTTCTTCATAAAAGCCTTGTATTTTTTGCTTCAAATGATTGCCGAAAACACAACCATGATGTATTGGAAGTAACAATAAACAGACATTGAAAAATTAATAAAAGGAGCCTTTTATAAATTCACTTTTCTGTTTCGACTCAAAGGTTACTAGGCTACCATGTTTGACCGGAAAGAGAGTTGTATAAACAATAGTGCATTAGTTGGTACCATGAATAGATTAACTGACCACAAATGTCCACAAATATTAAAAATTATCACGTACCTCTCTTAGCTTTCCACCAATATCATCAAGAAAGTCTGCATCAGGATGAACAATAACCATCTCCCTGTATTTGTTTAAAAAAGAGGCAAGTTTTTTCAGATCAACATAAAAAGGTAGGCAACTGGAACAAAAAATTGGAAACAGACTGGAAGCTATAAACACACCTCAGGGGTGTTTTGAGAGGCTTGTTGTGACGCTCACGAATATTACGGGCAAGATCAATTGTTGTCATCATTCTTGTAACACTTTGCTCTATACGCTCGTCTGTCTGTAATGGGAAAACATTTTAGTGAAACATGCAAAAGTTTATAGGAGAATATGCAAATCTAAAATTACAAGGTTTCAGGATCTGCAAGAAGTTCCACAAAAGTCAATATCAGATGGAACTTTAATTCCTTCATGGAGAAATATTCTCCATCTGCATAATGTTAGCTTTCACTTTTCATGAAATGAAAAAATTTCCAAATTTTTTTTAATAAATGATGAATTAAAGTAAGAAATCTCCTTGACCGGAAAATAGAGAGTAAGAAATCTCACCATCATTTTATTCAATTAATCTATAACATAAATAAGTTAAATTAAGTACACTGAAATATGTCAACCAAACAAGTCTATGAAGAAACAACTGCCCAAATTTCCACACTAGGAATATTAACTAAACAGATAAACTGCTCAAATAACCACAAAAGATTTGATTAGCCATTGATTGATATGATCATAATAAAGAACTGAATGCCAATACCTTTCCTTCTCCTTCAGGAAAACTGCAAAAATGAATGCTTTCCTCTGACTCTTTCAAAGCTTTCCGCATATTTTGATAAAGGACCTCCGTGAAGAATGGTGTTAATGGTGCCATTACTTTACATGACACCAAGAGGACCTGCAGACACATAACAAATGATGCACATACATTAACCAAATTTCAAGAACTGAATAGTTACAAAATAACCACTCATGAAAAACCCAGCTATTCGTCAAACAATGGCAACATAAAGAGAGTAACCACAATAGCTTAAAAAGTTACCACCACCCTACATTGTAGAGAGTTGAAAGTGCCATTCTGCAATCCTCTTCACCAGTTCGACCCTTTAGCCTCTTCCGATTGAACCGCACATAAATATTTGTTAAGTTGTCAAGAAACTTCAAAAGATATGGAACTACCTAAAAAGTTTATTCGTTTGTCAGTATGGAACTACGGATTGAATATATAATTCTATGGAATAAATTGATGCGTAGGTCAAATTTCAAGAAACAATTTTTTTTTATCCATATAATCAATAGAATCAGCTCCCATTGTACAGTGATGGACCGGTACGAATATAGGTTTATGAACCCCATCTCCCACAAGGTGAAGGAAGGAGTTTTTGGTGTTGCCAGTCAAGAAAATCACATTTCACTAGCCAGATGCTAAGACCATAAATCTATCTCATTAATTGAACTTCTGTCGATTAGATGTAAGTACTTAATGCTTGATTGATAACTACCGTATAAAGTCGATAACCATTCATCTCTTGCTGAACAAAATAAACAAGACTCTGTGTGGCTGAATTGATCCACTGGTCAAGCACATTAGACGACTTCTGTACAGTGGCTAGATCAACAGGGAGGAAAGGGGAAAACCCTTCAACTTCAAGTCTCTTTGCATTCTGAACAAGGAACCGATATGCATTGTACCAAGGAAGAAATACATCCTTGACCTGAAAAAAATAAAAAAACAACAAAAAATAAAAGGCACTTCTTTTAGAAATTCCAGTGAATCAAAACCAGTAATAAATTCTAGCCCATATAAATGAAGAAAAATACTCGAAACAAACAGAAGTCGAATGTGAAAACTAAGTCAGAATGGTAAATAAATGATGCAGTAAAAACTATTGTAAGGAGTTAGCAAGTATCAAGTGGATTATTAATGCTATATGGGTAGTTTGGGTAATTATTGATGTACTGTGAAAGGGGCCTGACCAAATTTCAAGGGGTATTTCAATTTGGACGAATTTTATGGTAGTATCAGTTTTCTCCCAAGGCTTTCCTTGATTTCCCTTTAGATATCTTTCCATTTAGATATCTAGGTTCAAACAGTGATTGGATTACTTCTATTTAAATCAATAAACTAATACTTACAACACCAAAAACTCCTTCCTTCTTGAAACGTAACGGCTCCGCACGCACAACAGGAGAGTTAATGAGGTATAGTCTTAGTGCATCCTGCACAACAGAAACAGGGAATAGACCAATCATTGGGAAGATTTAACATCTAGAGGCATCCAAAATACAAACAAATAAACATGGACTAAAAAAGAACTTCGTAATACATAATGAAATGAAAAAGGTTCTGCAATAAACGTACGGCCCCATAGTCATCGATAACTTCCATTGGTGAAGGATAATTTTTCAAACTTTTACTCATTTTTTTCCCATCCTCAGCAAGGACAAGTCCATTGCAAATGAGGTTCCTAAAAGCAGGTTTCCCAAATAACGCCGTAGATAACACCATAAGAGTGTAGAACCTGCAGGATGGGAAGGAAAACAATAAAAATTTGGAACCAGGCTGGGCTAAATTTTGGAAACACTTGTGAGTTAGGAACCTAGGATAAACAAGCAAAAATGATTATCTCCAAAAGGCAGCCAACATTTATTTCTTCCAATCAATATTTTTTTAATAAAGAGGTGATTATACTAAGATATTTGATTAACAAAAGTAAAACGTAAGACTGGAATATATATGTTATTTAAGTGCTCAAATGAATTTAAGATTGTTTTGATTTAAACAAATTTTTGTTTTCTATAAATAGGAAAGAAAAATTATCCAAAATTTTGTGAACAAGAAATCTTCTCCCACCTCTCAGCCCAAACATACCATACTTTAGTCCCTTGCATTTAAGAGTTGCTTAAACACCAACACTATGTTTGGAAGAGGGAAATAAACATGGAATTTTGGTAAAAGTCAGAATTTATAGATTGACAGGCACCAATTCTCTTGTTTGGATTCATAAACATAGAAATTTAGAATTTCCACGTAGAAAAAAAAACTTAGAATTTGGGACCTCCAAATCCCAAGTTCAAATTCCATGTAAATAGATGTCATTTCTCAATTTCTATAATTGAGAGTTTAAAAATAACAAATTCCTTATTCAATTCCATTGTTCTTTTAGGTTAACCAAACAAGAAAATTTACAAATTCTAGAAAATAAAATCTCGTCATTTCAATTTCCGTCATTTTTAAATTCCTTAGTAATCTTAAATTTCTTCATCCATACATAGTGTAATATTTGTTGTTTTTCATCCAATGCCGTTAAGGATTTTATGCATGCAACAGCAATCTAAAAGGTGTATCAGCCTGATATACGTATATCATTACCTAATAGCTTAAGCTTTTCAAGTCGTAAGGTTGTCTAACAAGGCAGATGAACATATAACTTCAATATCATATCACATATTTATCTAACTAGGGGAAGAAACTCAAATCTGGTAAATGGACAATGCAAAAATTTACCATCCACGAGTCTGATCTAGCCCCTCAGCCACAAAATGGCCAGGGAAATTTTCCTCAAAATGTTCAACATTCTCAAAAGGATAGTGGATATAAGCATAAGGCATGGACCCACTCTCAAACCAACAATCAAACACCTGAAAGGAAAATTAAATGATCAACGTCAAAACGAGAGCATTATCAAAAAGCATAACTAGAATGCAGCACAAGGTCATTGATTACATAATGGTGAATAAAATGGCAACACTTGAGTATGATTTTTATCCTTTCAAAGTAAACAAGTATTTGAGAGCAGTTACAAAATAATGTAGAAGTCCATGAAACAATTACAGAAACAACCTTCAAAAGTTCAAAAACCAATGAAAGCAACAAATTTCGACAATGTTTAATTACAAATGAAACTGTATGAGCCACAACAATTAAAGTGTTTAATGCAAAACTAACTATGATTTAAGTACAAAAAAGGGAACTATAATGTGTAACAATGATTCAGTAACCTTACATCATCTATACGTCGAAGAACACCATATTCGGGACCTCGGCTTGAGGGAATAGTAATGTGATCAATATTGTGGCGGTGCAGATCGAAAACCTATTTTAATCAGCATAAGAGAATATTACATTAGATATGTTAATTCGAGAAAATGCAAAATGAACAAAAAAAAAAGTCATCTATTACTTGTTAATTCATGAAATTAACAATTAATAAAGCATAGAACTTAGGAAACAAGAAGTCCAGGAATATTCACGAATAATTGCATACACGTGGAGACAGAGAGGAATCAAACCTTAACACCAGAAAGCTCTTCAAGCTTCTGAATAGAATCCATTACAACAATTTCTTCACCATCCTCACTAATCCAGACTGGAAGTGGAGTGCCCCAAAATCTACTTCGACTAACAGCCCAATCTCTTGCATTCTCCAGCCAATTGTGAAAGCGCTTTTCCTGAAATATGGCAATAGAACAGATGGGGACTTATTGCCATCACATTTCAGAATTTTATGAAACTCTCTCATATGAGGACGTATTGCCTATTTCTTACAAAATAGAACATGACACCAAAACACAGTTTATCATCTAGCATAGCAATCCAAATAGCCATTGGCAGAAATTTCCATATTAGAAGGTTCACGGAATCCAAGTTTTGCAGCAAGTATCACCAGTTTTCAACAGTTTAAACATAAGAAATGTCACATGTCATCGATAGTTTGTGGCAATAATTAAAAACGGCTATATTATTTTATTTGACAAAGTAAGCCCCCTATAACACAGGATTAAAATAAATAAATAGAAATGGTAAATAGGGAAGACAAGATACAATATTCAAGAACCTCCAGAGACTCAATTACATCATCAGACTATAGTTAACCTACTTTATCACCCTAAACTGTTGCTACTTATCATCTTTTACCACACTATCCACCCAAAGAGTATGTCATTTACCAAACTCAGCCTAAAAAATAAAAAACACACATCAATAAAAATAAATAAAAAAAGCAAGGAAGAAAAGTATCTATATTCACAAAAAATTCAACCTTGACAAAATCAGGAACCCAGTAAGTCTGCTTGTTGTTTTCTAACAATTTTTCTTTCAACAGCTCCACTCGGATAAACCTGTAATCAAATGGTAAAACTTATTTGAGATGAGACTACAAGTAGACATGAGAAGAAAGAAAATAGAAGGGAAATATCATTTTCGGTACCCTATTCTAAATCAATGGAACCCAATAAAGTTCAAGTACTAAGAACATGCAATAAAATTGATCAAACAGAATCTAACTAGAAATCAGTGGACTAATGTAACTCAGTGCAGAAAGACTTAATAATCAAAATAACAGAATATAAAGTTGGACTAAATAATAGCTAGTTTAAACTGCAGTTACCAGCTTGGAACAGCTCTGTAAATAAGCGGAGTTTTAGATCTCCAGCAAAAGGGATAAGAATGAGTAACCGTTCCAGACTTCACTAGCCTTCCTTTTGCCTGAGTAAATATGAAGAGTTACATCAGAGCAACGGATACAAACAAATAGAAGCGTATAATAAGTACAGAAACATCCCAATCCCAAACAGAACTTTGATTTCTATTCTTAACTCACTTTTATCCCAAAGATATTTTCAACTAAAGATGACAACAAGATAACAAGAATAAATAGCATCATAACACGTCCCTACCTATTCTTTGATGTCAAAACATAAGCTTAGAGCATGGAGCTAAAATTGAACACATCTGTGTAAGTTAGAAGATATATTTTAAAAAAAAACTGGGGATTGTGCAAGTAAACCACCCTACAGATGTGCGTCCGTGTATGTATACAAACTCTCATATACCTTCACTGCTTCAATAATATCTTTATCTGCATCCTTGACATAGCACTTGCTGAAGTCGGTAATTCTTTCGGTAAAGCATCCATCATCATCAACAGCTACAATCAAGTTCTCTCCCTACATTCCAAGAAAACAAAGGCAATGTGGGCAAAGAAGTAAATAAGGGCCTGAAAATAATCCCATCGCAGGATTAGAATTCCAATCTCTGGAAAACACAACTTTTCCATTCATCAACTCTTCATCCATACAACTACTGGAATTATAAGGGATACTTGTGTTTCACAATGCCTTAAACCTAAAGAACACAGTAAAGTAAACCTATTGCAGGAAAGAAATCCTAATCCAAAATGGAATAGGAAACTAAAACCAATCCCAATAAATCTGGAAAGAATCTAAAACTTTATAAAGTAGGAAATCAAACGACTAAAACCCTAAAGGTCGTACCCAGTGCACAAGGCTCCCGCTTTACGAAGGGTCTGGGAGAGGTGAATGTCGGCTAGCCTCTAAATATTAAAAATACTAAAACCCTAGAGAACTAAAGACTGAAACACCCATTGATTTAGGAAATCCTTCAATTTGGTTCCTCATTAGTTATCTTGATTAATGAATCAGAAAACCTCAACCCATGAAAATATACTATTTACATGCATCTGAGTGCATACCTTGTTGATTACTTGATTTTCAAGGCAAACACGATAATCATCTTCACCAAATGCAGGAGCACAATGCACAATACCAGTACCACTGTCATCGGTAACATAGTTGTCCACAACAACTCTAAATGCCACATCAGAGAACTCCGTAAAGTAGTCAAACAGCGGTTCATACCTGCAGTTTCCAGTCTCTTTTTAATTGTGGTATGAGTCAAAAAACACGTGAATTATAAAAACAATGTAGACAAAAGAAACCACCTAAAACCAAACTCCAAATTGAGGATAACAACAGAAAATGAGGAACAAGTACTCACTTCTTTCCCTCTAACGAAGAACCAGAGAATTTCTCCAATACTTCATATGAACTGTCCACGGTTTCCTTTTTCCCACCTGAGGATCCTTTGGCCTTTGAATTTAGCTTTTTTGAATCACCAACAGATCCATGTGCTACATTTTCCTTTGGTTTCTCATTAGGAAGAGCTGACAACCGAGATTCAGCAACAACATAAACTTTTCCGGAGTACTTGTTGCGGACCTGATTTGTTTTCCACCTCAAATTAGATTCTACAGTAATATAGCATAATAAAACCCATTGAATAAAGTTGAACAAAAATTCTTGGCATCAGAATATGGTCTGATATCACAAAAAAATAAAGAATAAATAAATACACTCATTAGTTTTAAACACAATAGAGATGAAAACTAGTATTACAGGGCAATCAAATTTATGTGACAAAGAAACTGAAAAAGAGATGAAAACAAAAATAGCAGGCATTTACTTTTGTTACTTTTGCTATTAGTAACTGACCTTCACATAAGTAAAATTTGCATTGACACAAAGGGCCAAATTGCTCGGGAGGGTCCATGGTGTAGTTGTCCAAGCTACAAAATTTGCCTTTTGCGGATCTCCAACAATTGGAAAAGTCACCATAATTTCAGGATCAGGTACATCCTGTGTTTCTCTAGAGATGTCAAATATGATAGAGATTCTTAAACATCAAGCTACAAGTAGTTGAATTCAGGACAGAACAAGAACACAGACAAATTCCAAGTTTCACCAATAGAAAGTATGTCCCCCTTTTAACACAGACAAATTCCAAGTTTCAACAATAGAAAGTATGCCCCCCTTTTCCTTTCATTTATATTATGCTGGAACGTTGAATTCATAGATACCGGTTCTTATATTGAAAAGTGTTTAACCACTTAACCAAGAAACTAAAAGTTACTAATTTCAACCATGGTCTAAAATATTCATAATATCCCGATATTTCCATCGAAATTTCCGTGTTTTTTGACTACCGATATTTCCGATATCATCGATATTTTAGACCTTGCTAAGTCACTCATGTATCTTACCATGCAATGTATAAAGTGTAAAATATTGTACTAATTCATTATATATAAATGATTATGGTGTGTTTAAACTTCTTTCATTAATTACTACATATTTTCTACTCACAATGTTTGCCAGCTCGCTATATAATCAACTTAAATCAGTTATATATATCATGCAATGCATTTCCTTCCAATTTTTTATGATAAACTAATAGATAATTGACTAAATAAACATCCTGCAAAATTTCAATAAAAATTTCCAAGTTTTTCTTACAATTTCCGTGGTTTTTATTCAATTTTTATCGATATCAATAATATCTCGACATTTTCATCGAAATTTCCGTGTTTTTGGACTACCGATATTTCCGATATCATCGATATTTTATACCTTGATTTCAACGCATTAAGCAAAAGATTCAATAACAATACGAACAACAGTTGAAATAATTTAGCAATCTTTATCTTTATATATAATATCAATAGAAGTATCACTAACCCTGTACTCTTGACCAGCCTCAAAATTGGAAAGCGGTGTCTTGCAACCAGTGCTGTATGGCATGACCTATAAAAATAAGGAAAACAAAATCTGTCAGTGGATATACAACGCATCCCTTTCTTTTGCCCAATACGTCAAACAAAATGTGTCCTCCCTCCCTGCTTAAGTTGGACACTATCTCTCCTCCCCTCGCCCTCCCTCCATTTCTCTCATGTTTCCAAATTGTAAGTTTCAATAACCGACATTGAGCTTATACCCTAACTAGAAATCATTATCTAGTTAAACAGCAACAACATACTTTAATCGAAAAACCGATATCATTTCCAATTAAGCCCCATTTCCAATTATGCAAAAACCAGTTTTATTCAGAAAATCTCACTAACCAGTTGAGCAAAACGGAAAGAAAACACAATGCAATCAACCAACCTTGAAGCCTTTATAAACAAGACCCTTCTCAAATAACTGGCCAAAGACCCACCAAACGCTCTCCATGAACTTCAAATCCATCGTCTTGTAATCGTTATTGAAATCAATCCACCGCCCCGTCCGCGAAATAACCTTCTCCCACTCCCCCACGTACCGAGTAACAATGCTCCTGCAGGCTTCATTGTACTTATCAATCCCCATCTTCAGCACATCGTCCCGACGCTTGATCCCGAGCATCCGATCGATCTCGTTCTCTACCGGCAGACCGTGGCAGTCCCAGCCGAAGCGGCGAATGACGTGGTGGCCCGTCATGGAGAAGAATCGCGTGATGACGTCTTTGATGGTGCCGGTCAGTATGTGGCCGTAGTGTGGGAGTCCGGTGGCGAATGGAGGACCGTCATAGAAGACGTACTCGGGCTGGCCCTCTGTGCGCTCCAATTGGGTTTCGAAGGCCTTGATTTCGGACCAGAGCTTGAGGATAGTCTCCTCTTGCTTGGGGAAGGAGAAGTCCTTGCCCTCGCACACCTCCTCCATGGCAGAGTTGAAGCTGAGGGCTTAGAGGGAGATGATTTAGGGTTTTGAGAGCGGCGATGGTGGTGAAGCACTAGAGTGAGGGTTTTACAGGGGGATCCGGATTGTCTCCTCTCTTATCTATCTCAGCCGTTCATTCCATGCCAAGCTGATTTAAAGCTCCAGATTGTGCCACGTCACGGACAGTACTCCTCACGCTCTCTTTAAAGCCGAATCCACCGCGTAAGAAAACTCTGGGCCTTTACAATATGGAGAATCTCTTGATTCCAGAATAAAAGGTTGCGTTGATAATAAAACGATTGTCTGATTCCAACAAACTTTCAAAATAGTAATAAAAAACATACCATTTACTCGATATCAAAGATGACATGAAAAAGAAGGTTAAGAATATAGCTAAATGAGATGTCAAAATCCTAGGTGAAATGCCTTTGTGCATATTTGATATCAAGGTCTCCCCAACCGAGGTGTTATTTGTTGACTTAATTTGAAGGCTTAGTGATTTGATGTCAAATTTGACATCAATGTCAAATTTATTCTTAATTCATTTTAATAGTGGGTTTCTTATTCCACTAACATTTTAACCAATAAAAATTTTATTTCAACATTTTTAAATTACAATCATTTAAAACTCTATTTAAATAATAAAATAACATTTGACAATTCGGTTGAAAAATTAAAAAAATTGACATAAGGCTTTAGATTGCTACATCAGCCATCAATTGTAATTTGACTTTTATCATTTGACATTTATTTTGGACATGGTTTAAGCTGACATGAACAAATAAATGTTAAATTTGAAGCTACCTTCAAAATTGATTTTTGCTATTCCCAAAGGCATTCCACTTACATTACCTTAAATGCTAGCATATTTAAATATTATTTTATTATTTTTAAACAACAATCCAACTTTTATTATTTTTGTTTAAAAAAAACATAATTGAAGCAATAAATTTTGGCATATCGGGTGGAAGGACAATATTGACAATATGTCAAATTGTCAGGTCAGCCATCAAATTAAAATTTAATGTTTTGAATTTGACGTCAACTTTGGAGATGCTCTAAGAACTCACTTAATAAAATAACCAACTACCAAATTGAAATAATCATATTTTTGATAGTAAAACGATTGTCTGATTCCAACAAACTTTCAAAATAGTAATAAAAAACATACCATTTACTCTTACTGTGATATCAAAGATGACATGAAAAAGAAGGTTAAGAGTATCTCTAAATGAGATGTCAAAATCCTAGGTGAAATGCCTTTGTGCATATTTGATATCAAAGGTCTCTCCAACTGAGGTGTTATTTGTTGACTTAATTTGAAGGCTTAGTGATTTGATGTCAAATTTGACATCAATGTCAAATTTATTCTTAATTCATTTTAATAGTGGGTTTCTTATTCCACTAACATTTCAACCAATAAAAATTTTATTTCAACATTTTTAAATTACAATCATTTAAAACTCTATTTAAATAATAAAATAACATTTGACAATTCGGTTGGAGAATTAAAAAAATTGACATAAGGCTTTAGATTGTTACATCAGCCATCAATTGTAATTTGACTCTTATCATTTGACATTTATTTTGGACATGGTTTAAGCTGACATGGACAAATAAATGTTAAATTTAAAGCTACCTTCAAAATTGATTTTTGTTGTTCCCAAAGGCATTCCACTTACATTACCTTAAATGCTAGCATATTTAAATATTATTTTATTATTTTTAAACAACAACCCAACTTTTATTATTTTTGTTTAAAAAAAAACATAATTGAAGCAATAAATTTTGGCATATCGGGTGGAAGGACAATATTGACAATATGTCAAATTGTCAGGTCAGCCATCAAATTAAAATTTAATGTTTTGAATTTGACGTCAACTTTGGAGATGCTCTAAGAACTCACTTAATAAAATAACCAACTACCAAATTGAAATAATCATATTTTTAATAGCATTTAACTTGGAAAATAAAATCAGTGTGGCTTGATCTGTCTTCCCTTAAAACATATGGAACTTTCTCATATACTATGGAAATCTTGCTTCTCATGACGAGATTTTTTTTGCTTTTCCAAAATCGTTTTGAATCAGGACACATATATGATTGAAGCGTCAAGGCATGGTATCATGATCCTTCTCCTCTTGCCTTTTTTGCCTATTTAACTCTCTTTTTTCTCGCATTTGCTTCGTATCCATTCTTGTCTTGCCCACCCATGTAGAATTTGTTGGCTGCCATCCTCTTCTACACGTGTGTTACTCGGTCCTGACAGAAAAATAAAATAAAATTGTAGCTAACTTCAGCTTGCCCGCATACGCAAGGCCGAGCTTCTTTTGCTCAGGCATTTGCATATGCTTTAAGAGCAGTTTCATCCCTAAAAAAAATTACACTAGCACCCAGCCTATTTAATACACTCAATAAACAGTGATATACCCCAATGAACAGTAATAGGTCAAATGCATATCCATCCCTAAAACTAAATACCCTAATCAATTTTATTAATTTTTATTATAAAATAATAATTTGACTTTTAATTTCTAACTCAGTTTCTCTCTCTTTCTCTTTCTCTCAGTTTCTTTCTCTCTCTCACTCGGCTCAGGTATGGTTTGGGGTTAAGGTGATTTTAAAAAAAGCTGGTATGAAAAAAAATTGGGAGAGTTTTTGGTGTTTGGTAAAAACCCCAAACTAGCTTTATTTCAAAATTTCAGATGAAAAAAAGCTAAAAATGGGAAGCTGCAAAAGGCAGTTTAAGAAATCAGCTTCTTGTGAAACACATGGAGCTACAATGATTTTATTAATGAAACTTCCAAATTCCCAAACCTACCCTCACTTTCTGGTTCGAGCTCCCTTTCTCCAGCTCTCTCTCTCCATTCAAGCTCGATCTCTCCCTTTCATCTGGTTCGAGCACTCTTCATCAATAAAAAGGTAAATTTTCTTTTTTCAACCTTTATTTATGGGTAATTGGAATATTGAATTGAATAATTGGAAGGTAGAATTGGAAGATTTGGATTTATGGGTAATCTGGGTGATATGCGATTCTGGGTAATCTAGGTTTTGGATGTGGCCGGCTTTCAATGACATGGAAGACCACGACTCCACCATGGCCATGGAAGCGCAAACCCGATCTCAGATGCGACGACTAGCCCGACTGCCCCAACAAAACCAAAAGCTTGAAGTTCCTCATAACAGTCTGTTGACTGCCGAAACTAAAATTCAAACCCCATAAAATTTCAACAACTCCTCCACTGGCGAAGAGAAAACCTGTAAGTTTGAAGCTAATGCTGACCTCGAAGACGAAGATGAGGAGGAAGAATAAGAAGAAGAAGAAAACGATGAAAAGTCTAATAGGAAGGCGGATGTGAAGGGGATTTGAGAGATGACAGGGGCAAAGGGAATAAAAAATTTTGATTCCATAATAAAAGAAAAGATAAAAAGTAATAGTTGTATAGTAAATAGATATTTTAAATGCTAAATTATATGTTGAATGTTGGATTATGATTTCTTGTTAAACATTGGATTATATGTTTAAGATAAAGTATATAAATAATTTTCTTTAAAAATAAAGTATATTTAGTAATTCACCTTTATTTGTTAAGAAAATTAAATTAATAGCACATCTAGTATTATACTTTTTTTGTTATTTCACATAGTTACAGCTGTTTTACGTAAAAGTTTACCAAACACTATTATACTGTTTTTTTTCTTCTTTCCAAAAGCACTTTTACAAAAAAGTTTACCAAATACTATGTTGCTTTATTTCACAGCCGCTTATTCTCACAGCTTAACGGAATCAACATTTTTTCAAAGTACAGCAATACCAAACCAGCCTTGTCTCTCGGTCTCTTTCCCCCCTTGTCCGACTGCTGCATCTGCATTGCACATGCCTTTACCTCAAGGTAAAGGTAAGAAACTGCACCTTCGAATTGGGATTAGGGGTTGAGATTTCGAATTCAAAATTAAGGCAAAGTTAAAGATTGCGATTTTGAATTCAAATTGGGATTAGGGATTCTAAATTGGCATTAATCAGTACATGTTATCAGTTTCAATTGACATAGGTTTTGGCATTTTTTCAGTCGTTCATTCATCCCTTAATTATGGGATCTACTTGTACATCATGCATGTTTTTCCGAATGCTTTCGGTTCAGTTTTCAGATGGCTCTTTCATTAGAAACATAATCACATAACCAGCTCCCGTCTTTCTCCCTTTGTGGCTCCTTCCCTCCCGACACCCTTTCCCGCCTCGACCAGCTCCGTTCCTCAACCTCCACAACAACTCCCTCTCTGGCGCAAAAAAAAAAGGTGGCTTACGTCATGTAGGCCGGGCCATGGCTCTGTCGATTATGAGCTGGGCTGGAGACTAGCTTGGGTTGGGTGCCAGCCTATCTGCTGAGCTGGAATGGATTGGCTGGGTGTTGGCCTAAAAAGTCCCCGATGGAACTGCTCTGAATGGCGACCACTTGCCCTTGCCAAATTAGATAGCTGAAAGTGGTTATGGGTTGGAATGCTTGCATGCCAAAATGTGGCCCGCTGGCTGGAACACGCGTCTCTTTGCCAACCGCACACGTCAGCACATTATATGCTAGCTTCACGTAACCCCCCCCCCCAAATAAAAAAAACCGAATTGAAACAGGCAAAAACTCGGGGTTTCTCAAGGTTTTTTTATTTTTTTTATTTAGCATACCAGCATGGTGTTACAGGCAGGGGCAGATCCACCTCGGGATAAGGTGGGTTAGCTGACCCCCTCAGGCCCCCAAAAGCTCATAAATCTTCCATGGAAGAGTTGGGCAATGCCCTTGGAAAATCTGAGATGCTCTCCAGATGCTCGACGAATTGCCTCTATGGGCACTGGGCAGGATAGTTGCTAGCTTCATGCTCTTGTATGCGTTGCTATGGTCATATGTCGATAGGCTCACTCCACATACATTGGCATATGTCAGCATGCTTGCTCAAAAGCTATTGACGTCTGTCAACATGCTCGCCAAAAGACGTTGACATATGTCAACAGGCGTGGAATATGACTTGACAAATGACTTCAGGCCTACCAAGTCGATGAAATGTCAATTTGCATGTCATTTTGTCCAAAATACCTTTGCGCACTACGCTGTGCTTACTGACCGCCCCACCCCCAATAATATTTTGGGGATCCGTCACTGGTTATAGCCTTATAGGGTCTTTTCCCTTGCAAGTTGCAACGACTTACACAAAAGATTTGTGCGTGCGTTGTACTAAGGGTGCAGACGGTACATATCATAAGCATGTCAGTGTTGTGCATTGGATACACACTGGATGGGAAATTCCAACCAAATTATTTTTTGCAGATTCATATGCCTCTTGAGTTCCACCAAATCATTTCCTCATCGTTACAAAAACGTCAATTGCTATCCGATAATTTAGCACTTACGGCAGAAAAGTGCAGGACAGTTTTTTTGCCTTCCAGCATAAAGAAATTCGACATTTATCGATTATCACGGGCTTAGTAGGTAAGTTAATGGAATAATAAAGGGGTACTTTAGAAAGACAATTATTACGACTCTTTCGACTTAATGGTTGATCCCGAAGGAAGCCTTCAGTCTTTCGGCAAGATGTGGCAGCGTCTTTATGCTATCTTGGGTTGCCTGTTCAACACATGACTCCAAATTGTTGAGTGAATTGGTTGTGACCCTTTGTTGCTTAGCTGCTTCGAACTTGTCCTGACAGACCATCAGTGCCCTACTTAACCTCTCCTGCATTCGGTACAAGAATTTTCATAAGTAGTTTGCTAGACGACAGCCTGAAAACATATTCGCTAAGCATACAAAAATCACAAGTTTAAACATAAAGAGCTCTTTCGCACGCAGAGTAATACAACAAACTTGACATGCATCTGAACGAAAAAAACTCCACTTACAAGTGGATGTTACAACAAATCACAATTATGTCCTCAATTAGGAAACATTACTAATAATATCTATCTATGCTACTGTCACTATCAGAACCAAACATTGCATACTCCCCTTGCATCAATAACTGCCACAGCTATTGCCGTTACCACCCTAATACTTGATTACGTCAGAAATGAACATTCAAATCCACAAGTTGATTGCCACCGAAACAACCGCGGTCAACATCTTACTCCATCCGAAGAAGCATACATCATAAGTGAACTACTGCTAATGTGCTTGTTCTCTTCATTGTCATAAATGCACTGTCACCTTCAGTCATATCCACGAGTGTGTTTCACAGTACAACTTAAATATCAACCTAAAGGAAGCAAAGGCAAACTGGCAAGGCTATCTCATTCTTATAGAATTCTTGCTTATGATACAACTTCTAATAGTGGTAAAAAAAGCATCAACTTATCTTCAAGCCAAATTCTTGGAGACTCTTATTTTTTTTATTTGCGTATTATCTTGCCCCTTAGCCGACCCCACTTAGTGGGAAAAGGCTTTGTTGTTGTTGTTGTTGTATTATCTTGCCCCTCTTCTGATTTCTGTTTTAGATGTGAAGGTTTGAGTTGGTACCTTTTCTGTACTTCTAAGCCTTACAAGATACCAATGGTTTCTACAAGCCACTTGGTTCCTTATTTTGTTGTTAACTCCTCGACTAAGTTAAAGCCTGCAACTTTGTAGTGTATTAGAAACTTAGAAACCATCTTTCCTTGTGTATCATGGGGTCGGACCACATTATGGTTTCAAACAATGTTATTAGGATAGAAACGAGCCTTAAAAAAAACTATCACCTTGAAGAGTTAGTTATAGGGGAAGAAACGTAGCTCTGCAAGCCAATAACTACAAAAAGAATCCTCCGACTGTTTATATAAAGTTCTCATGAATGGACAATGTGGACCTACAAAAACCTTAAAAATCCTGAAATTGAGTAATTGAAACATGTTATTCAGTTGCATGCACGTAAGCTTTTAACATTTTTTTAACACACTACGTTGGAATTCCTAGGTAACTTCGACATTTTGCATCCCAGTAATTGATAAGGTTTTAGAGCTTATGGAAGCAAAGATGGAAACATAGTACATTGACTGTTAACTTATGGGGACATCCCTTTATTGAATTACATCAGGAGGGTTGAGATACAGCTATATATATATATATATATGTATGTATGTATGTATGTATCGAACAAGATATTATCTCACTGGATCAAGAAATCGAACCATAGGACCGATGTGTGTGCCCACACAAGTCACACACACATTATATATGTACAGGTAGCTTCTCAATGGAGGGTATAAGTCTTTCGAATTCAATTAGGATAATTTGAACCATTAGATGTCTTGTGTGTCGATGAGGTTAAGATAAAAACTAATGGTCATATGCTTAATTTGGACCCCGTTTACAAAACCCAAGAAACAGCAGACAATCACCGCAAGAGCTTCCTCCTTGTGCTTCTCCTCCATGTTAGAACCAGAGTCTACCAGATTAACATTGGTTTCACAGATCATAGCAGAAAACATCTAGCTCACAACGTAGAATCTCCTCCAAGAACCAAAAGCTCATAAAATAGGAGAAACAAAATTGTAACTCCGTCTTCAAAAGTAAAATCAGTCTTTAAAAGAAAATACATATACCATAAAAAAACACCATACTGGGTTTTCTTATGAGGCTGAGAACAACCCGAAGAGGTTAGCGTAGTTAATTTATATTCTTTCAGTCATGGAAATGGTGAAACCCATATATTAGAAAGAAAAGAAAACAAATCTTGTGAGTGGGACAAGCTCTTGTGGTTTGGCCTGAGCAATTTCTATGCCGAAAAACTCCTGCGGCTTGGTGTGAGCCATTTCGATTTTCAATTCTGTAAGCGATTTCCATGGAGGAGAAGCACTTGTGATGGTGGGAGAAGCAAGGGGTGAGTTACACGGTAAAGTGGTCTAGTGCTTCTTGGGTTTTATGTGCAAATCAGGCAAATGGCACTACACTATTTTTTGTTTTCAATCTTCATCACACAAAACATCTGACAGTTCAACTAGAAAAGGGGGAACACATAAGGAATTCTAACCACTGAAAGAGACACGGGAAAAGTAAGAAGAACTTACTTGAAACTTGGCCATCTCATTCTCAACTCCCTCTTGAGCTCTGACAACAGGAACACTGCAATTTTCAACACAATTGCTTATGTCTTGCTGACTTCGTCTCCTATCAAAACACTCATGCGCACACTTGAAGTACGCTTGCTGCAAAAGGTCCTCAACCAAAATTTTAGCTGAAAAATTACTACATAAAGTGATATATAAGTACAGAGAATCACCAAGTTTGCATTGCATCCCAGGTTTCGAAACCATATCAATCAACAAGTAAATTATAATCTAAAAAAAAAATCAATTATTGGCTTTATATCTGGAATGCAAATTCAAAAAATAAAATCTACAAAAATTATAAATGAATAAAAAAGTAAGCCCCAAACAAAGACTGCACACTTGAATTGAATGACTGTTTTCTCTCGCATCAATTATCAACGTAGCTAACTTCTTATACTTAATTTTCCTTTTGCATTTTCTGAGCAACCAAACAGAGCCCAGTAACAATACCACAACCATATTTTTCATATTTTACAAAATTTTCTCAAAACCAAGCAGCTGACAATGCAGTAATTATGTGAAATCCATACCCATCAATCACACACGCATATATATATATATATGTATATTATATGAAATCTTTACAAATACACACAAACATATATCACAAGATCAACCAAAAACTCCGAAAAAAAAGAAGCAAAAGAATCAAACACCGGAAGATGCATATATACCTGAAGGGTGAAATTGACATGGTCTTGGATGGTGGAGAGTTGGGTCTGGGCAGCGACATTTACTTCGTTTAGCTTTTGCTTTAATCTCTCCGATACCAATTGCTCTTCCATTGCTGCTATGTGATTCATCTTCCTCCCCCTCTCAATTCCTTCGAGGATTCGCGTGGTGTGAGCTATATGAGATGAGAGCGACGTACTCAGGGTTTAGAGCAACTCCAGTGTAGGAGCCCTCCCCCCAGGCTATTCACTATTTAATCCACCCAATGAACAGTAATCGCATTTAATAAATAGTGCATTCCCCTGGCAATTGTCTTTTGCATCTCCACCCCTGCACTGAATAGCCGGGGCAATTGGCAATAAAATATTAGTATTTTTTTTATTTATAAAATAATACAAAATCATTTTTAATTGTTTTCCTTTTTCTTTTTTCCTATTCCTTTTCCATTTCATTTTTCCAAACTCAACCGACAACCATTCTCTCATTTTTTTCCAGAACACTCTTCATGTTTCCTAGCCCTCTGTCTCTCCTTTCTCTCTCTCTCTCTCTACGACGCAACCCCCCTCATTTCTGAAACCTCTCTCTCTCTTTAATCTCTCTCATTCTCTTGCATGCATCATCAGATCACAATTTTGGTGCCGAAATCGCATGCTCCGAATCTTCCGTCAGCTCCTTCTCCTCCTCCACCGTGACCACCGCTGGAGCTGGAGAGGATGGGATAGTGGACGAGATCGGCAAGATGTTGGAGGAGTTCGAGGCTCGACAGAAAAAAAAACATTAAAACAGGCGTCTGACGTCAGCTAACGTCAGACCCACCTCAGGCTCTCGGGCCGGCGAGAATCGACGGGCCTGGCGCTCGGGGGTGCTCGGGCTCCCTCGCCAGCCAACGCTGGACTTCCTCCCTCGGGCAATCAAGCCCTGTTCCAGAGCCTGTCCCTCGAGCAGGAGCTCCCGCTGGAGCTGCTCTTAGGGTTTTGTGCGGTTATATAAATAAAATGGCTAATTACATCTCACACCCTCGACATTTGAAGTGATTTGTAAAATGTGCCACAATTTTTTAATTTTACACATTTTACACTAATGGGAGAAATTATCGAGTGATACGGTATACGTCAGCTGCTTTTTAGTACTTCCACTCAAATTTTGCCACGCGCACATTTTTTTGCAGCTGAACTTATAGCCTTCTTTATGTTTTATTTTGAGCAAACTGTTATTTGATTATTTGAGTTATTATTTCAGTTGAAATTGATCATTTAAACTAATTTTTTTTGGAAAATTAATCAATTAATTCCTTGTTGGTAGATTCTATTTACTATCTTGTCAAATTCAAAAGCAAATTAATCTTTTCATCATTAATTTTTATTTGTTAACTATTATCATCAATAAAATTATGAAATATGAATATAAAATAATGTGTAATGTAAATGTTCATTTTTTTATGTTTTCTTATTATGTTATATGTTTTACATAAATGTTCAATTTTTGATCTTTTCTTATTATGCTATATGTTTTACAAAAATGTCGTATTTGGTGCGATGACAAGTGCCTTTGCCCATGAGTGGTAGGTCTCGGGTTCGAGACTTGAGAGCCCCCTCTCCATAAAATGGGGGTAAGGCTAGACGACATTCACCTCTCCCAGACCCTGCGTAAAGCGGAAGCCTTGTGCACTGGGTACGACCTTTTATGCTATATGTTTTACACATTATTTTGTGTTTATATGTCATAATTTTATTAATGCTTATATAATTGACAAATAAAAATGCCCTCAACCACCGATACGGCAGATCCCAATCTCCGGCCACCACTCTCACACCTGCCATGGCTGCCATCCTGGAATATCACCTCGAATGTCATACAATATCATCTCCCCCTTCAAAACTAATTCCACCTTCAGCATCCAGCAAATGGTTCCCATGTTTTCCTCTGAGCAAATATAAGTGTGGGATTTCAACAGCTTGAAAGCCCAGAAAACGAGCATCAGAAGGTACGACCGCCTCTGAAGTATCGGGAAGCTATTTTTCTTTGACGAACTCGGCCTCGGCGAATCGTCTTCCTCCCCTGGACTCACTCGTTTCCTCTGCAACTACTTCCTTCTCCTCTCCGGAGTCGTTTAGAGCCCTCCTCTGCCACGTCATCACCGCTTCTCTCGTCCTCATGTGTCACCCGCCACCGCGATCATCAGAAGGCGCCGGTGAACTGTACAAGAAGACGGAGGGACACGACTGCGTTTAATGGGGGAAGACGACGCACGGACGTCTGCGTTTAATGGGGGAGTTATTTATTTATTTATTTCATTTTGTTTCTTAATTTTTTATTTAATCCAGCTGTTCAAAAATTGTACAAATGGCAAGTTTTGAGTGGAAGTACCACAACTGACGTGGTAGGACTGCATCACTGTATAATTTCTCTGGGAAGCAGCAGCAGCAGCAGAGCGATAAGAGGCGAAGTGGGGACGGACTGAGACTCTCACCCTCGCCGTTCGCCATTTCACATTCGCCATCACTGACTCTTCCTTCCTTCTATCATCCATCTCTTTCGGTTTCAGGTCTGCCTCTCAACCATTTCAATACATTTTTTTATTTATTAATTTTCACAATATTTTTCTGCATTAATTTGACTTCTGCAACTTTCCGTTTGAAATTTGGGTAATTGCATAGTTGGTTGGTTTGGGCAGGCATTGAACCTCAATGGGTCCTCTGACGCTAGCAGTGAACTCGAAAACGGGCTCAGGAACTTCACCAGGTGAACAATTTTCTTAATTTTTGCTCCTCTGCCTTTTTTTTCCCCTTATTTATTTCTGTTTATTGATATTAATAGCATAATTTAGCACCACGTTGTACAACACCACATAGGATAGAGTAATTTAGTTTTTCTTGACATTGCGCGGTTTTGGGATAAATATGTTGTGGCCAATGTTGAATGCTTAAGCTTTCCTTACCCGTTAGCACCCGTAAATGAAGAGAATAAAAGTTTATCTAGTCAAAATTGTATAGAATCAGAATATGTGAGATATCTCAATTATGTATAAATACTCCCAACAACAAGGTGTTGTCCCACTAAGTGGGGTTGGCAGTATGAATCCTAGAACGCCATTGCGCTCAGTAATTATTTTTACAGTAATGGAAGGATTTGGTTTCACTTTCTCTATATGTTATCGACGAGCCTTTAGTCTAACGATTTTATTTTGTATATAAAGATATAACATTATTTGTAAGAGGTTTATTTTGTGAATTGCAAATATTTAGAGCCCTTTGTTATTTATTAGTAGGTTGTCTCTCACATGATCTCTCGAGGTTTATTAGGAACTAGCCTTTTTGTAGAAATTTCTCTCTTCAATGTTAATTAGGGAAATCCCATAAAATATGTTGCTATAACATATCTTGCTTGACCATAGATTAAGCATTACATTTGACCAAATATTACGTAGAAATTGTTCAGAAGTCTAGAACAATACCCCAGTTTTACGAGGTAGTATACACTTTCAGGTATAGGGATTATAACACATATAGATATCTAATCTATACGCTCTTTCTTTTGATGATACAGAATTTTGGTATGTTCCCTTGGTATTTTATATTTAATGTTTTAATGAGTGATATGGATTTGCAGATGAATATAGCCAGAAAACGCAGTATGCTCCTATAGGAACACGGAAGTCTTTTGCATCAGTCAGCATGCAGGAAGAGAAACCCTTTGATTTCTTACGCACTTTATTTGGTACGTTTAATAATTACAGTAGAAGATATTGATTAGTGTTTACTTATTTGTTAAATTCTGGGTTAAAGTTCATTAAGCATCATAATTAAGCCAATGTTTTATATTGACAAATGTATTAAGTGACTGCTAACTGTTAGAGGTTTAATGTAGAGTAAAGATTAGTTTCACAATTAGGTTATTGAGGGGGAGTAGAGCTAGATAATATCAGAGTGATTGCAAAAAGGCAACAACTCTTGCTTTTTTTAGCAAAGGAAAATGAAAAAGCTAGCATGGTGTGGGCAATAGTGTGTGGCTTTTATAATGATCTTGTGGCTAGATGGAGGAAGAGGTGAAGCCAATAGCTTTTCAGTTTATAACATCGTCTATTTCTTGGAGTATGCTACTTGGCCTATGTGCATTACATACTGCACACCTGATTTAACTAATAACTAGTATGGCTGGATTTTGCAGAGGGTGTCATTGCAGGAGGTACAGCCGGGGTTGTTGTTGAAACGGCTCTATACCCCATTGATACTATAAAGACAAGACTCCAGGCAGGTTAACAATGAAAGTGCATTCTAGTTCATTTATGTACTTAAACTTGATGGGTTTGAACCGCTGGTCCTCTAGCCTATCCATTATGTATATGGTTTAATATTATGATTGGATACAAAAGGTAGCTCAGAAAGTATTAAGTGAACTACTAGTTATTTTTGTGCTGTGAGACTGGGATCTACTTCTTAGGTCAAGCGCACTCAGTTGTTTTGTTTTTTCTTCCTTGTTCCCTTTTGTTTTGTATCTGCATGCTGCATAAGGTCTGTCTAGGAAGAATGGTCTATTCAATAACCGGCTTCGTTTGCATACTTACAATTTTTATCTTGACCATCAAGTTATGTATGAACACTGTTTTGAACTTTGGTACAGGCTGCTCGTGGTGGAGGGAGAATAGCCTTTAAGGGGCTTTATTCTGGATTGACTGGAAATCTTGCTGGTGTCTTACCGTAAGTACCTTCTGAATATGTGGTGCATGCGTGAGCTAATTGGCTTAATATTAATTGGTATATGCATGCTTATTGTATTTCTATGCCATGAACATGGATAGTGGAGAGTTAGTTCTTAAATGGCTAAGTTCATGTTTAGTGATTGTTAGTGGTTTTTAGTTTTTGTCATCATGACCAGTTCATTGTTTAATGGAAATTTTATTGGATAATAGTTAGATGGCTAAATGGTGTGCAAGTTGGTTTCTGTAAGAAATATCTTCGACAGGGACCTAAAAAACGAATGGTTCAGACCACTGGATCACATTGTATAGTTCAGCTCCTCGTATGCGCACGTGCACACACTCAAAGCAGCTACATTACTATTAGAGTAAAACTCCTTTCCTGTAAGGATTTGCAGTCTGTCACTACCACATCACATATTGGATTTTAGCAGACCTTCCGCTAGTGCTATAAAATGTTTACTGTGAAGAACAATCTAATGTGTATGTAAAAATTATTTACTTGTGTGCAGGGCTTCTGCAATTTTTGTTGGAGTGTATGAACCTGCGAAGAAAAAACTGTTGAAGATTTTCCCTGAAAATCTAAGTGCTCTAGCCCATTTTGTAAGACAAATATATCTACTCCTCTATGTTTTATGTATTTCAAGTGGGAATATGACCAATGAGCGGTCTGCAAAGTCTTCTCTGCTTATTACTTTATGCATGAAGGCCCGTTACATCATAAAGATTGTTGCTCTCAGTCTCAGAATGCATGGTGCTTTATACTACTAGTGGAATTATCAAACACCTTTTGATGCATGCCTCCTATTATGTCTCAACGGTCACCAAATGAGATCAGTAGTCTAGTATTACATGATGTGGTTGTGATCTACATATGCTCTATGGAATCAGCTACCACAATTATATTTTAGAAAAAATTATTTCTTGTCCTTAATGATACAGTTTAGTAATCCTTTGAACCTATTTGGTTGCCTGATACTTATGTTGATAAATTGGCTGGTGTAAACTGTTTTGTCTTGATAGAAATCCTTTTCTTGAACTTTTCTAGACAGCAGGGGCTTTTGGAGGTATTGCTGCATCACTCGTTCGTGTTCCGACAGAGGTACAGTTGTTTACTTATGCACTTCCATGTTCAATTATATTTGGCTGATATTTTTCTGTCCTAATATTTCTCAGGTTGTTAAGCAAAGGATGCAAACTGGGCAATTTACATCAGCCTCTGTTGCTGTCCGCCATATTGCTTTTAAAGAGGGCTTTAAAGGATTCTATGCGGTGTGTATTCTTACTAAGGGGCAAATCAAGTCCCTATTTTCGTAGAAATTGGATCGGAAGTTCCTAGTTTTCCTCCTAGGTCAAAAAGTTGAAATGGTTTTCGTTATGAGATGGTGTCTGTTGCTGTTTTGGTCTCTGTTTTTGTTAGCAATATTGTAATACACAACCTAGAGGCATTAGTGTGCCTTCGTTCGTCTATCCATCTGTTTTTGTCATTTGCTTTCTCTCTTTTCCCTATTAAAAAGATGCAACCAGGATGGCATTCTTATTGTGTTGTTATGTTATTTTTCAATTTTGACCTTTTTTTCTTTTGTGTAAAAGTAGGGATATGGATCGTTTTTATTGAGAGATTTGCCATTTGATGCAATTCAATTTTGCCTATACGAGCAGCTTCGGCTAGGTTACAAAAAAGCAGTAAGCTTCTCACCACCTTTCGATTATTTTTGCAGGCTAGAGTGAGCCATTGATTAAAATTACTTACGATTGCTAATATTTTCCATTTTGTACCTTGACTGCATAACTGGTGCTGATGCTATGTTTGACAAGTGATAAGGTTCCTCTCGGATAAATCCTTGTACAAAAAGTATTACTTGCTGTTCATGTTCATAACTTTATCCTTATTTTCTTCGTTTATAAACTTATTGACATTTTGTGAGGCACAGAGAACCTTTGGAATGGAACATTATAAACTTATTTTTCATTTCAACTGATAAACAACTTTCTTTCACAAAAGTGTGAAATTATGGGGTTATGTAGTCATGGGGTCTGTACTTCTGTTTTCGTTTTATGATTATTGGTTTAGTATGTTACGTTCTCTTGGGTAAAGGGATCAGGAAGTTTTGAAAGGCAGGAGGTTACTTTAAACTATGGGTAACAATGAAACCGTTAAAACCATATAAAACACCTACAGAGGGATGTAAAACTCTTGGAAGTGTGGAAGTTGAGTCGGTAACTAATGATTTAATAAGGATAATACTTGGGTCCTGACAAGTTAAAGAAGGTAAGAAAACAATGATTAAGCAAGAATCAATTGTGGAGATGACCAAATTGGGTTTGTGCTCGGCAAATCTACCATGGAGACAATTTACTTACTAAGAAATTAATGGAGTGTTGCATTTAAAAGAAAAACAATTATTATTTTACGGTTTAGGAAAGAAAGACTTGCATGTGAATGTGATATTATTAAGGGTTAAGTACATAAAACCCTCCAAACTAGAGGGTCCACCGCAAATGGTACCTGTGCGGACCACAACAGCTCTCCAATCTGCAGAAATAGAGAAAAGTGCAATGCCCTTAAACACTTAACATATCCAAACCCATAAAGATCAAAAAGTGATTGTATGCCATAAATCCTGTACTGCCTCCCTTAATCACTTTTTTGATCTGTTTCTGTTTGTCAGGCAAAAAGAGAGCTCAACGATCCTGAAAATGCTATCATTGGGGCTTTTGCTGGTACATAGCTTTTGCTGTTCATTTTGTATGAAACACTGGATTGTATCATATACTTCTGCTTTGCAATCACGTAAATCTTGTCAAAATTTAACTTTTCTGAGGGGTGGTTGATGGAACTTCCTTCGCATGCACTGAAAATTTAAGACTTAGAAGTGATAAATTCTGGTTAAATATTTGACTTCTATGATTCTATCCAATGGATTCTAGCAGTGGTTTTCCCAGGGTGTGATTTACATCCATGGAAGCAAATGCACATATTCATGCAGTTTTCTCTTCACTTTCCGTTCACTTTGACATACAGCTGCATTTTTTTTCCTTATTTTTTGGCTTTCTCTTTTGGGGGTGGGGAAGAAGTTGTTTCGGTTGGCTGAGCACTTGTCTAGACTTCATGGAAGAGTGCTGTTCTATCTCTATTGTCATGAACTGCAATAATCTTATTCCCTGCAATTTACTAATTTTGGGACAAGTATAAGAGGAACCTCATTCTCCCTTTAAGAATACAAAACTAACTTTGTCATGTCGGTTGTATGAAATCTCTCATATATTGAATATCAAACTCTTGCAGGCGCAGTAACTGGAGCAATAACCACTCCCCTTGATGTGATTAAAACCAGGCTAATGGTTCAGGTAAGGCCAAACTGCTATTCTGCTTTCTGTTATTCTTATCGAAGCTCTTATACTATAACGTATGCCCAGTGGCAGAGCTTGGAAATTATGTCAGGGATGCCATATTATATACCATAGTTTGAGGGGCGCTAATTAAAAGAACTCGCATAAGGGCTAATTTAACTAACAAACATTTGGGCAACCTCCAATTGTTTGCACCTGTGTTTAGATTTCTTCTTGCAAAGAACCACGTGAACATAAGTTTTTGCACGGAGTCATGTGGACGTTTCTCTGTTAAGAAACAGTTATATCGTTTGTTTGCTTGCTTGTTTTAAGGGATCTGCAAACCAGTACAAAGGAATCATTGATTGTGTTCAAACTGTTGTGAGGGAAGAAGGACGTTCTGCTCTTTTGAAGGTGTGTATTAAGCATCCGTTATTTTCTTTTCATACAAAATACGTATCCCATGTTTTTATTTTTATTTATATTTATTTATTTATTTTTCTTTTTCTAGCAGCCCATGAAATGGAAATAAACAACGAAGTAAAATGGTTTACAATTTATTTTCGGCTCCATATTCTTCAGTTCATAGTAAGTTATGTATCTCTTGGATGGTCACTAGAGGTATGATATGAGGCCTGTAGGATGCTTTAGCTGGATCGATCATTGACTAATCACTAACCTTCATTGACAATTAATCAAAGGACTTTATGTTCTTGCAATGCCTTGAGTCGAAAATACAATTTCATCCCCATAGTTTGGACCATTTTACACTTATGTTCGAGCAGTTCGAATTTTGTCAACACATTAATTAAGATTAGGATATGGGTCCAAAAGCGCACTTTACATGAAATTAACCTGGTGAAATATCACATGAGATCGCAATATGTGGTAGCCAACTGTAAGGAGTTTATTTCCTTCCTGGTCCATAAATACTTGTACTCTCTCTATGTTTGGGTCTTGGGTTGGATATGCTTTGGTCTTTGCTATCACATCTCTTGCCGGTTCCACATAATCATCTTACTGATACGACTTATGGCCCGAAATGGAGAATAACTTTTTGTGATCCCTTCAACTCATCACAAAGTATCTGACGTACCAAACAGGTTTCAGTCGAGCGCTGAGGCCTGGATTTGGGGGGTTTTGTGTATGAAATATTACAGAGCGTTGATCATGATGCGATCTGTAGTTCGTTGCTGACCAAAGTTATCTTATATCTTGTGTTTACTTGCTTCAGGGCATCGGGCCGAGAGTACTGTGGATAGGCATAGGCGGATCAATATTTTTTGGAGTCCTTGAGAGGACAAAGCAGCTGCTTGCGCAGAGGAAACCTGCACTTCCTCAAGATTCAAAGCAGGATTAATATTTAGATGATTTATTTATTTATCTGGACTTATCGTAGTTGTTTTTGTTTATTTAAAATGTAAAATGCCAAAATTAAGCTAGTGTGAAACATGATTAACGTCAAAATTTCAGTGTTTAAGTGAGAAACATGATTCATTTTTTTACTAAATAATGATTAGATGATTGAACGATTATAGACTTAGTTAATTTTTTTGCATAGATGATCTTTAAACGGTGATTTAAAAAGCAGACGGATTAGATCAATAAGCAACATTACAGTATGAGAAGTAGAGCTGAGAAGGTAGAACGAAAATGTTTAAATGAGAAGGTTGTTAACATTTCTCATCTCTCATATCATATGATGTACATAGTAAAACAAACGTACAGATAGTCATGAGTAAATATAATTGTACCCTTGAGCTATGTTTGTTGCCCTACAAGGCTCCCTAAAATTGTTACTAGGTGGACTGACAATGGTGGATTCATGAATTTTTTTGGGGTCTATTAAATTTTCGGAGGTAAACAATATGTAGATTTTAGTGTGGCATTTTGTTGAACAGTTGGTGGAGTATAGTCATCTCCAGAGCTATATTGCGAGATTAGTCTGTCAACATATGCAAAAAGGTATGTAGATAGATGTTGAAAATAACTCACAAAAAGGTGATGCCAAGTCTCACTCTGGCATTTTGTCGAACACCTTAATCGAAAAACTAAAAACTACAACTCAAATGAATTTCAAAACCACAATCTCAAAAACCAATCGACTTCATATCACATTTCAACTTCTAAATTATATAAGTAAAACTAACATTGCAATAAAATAAAATAAAAAAGCACAAAATAACTACAAAAATCCAAATCCTAGGAAAACAAAACTTAAAATTCAATTCATTATTGAACGAAGACATCAAGAACGTAAAAATTAAGAAAAACGTGAGAAAAAGCGGAACTAAATCGACGAATTGGAAATTGAGCCCAGCCTCGCCGTCAGTTGCCGTTTCAAACAGAGAAGTAACGGCAATTTCGTCACATACACACAAACAAAAAACGCGTATGATGTCATCTTTTACATGTTTAAATTTTGTCTTTCCTTGAAATAAATTGAAATCCTTATCTCAATTCAAAATTAAAATCTATAAGTACACTTTTTGTGTATAATCAACTTGAATTCGAAACAGTTATTTGAAATCTTAGTGAAAGATTGGATTTGTTATCTTAAAAAAAATAAATGTTTGCTTTTCGTGGAAAAATACCAATAATTTTTCCAAGATATTAACACTACTTATGGATGAGTAAATTTAAGCTTATTAAGAAATAATAAAATGATATAAATTGAAATGACAGAATTTTTATTTCTAAAATTTGTGAATTTTATTGTTTGGCTAATCTAAAATAAAAATAAAACTTAAATGCGAAAATTAACATGTATATAGAGTCATTAATAATAAATCAAAGATTGTAGTTAGAAGATGTGCTAATAATGGTGGTGTGATGACTGTGATGCTAGTGGGTGACGATGGTGGTGGTGACAAAGGTATGTGATGGCGGTAGTGATGATGGTGGTCGTTAGTAGTGGAGGTGACGTTATACAGAGGCGGTAGCAGCGGCAAGTATATGGTTGTGACATGTGGAAAAGGATCCTCGCGCGAATCCTTTTCTTGGAGATCCTGGAAATCTTATAATCATGTCCATTTATTGTACATAGTGCAGTCATAAATTATTTAAAATTTAAAATTTAAAATTAAATATAAATAGTACTTAACGAAAACTGTCCGTACGATGTACGATAAACGGATATGATTACAATATTTCTCGGATCTCCAAGAAAAGAATCCTTGCATGATCCTTTTCCGTGACATGTGATGGTGGCCACTATTTTTATATAAAATAAGCAAATACATCCACGTGGGATTTTGGTGATTCAATTTATTTATTTATTTTTTTGAATAAATTGATATTTTACATTAAGAAAAGGAAAAATTTGACTAAGCCATATAATAAATAACCTAATTTGATATTTCATTTGTTATATTCGAATATAACATATTGTAGTATTGAGGGTCTGTTTTGTTTTTTTTTTTTGTTATACTATTGGAAAATGATATGAGAAAACCTACTGAAGAGCCCACTTTACTCCTAAGCCGAAACATGTGGACTTCCTAATCACACTGTAATTTGCAAACCTCCACCACCCAGGCACCCACGCCCACCACCGCCCACCACCGCCCACCACCCACCCAATGTACAAGTTACATCAACGGCATCGATAATCATCATAGGACGACGTACTCCACTTACCACTCATCTCTCTGTCTCTCATGGCAATTGCAGCTGCTGCTTCTCTCCCCTTCGGTAATCACCATCATATTCCTCTTTTCTCCCATTTGAATTTATGATTTTATATGAAGTTATTGCGATCATGCTTCACTGCAAGCTCCGTGAGTCGATGAAACGCCAATACGCGAAACGCCTGTTTCGATTTTCTAGTGAAGGATCATAGTTTTTGAGGAAATACCCACATGCAGAAATTGATTTATTGGGATTTTCTGCTGAGAATTCATACAAGTATTGAGTTGATCATGTTTAAATTGTAATTATTAAGATTTAATGAAAATAAATTTGTATATTCAACTTTTAAATTTTCTGTTTTCGTCTTGTTTTCGCGTATTTTCTTGGTAATCTGGTTTGTTGTATGCATTAGCTCCTACTTTGAACTTGGAAGCTTCGATTTTTCAGGGCTTCTGACACTTTATTGTTGTTGTTATTTTGTGCTCTGCAGAAAGGGTTTGTAGTTCTACAACGCATGGGATCTCAAGCAGTTGGATGAAACCGCCTTTCAATGATCGAAGAGCCCTTGATCTTCCAGGCATAAGGTGTTTAAAAATGATTGCTTTTATCGATTTGTAGGGGCATTAATATGTGAATATGTGGAACATGTTGGGTTACACTATCCGGAGTCTAATAATATGCCGTCAATATCATTGTTATTAGTTTCTGGTTGCGAGGAAAGTGGAGAGAGAAAATAATCTCTTCCTTAAGACGAAAACAAATCTTGTTGAATGAACATGAGTAATCTTTTTGTTAGCTATCTTTCATTCTCCATTCCTACGCTGCACTCTGGTATGGAGTTTAATGCTAGAAAATGAAAATGATGGAATTATGAGTAAGACATAGTGATTTTGTGTGACTTTAGCTTGGCGGGGAACTTTTCTTTTCTTCCATTACCTTCATTGTTTTTCCTTTGGCTATTAAATTATTTAAAACTCCAATTTTATTACAAAACTTATGCTCTGCTTTGGATCAAAAGTTTATTTTTCCCATTAAATTTTTAATTGCAGGAATCCTCTATTTGGATCAACACAATTCCACTGGCTGTCTAATGGACATGACCTTTGTCATTCCAAAGTTTCCGTTGCTGCAGATTACTCAGATTCTGTTCCCGATTCCTCTAGTTATTTGACTAGCCAAGGTTATCATCCTCTAGAAGAAGTGAAAGTCTGCAAAATGATCCGGGACACTAAACTCACTTCTGCTGAAATAGCAAGAACAACCGTAGAGGTCTGTTTTGATAATCTGTTCGAGTAATTCAGAATTTGAGTACCACAATGTCTGTTAGTAGGGCATATGGATGATGACATTTAAGATATCTATTTGCGGGACAAATCAAGCAGCATCAAACTATCAATGTGATTGGTGTTTTTACTATGCACGGTTAAATTTTATTTTTCTGCCTCAGGCTAACTGCAGTGCTACGGTGGTGTTCCCTGGGAGGATACATTGTGAACCACATGAACAAATTTCCTGGGCTGAGTTTGAATATGTTATCGACGATTGTGGAGGTGTTTTGCTGTTTATTTTGTTCATAGTTTTATATTTTCATGTCATTTTTTAATTAATAAAACAAAATTCTGATTCCATCTTGTTATTCTAACTATTTCTGTAGATTTATATTTTGAAATTTTTGATGATGCAAACTTATTAGAAGATCGTACAGCAAGTAACCCTGTGGTAAGGATCTGCTTGCCTTAATACATTTTTTTTACTTTAACAGAAAATCTCTAGGTCTAAAAGTTTTGAGTTGGCGAATATTCAATTTGATTCCAGATATTTTTAAGTTTTAAAGAAATGCCCTCAATTATATGTTGACATTTATACCAGCTTTGACAGTTAAGGCTTAAGTGTGGTTGATATTGTTTAGTTATATTTTTCACTTATATTTTGATTTTCTTACGCATTTCTACTAATGGCAAAATTGATATCTAATATGTGTGCATTGCCTTCAGAATGTTTTGTTCGGGATGGATATCCTTGCATATGATGACGCAAGAATATCTGGTGATTTCAGCATTCTAGATGGTAGCAGTAGCGATGAAATCCCTTTCGATGATTATTATTCAGAGGTCAGCAGAGGCAATTTTTTATTATTATTTTTTTTCAAAACAAATATGACAGTCTCTTTTTCATTTAGGATTGGGTGAAAGGTTGAACCAACATAGATGGGAATACCAGGGTTTGGGTTCAAGAAAAGGAAATTGGACCTCATTTTTCAGTTTGGTTTACAGACCAGAAATAAGCTAAAAAGATGGTAAAATAAAACATGAAAAAATAAAATTCCTAGCATAATCTTGATGCTTTTGATGCCTCGGACTCCAAATTATTAGCATGGGAATCTTTGTAGCTAGGATAAAGAAATTCCCACTATCAATTTGAAGTTTTAATAGATTAGAGGGAAGTGCGTAGCCAATCTAAATCCTGCCAAATACCATTTAAATTCTAATTGGTCTGGATGGCTAACTTTTCCTTCTTATAAACCTCACAGTTTCTTTTGTAAGCGCAATAGAACACTTTGATGTGTTAAATTTTTTATCTTCCAGTTGTTTTATAAACTTTGTCTGTATAGCACTGTAAGCAAGGCTAAGGAATTTCTTGTATTTGATTTCATATGTTTTGTATCATCTTTCAGTTCTTACATCTCTCAGACACATTTTACATGTAGAATTATAGATGTCTCTTCTTTTCCCTATTTAGTATCCCCACCCCCCTTCTTTCTTCCTAGACTTAACTTACTTTACTTTCTTAATTCTGCATAGATGGTGAAGCTGACATACCTCTTGGTTCAAATAGGTTGTGGACTCTGAAGTTTCTGATGTTCTAGACTGGGGGTTGCCAGATACTTGTAGCTCAATTCATCCTATATGTTTTGCAAAGTACTTGACAAAGGTGATTTATAGATGTATGTGGCATTTACGATTTAAGCTGTTGTTAAGAATGGTTAATGAGTGTGGGCATCCAGCTATACCATGGGGGGTTAGAATAAATTTATATAGCAGGCCATTCAAGGCTGTTCACACACTGTTATAAGTTTTATGAACTTTGTTAATGAGCCATGTATAGTATATGAATTTGAGAAGTGGTAACCTGATAATTCGAGTAATAATTTTTATACTTTGCTAGAAGTTCCAGTTGCTGTAGCTCATTGACGGAAAAACGAGAAAAAGAAAATGACTGCTTATATGTTACTATGGTCGAGGAAGCTTTTTGATTAAGAACAAAAGTTTTTTATGTGGATCTTCTGGACATTAATCTTACATAATATGGATTGATTTATTAGGCATGTTCTATTGTAGGCTATTGATAATGAATACAATAGGAAAATGGATCATCCATCCAATGGTGTCTCTATTTTAGGATGCCTCAGGCCTGCTTTTGCTGATGAAGAATTCTATGTAAGAAGACTGTTTAATTACGTAGATAGCGATGGATACAACTCAGACTGGAAAGGTATTTTGTGCTTCACATTTGGGTTGCTTTACTATTTCAAATTGACAAACTCTTGGTGGGTGGAGTAAAATGGTTAGATGTTTTTCTTTAACCAGATATGATATTTTTGGTTTTTGGCATGAATTGGATATGTATGCACTAATTCAGCTGATGAAATCTAATAGATCTTGTTACTGTCCGAATTCCTAACCTAGTTATTCTTGTAACTGACATAACAAGTTATATATCTGTTGGCTATTTCAAGTTGACCTAAACTTAACTTTTTGTTTAGATGGAAAAAGTGTGAGCCTTAGTTCTGAAAGTGATCGTAGCTCAACTCTCTACAGGTTGGAGATCATGAGAATAGAGTTGTTCTCTGTATATGGTGTTCAGGCATGTTCTTTCTACTGCCATCTATGTAGCTTCTACCGTTTTAAATGGAACAATTCTTTTAAGAATATGGCCTAATTTGTTAAATTCAGAATTGTAAAGGCCCAGAAAGTTGGCTTATGTTTTATGCAGGCAATAGTATACAAATATATGGCTTTTCCTTACAAACTTTTTAACATCGTTTATCTAAAGTCTTCTTATATTATTTTGTTTTATTTTTCTGATATTTGCAGTCTACAATTAGCTTGCACGATTTTCAAGATGCAGAACCTGATGTTCTTGTAAACTCTACCTCAGAAATTGTAGAACGCTTCAGTGAAAGAGGTATTAGGTGCGATGTTGCTCTTAAAGATTTATGCAAAAGGAAAGGACTTCATGTTGAGGTAACTAATAAATTATTTGTTTAACATAAGCTGTATTGCAGCTGACTTATTATGTTTAATGTTCAATGCGCCTCTTTTATATGCTACAAGTTTGAAGAAACTTTTTTTATTATACAGTCTAAGTAACAGGGTTTATGCACAGAATCAAACAGAAAGAAATTTTTGTGTCCAACATAGTAATTATGTGCTTATAACTAGTTACCTACAAACTCATGTCTAAAGTTTTGGATGTTGTCTCCTATTTTGTGTTGTGAAGTCATGTCCCTGACTGGGATTGTATGGTTTAGTGTGTAAGGAATTAAGTGGTCACCTTATATCATAAGCCTACAGAATTGACATCATCATGAGTTTGGACTTTTGATGAATCTTTTGGATCAAATATCCCAAGGTTTCACAGCTCATCATTTTGACGATTTTGAATTTGGATGATTTAAAAAGGTCATGTTCTTGCTAATCATCCTTGTATGCTAAGAACTCAATAGGGGCAGTAACTTGCTTACTAATTCTTTGTTCCATTGCCTGACGCTGGTGGAACTTTGTTCTCTTTACACGGTAGTGTGTATTGGGAGATCCTTACGGGTAGCCAGTCTTTACATAACTTGAGTCAGCTTTACTTAGCCCAAGCAATGCCCAAAAGTTCTATGTATTTCTTAGTTCCCATTGAAATTAGAGTTGAGGAATATGGTAGTGCTACCTGGAGGGTCAATAAGTTTTTAATTTTTCTTACATCAAATTGTGGATCACTAATTCTAAAGACATAAGACTTATTAGGGTGCTAAAAAGACAAATAAACATCTTACAACAATCCTAATGTTTCTATTCGTACATGAGGAAAACTTTGTTTAAATTTTTGTCGACTAGCAGTTAACGCTTATGTAACATGGTCGCTGGGGACACCAGATGAAGAAGTTGACTGAGTATCAAACGTGGTTGACTGGCTTACAGTTTACCAGACGTTTTCAAACAAACTAGTTTAGCAATTCAAAGCACATGTATTTTACAAAAGCCGAGGTCCAGTTGAATACTATGTAGCAGTGATTGAAAGAACTATCTCCCTTGATGAAGTTCTGTCTTCGATTATGAATCTTTCAGCTCCTCTTGGAGGAGCAGACTCCATAACCTTGGCTGTAGATCTAACTGATGCTCAGCATATTATTCTTCAGACAATTCATGAAGGAACTTATGTGAGATAGTCTATTTCCTCATGATTTTAACTTTGCTTCCATTAGCCTCCTCATATTGGGAAGTAATTCGGTGATTTCTCACGTGACATGCTAGGAGAACCAACGTACCAAAGAGGCAGTTGAGCAGTTAAGATGACTAATCACTTGTCTCTTACCAAACTGGATTTGCACTTAGGTGAAGGCGGATGAAAGGTGGAAACTTTGTTCTTTTATTTTCTCTTCGACAAACTATCTTCTTGCCATAATTTTTTTCTCTATAGGCCTCTAGCAAGGGAGTCGAAGTCTTCTAGCCTCCAGACCAATGCGTCTGAGTTGTCCTTCTGATTACCTTTTGGTGAGGACCAAAGTCGACATATTCGTCTGCATGTCAAGATTTCTGCAATAGCCGCCTAGCAGTGACTATGATAGTGTTGGGTTTTTTCCAGCCCATGATAAATTGTCCTACGTCTATAAGGAATTATAGTCTTAGAGGATTAAATTGTTTTCCCAATTGGAGTTGTTTTCCCAATTGGAGTTAGTTTCTCAATTGGAGAAGGATTCATAACTAGATTCCAATTAGGATTAGTAATCCTTATTGAAGAAGACCTTTATTATGTCTTTATAAAGGGGCCATTGTACTAGTTTTGAAAGAAGGGAGCAAAACAATAGATTGTATACCACTCAAGGAATTAGAGTGAGAGAATATTGTAAAGTGTGCGAGAGAAAAGAAAAGAGATGTATTTCTTGTTCTTGTTCTTTCAGGTTTTTCGTCAAGTCCTAGTTCTAGAGATTTGGCAAGATTATTGGTTGTACTGATTATTGATATAGTGAAAGATTGTTGTTGCTGTCCCGTGGACGTAGGCACATATTGCCAAACCACGTAAATTCTTGGTGTTATTTTTCTTGGTTATTTGTTTTCGATCTCCGGAGTTTGTTCTATTTTTCCATTCTTAAACGCGATATTCTCAACAGATAGATCGTTCTTCTGTTACCACAGGGGTGAACCAGAGTTTGATCCATGGGTTTCTAACTTCCTTGACTATTTTTAATTTAGACTCTGCTTCATGTAATCCCTGCATTTGATTGACCATAACCTTACATTTTTTGTAGAATTCTCTAAAGTTCCGTTAATTTTTTAATTGGTGGACTAGGGTTTGGAGTTTAGAGATTTACAATTAGTACCTCCATGGGTGGTCTGTAAAGCATCTGAGGTTTCCTTTAGGGTCCTGATTAAAATATCCTTTTTTATACACATAAGGAAAAGGCACATTAGAGAACACATGCTTTAGCATCTGCGTAATAAATCCTATGTCTAGAGGCATAAGGCCGTCTGTTGAAATTCTATCACTTGCAGTGGTTTGAGTAAGATGTGTTTCCTGTTGGGCAATGAGCCCAGGTGGACCCACTACCAAAACCAAGCACCAATGCTCCCCAAATCTTGAAATGCTGTATTAGTGTCCTGAGATCCGACTCGCCGGTTCAAATAGTCATTGCTTTTTATTTATTATTGTATTTAATTTATAAAAAAATTTCGTTTTAGTTTGTTACTACATTAAGCTTCAAATAATTTAATTTTCCTGGCCTTGAAATAACTCTCATAGGGAGCTCATTTAATCGGGGTTGACAGTCTTGGAATGGATGTTAGAGTCTTCTCAGGGTTGGAAGTGCAAACTCATCGTTTTCCCTTCAAAGTCCGGGTAAGCATTTTGAAAATAAAATGCATGCTATGTTCATAAAAATGGAGGCTATTCCATGACAAGAACCTTAGTTACATCTGTTATCTTGTCCGTTGATTTCTTTCACCAAGTAGACATTGGAAATGCAATCTGCAGCACGCACAGATTTATTTACCCTTGATCCTTTTCATTTTGTATGAGAAACAAATAACCATGCTTGATTTGCTTAAACCGTCATTTTGCGGGAGGCATGTTCTCATCTGCGTTCATACATGTGCTTATCTGCATGCATGCATGTGATTTTTTCTTCATAAAAGGTACAGAGAGAAGTGCATAAAATTAGTCGTGTATTGATAACTTGATACTGGAACACTGGTCAACTTAGTTTCACAGGTAACTAAAGGATTTTGTGTACTTGTGTATATGTAGGCCACATCCGAAGTTGCAGCTGAAAAACAGATTCAGCAACTTTTGTTCCCACGCTCTCGCCGCAAAAAGTTGAGTGCTCATAATGTTAGGGGCGTGGAGTCTTACTAATTCGTTCATTTGCGCTACTGTGAAGGAATAAGTTCTCAAAATAAACTTCAGGCTGGAACAAAGGGGTATTCACTTATTTATTTTTTCTTTGTCCGTTCGCTTTGATGTGTAACGCTCTTTCGTTTTTCTTTTTTTTATCGAAGAAACAATAAGCTTGTACTAGCTTTGATAGGAGAGAATCTTCTTTCTGCTAGAATATGTCTGATGATAGAACAAAGAACATTATAAACGGTAGCCCCTTCCAGTATGTTAGACAGGACGGAGCTCTGACGATGATCGGCTTAAAGTTGCACCAGCAGGATTGTGGGAACATGTAAGTAGCAGATAGTTGAGATGACAGAATAAAATGTCCGGCGATGAAAACAACGGTGCAGTTTCATTGTCGTCGACCGTACTAATGGGAAAGCTTGTGATCCTTAACGTAGTCTGGTTTGCTGAATTTTTTTTCACTTTTAGTTGAGCTTTTCTTTCTTTGGTCGATAAACTTTTAGTTAAGCTGTAATGAGAAAACAGGTTGAGAATAAAGTAATTAAGAGCATTGCTGAGTAACCAAATTACAATTACTATCATGTTACTTACCAAATTACTGTGTTAAACGGACGGCGAATGAACACCGGCATGACTTGGTATAGGTTTCTATCGCAAATGGTCCTTGAAATCGACTCCCAGATGGTCTTTGAAACTGGAGCAAAATGACTACTTGACATTTCCAAAATGGTCTGAATTAGACAATACATCAGCTTCTGCAATTGTTTATGACTTGTTTAAAAGTGCTTTTAAAATGGTTGAAAGTGCTTGTGATGAAAATGTTTTCGAAACCAATTTTTAGTTAAAATGCATTGAATTTTAGAAAGCACATAACCGGTGATTCTTGTAGGAAGTAGTGCTTTTAGAAATCAAAAACATTTTTTCTAAAGGTACTTTGAAATATTTTAGAAGCACTTTCAAACGAGCCTTGTATATTGTAGGCTAATGGCTTCTTACAATTGTTTCGGTTTGTATAAAAAGTTTGAAAAGAGAGTATCACTAGATGACGTGTTAGCAGTATGACATATATAAAGAATGATATTTGCGTTCCACTCTTAGTGAAACCACTTTGTTCCACTCTTTTCGAATTTTTTTATTTACATAAGTTCGTCCTTTCATAACGAATATTTTTCGTTCCACCTTTTGTTTGGATTATAACATATTTATAAAAACTTCATTAAATCCAAAGGGTGGAACGAGAAGGTTTCACTAAGGTGTGACGCAATTATTATTTACACATAAAATTAACATTTGGTAAATTATTAATCACCTTCCTACCAGTGACATTGTGACATTAAACAAGAAATTTTAATGCAGGCAGTACGCACACGCTTGGCGGTACGACTTCCTTGCTTTACAAGCTAATGATCAATTCGACGCCATACGTCGAATGACCAGCTAAAACTTCCAGACTCGTTCGAATCCTCGTCTCGGTAATTTAGACGAATTTAGTATCCTATCATTTGCCAAAGAAAGAAAAAAAAAATTATACATCCACAATTTTCAACCCTCAAACATCCATTGTTCAAGTTTTTGTTTAAATAGCAGTGCAATGAAGCCAACATTACTTCCTTTACCGCGGCGGTCGCCGTCGTCTCTTGTCACCTATGTTGATATAGCCTCTTGAGTTTTGAGTAAGAAAACTTTTGTTGATGATTTCCTCCCTTGTACATATTTTCCTACGCTCTTGCTGTCAGCTACTTCCCTTTCTGTACTGCTACCAGTAACAGTCTCATGCCTGCTGCTATCCCCAGATTTTGAGGTTCCGGCCCCTGTTCCTCGGCCTACTGGACCAGCTTCCTCGTCAAAATGTTTGCTTCGCTCTGCATTTTCATCCGCAACATCAGCACGGCGTTGATCCTCCTCTTCACCCCTGTATCAAATGTAGAGGACAATGCATACATTAGTCTGCTGGCATAAGAGGGAGGAGATAAAATACTTGTGCACATCAGAAGACACGAATCACAGCACCGCACAAGTGGCTAGGAACGATAAGTGTTTTTATTGACGAGCTGATGTCTAGAATGACTACTAGGCTTCTGCCAATGTTATAATGACAACAACAAAGCCTTATCCCACTAAGTGGGGTCGGCCAATATTAATCAGCATAAATTCCCGTATTACAACATCCTTTCACAAAACTCATTACAGCAGTTATTACCTAGATGAATTCTGTGAACAGTTGTAATTATGTAAACAAGTGAGGTAGGCCTGTCAAGACAAAGAAACTGAAAAGAGAACCAAAATTACATACCCCGAATAAATAACAAGCCCAACACAAACGCCAGCAAAGGCCACAAAGTACATCCAATCAACCTGAGACGATTCATGGCTTAGAAAGGGAATTTCACGTTCTAATATAAAAAAAGTACAGATGACTGCAAATTTTCATGATAAAGAATGGAGATGGCAATACAATTAGTTTACAGACCTTCTCATGGTACGCAAAAATGCGAATTAAGACTGCCCACATGTCTGAGGTTAGCAACGAGAGGTTTAACATTGTGGATCCATTAGCCTGCAAGGATAAACAAAATTCATTACACAAAGCTCTAAAACATACACTACGTGCCAAAATAAAATTCATTTACTTTTCTATGTTTTGCATGGAAAACTTGATCCCATGATCTAACCTAAAACAACCTTCTCTTAAACTGCCAAAGAAAGATGCAGGGCAGAGAATCAGCAAGCACGCGGTTGATGCTACACGAACAAGTCTTTTCATACATTCAATTGGACAATTTTATGATGTAAAACTTGACTATTAAGGGAACAGGTTACTTGATTCATACTTCATATAGAAAGTGGACGTAACTGCTACCAAACTGAGATTTCATAACTTGTAAATGAATTTTCACATGACTCGCAAAACATTAAAGGATTAATGCACATTAAGCTTCAGACTACTAGTCAAGTCATTAAATATCAATTGTTTGAAACATCATACCTTCAGTAAGACTGGGACAAATGAGTAAAACAGGAACATAGCCACTGAAAATCCAACAAAAGGAAGTACCTGTAATTAACATGGACAAGAGACCGTCAAAATGCAAGCACAACTAAATTTTAAGGTGATGGAAAATTCGTCAACTATTAGTATTTTCCCTCAGGAAGAAATTCTTCCGTACATGGTTCATTGATCTACTATGAAAATTCATTCAAGTTGTATTGTCTAGATCTGATATCAGAGCCTTTCCTATGTGTTATTGGTAGTCTGAGAAGCCTACAAAGCCCTCAAAAAGCCCAAAGGCAGCTCATACCAAATCCATAGATTCCATCAATGGCCCCAATTTTACTAGGTCAGATCAAAATGATTTAACCAGTGGAGGACAAATGGACAATGCATAATGTCTCCTGCACTATCAACTTCAAGAACCAGCTTGTGATAATCCAAGCTGACCGTACCTGTCCAGATCAGCTAATTAATCCCTACCTCATGGCTGGGGATAGACCACGAACCAAGACACTGGGCCATGTGCCCCCTCCTGAAAAAGGTGAATGTACAGTAACATCACAGGAGTTGGAGTTGTGTCAGAAGACTCTGGTGTACTACTGATACCCCATACACACACTGGCCTACCTATTCTGCCTCTGCATAAATCGGATTCAAGCTAATACAGTTTGCCTATCATATATGCTCTGCAAAAAGTCCAAACATCAGCTAAACTAACTCGGCCATGAATGCCAGTTTAGCACACCCTGGTATCCCCTACTGCAACAACCTTTTCCCTCTATGTGTTCATGCAGGTTATCACTCCTAGATGCTCACTTTGTAAATGAAGACATTTGACCACGAGAGATTGGCACCAACAATTTCCAGGTTGTTCCATATAATTTGTTGGTTAATACCAAAAATAATCAACTGTAACAATTAGTTTATTATTCGCATGAAAAGAAGAAATAACTCAGCTCTCCTTTATAGATCAATCAAATTACCTATTTTGGCACCAAAAAGCAAAAATGTCTTAAATGTGATGTAGCATGTTCAATTTGACTCTCTGTATCCAACTGATTTAACAATAAAAATGGCAGGAATATTTTAGTTTCGATATTTTAAGGGAATCAAATTCTTGCTGCTGATGTGCACTGTAGCTATGAGCAAGTTTGAATTGTTCAATAGAGAGAGAGAGAGAGAGAGAGAGAGAGAGGGAATCAAATTCTTGCTGCTGATGTGCAGATGTGTACTGTAGCTATGAGCAAGTTTGAATTGTTCAATAGAGAGAGAGAGAGAGAGAGAGAGAGAGAGAGAGAGAGACATACTGCCCCAGACGACCAGTGAATGGATTTGAGCTCATGGCGCTCCAGTATGCTCCTATAGGAATCATTAAGGGTTACAACATGATAATAGAATCACATGTATAAAACACTTAACACCACTTTGTACATGATTAACTTCTTTGTATAATCTATTATGACATTTAAAGCACAAGTTGAAGGAAATTAAGGTGTAAGTAATTCATTTGAAACTGCATGTATAGATGATCAAACAAAACTCCACATAAGCTCCAGCAATAGTATCCCCTTTAAAAAAATGAACATAATCAACTAAAAAACAATCACAGAAGTCCACACGTTTACTAAGAAGTCATAATTCTTCTAAATATTGATTGCCTAGATCCAAAACCAAAGGATACATTTGGATAGCACTGACGAAGGCACCAAACAAGCCCAGCATGGACATAAGTTCAACCCTGTCGGCATTCTTTACTAGAAACTCCTGCATAAGATAAGAGAATCAAGTAATATGCAAATGCCAAGTAGCATCTATGAAGACTTTCCCCCGTGTTAAACCTTTGTTTACTAGATATCCCATCATTATCTATGATAATGGAAACAGGCATAAGCTATGTTAATAACAAGAAATATTTGGCTACTCCTAAAACCCAGAAAGATTGAGTATTTACTTACCTCACTGACATTACTGACAGCATATAGCGTAGCACCAGCAATTACTAGGGCATCTCCTACACTGGGCTTGCTCCCTCCTACAAGTCATAACAGTGCATATAACATCAGAATACCACTCAACAAACATATGCAGGATAATTTACCCCAACCTAATTATATATGGTTAAAAGAATTTAATAACAAAACCAAGATAATTGGAAAAAGCTACACTTGACCAGACATTTTGTTTACCTGCTCGGTCACCTGCATGAACATCTGAAAAAACAACCATGACTAGCCCAGCAACACAAACCACCACACCAGTTATCTTTGCAAATCTATATTTTGTTTTTAAGAAAAGCCAAGTAAGAAGCATAACGCATGGGATAGACCAACAATCCAGCAGCATTACGCTTGTTATAGATGTGTATTGATAAGCCTTCACCACTGCAGAACAAATGATATAAGTTATCAAATATGAAACTGTTGTAGGAAACCAATTTTTATTCAAATTTACTACTAGAAATATCCAGCACACATACTGTACTTATAACTTGAAAGTAAAACTTAAGCGATGGCAGTTGTTCACAGTTTTTTTATTTTTATTTTTTATCAAGCTTCACAGTTTCTTTATTCAAGAATCAATAAGCAGAATACATCTTAGGATAGACTACACTGTAGCTGTAGTTCTAATTCGATGGTTGCATTGGTACTTGCTGTTTACATGCTGCTGTTTTGGTTTCCAGATCTTTCACACGTCAATTTCTTCATTTTTCAAGTTTTCTGTAAAATGGAAGCCTGTGCGGTGGCCAAAGCTAGGAATTCTTCTTCTTCTTTTTCTCTTTCTTTCTTTATGGGGTTGAGGCCAAGATTTGATATTAAATTCATAATATGGTTAAGTCTCCAATGTAAGGAACAAATCCTCAGAATTCCGTAAGTTGCAAACATCAGTCCAGTTTAAAAAAATAAAACCAAAGTATACGCTCGCTCTACAAAATAAAATACACACCTAGAAAATTTGCCTCCACGTCCACTATTCCCAGAAGCACATAATAATACCATTTAGCCTGCACAAATTCCGAAGGGAGATAAGAGAACAAGTCTTTAGAAACCATTTTTTAATGATTTATGAACATGTTAGTTGATTACTTCGTAGTTATGCTGTAAAAGAACCACTTAAAGGTTCACTACTTTAGTCTTTTTAGCCAGCTAAATTAGCTCTTTCTTAAACTAAACCAATAACATCAATGTTAAGATCAAAAGCCGCAACCAATTGACAGAAAGCACAATCATAACATCAACCAACCAAAATCAGTCAATCTCTCATTTGTGATCACTCAAAGGCACCTCCCACAAGGAAACACACACATTTTTAATATGCTTTAGATGTTTCATTTTGGACAATCCATATGCATGGATCATCTCACCATGGTGGCAGGTTCTATTTTTTTGCCAGACCAAGGGCAGGTTCTATCACTTCGTTTTTTTTCTTTCAGTAATTTCGTTTATTACCAAGAACCATCATTTGGTTAACTACACATGTACAATCCAAAAATCACTAATTTAACAGAACCCCCTAGGGTCACAGTTCCAGGGTCTAACAAATGCCCTTTATATGTCATCATGATTGCAGTGATCCTCCAAGTCTGCCGTTTAACAACATGCTACTAATCTATATAACAAAGTCTCAAAACACTAAAACTTAAGCTAGATGTAGATGTCTAAAAACCAAATTGTATCACATAAAGCGAAAAGGAAATCATATCTACATAAAGAAAAAAGGTAGTCTTATAGAGGCACAAAAAAATGACCTTAAGTGGCTTCCTTCGGTAAAGCATGATACCTCCATATACAATTGCCAAGAGCACATAGTTCAGAAAAGACTGTGAAGTAGGAACATTAATTCCTGCCAAAAATAAAAACATTAAACGAATGATTAAATAATAATCCTTTTAAAAAGACCTTACATTTTGAATGAACAAGGAATACAAGAAACAATTTAGTGAAAAGAAGACTACATGACGCGGCAACCTTACATGAATCACAATATGAAGAGTTTCAGTAGAATTTGAAAAGAGGACCATCGACTTAGCCTCGGAGATTGTGGCCAACAAAACGAGAGATAATTGGTGAATGGTGAATGTATAAATAGTTACAATCTCCAAATGGGATTGTACTGTAAAAGTGGACCTCCCAAATATATACTTACATCCAACAAAACTTACTTGCAGGTTTTGGCATCTGGTAATTAAACCTCAAAAAACCAAATTTAGAAGCATAATCACCACACCAATCCAACAGCATATATCAAATAACAGATGACAGTCAATGTTTCAGAAAATGCAGAAACAATATAAAAAAAGGACAACTCCAAGCCAACAAGCCTCTCCGCTTTGCAAGGGCCGCGGAAAATGCAGAAACAATATAATTTCATAATATGGACCTTTACTTTACTCGTCAGCAATCAATCACGGATTATACTGTTCTTTGCAGTTATTACATACCCAATGACTCACTCGCATTGAAATAAACATACATAGACAGTAAAAAATAAGAAAAATCGAACCTTTTTTGGCAAGCTCAGATGATGAAAAGCCTGTAGAAGTGATCAAAAGCGAGAGAAACTGGCCCAACCCAAGACCCACCAGTGTCTTCTTTACCCAAAAATCTTTAAACCTCATCATGTTTGCCATAAAAAATCCGAGAAAACCCCAAATTCAAAGGCTTTACAAGAACCCAATACACTGACGAGCTAAATGTCGAACAGTAGAGCGAAAAAGCTAAAAACTCAGAGACCCATTTGCAGAAGCTCCACTCTTTGAGTGTTAATGGCGTTTAAAGGATGATAAATTGATAATTTACTGAATTTTGAAAACCCAAATACTAATGGTAGATTTTGTGTTTGCGTACGACTCAAGAGCGCAATGGGAAGGGGCCGTATGGATAATGAAAGGGACTGTGAAATCGGGGTTTTACCCGAATCACAGAGTGAACGGACGGCTCAGCTGAGTGAACCAAATTCTATACGACAACCAAATTCTACACGACACTTGTGACGGTTGTGTTTCAGAGCATCTCCAAACGTCAAAATGTACAAATCAATAAAAAGGTAAAAACAATATTTTTCAACCAAAAAGTTAAATTTGACTTGGCATCATATGAATTAACAACTCTCACATTTTTATTTTTTGATTGATTATAAATGTATTTTATTAATCTTATTTTTGTTTTAAAATATTTATTATAATAGTTTAATTTGACAAATTGAGTGAAGAGAAACATTTTAGAAAATATTAAAGTAGGATTATTATATTAACACCCCACAAATTGTTGAATAAACCTCACATACTTAATACATCCCAGATTTGCTTTTTGAATTAAAAATTATCTTAATACACTTCATATACTTCCTCATAATATCCTCAAACCCCACATTCTTAATATATACCTTACATTTTCTACATGCACCTTATATTTTTTATACATCCCACATTTCTCAAATCTTATAAAGCTTTTAATTTGGACAAAAAATGCCGACTGGAATTTTGACAAAAGATGCCACTTGGGATTTAAAGCATATGTGGGTTGTTTTCAATTCCACCATTAAAACCCATGTCGTATGTTTTTAATATTTGGTGGTAATTTTAGGTGTTTAATTCTTCATGTAATCACTGTGATCCCTAAGAAATGAATACGAACATAGAAGCTTGAATAACGCATCAAAAGCAAGATTAAATAATTATCGATGTCGTCAAAATCACTAAAACAATAAAAAAATATGAAGTCTTACCTCATGTGAAGCTTCCAAAACATCGATTTCGTATTTCATTCGTCAAAAATAATTTTTCTCAATCAACATGTTTTTAGTTTCATTGGTTAGGGCTTTGTTCAACAATGGAGGGTCGGAGGGGTTTTGATAGTTAAAGAAGATAAATAATACATTAAAAGAGATTTGGGGTGAATATAGATTTTTTTTTTAAAACTTAATAAGGTCAAAATTGCCATTGCATAGTAGGGTAAATAAGTTATTTAATATTAAATTTTAATGTGGGGGTGCATTCAACATTTTGTGGAGTGTTAATATAAAAAGCCTTAAAGTATCACATAGACTGTCAAATTAGAAGTATTCTCAACCATTGAATTTTGGAGAATATATGGCAATTTTTTGTTCACAGACAACTTGTAAATTTAATTGATACTATTGATTGACTAGACGAACCTCATTTTAGTTGACATTTTTAGATATGTTTTTTACATAGTGATTTATAACATGAATGATTTTGGTAATAAGCACAAAATTTTGCAAATCGTTCACAAAGTGTTCGAAGAAGAATTCCTGGAGTTAAGCAATGTAAATTATGGGTTTTTTTTTTAATACAATTACACTATGGTGAGGAAATTTGCGCAAGCCACTCAATCAGACAACTATAATAACTTAGTATTGAACTCGCTATGAAAGTCGATCATAAAGCTACCCACTTAATCACCTACAAATAAAGAAGAATACTATTATATTATAGTGATTGAGTGACAAAATCAATTACTGTTTTATTAAAAACAAAGATATATTACACTAAAGAGTGAGGGGAATAAATTAATCCGACTTGTTATTTACAAAAATCTAAACTTAAAATATCACTCTTATAAGTAAAAAGGAATACAATTGCATGTACTAAACGACAAACAAAATTATAGTTAAGGTCAAACAACATTTTGACAAATTAATTGATGTAGGCTAAGGAGTAAGGAGTATACAATAATATTAATCATTTATTTCAAGACAAAAATAATAGTTTCCAACTATCTTTTGATGTAATCATGAATTTATATGTACATAAAAAGAAAGCATGCATTATGTAACTAGTGGGGCACCCTATAGAGTAGATGACGACTAGAGGCAAAGGCTACTTTTGACCCAGAAAATGCGGTGGAGTTGGTCTGCGGCTGGCTGTGGTCCAAAGTGGGGCATAAAGTAAAAACACAAGGAGAAAAGAAAGGACACAAAGCATCTTTTCATTTTATGCGTTGGAGTTGGATGTTTGAGTTGCATTTCCAAAAGCACAGCACTAGGCTTGACTTATAAAAGTAAACCTGCACTCTCATTCTCTCACTCCCCAGAAATGCTCAATACAACACGTAACTTTAGAATGTTGAACACCTGTCAACCTACAAAATTGCCCTCTAAACTATGAGAATGGTGCATCGGCAAAGCAAAAACCCGAGAAAACTACGAAACGCATGTGAATGATAGTAATACGGCGTATGTGATTGAAAAGTCAATCAATCTCATTTAGAAAACATTTTCCCAATCATTTTTCTTAATCCTTTTCATGTATAATATCTTCACTCACCTTACCGATTTTCAATCTACTTTCCTTTCAATATATATATATATATATATATTAAAATAATAAGACCAGCAGACTCACAACGTTTAACATTCCAAACGCGCTCATGGAATCAAATAGAACAAAATACACAAGAGCTAACATGAATCACAACATTATGCATTCTAGATGCACTCATGAAATATGATAGAACTGACACACAAGAAACAAAGTAGGATTCTAGACTCACTCAATGGAATCCATTGGATGAACGTTCCAGACGAACTCTGTGGATTCGAACATAATGTATGGATCAAGACGCACTCAAGGGAACCTAACAAAGTGTAGGGATCCATGTATGAAATTAAGGCCCAAGCGTGTTGCGGCTTTGGCCAAAGCCATGGTGTTTAGATGCCCCCTTAGCCCCATCCCCTTGGCTTGTGTTTGTGGTCCGGATTTGTTGGCTCTCCCATGGTGTGGCGGTCTTGGTTGCATGTTGAATTGTTAGAGCATTTCCTGTGTAGTAAGGCTCCCTTGGGCTATAGGCAACTCAATCCTCTTTGTGAATAGTAATTGCATGTAGTGAACAATAATTGCCAAAGTGCATCTTCACCTCTACAGTCTACATTGAATAGTCCAGACAATTCGTATTAAAATATTATTTTTTTATACAATGATAAAAAATAATCTTATTTTTAATTTAGGATAATATTAAAAAGATTTGTTGAAAGTATTTGAAAATATTGAAATGTGTGTGTAAGATGGAAGAACATGGTTGGAAATTTATAGAAAAAAAATTATTATTTTTGTATACTTATTGTATTTTTGTATATTTTTTTATAATTTTTTCGTATTTTTAATTATTTTAGGGTGATTAAAGAGCCAATCACGATGGAACTACTCTTATGCACTAGGATATCTTCATCGAATACAACGCGAAGTTGATTGTTTTCGAGTGGCTACCCTTATGGTCGCTGACAAGGTGATGGCCGGCAGTGATCGTCCTTTGCAGGTTGAAGATTAGGATTTCCTTTTGCATTTTCTGGCTTTTTGTTGAATGGGCTTTGGTTAATGTAAATGTAATGGGCTTTTCTCATTAAAAGAAATTTCTTCTTTGTTCTTCGACATAATTTGTATCGAACTTGTTATTTATGTGAGCAAAAATTAAGATCTTTCACCTACTAGTAGAAACAAATACCATTATTGCAATACTGTGATTAACTGGTAAATAACAATGACTATTTTCAAGGGAAGTATACAAGTAATTTTTTTTTTTCATTCAGAAATAGTTGGTTTTTTTTCTTTGAAAAGAAAATGAAACAATTGGTTGTTGAGCATCACATTTTCGTCTTCTTGAACAGCACCAACCATTGGTGCATCCAGGGATAATCGGTGGGGTCCTCCCTAATGTAAGTGATCTAAGTTTTTTTAAACGCATCTGCTCGAGCGTCGTTGGGATATGCGGGAATAAGTATTTTATCAAACACTTATTCAAAAGATCCTCAAAAAACCTTCAATGGCATTTTTCGAACCTCTGGTGAGTCACGAGACCACGCTAATCCGTATGTGCATCTGCTCTTACCACCAAGTATAGTTGTATTCTGTTCGTTTTTTTATCACCTCGAATAATAAGGCAACAGAATAACGTGCCCCACAAAGACAAATATAGTGGACAAAAAATACATAAACAACTATAGAGTCCTTGTAAAAAAAAAAATGCTAATGAGACAGTTATACCTCACATTTTTGGCACAATTTTTATAATGTTGACACATAATTGTGCTAAAAACATGAGGGGACGGAAAGTCTACAGAAATTCTCTATTAGAGAGTTCTACTTTTAAAAGTCTCATTAGTATTTCTCAACAGAAAAAAAAAACTATAGAGTTCATGACACTAAAATTAAGTATAAACATAAATGAGCATGAAGTAGCGCTACCGTCAAACCTACTTCATTTAATTAAGAAGATTATATAGAACATACGGCGGAACTGAGAAAAACTCAGTCTCCAACGATCCAATTGTGAAAAATAATCAACAAAAGTCTTAATCCAACTATTGGTTTTGCCATCCCATTCCCAGATTGTTCGAGGTTTGTATGCTCGTATCCAAAAATCAGATCCCAAAAACAATGGCAACATATGGCAAAGAATTGCAAGGATACAACCCAATATATGAAGCATGAGAGGATCATCACTTAGAAATGGGACCTTAGAGTTCTCATATTCCCGATCTTTATACATTGTTATGTACAAAAAGAATTCGCTAAATACATGAAAAAATATATTTCTATGTCAAACATCATTAAAAATTAATGTCAAAAGAAGAAAGATATACAAACATTATTGAAATATTATACATCTCACGTTTTTAGACACAAATGTACTAATTAAGTATACATAATCTAATCAACCAATTCTTTTTCAATTGATAAAATAGCTAAGTCATTCAATATTTCTTGTGATATAGTTGATTGGAGATAAGATTTGATCAACTTATTTTGAAAAACTTCTTTATACGGAGGCAATGATAACTGATATGATTAACAAAATTCTATAAGCAAATACTCAAAGGTTCAAAGTCTGTATACTTCTTATTTGATTTGACAAAGTTTGTAATATATATATATATATAATTTGGGGGCCCTAGGTAGCCCCGCCTACTCCTGCTAGCCTCAGAGTCGGCCCTAGACTTATCAGCCATGTATGCTTATTGTTCACTTGCTTGCGCATGCATTTTCTTCTTCCTCCCATCTATGCTGGCATTTTTTCATAACGACTAGGGCCAGTCCAGAGATTTTTGAGGCCTGCGACGATGCCAAAAAATGTGCCCTCACTTCATATAAAAAAATTATTTGTTTTCACACGTAAGACATCGATATAATTATATTTAGAAAAAACTTTCAAAACTCAATAATTTAGAAACACGGAAAAACTAATTTATTTTGTGTCGAGAGAAGAAAACAAAAAACCTTCAGGCTTACAAGTAGATAGATTATGAGTTTTATTTTCCATCTGAACTTTTAAAGTGTTTTTGTATAAATCGTGATGTGTTTTTGTATAGATTATGAGTTTTGTTTTCAATTTTTGCAAATTTGGTCTAAAAATTTAGTCTACGCATTACTCTTTGTTTAATATTAGACTTGAATTGTAACGAATGTTTAAAAATAGCAACCCATATAGATACTAGCTAGTAATTAAAAATAAATTAACAACCAAACAAAAATTCGTAAAAATTGAAAAAAATAAACATGCACATAGCATTTCAAACTTAGGACATCTTGTTAATTTTAAAAACAAAAATCATTGCTTCTAATTAAACTTCTTGATCATTTAACCAAATTTTATAAATTTACATTTAACCAAATTTTATAAATTTACACTGTTATGAAAAGAAATTTATAAAAATTGGAATGTCTTCTAATTAAACTTCTTGATCATTTTACCAAATTTTATAAATTTACACTATTATGAAAAGAAATTTGTAAAAATTGGAATGTAAACAAGCAACATGGTGTTTTGAACCCAAGATCTCCTTATTAATTTCAAACAACAAAACCACAAATTCTAGTTAAATTACTTTGTCACTAAACCAAATTTTATAAATTTATACTCTTATAAAAACATATATAAATATACCACTCATATAATTTTGGTGCTCCCAATTTTTTTGGACCCTAAACGATCACCCTACCCGCACTAGGCCTGGGCCGGGCCTTGCTTTGTCCAATGGGTTTGATTGCAGCAAGTTGCATTCCATGAGCTACAAACTCGAGAAACAGATATCAAATCCAGAAAATTTAAAGCGATGAATATTCGCACAAGGATAGTGTAGTCCATATTTGCACAGTTTCGAACTTTGCGTCTCTGCCGTTTTATAAGAGATTTCCTGAATAATGACAACTTGTACATCCAAGCTCGTGGCTCGAATTATGATCAACATAAAGGAGGTGGATTGTCTGCCCTCCCATTTACATACTCTTTCCATCATCTCCTATTTGTGTGATCATGGTTAAGCCACGTCAACATTTTATATTCCTAAAAATTAATATAAAATGTTGACGTAACTTAACCGTGATCACATATTATAGGAGGGTATAAGGAGAGTATGGAAATGAGAGGGGAGACAATCCACCTCCCAACATAAATACACCTAAGAGCTCATAGAGTGTATCTTGGTGCCCTTTTGTTCTGTAATTTCAAGTCCAAAGATACTTTCAATAGGAACTTGTCTCATTTTCGGCATTTTGAAGCACTAGTTGGTAGCCGGGCTCGTTAGAACGAGTGGCAGTTTTGAAATATCACGACCATCTCTCAGTGTCTCCGTCGTCTTCTGATTTTCCTCCTAATCGGAGAAGAAGGGCTACCAAATCCCCCTTTTCCGTCGTCGTTTTCTAAGGCATCGAAGCCTTGGTCCTTCGAATTCGTGGTTTTCTGATTCTTCCCGGCGCTCCTCACGCGTATGGCAGCCCGAGCGCGCGGCGCTCTCGATTGGTTCCATGGTCTGATCTTCCGCGAATCGCAATCCGACTGTGGCGATTGCGTCGGCACAAAACCAATCGGCGAACGTGGATCTCTTCGATGCGTATTTCCGACGAGCTGGCTTGGACGGCGATGATCGGATTAGTGACAATGAAGCCGTCGCTTTCTTCCAGGGCTCCGGTCTCCCCAAACAGGTCCTTGCGCAGGTACTCTCACTCTCTATATATGTATATGCTTGTGTATATATATTTATATATGTAGCGTGTATGATTATATTTGTGTAATTATAGTGGTTGATCGGGATTTTATAGTAGTTTATATTGGTTGCTTATATTTTTGGCAGATATGGGCATGTTCAGACCAGAGGCGGACTGGTTCCTTGGTCGGGCAGAGTTTTACAATGCCCTTAGAGTTGTCACTGTGGCACAAAGTAAGAGAGAACTTACGCCAGAAACGGTGAAGGTAGCATTATATGGCCCGGCTGCAACTAAAATACCTGCACCTAAGATAAATCTTGAAACGAATCCTGCGCCTCAGTTCAATTCTGCTGCAGCAGCACCTGACTTTCATGGTGGTGCTGTCACTCTGACATCCTCGTGAAATCTTGGGTTCAGGGGACCGCAAGTACCACCTCAGTATAATTCTGCTGGAGCAGCACTTGCCACTCAGGGTGGTGCTGTCACTCCGACGTCCTGCCAAAACTTGGGTTCAGGGGCCCACAAATACAATCTCAGTTTAATTCTGCTCCAAGCAATGTTATGTTTGATGTATCCAATATTTTTCAACTTGCAAATAATTACTCTAACGCTGGCAATGCAGCCCGGAGACCTGCATCTGGTATTCATCCATAAAACAAATCACTTTTTACATTTTGAAACCATGTTTTCTTGCATGGAGAATAGTTTCTTATTTTTCACTTTAAAACGCGTTCAACAGCTACCGATGCCGATTGCTCCTCCTCATTCTGAGGAAAAGCGGCAGGCCAATCAGCAGAAACCCAGAGTACCAGAATTGGAGAAACATCTTGTAAATCAACTGAGTACAGAAGAGGTTCACTCACTGAACTCAAAGTTCTAAGAAGCAACCGAAGCTAATAAAAAAGGTGCTTGGAAATTTTGTATTTCATTTGTGTGTGTATGCATCTCGCTTTTTCTTCATTCTTTTTTTCCTTTAGCTTGTTGCGCAACGCATCATTTCTCCTTAACTTTGGAATGTTCCTAGTCCTATAGAAGCAAAGACCCTTATTATTTTCTCGTTGTTACAAGTTTGATGATTGTATTATTAAACTAGGGCTGCACCTTTCGTTTTTCGGCCTTAATTTGCTGTAATTTTTTACCCGCTCTAATAAAATTTGTTTTCCTACTCTTTGTATGGTTCAAACAAGAACACTAAGTTTAGCCGGTGTTAGTCCAATCGGGCCATTCGTATTTTTCGCCCATTGTGGTTCAACCATCAAACCATCGCGTATTTGTGTAATGTCGAATGTTAAAACTATCGCACTTGATTGTGAGATTTTTACTTTGCCCTGGGGATGGGGTATTAATTAATGTCTAAGTATATGATATAAAGGCGAATTTCAAGATGCCGCTGGACTTGTAAATCAAGTTTTAAAAATAAAATATAGGATATCACATACTTGTCCATAACTTGTGCTTTATAATGAATGTATAAACAGTACTTGTTGGGACAGAGCTGGAAGGCAATTTTTCAAGTTTCCGACAGGCCTATAAGTTGAGACTTTTAAGATTGGTTAAACTGTAGATACTTGTTGGGACATCCTTAAGGTGCTTGCAGCCACAAAGGTCCAGAGTTTTAAGCCTAATTAAATTTTCAATAGACGAACGAAAGATTTCAACAGCTGTACCTTGCAAACTACGAGACACCAAACGTACCACTGGCTTCAAGATTCAGGAAATTTGAAAAATCTAGACCAACCTTTGAGATCAAGTCTCCCAAGATATTTCAACTTACACATATTCTCTGGATACTTAAAAGCCTTTTTCTACCTTTAAACAATTTTTTTTGAAAACAAGGAGAGACTCGATTGAAGAGCGTCGCTGTTTCTGTTAAACTTAAGAACTTCAAATCTTCCATTGGCTCCAAGATCTCTGGGAAGTTTTCAAGTTTAGGGCATGAGAGAGATCGAGTTCCTTGAGATATTTCAACTTACAAATGCTCTCTGGGATACTTGAAAGCTAGTACCATGATCTGAGGGCAGGGAGAAACTTGATTGATGAGTGTCGCTCTTTAACCGCTGTTCCAAATAAATTGATGACCTCCAAATGTTCCATTGGCTCCAAGATCTCTGGCAAGTTTTCAAGTTTGAAGAAGCAAGAGAGATCGAGTTTCTTGAGATATTTCAACTTACAAATGCTCTTTGGGATACTTGAAAGCCTTTTGCAACAATTTAGTTTAAGTCTTTTGAGGGCAGGGAGAAACTCGATTGATGAGTGTAGCTCTTGAACCGTTGTTTCACTTAAATTTAAGGACTTCAAATGTTCCATTGGTTCCAAGATCTCTGGGAAGTTTTCAAGTTCGAAGCAGCAAGAGAGATCGAGTTCCTTGAGATATTTCAACTTACAAATGCTCTTTAGGATACTTGAAAGCCTTTTGCAACATTTTAGTTCAAGTCTTTCGAGGGCAGGGAGAAACTCGATTGATGAGTGTAGCTCTTGAACTGCTGTTCTACTTAAATATAAGGACTTCAAATGTTCCATTGGCACCAAGATCTCTATGAAGTTTTCAAGTTTGGAGCACCAAGAGAGATCGAGTTCCTGGAGATATTTCAACTTACAAATGCTCTTTGGGATGCTTGAAAGTCTGTTGCAACTTTCTAGTTCAAGTCTTTTGAGAGCAGGGAAAAACTCGATTGATGAGTGTAGCTCTTGAACCGCTGTTCTACTTAAATTTAAGGACTTCAAATGTTCCATTGGCTCCAAGATCTCTGGGAAGTTTTCAAGTTTGGAGAACCAAGAGAGATTGAGTTGCTCGAGATATTTCAACTTCCAAATGCTCTTTGGGATACTTGAAAGTTTGTCGCAACCTTCTAGTTCAAGTCTTTTGAGCGTAGGGAGAAACTGGATTGATGAGTGTAGCTCTTTAACTGCTGTTCTACTTAAATTTAAGGACTTCAAATGTTGCATTGGCTCCAAGATCTCTGGGAAGTTTTCAAATCTAAAGTTGTCGGAGAGATCGAGTTCCTCGAGATATTTCAACTTACAAATGTTTGTTGGTAGACTCACAAGTCCATGGCAATTAACCAATGATAATTTACTTAAATCCCTGGGAAGCTCAGAAAACTCGCCAAGAGATGTGCAGCCATCTAGATTAAAAGAACCAGAGACTTTCAGCTTACACCTGTTGCTTGGAAGTTTCTCAAGGTATCTGCAACAACTTATATTCAAGCAAGAAATTTTTTCGTGAAACCAAACTGATTGGGGCAACTCCTTTATACCACTCTTAGATAAATCTAAGTATTTAATATTTTATGGCATCTCTGGAAGATACTTGAGACTGGTGCAGCCTTGAAGACGAAGTTGAGTAAGCTTGTCAAGATCTTGAAAATACCCAGGAATTTCAACCAACTTCTACAGCCAGAGAGATCTATGTCCACAATTTTTCGACTCCTAGAGAAATTTGGAACTTCAGTTAGATTTGTAGAGTAACGCAGATTGATCACTTTTAAGTTCACAAGTTTCTGTAACGAGAGTAGAGAGAAATATCAAGAATTAATATAATTTTTACACTTAGTTTTATACAAGAATTAAAATAGGCATATAATATACCTGGTCTTCTTTCCAAAGCTTCTTAACTTTGCTACTTGGCATTTGAAGCTCAACTAGATTTTCTGGTGAAAAATTTGACGGCAAAGATTCCAGTGGATATTCCCACCAGTAAAGGTAACGAAGAGAATCGGGAAGATCTAGAGAAGCGGTGGATTTGCAGTAAAATATTTGAGAATAATACACACACATCATTATTAGGTTTGGCATAAGTTTGAAGTCTGCGCGTTTCATTGATCGCTCTTCACTCTTATGCCATTCAATAGATATGGCTTCAACATTTGGAGTTTCCTGACAACAAGAACAAAGAATAAGAATAAGTTTAAATGTATATATTTTCAACATGTTAAGATGTAACGCTTATTTGAAAACGAATTCAACAGAGAGTTGTAGAATATTATAGAGTATTTGCAAAGGTAATGACGTACAAGTTTCTAGTAAAATATCCACGATAATTGTTATAAAATAATAAAAATTACAGACTACCTAGCACAATAAAGAATGAGGATTCTCTCTGGATCCTCTTTGTGAGGATCTCGGAGATCCTTTAATCATGTTCATTCATCGTACATCGTGTGATCAGAAATCGTTTGAAAATTTTTATTTAAAATTAAACACAAATAGTACCAAATGATAACTGGCTGTAAGATTTACGATGTACGGAGCTGATTAAAAGATCATCCGGATCCTCACAAAGAGGATCCAGAGAGGATCCTCATTCCATAATAAAAATGGTAGTGATATTCTTACCATCTAGTTACCATCACTTGTATCATCTTTCTAGTAAAGGTAGGATCCACCAATGCATGTGGCTTTCATCTCCATTAGAGAGGTGATACAGATGATGGTATAAATATATATTAAAAATAGCATTTTTTCAATAAAAATTCAATCAAATTAATTTTTTAAGAATATGACTTCTTTATTATAAGAAGTTTTACTTTTGTTGTGTTATCATCTAAAGCTTGCTATTTATTTTTTCTTAAAAAAAGAAAAGGAACAATTGAATGCATTTGGCTCTTACCTTGTTACTGTTCAGTACACGATAGACATCCTCATGCATGAACAACCTATTTCGTTTACCGGGATCTTTAATACATTGTTCCTGAACAATTGTCCTTCCCATTTCTTGTAGCGAATCGTGCATCTCTATGACTTCCGTTCCCCATTTAGTTGAATAAATTGATATGAGAGACATATCAATGAGAATTCTAATTCCTGCTGTCGCAAAGAATCCACGAGCATCTAACATTCTTTTCACAAGATACACAAGACTCCCTTTATGATAACATGCTATATCCAGAAATATCTCCTTCTCATCTTTTCCCAATCTATCATAACTTATTCTCAACACTTTCTGGATATCTTCAATGGGAAACCGTTTCAATTTGTTGAATTCATCTTCCCAGTCTTCTTTGCTCATGCACTTGAAGAACAAGGACCCCAGAACTGTAAGAGCTAAAGGAACACCTCTGGCAAAATGCACGGTCTTTTTTGCCAACTCCTTATAATATGTTCTACGAGTAGTGTTATTCTTGAAAGCACGTGAACAGAAGAGCTGAAGAGGATCATCCGGTTTTAATACCTCAACCTCGTAGATATTATCCTCTTCAACAGTTTGTCTAAGTGTGCCCCTATCTCTACTTGTGATAATGATTCTACTTCCAGTGCCATACCGAAGATGATCACCAGCTAAACGTTCCATTTGCATTGAATTGCTCACATCATCAAGAACAATGAGGACCTTTGTGCGGCTGAGCCTTTTTCGAACAGCAATTGACTCTATGGATAGACCTTCTTCCTTGAATATCTCGCTTAGAAGTTGCTTTTGCAAGCGATCTTGTCCTTCTGATTGTTCTGATTTCTCCCTGACATTTTTAAGAAAACAAGAAGCTTCGAATTTAGAAGAGAGTCTGTGAAATACAGTTTCAGCAAGGGTGGTCTTGCCAATACCACCCATGCCCCAAATACCTACAGTGATGCAAGCCTCGTGTGAGCGAATGTCCAGTCGCGATTCAATTTGCTCGATGCGGCTTTCAATTCCAACCAAGCCCTCTAAATCACATGATGATTCACAATTCAAGTTTGTCCAAATACGATCTACAACATTCTTAATTAGATCAGCCTCCGTCCTGACATATATGATTATGTAGAAAAAAGCAATAGTTAGTCTTATACAAGTAGTTGTGCCCACGCGCTGTGGTAGATCGAAAAATTTGTCACGTAAATAAAGAAATATACTAAAAGTTTTAATACCATATACTTGTGCACGAAAAAGAAATCTTGTTTATTCTCTCCTCAAAATGATATTAAAGCAATATTAAAATAGAAATACATTTGTTTTCAGGTAAACAACAATACAACTAACTGAGCTTGCATATTATAGCATTCAACCCACCATCTATTTGATGAAAATGAACTTGCCCCACTAATAAAACTGTTAATCTTAAAGAGAAATCAGATACATTTAAATGGGCTACAACTAATTACATGCATGGCCAAGGAACAGTGCCACCTCTCCCCAACAACAACAACAACAACAAAGCCTTTTCCCACTAAGTGGGGTCGGCTATATGAATCCTAGAACGCCATTGCGCTCGGTTTTGTGTCATGTCCTCCGTTAGATCCAAGTACTCTAAGTCTTTTCTTAGAGTCTCTTCCAAAGTTGTCCTAGGTCTTCCTCTACCCCTTCGGCCCTGAACCTCTGTCCCGTAGTCACATCTTCGAACCGGAGCGTCAGTCGGCCTTCTTTGCACATGTTCAAAATCACCGGAGCCGATTTTCTCTCATCTTTCCTACAATTTCGGCTACTCCTACTTTACCTCGGATATCCTCATTCCCAATCTTATCCTTTCACGTGTGCCCACACATCCCACGAAGCATCCTCATCTCCGCTACACCCATTTTGTGTACGTGTTGATGCTTCACCACCCAACATTCTGTGCCATACAACATCGCTAGCCTTATTGCCGTCCTATAAAATTTTCCCTTGAGCTTCAGTGGCCTACGACGGTCACACAACACGCCGGATGCACTCTTTCCATCCAGCTCGTATTCTATGGTTGAGATCTCCATCTAATTCTCCGTTCTCTTGCAAGATAGATCCTAGGTAGCGAAAACGATCGCTTTTTGTGATCTTCGCTAGATTGCTCCGGTCATTAGTGTGGATAAGTATATAAATGGATAGAGATAGGAAAGCAAACACAAGATGTACGTGGTTCACCCAGATTGGCTACGTCCACGGAATAGAAGAGTTCTCATTAATTGTGAAGGGTTTACACAAGTACATAGGTTCAAGCTCTCATTTAGTGAGTACAAGTGAATGATTTAGTACAAATGACATTAGGAAATATTGTGGGAGAATGATCTCGTAATCACGAAACTTCTAAGTATCGGAGTGTGGTGTCGTCTTGACTTGCCTTATCTGTCTCATAGGTAGATGTGGCATCTTCTCTGGAAGTACTCTTCCTCCATCCAGGGGTGATATCTTTAACTGGTGGAGATGCACAAGGTAATGTATCAATTTCACTTGAAGCTTACTTGTAGTTTCAGGCTTGGTCAAGCGCGATACAAACCATGTAGTAGGAGTCCCCCAAGTCGCCGAGCTAGGGGGTCTGCTGAAAGAGGTGACAGACAAGGTAAGCAATCAGAGCTCCGACTGATTGTTCACCTTCTCCCCATCTTGCAGCAGCATGAAGGATAAAGAGAAGAAAAATGAGAAGAGATGATATGAGATACTTTTGCTTTTGAAGAAGTAACTTTCCACAGGCTTATTCTTGAACTGAGCTGGAGGGTTTTCTGGTTTCCTCCAGAGTATAAGGCCGACTGAAGAATTTGAGGGTCAAAACAAGTCCATCAAATCTAGAGTACGTTCCACCCTGCTGATATGGGATACTTTTGCTTTTGACAGAGTAATGAATGTATCGGCACGTGTGCTGTTACGCTTGTCTCCACATGCTTCCTTGTATCCTTCGCACTTGCCCTATCTGTTCCTCAAGCAGATGCGGAATCTTCCCTGGAAACATAAGATGTTGAAGATGAGTACTCGAGAGCAATGCCAGGTAAGTAATCAGGTAAGGGGTTCCAGGCAGTCAGTTCCTGGCTGGAAGCTTGATTCCAAGTGCTGACTGATTGCTCTCTTTCTCCTTGTCTTGCAGGTAAAAACAAGGCCAAAAGAAAAGACAGGAAAAAAGCATGATATGGGATACTCTTGTTTTTAACCCTGATGATATGAGATATTCTTGCTCTAGTATAGCTTGTTTGCAGAGGTATTATCGGGGGGAAAGAAAGCTGAATATTTCGAAAGGCTTCGTTGGGAGTGCCCTCTCAGATATGATGAAGGGTTGAGCATTTTTGCAGGTCTGCCTGTCCGTTGGGGATGGAGGTCGACATATATAGGAGTCTCCCTAACAACAAGTAGTAATGTTATTCCTTTACCCTGCTTGGTCATAGCACGGTAGTGGGAGCTGCCAGTTTCACATGTTTTAACTCTGTCAGAGCACTTTGAAAAAGTGGTCTGTGGTATCTGGCTCTCGAGATTCGGAGAACGATGCCTCTTCGATTTTTGAGAAAGCAATCATGCTGGGGGTATGACTCTCGAGATTCGGAGAGCAGTGTCTCTTCGATTTTTGAGGAAGTAATCATGTTGGGAGTCTGGCTCTCGAGATTCGGAGGGTGGTGCCTCTTCGATTTTGGAGCAAGCAATCTTGTTGGGAGTGTTGTCTCGAATGTGAGTAAAGGTTGGGCATGTTTGCTAGTCTACCTTGCCACGAAGCACAAAGGTTGACACACAGGGACTTTCCAATTATCCAGCAATGGTACTGTTCCTTTACCCTCTCTTCGATTTTGAGAAAGTAGTCATGTTGGGAGTCTGGCTCTCGAGATTCGGAGGACGGTGCCTCTTCGATTTTGGAGCAAGCAATCTTATTGGGAGTGTTTTCTCGAATGTGAGTAAAGGTTGGGCATGTTTGCTAGTCTACCTTGCCACGAAGCACAGAGGTTGACACACAGGGACTTTCCAATTATCCAGCAGTGGTACTGTTCCTTTACAGTTGTGGGTAATAATATGGTAGCTAGACCTTCAAAATTTATGTGTCTAAACTTTTGTTAGTGCTGTTTCTTTGCTATTCTTTTACCTTTCTTGGTCAGAGCGATGTAGTGGGAGCTGCAAGCTTCACGTGCTCAACTTTGGCAGAGAACTTTGGCAAAGTTATTTGTGGTACCCATGAGCTATTGTTGCGTGTGGGAAGTGGGTGATTGAACAGTAAGATTCATGTGCTTTCTACTTCACCAGAAGTTTTCGACAGAATGCCCATAATTTCTGCAAAGCTGAGTGTGCGTGTGACAGGTGTTGACAAGGCTAGAAAAGTAGGGCCTCTTCGATTTCTGAGATCGGCCCTCGTGGTCTCTGAGCAGCCCAGCTTTTGAGAAAGCGAGCGCCTCTTCGATTGATTCGGAGAACGATGCCTCATCGATTTTTGAGAAAGCAATCATGCTGGGGGTCTGGCTCTCGAGATTCGGGGAGCAGTGTCTCTTCGATTTTTGAGAAAGTAATCATGTTGGGAGTCTGGCTCTCGAGATTCGGAGGGCGGTGCCTCTTCGATTTTGGAGCAAGCAATCTTGTTGGGAGTGTTTTCTCGAATGTGAGTAAAGGTTGGGCATGTTTGCTAGTCTACCTTGCCACGAAGCACAGAGGTTGACACACAGGAACTTTCCAATTATCCAGCAATGGTACTGTTCCTTTACCCTCTCTTCGATTTTTAAGAAAGTAGTCATGTTGGGAGTCTGGCTCTCGAGATTCGGAGGACGGTGCCTCTTCGATTTTGGAGCAAGCAATCTTATTGGGAGTGTTTTCTCGAATGTGAGTAAAGGTTGGGCATGTTTGCTAGTCTACCTTGCCACGAAGCACAGAGGTTGACACACAGGGACTTTCCAATTATCCAGCAGTGGTACTGTTCCTTTACCCTTGTGGGTAATAATATGGTAGCTAGACCTTTAAAATTTATGGGTCTAAACTTTGTTAGTGCTGTTTCTTTGCTATTCTTTTACCCTTCTTGGTCAGAGCGATGTAGTGGGAGCTGCAAGCTTCACGTGCTCAACTTTGGCAAAGTTATCTGTGGTACCCATGAGCTATTGTTGCGTGTGGGAAGTGGGTGATTGAACAGTAAGATTCATGTGTTTTCTACTTCCCCAGAAGTCTTTGACAGAATGCCCATAATTTCCGCAAAACTGAGTGTGCGTGTGACAGGTGCTGACAAGGCTGGAAAAGGCTGGAAAAGTAGGTGCCTCTTCGATTTCTGATATCGGCCCTCGTGGTCTCTGGGGAGCCCAGCTTTTGAGAAAGCGAGCGCCTCTTCGATTTTTGAGATCGGCCTTCGTGGTCTTTGAGCAGCCCAACTTTTGAGAAAGCAAACGCCTCTTCGATTTCTGAGATCAACCCTCGTGATCTCTAAGCAGCCCAGCTTTTGAGAAAGCAAACGCCTCTTCGATTTCTGAGCAGGCGCCTCTTCGATTTCTGAAGCTTCGTCGAGTGCAGATTTTTATAGGGGCTGGCATTAAGTTCCAAAGCACACTTGAATCTCCACCAGTAGAAGCTTCATTCTTGCACTTCTAAGATCTTGATTTGTCCGACCTCTTCTCTTTTCAACACCTTTGAAAATGTCTGGCCCCTCCGACCGTCGTTTTGACTTGAACCTTGTTGAAGAGGCAGCCCCGCCTTCTCCAGACAACATATGGCGCCCATCCTTCGTCTCCCCTACTGGTCCTCTTACCGTTGGGGATTCCGTGATGAAGAATGATATGACCGCTGCGGTGGTGGCCAGGAACCTTCTCACTCCCAAAGATAACAGACTACTTTCCAAACGGTCTGATGAGTTAGCTGTTAAGGATTCGCTGGCTCTCAGTGTTCAGTGTGCAGGTTCTGTGTTTAATATGGCCCAACGCCTATTTGCTCGAACCCGCCAAGTTGAATCATTGGCGGCTGAAGTGATGAGTCTCAAACAGCAGATTAGAGGGCTCAAGCATGAGAATAAACAGTTGCACCGGCTCGCACATGACTATGCTACAAACATGAAGAGGAAGCTTGACCAGATGAAGGAAACTGATGGTCAGGTTTTACTTGATCATCAGAGATTTGTGGGTTTGTTCCAAAGGCATTTATTGCCTTCGTCTTCTGGGGCTGTACCGCGTAATGAAGCTCCAAATGATCAACCTCTGATGCCTCCTCCTTCTAGGGTTCTGTCCAGTACTGAGGCTCCAAATGATCCCCCTCCGATGCCTTCTCTTTCTGGGGCTCTACCGACTGCTGAGACTTCTCCTAAGCAACCTTTGTGAAGGCTCCCTCTTGTGTGCTTATTTTGACTCATGTATATGTACATATTTGTAGCTTATCGGGGATATCAATAAATAAGCTTTCCTTCATTTCAACGTATTGTGTTAAATACACCAAAGCCTTCTTCGCTAAGTTCTTTGAATTTTCTTTTGTTAAAGCTTGTATGTTGAAGGTTTCTGAGTGGAGCATGTAGGTTGGGGTAGTGTTCTCTTAATTTCCCGAATGAGGAAAACTTCTCGGTTGGAGACTTGGAAAATCCAAGTCACTGAGTGGGATCGGCTATATGAATCTTAGAACGCCATTGTGCTCGATCCTGTGTCATGTCCTTCGTTAGATCCAAGTACTCTAAGTCTTTTCTTAGAGTCTCTTCCAAAGTTTTCCTAGGTCTTCCTCTACCCCTTCGGCCCTGCCACCTCTCCCCAAACCCACAAAAAAAAAATGGCAATTTTGTAATTACCTTAGTCTAAGGGCTATTTCAATTGGGGATTTTGATTTATTTATAGAATTATTATCCATTTTAAAAGCTTTGTTCTGGGTGGTTAATGAGGAAGGCCTGATTCAATGTGCAAATGACCGTAATACCCATCCAGATTTTAGATCCAACAGCCTAAGGTAAAAGGTGGGCAGGCAGTAATATCATTTTAGACTTGGGAGAGGTGAGGGTTATAGTTGGTGAGATCGAGGGCCGGATGTTTAGATTTGGTGAGGGAAGTGTTACAGAGAGAGAGAGAGGGAGGCGTGAACAAGGGCAAGTAAGACCTGTTCATACGAGATCTGCAATTCTGTAAGTGTTACAGATAGGGTGCAACTTGGGTTGGGCCAATTCGAACCCCCATGTTCAATCCGACTTTAAACCGAAATAAGCGGGTTTTTTTAGTTATAACCCGCCCGAACTCAACCTAATTTCAACCCGTTCATTGATTGAGTTGAGTTGGGTTGATTATTTGCTTGTCCATCCCCAACCCAATTAACCAAGTTCAATCTAACCAAATTGTAACCCATATCAATTAATGCTCATACTACATCCAAGTGGGTCAAGTCCAAAAACCAACGCCCTTTCTAATATTTTTTTAATAGCTTACCCTTTATAATTACATAAGCTTTTAGGGAATAAGAGGCTTTGATTAGTCAACCCATATTTGTAGTCTCTAAATAGTAAAGTTTTATAGTAGATTGTTAGTCTCCAAAACCTAAATTCTTTGTCTCGAAGCAATTGCTCAACAACCTTGATTTTTTTCGGAATTCTTGGAAACTAAGTTGTTACAGGATTAAACTTGAAAAATTTGAGCAACATGAACCGAACCCAAGTGAACCCTAACGCAATTAAACCCGAGCCCAAATGAACCCGAATGAAACCCAACCCGAACCCGAGCTCGAATTGTAAAAGTTAGGTTAGAATTGGATTGACCTTCCAACCCGTCCGAGTTGCACCTTTAGTTATGGAGAAAGAAAGAGGGAGGGAGCAGTACGGATTGCAGAGATAGAAACAGAGACTTGGAACGATTAGGTTACCCCTTTATCCTTCCTTGTATTATTTCTTTTAGGACTTATATTTTGAGCGCTTATAGACATTGTCTTGGCCCTAGTGAGGCTTGTGTATTTTGAGAGTACAAATTTGTATATATTTTGTAGGGGAGAGCCCACTATCATGTTTATTTTGAGGTATTAGTTATGGTATTTCATTTTGTATCTTGTACGTAGTTAAGATGTCCTTGTGTCACGAGTCGATCCTGGATGTACGTCAAGATCCGGGCGTGACAACTTTTGGTGGTATCAAAGCTTAGGTTTAGGTTCCCATACCGTAACCTTAGAGTGACAGAGCCTTGGGTGGGTTGGGTAGTGGACCTTAATTAGGTCGTGTGGATTCGTTTCTCGAAATTCTTATGCTTACATTGAATTCTTCTATGCACTAGACATACTATAACGACCCCATACGGTGTTGTTCAGTCGCTTGGGGAGGACGTCCCTAACGAGGGCACTCTTGCTATTTATTAGGAGGCTAGCCACAATTATGATGGACTCGATGGTGCTTTCCAAGCCATCAAGGATTTGACATAGCTGATGCATGCTCACGTAAGTGCGACTTCAATTAGGGAGAAGTCTTTGTATGGAGAGTTTCATACTCATAAGCCACTTTCATTCGATGAGAGTACTGATATGTGGGCGGCTGAGTCCTGGATCAATTAGATCACCAGAGTTTTCACCATCCTGCAATGCTGACCTGAGGAGCAGGTATAGCCTGTGATGTATATGTTGACAAGCGAGGCTTACAAGTGGTGGCAGATCACTCGTCCTTTATTGGTAACTAGAGGACCATTTACTTGGGAGCGGTTTCAGACTGCATTCTTTGAGCAATATTTTCCAGAGTCATTTCGAGATGAGCTTGAGGCAGAGTTTGCCACTATTAAACAAGACACTGAAACAATTACTGATTATGTGGCTCATTTTACTCGACTTTACCGTTTCTTTAAGCACCTCTTTGAGGAGAAGAAAACGAAGAAACTTCTTAGGGGATTCAAGCCTAGTATCAGGAATCCGTTATCTATTTAGGGATTTCCTTCATTTGTTCAGGTGATCAATTGTGCACGTACAACAAAGCTTAATGAGGAGTGCGATGCATGAGCAAGTGGAGAGTAGAGGAAGAGGGCCAGTCATCTGATGCGTTTTCGGGCGAATCCCTAAAACGCCAGAGATTCTCTTTTGGTGGTTCTCAAGGATCGTCACATGGAGAACAACAGGGTACTTCTCATGGAGATTTATGGGCTACTTCTAAAGGAGGCTCTCAACATTCTGCTGGGGTGAGTCATCAGAGTCGTTTTCGAGGAGGTACTCATTGTGCATATAGGCTTAGACCCTATACTTCTTCTCGAGGGCGTTCACAGAGTTATTTTAGAGGATCCCGAGACCAGCCACATAAGACACTTTCACATATTTACGCTCACTGTGGAAGTCGACACTATGGCACATGTAGAGATGGTTCTAAGACTTGTTATTAGTGCGGCGAGATTGGTCACTTTTTTCGAAATTGCCCACAGATTACTGGTAGCGGAGCTAGTAGACCCACTACTAGTGTTGGGGGTTCAGTAGCATATTCAGCGTAGAGTAAGCCTTCTGGAGCACTTTCGGGCTCAGGCCAGCAAATGATTGGGTTACAAAGGACCGAACAGCAGAGCGGTAGACAACTTGGAAGAGGTTCTCAATGAGTTGGGGCCCATAACACTGAAGTTGGGACGTCTCACACGGGTTCTCAGCGAGTTAGCAGGGTTTGTGCATTATGCACTTTGGAGGCCAATGCTAAGCCTAACACAGTCACAGGTAATATTCATCTTGATTCGCTCCCTGCTAGGGCACTGTTTGATCATGGAGCCGAGAATTCTTTTATATCAAGTACTTTTATTAAGTCTTTGGGTAGACCTATTGAGACGATGGATGTGACGTACTCTATTCCTCTCTTTTTTCGAGACCTATTGTTGACCAAGTAGTTTGATCATGTGAGGCTCGCGTGGGTCAGTGTGAGATGACAGTAGATTTGATGATTATTTCGATGCAAGATCTAGATGTCATTATTGACAGTAGATTTGATGATTATTTCCTGCTTTTCCCGGCCTTCTACCACCACCAAGCATCACCACATCAGTTTCCCTTCAATTTTCCTTCAATCTCCACACAAAATTGACGAGATTTTGCCTCGGTTTCGCGAAGAACTCCTCCGACAGGTCCGTGAATATTTGACGAGGATCGACCATTTCTAAAGCTTGTTCCTTCGACCACCGCCACCAATAGACTCTCCTTGAACCCAAGAACAAGGCCCAAGCACTGGTTGGGGCGTCGGGTTCGATTTGACAACGATTAGAATAACACCCATTTTAGGATTCCGACGGCCTAGGGTGAAATCAGGCCACTTCCCCAGTGAATTGGACCTCGACCCAGGCGATGATGGTACATGACGTCTCGATATTCATGCTAGGGTGCGTTAGCGCTAGGGCTGGAAATTTTTCCCGAAAATCTCAATCCAACCTAAAAAATCCCGATCCTATACCCAAAAATTCTCAAACCGATAATACCAAAATTTTCAGGATCCATACTGAACCAATCCAAATTTTTTGGTACGGAAATCGAGATTACATATTCATGGATCAGGAATCCCAAACCGAACTGAAAATACACACACACACACACATACTAATATTAGAAATAGAAATATGATATTAAATAGTTTGGAACTTTGGAACGCCAATTTAACTTGGTATGAATGAATTGGTATTTCAATGGATTTGAAATTTCAAATTGGTAAGAGGTAAAAAGCCTAAATTTCAATTGATATGAAATTGGGCAACAAAATTTCAAGCCAAAAGCCCAAGTTTTAGCCCACAACCCAAAAACCTCAAATTTCAATCCAACTCAAAATCCAATCCCGATCCATCCCCAAATACCGAAAATGAGGAATACTGAAATTTCGGTTCGAAATTGGTTTCAAATTCCTGTCCTAAAAAATTTTGGTTTGGGATTCGCGATCCTATTTTCGGTTTGGGATCCCATACCGAACCACCCCTAGTTAGCGTGGACACCAGGCACTGATGACACAAGCCTGTGTAGATTACGAGGAGCCAGTGGGGGTAGCAGTGCAGAGATCAGACACTTGGAGCGATTAGGTTACCTCTTTATTCTTCCTTGTATTATTTCTTTTGGGACTTATATTTTGAGCACCTATGGGCATGTCTTGGCCCTAGTGAGAGTTGTGTATTTTGAGAGTACAGATTTGTATATATTTTGTGGGGATAGCCCATTATTATGTTTAATTTGAGGTATTGGTTCTAGTATTTTATTTCGTATCTTGTACGTATGTTAAAATGTTCCCTACGTCCCTATGTTACGTGTTGATCCTGTATTCCTATGTTCATATTCTTTAGGAAGTACTTACTCCATAGTTGTAATTAGATTGGAGACTGAGTAAAATTTTTTGGGCTCTGTGTTTTGGGTAGGCGTGAGATTTAGTTTCAGGTCAGGGATTGTGATGGTGGATTGAAATAGGAATTATCATATGCTGTTTGGTTGTTTGCTTCAAATATGATAAGTACAGTGACAAAAAATGAAACCCAGTCATTGCCATTGGTTTACTTTTTCCTCCCTTTCGTTTATGCAAATTCATTATATTTTATGATTACACCGTCTATTAAAATGTTCTAATTTGTTCTCTAAATTACAAAAAAAATTCCACTCTTCTTTAGGATCTGATTTTAATTACATGACAAATTTTTTGACCTGCAGCAATGCGCGGACATGAAGTCTTGCTAAAACCAAAATCTCCCCTCAATTGCATTGTAGCTAAGCTACAGTGCCACCCTCCCCAAGTTTAAAGTAGAGTAATGCTAGCTTTACCAAAATCTGAGCACAAATCAAATTGTAACAAGTTAGAAGAAAATTTATAATTTTATACAAGTTAAAGAATGAGTTACTTACCCGCATTTGTTTGGATAATCAAACCCAGATAGATTGGCTGCAGTCGTCAAAGCATGCCTCCACTTGTGCACCTTATCAATATTGTCCTTGAAACGTTTTTCAAGTTGAGCAAATGCACCCGCATAACTCCCGTGTTGTTTTCGTACATCAGAAGGATTGATGTCGTAGAATACGGGTATAACCATATGGCCATATCTGTCCTTGCATTCGAGTATATGCACGAGTTCATCCAAACACCATCTGGAAGAAGCATAGTTTTGTGAGAAAATGATCACCGAAAGTGTGGATTTCTCGATTGCCTCTAGAAGGGCAGGTCCGATTTCTTCTCCTTTTTGAAGTCTGTTATCTATGTAGGTTTCAATTTTCTTCTGAAGTAAAGCAGCATGAAGATGGCTGGTAATACCAAGGCGGGTGTCCTCACCTCTGAAACCGATAAACACATCATACTTTTCCCGACGAGGGGGGATATTAGCTTCAATGCCATCATCATAATCATCATCAGCAGCAGTTGCAGATGATGGAGAAGAAAATGTTAACGATCTGCAGCACATCTGCAAGATAGGCATGATACACTCCATCTGTTTTGTGTTTCTCTCAAGGAACTAACAATAGACTTGTAACTTGTGAGTAAAAAAAAAAGAAAGAAGCGAGCGCTTGATAATATATCAAAGAAAGAGGACGGGATTTTTCTCTCTCTGTGAGAGAGTTTCTCTCGTGAGTTTTTCTTCAGTTTCCAAGCTTGGTTCTTCAGTTTTTTCACACTTTTGCTGCCGCCGATCTAGCTGTTTCTTGGGTGGTGGCAGCCAGGGCCGGTCCAGAGATTTTTGAGGCCCGGGGCGACGTCAAAAAAAATGCCCTAACTTCATATAAGAAAATTATTTATTTTCACACGTAAGACATTGATAAAATTATACTTAGAAAAACACTTCAAACTCAATAATTTAGAAACACAAAAAGACTAATTTATTTTGTATTGAGAGAAGAAAACCTGTTAAACCCCACCCCCATATTTTCATTCTATTTCTATTTTCCCCCTAGAATATATTTGTTACCTATCAATTTAGTCCCTTATTCTCTTTTAATCCTAACCCTTGATCTAGAGAGGCTATTGATCTTAAACTGCCATGTGGCAGCTCTCAGATCCCTCTTTCCTTTCATCTCTGCCCGAAACACATCTCAGAATCTCAGTGCTCTCTTTCTTTCGGTTTCTTCTCTCTCTTTCTCACACTCTCTAAGCTCCGAGAGCTTCTCTCTAGCTTTCACCTCACTTCCCTCACAAATCAAACCCCAAAACCATATATTTGGAATCCTTGAGACCTAACGAACTCAATGGTACCCTTGCATGCGCCATCTGAGCACCGTGGGTTTTTCTGCCATTGAAGCCGAGAGCTTCAAAGCTCTAAAACTCGAACCCAGGTAAAGATTGTGTTCCTTCTTCAAATTTCTGGGTTATGCATGTTGTTTTTATGACAAAACTCAAGGGTTTTGATCTCAGTTTTTCTCTGTGTCAATAATCTAGCTCCGACGACGAACTCCGACGAGTTCGAGGTCCATTTCTTCCCAAAACCTGCCGCAGTGCGTCTAGGTGAGTTCTTATGTATATTTGTGAAGTTTTAGAACCCTTTACTCAAGCCCTAACCCTTGTCATCCCTCGTGCATGCATGTTCGGTTCCAACGACGAACTCCGGCGAGTTCGTGAGTGTGTGTTTGTGTAGTGTGGGTGTACTGTGTGTGTATGTGTATGTGCAGGTGTGTGTGTATGTGAACCGTGTGTGTGTGTGTGTGTGTTTATATATATATATGTATGCATACTGTGCGTGTGTGTGATTGTATATATATATATATATGCATGCTGTGCGTGGGTGTGATTGTATATATATATGCATGATGTCTGTGTGTGTGTTTGGTATGTTGGTGTCCGTGCATGTGTGTGTGTAAGTAATTGTGATGGTGTATGGTGCACGTGTGTGTTGTGTATGTTTGTGTACTGTATGAAGTGTACAGTGTGTGTTGTGTATGTATGTGTGTGAATGTATGGTGTGTGTGCCGTGTGTGTATAAGTAGGGGTGGGTTCGGTACGGTTACCGTACCAAAATCCTCGTACCAATTACCGTACCAAATTTTCGGTTTGGTAAAATCTATTACCATTACCATACCAAACTTTCAGTATACCGAAGTTTGGTATTGCCAAATGTTCGGTAGGCATGGTATGGCAATGGTAATTGCCACTTTATTTTGAGACAAAATTTGTTTTTGCTTTGTTCAACATTTCATATTTTGTGCCTCTGTAATAAGACAAAGATATATAAACCAAATGTATAGACGGAAGAAAATTCTCATAACAAGTGCCCAAATGGATTTTGGATTTCCACCTTCAAATGGATTTACAACCGCATGAAATGTTGATGAATTACTTGAAAATTATAAGCCTAAAACAAAGAATGGAAACATAAAGCAGTAATTTAAATTGTAGCCTAAATTCATCTATTATTCATCATTCATAATTCACACACACAATAATTCAAATTATGCATCAAAATGAAAATTAAGTTTACAATCCAAATAGAAGTTACAAACCAAAACAAATAGAAGTTAACAATCCAGATAGAAGTTAAAGTTTCAAACCAAAGGAAAATTGAAACTAAACTTCAAAAGGTAAAATTCATTGATCAATTCTTCAAGTTTAAGATGTCGAAGCTTTTGGAGGAGGCATTGAACTTGTAGAAGATTGAGTTTGTGTCAAGCCTATATTACAAACGAAGAAAACATATTAGTAGCAAGAAGAATTAAAGTTGAAAACCATTTAACAAACAAAGAAAATATATTATAATTTATAAATATGTGTTATATTATAATTATATATTATATAATTTATATAAATTATATATTATATTATATTTTCGGTACGGTATGGTAATACCGTGGTAATGGTATCCATTACCAATACCGTACCATGAACTTTCGGTACGGTACAATACCGTACCATTACCGTTAGCACAAAAAATTTGGCACAAAATTGGTATGGCACGGTTGGCAATTCGGTTGGTATGGCAATTTGGCAAAAAAATCCACCCCTATGTATAAGTATGGGTTTAGGCTTAAGCCCAAAACTCCCTCTTGTTCCTAACCTATCCAAACCCAAGACCCATTTCCATTTCCTAAAATTCTATCTTTTGGGTAGTTTATTAAATTGTACATTTTCGTGCTTAGGTGAAGTTGCTAGTGGAGACTTCCTTAATCTTTTTCCACACAATTCTGCTGCTTCGGAGTATCTGTGAGTGGACCACCTTCGAAAATTGCATGTTTTATTGATAGAATTGCATAATTTAATAGCATACCTTGCAGAATTATTGATTTGAGGAATTCTTTACAGGAAGCATGATGATTTGATTATACATGATTATATATATATGTTTTCAATTATTTTCATTATATCGTATTTTCTATAGAACCCTCATTCTGGTAGACTATCTGATCGATGACGATAGGATGCTAAGAATGTGTTTCAAATGACTTTCGAACACCTCTTCGTAGTATAGAGGATCGATGAATTTATGCTACGAAGTTGTATTTTAGAGATGAATTATGTTTTGTGCGTACCTAGTGAACATTATGCCGCCTAGGGCGAGGATCTGGTGTTGGCATTGAGGCCGGGAGAAATAATCCCTAGCGAAAGGCTGAGGGACACGGAGACAGGCATTGGGCCGGGAGGGAGATATCTCTGGCTACGGGCACAGAGACTGAGGTGCAGGCATTGGGCCGGGAGTATTGTTATTCAGTGCACTCACTAGCAGCACAACTTGTGTTATGCTTCCTGATACGATTTCTGATATGATTTTCTGAGATTGATTTGCAGAGAGATATATGAATTGTTTTATGGCATGCTAGAGTTTTCTGAAAAGCTTATCACTTATTATTCTATTAGTTTTCATTATTAAACTGTGGGGGTTAGTATGTTCATAACTGTTTTCGTACTACGTATGTATATAAACTTGGTCCACTCACCCTTGTTTTGCGTCCCCATTCAGGTCTTAGAAACGAGGCATAGAATCCCGGCATTAAGGTACTTCCGCAGCGGCATCTTCAAGTCCTCTCGGGGTAGGACCCACTCCTTTGTTCATTCAATCTTATCTTAATTCTTGTTAGTGACTAGGTTTAGCTGTATGCTCTGAACACGTTCCTAAATTGTTAATTCATTGTTTTTAAATTCATAACCCGTATTTATTCCTTATTCCTAGCTTTTGTATCAATAAATGGCTTTCGTCACCTCAGGTATCGGCCAACACGTGCCTATCCTGATATTCGGGGAATATCGGGGTCGGGGCGTGTCAAAACCAAACAACTCTGGGCTTATAAGTAGATAGATTATGAGTTTTGTTTTTCATTTGAACTTTGAAAGTGTTTTTGTATAAATCATGAGGTGTTTTTTCTTATTTACTAACCTTGTCAATATGGGACTAAAAAAATAATGATGTTTTCGAGTCTTTAATTGATATGTATTAGTAATGAATGAGCATTAAATTAAATATTTTGATAACACATCATATAATTTACAAATTTGCGCTACAAATTTGGTCTACGTATTACTCATTGTTGAAAATTAAACTTGAATTGAAACGAATATTTAAAAATAACAACCTACATAGCTACTAGCTAGTAACTAAAAATAAATTAACAACCAAACAAAAATTTGTTAAAATTGAAAAAAATAAACATGCCCATAGCGTTTCAAACTTAGGATCTCTTGCTAATTTTAAACAACAAAAACAATTGCTTCTAACTAAACTTCTTGATCCTTTAACCAAATTTTATAAATTTATACTCTTATGAAAAGAAATTTGTAAAAATTAGAAAGTAAATAAGCACATGTGGTGTTTTGAACTCAAGACCTCTCATTATATTCAAATGACCAAACCACCTCTTCTACTTAAATTTATGTGTCATTAAACCAAATTTTATAGATTTATACTTTTATGAAAACATATATAAATATAACACCCTAATAATTTTGGTGCCCCCAATATTTTTGGGCCCCGGACGGTTGCCCTGCTTGCACTGGACCTGGGCCGGCCCTGGTGGCAGCCCCAGTCCCTCCTCCTTCTTTTTCCTTTGGCCTAACTTCCATACCCCTTCTGGATAGCTTGTATTTCCGACCTGGATCCCTGTGTGGATCTATCCGATCTTTCCGGTTTCAAATGTGAAATTTCCTCCGTGAAGTTTCAATTCTGTAAGGGAAGGTGCGCAGAACTTCGGTTCAGATCTTCGTACCGTCACTTTCCGTCGCAACGGTTCCGATGGGTAACTGAGCTTCGATCTGGAAACGCTCTGGTGACGATGCTTTGACGAGAAGCGTGGAGTTTATCAAGATGACTCTGATTGTGCGCAAATTGAGGGCGATTTTGGCAACCTTGGGATTGGATGACTGATTTCCATGGGAATCCGGCGGCTGCTGTAGTTGGTCTTCCAGTTGGGGTTTTTTGTTTTTTCTGCCTTTTGTTTGTGTCTTTTGGACGAGGAATTTGTGCATATTTTTTCTGCTTTTTTTTATAAGGAAAACTAATGAAAAGGGTTTGAAAACTTTGAGTTTTAATGATAAGAACAAAATAAAGGGTAAAGTAAATAGTACCAGGATTGACTTTTTAGTGTAAAAATGTGGTTTTTCGTTAAAATGAACAGTACCGGGAACTTTTCGTTAAAATTCCCTTTTTTATATAGGGCGGTCGGTGGAGGAAAGGCCAAGGGAGGGAGAAATTTTTCTAGGTGACGGGCACAGCTGCTGAGCTGGAGTTCCCCTCCAGTTATAAGATGCCACATATCCTACCAAACCTATTTTTGTTTACTAAAAGTCAGTTAAATAAAAATAAAAACAAAAAAACTTGTTGTAGGCGTAAAGTCCCCAGACTCCCCACCCCAACGGTCGATCCCCACCCCCAACGATAACTCGCTTCGATCTACGACGACGAAGATTTTAGCTTTCTTGAGACCCCACCACTACAGAGCCGCCACGCCGCGCTACACCATCCAGATCCGGACCACTACGACGATCTCAAGAACTTGTCCGATGTCAACGAGTAAGCTTTCAGGAGATGATGGCAGCCCCAAGACTTCTAACTGGGTTGATGCTATTTCCGGTGATGGGGATGGTGGCCAAGTGCAATAAGAACATGGCGAACCCAATATGCAACGGAGTTAAAATCTGATCCAACCCATTAAAACTCACCACAAATTAATCAAACACCAACAAAAACATTTAAAATCACAAGTTTTGTCTCAAAAAGAAAAAAAAATGAAGAGATGATGGAAAATGGAGGAATGGGGCGGCGGCTACTGTCAATAGGTGGTGCTCCAACTCAACTAGTGTGCCCGTCACTTGGGTGTCCTTCTTTGAAAAATTATAGGACAAAGATTGTTTGACCTTCCATTTTCGGTATCTTTCTTTGCCCTCTTGTTTTGTTTGGTCACAATTAAGTCACGTCAACATTTTATATGTATTTTTTATAAAGATAATAAGACAAAAATAAATAGTAATATAAAATATTTTCGTGACTTAACTGTGACCACACAAACAAAAAGATACAGGAGGGCATAAAAAATGGAAGAACAGACAATCTTTGTCCAAATTATATAGCAGCTTCATGCTCCAACTTGCAACAAATAATTACCGACACCAATGACAAGGTGCAAGGACGCAGCAATCAATCACCAAAACTTGATACATACGGCTTTAGTATCTCTACAAATCCAATAATCACGAAAATGGGCCAGTAGCCAGCAAGAGATTTCATAGCTTATGTTGATTTTTTTTCTAAAATAATATTTACGAAGTGATTTATAATATATGATCCCGATAATAAGCATTAAAATTTGTGTATCATTCACACAATGTAAAAATCGGTCATAAAATTATGCACTTAATCTCCTACAGATAAAATAAAGAAAAATTAATGAAAAAAGCTTAAAAACTTTGAGTTTTAATGATAAGGACAAAATAAAGGGTAAAGTGAATAGTACCATGATTGACTTTTTAGTGTAAAAATGTGGTTTTTCGTTAGAGTGAACAGTACCAGGTGCTTTTCGTTAAAGTTCCCATAAAATAATTGTTAAGGCTGAACAACATTTTGACAAATTAATTGATGTGGGCAAGGCAGAGTATATAATAACATTAACCATGTCTTTCATGACAAAAATAATAGTACCCAACTATGGCTTTGACTCACAGCGTTCCACATTGCAGACGCACTTATGGAATCAAATAGAAAGAATACAGAAGAACTCATCTAACAAATCACAATGTTACACATTCTAGATGCACTCATGAAATGGTATTTGGTTATCCTCGCCTTATTGGGCTAGTTTAATGAAATTGTATTGGACTTTTCTCATTCAATGAAATTCCTTGTTTTTGGACAAAAGAAAAAAAAAAGGCTTGGCATATAAAAGAAGTCATTCTTTATTCCTGATTTAGACACATATTTCTTTTATTTCGAGAGAATTTATATCAAACTTGATATTTATAAAAGTAAAAATTAAGATATTTCATTTACTAGTAAAAAAAATATCATTACATCGAAATACTAAATGACGAAGATATGTTAAATTGTGATTGACTGGCTACCCTTATGGTTGCTAGCGAGGTGAGGCGACATCGGTCAACCTTTTGCGGTTGAGGATTAGGATTTCTTTTTTTGGCCTTTTTGTTGAGTGGGCTTTGGTTATCCCCACCTTATTGGGCTAGTTTAATGTAATTGTATTGACTTTTCTCAGTCAATGAAATTTCTTGTTTTTCAACAAAAGAAGAAAAAAAAAATTGGCGTGCTATTCACACATTCATTTTTACTTCTCACATACTTTTGTTAATTTTCGTCATTTGATCTTCTTCACTTCATCAGATCCGAGTGTCGAATATTAGAAAGGTGTGTGAGAACTAATTGGGTGTGTGGATATCACACTCTCCGAAAAAAAAAGCTTGGCATATAAAAGAAGTCATTTTTTATTCTTGATTTAAACACATATTTCTTTTATTTGGAGATAATTTGTATCGAACTTGTTGTTTATGAGAGTGAAAATTAAGATCTTTCACTTACTAGTAAGGAAAAATATCACTACATCGTAATGCTAAATGACAAAGATATGTTAAATAGTGATTGACTGGTAAACAACAATGAACAATGACCATTTTCAAAGGAAGGAGACGAATAAACTTTTTTCTTTCAGAAATTGTTGGTTTTTTCTTTGAAAAGGAAAGGAAATAGTTGGTTGTTGGGCACTCATTTTCATTTTCTTTGAACACCACCAACCATTGGTGGATCCAGTATTAACCGCGGCTCCTAATTTAAGGGATCCCGAGTGTCGTTGAGACATGCGAAAGAAGGATTTTATCGAACACTTTGTGAACACAAAAAGGTCTCGTACCATGTGTTCAAAAGGTTCTTAGTGGACCTTCAATGGCATTTTTCGGACCTCTGGTGAGTCATGGTGCCACCCTAGTTCCATCGTTACCCCCAAGTATAGTTGTATTGTGTTCCTTTTTTATCACCTCGAAAAATAAGGCAACAAAATAAGCCCAAAAAGACAATTGTACTGGACAAGAAACACACAAACTATGGATTCCTTGAAAAAAACCACCGAGTTCATGGCACTAAAGTCAAATGTGGATTTCATAGGATTTTAATGGATTTTCTTCAAGTGATAGATTTTAAAAGATTTTAATAAACTTTACAATTTTATCTGGATTTTGGCATATTTACATGTATTTTTATTGTAGATTTCTATGGATTTGTAAGAACTTCTTTCATGGATTTCTTAGGATTTCTTTCGGTGCAGAATCTGATTTACTAATAGGCATCCTCAATGTTCCCATCCTTTTCGAAATAATCAGCAAAGGCCATTATACAAGAGATTGTTCCTGAATAATGACAACTTGTACATCCAAGCAGCTAAAATTTGGTGGCTCGAATTATGATCAACATAAATACATATTATCACGGACTGTTTCTTGGTGCTCTTTTGTTCCGTCTCTTAAGATTATGTGATGACGGTGACGTGGAAGAAATGAGATAGGTTCTAAAAGAGGATTACAGAAAACTCTCTTTGTTTTGTAACGGCAATTTAAAACTTTCAAACCGTTGGTTGGAGACTTGAAGCATCTTATGCTTCTCAGATTGAACCCTGCATGCAATCTGACATATGTAGAGGAATAGGAAAAGCTTAGCCTCATGGGTGTTTATTATGACTCCAAAGTGTGTCATATGGGCACATTATTGGTACGAATAAGCACCCAATTGTGTCCTAAATATTTGCTCATTGAGAGGAGTAATCACTCATGATGCTAGGTTCATTCCATTTCCCCATACACATGTCAGACTGCACGCAGGTTTCAGTTTCAAAAACACAAGACACTTCAAGTCTCTAGCCAACATATTGAAAGTTTTAGATTGTCGTTGTAAAGCAAAATGAGTTTTCTGTAATTTCAAGTCCTAGGATACCCTCTATAAGAACCTTTCTCATTTCTTCCATGTGTCATCACAAGTCCTAAGAGCTACATGTCTTAAGAGAGTATATCTTATTCTTGGTGCTATTTTGTTGTAGCTCTGAGGACTATGTGATGACAAGCGGAAGAAATGAGATAGGTTCTTATAGAGGGTGTTCTAGACTTGAAATTATAGAAAACTCTCTTTGCTTTGTAACAGCAATTTAAAACTTCCAATATGTTGGTGGAGACTTGAAGCGTCTTATGTTTCTTAGATTGAGCCCTACATGCAATCTGACTTCTGTAGGAGGAACATGAATTAACCTAGCATCATGGTGCTTATTATTACTCCCAATTGTGTCATACGAGCACATTATTTGAATGAATAAACACCCAGTTGTGTCCTAAGTATGTGCTCTTAGAACACAATTGAGAGGAGTAACAATAGTTTCATTCTGTTTCCTCATACACATGTTCTGCATGCAGGGTTCAGTTTTATAAAGATAAACATGTTCTGCCCTAGCACTAAATGCCTTATGATTGGCTTAGTATTGGCTTTATAAGGCGTGAGATAGTCGTTGTTTATTGTTTTGGAATTTGAAATAATTTTAAAAATGAATAATTAGTCCATGTGGCATTATTATGATTGGCTTTCTAGGCCCCTCTGGGTCCCACACATCACACTAATGAAATTTTTAACAAAGTTAAACAGTAAGGACCACATTGAGAAGCAAAGTAACAGATAAAGAAAAATTTATGAGTTTGAAACATAAGGGACCAAAATGATGACTTGACAAAACATAAAAAACCATTTGTGATAAAACTAATATATATAATAAAAGGATGAGGTTGCTAACGATATTTTAATCTTTTCTAGGTCTTAGTCTCATCTGATCTGAATTTGATGCTAATCAGACATGGATTGACAAGTTAGACCTGATGATTTGAATCTGCTAATTTAATTATAAATGGATATGAATATGGATCAAGTTTGAACTGATCCGAATCTGATCCGCTTACAGGTCTATTTTGAGGTCTTGAGTTCAAATTCCATTGAAGACATTTTGAAGTCATGTTTTCTTTGTCGCCGAAAAGTTGATCGATTGGTCACTGAATGCTGGATAGTTGTCCAGCTAATCACCGAAAAAGTTTAGGGTTGCCAGAAAAGTCACCAGAAAGTTGGTTGGCCGGCCACTAATTCTCAAAAAATTTAGTGAGATTTAATGATAAGTATAAGATGATTTGGATTTACCCTATCAATTGGTACCTAAAATAAAAATATGGTAATTTTTCTAAAGTTTTTATGGTACATTGGAAGAGTTACATTTAAAGAACTGTTGGAGACGCTCTAAGGTGCAAAGTGTTGTTAACCATTAAATATCTAAGTGCTTCTAAAAAAAGCACTTAAATGATTTGCTGCCAAACACAGTTTTTAGGCTTTTCAAAACCCGTTTCAAACAGGCCCTTGTAAGTTATATCGTCTTTCTTTTCGGCCTGAAAACAAAACCCCATCATAAACCCTGAAAACAAACACTCGCTCCAAGCTCTTGCAGCTCAAAAATGAGCCAGAAGGTGGTTGAAAACTCTCATCTGGCAATCAATTTCCACCATATCTTCGTCACCTCTGAAGTCCAACCCCTTTTTCTCCACAAACCCATCACACCCATTCCTTTCTCCATTCAAATCCTCCCACCAAAGCGATAATGTTTAGATGCCCCCTTAGCCCCATCCCTTTCCCATTTATTTTGGTGTTTTTGTTCTACTTGCCGGGCTTGTGTTTGTGGTCTGGATCTGTTGGCTCTTCTCCTGTGTGGTGGTTTTGGTTGCATGTTGAATTGTTTGGTACTGGGATACCTTCATCCAGGGCCGGTCTTGAGTTTTTGGGTGCCCAGTGCGAAAGTTCAAAATGTGCCCTTTTTTAATACAAAAACATATGTTAAAAAAAATATTTAACAAGGGCTGGAACCCAGTCGAAGCTGGGGGGCTAGGCCCTCACGTCCAAATTATATTACTTGAGAAAATATACAACCGGGGGGGGGGGACATAGTACCTAAACCTCGACAATCAAAAGTACAATCATATACAACCACTCCTAGCAAAGTTCTCGAATTTGAAATTCTTTGTCAATTATCTGATTTTTTGTCAATCTACTTTTCAACTCAACCCAAGTTCTCGAATTAACGAGATGCTCTTTACTCTTTTCATGTTGGTCAATCTTCTCACCAAGATGTCTCCAATCACTAATTTCATCTTTTGCTAACTCACTTTTTGAGGCAATTGTTTTAAACAATTTACAACAAAAGCAAAAGACTTCATCCAACTCTTTTGAGTACACAAGCCATTTCCTATCATAAATTTCACCCGTTCATAATTTTCGACCATAGTAGTGTGATGAAAATTTTCTAGAGAGTTTGTCCTTAGGATACGTGAAATTAGTTTCTCGAATTGGTCCATTTTCTATAAGCAAGTCTCTCATTTCTGCATTAAGACCATCCCAAACTTTTGGATCATAAATGTTTAAATAGAAAATAAGTTCAGGAGATTCAATATTTTCCTCTACACCAATATGATCATCATCAACATTTAAATCCACATCACCACCGTTTTCATTGTCACAGCCCGTCCCAAAATTTTATTTATCGTCGATGTGAAATGACGGATTTGTCCTTAATGTCTACTAAGGTATGTGTGTGACATATTATTGAATAATGCATATTTCCCTAAGTTTTGGAAAGTTTGAATTTGGATTAAAGGATATCTGTATTTTGGTGTGGTTAGGGACTTAAATGACTTTGAATTTTGGTTTGATTTGTTGGACCACACACGGGATACACGTACACACACCTACCCGTGCTCTCTCTCTCTCTCTCTTCCCTCTCAGTTCACTCTCACTCTCTCCCTCTCGAAACTGTACGGACAAGGCACCAATACCCTCAAAATGTCGCGGATCGATGCCAAAAAGGTAAGGTTCTTCATCCTTTCGACCTCATGAGTTGAATAGTACCATTTTTAGAACTTAGAACCCTCGAAATCACGTTGAAAACTCGAGGTTCGATTTGAGTACTGTTCATGCATACGTGATGTGTTGATTTTCAGGGAATTCTAAGCTTGTAGGGAGTTTAGTGAGGTCCCAAGGAAGCTCGGAGTGCTTAGTTTGAAGGTTTTGGACGTCGGGATCGTTGAGTTCGAAGTTGGCCGACTTTCTTGGAATTTCTCCGGTGAGATTTCGTAGTTTTTAGAGCGTTAAAGTAGTGTAACATGATTCTACATGTTTAGGGCTTTATTTTGATATAAAATGCGTGAAAAATGGTTGACAAATGACGGAGAAAATGAAGTTTGAAAATAACCCAGAAACCGGCGAGTTTTCTGGCGTCGGCGAAACCAATCCGGCGACTGGAGGTAGGGGATGATGAGCGTGGGGGTGTGTGGACCCGTGCCCATCTCGGCGCGTGGGGGCACGTGGCAAGTCCAAATTTTTTTCTAAAAATACCTCGACGTCCGTGACGTCGAGTAGGTCACTGTGGTATATTTATATACCCAAATTGAGCACCGTATGAGAAGTTATTTCGAATTGTTGGTTATGTGCTTTAAATAACGTTTTTATAGTTGTTTTGCATATAGGTGAGACCTATCCCGAGGACGAGCGCGTTCAAGGGCGTCAAGGGGGCTACGACCCTTCGACTTATCAGTGAGTGGGCAGTTATTTTTCTGTATTTACCTATATACTATTGATTTTCCCAGAAATTGAGTTTAAATGAAAGTATGTTTCTAAAATGTCATGCATGCATAATACGAATCATATGAATTAGTAATTGATGCATATATATATGTGAATTGGTGCTGTGGACGCACATGTGAGTATCAGGTGAGTTTTATGTTATTCATGTGAATTGTCGATGATGTGTATTATGTTGATAGCTCATAACCTGCACCCCTGGTGTTAGTGCTTATATTATTCACCCTGCACCATACGCTCACCTTGGATCCAAGTAGGTACATGTCGTACAGACCATGAGAGGGTTCCAACATGTCGTACAGACCATATAGTGGTTCCGACTGTAGGTGATTTTAGATTTTGTGCACAGATGATTGATGAGAGAAGCACTAGAGCGTATTCTTACACCATTCTTATCGTACAGACTACTTCAGGTAGTTCCGATTTATGTGCAAAGTAGTGCCGTACAGGTCACCGTGGTAACTCCAGTTGGATTGGATATTGAGCTATAGAATTAACCGTACAGGACCAACTACAGGGTCTCCGGTTGATTCCTTATTTCACCTGTTATATTGATGCATCATCATTCTGTTTTTGACGCTTATAACATGGCATACTTTCTGGTTTTTGATAAAGATAGATGATTTGAGATATATGGAAATTATATGCTATTATGCTATTTTCTGGGAAAGTATACAGGTTTTACAGCGAGGGGTTAGAAATGTTTTTAATTGAAATGTTTTCGAAAAGTTTTGTTTTACTGACCCACTCAATTTTGTTTTGCGCCCCTCCAGGTTCTAGTTAGCAGTTGGTGGTTGACGAGGACTTCTACGGCGTTCTGACAGACTCTTTGAATGTAGGACTCACCTGCGGGTGTTGTAATTTAGTAATGGTCATACATGACTGCACCTAGTGCTTAAGCTCTGTTTATGTGTGTGTTCACACTTTAACTCACTCTAGCATGCTAGTTGGATATTATTGCTAGTAGTTGGTTTTTATTCCTTCGTATTTCTCTTATCTTTTGCTTCCGCACCGCACTTTTGGTTACGTCACGCTCACGTGACGGCCAGCATGCCTTGATTCTAGGAACGGGGTGTGTCATTCATGATCTTGAGACCCATCACCAACATTTTCCTCTAAATCACCACTATTTTCTTAGTCATTAACATCTTCCTCCACATAACCACCAATTTCATGATCATGAGACTCCCCAACAACATTTTGTGACTCTTCACCAACATCATTTTCTCTCAAATTTTCAACCAACTCATTCTTTGTAGAAATTTTTTTATTAAGAGATCCTCTTAAACTTTCGGCAATTTCGTTATCCTTTGCTTTTTTTTTCCTTTTCATATTACCAGAGAGTTGTTTCCTAAAAGATATGGCTTTGATAATTTGTTTGCAAAAATTACCTACACATGATATAACAAAAATTTCCTATTAAAATTATCATTCCAAGTCCAACACATATTATATATTATAAAAACACTAACATCTATTATATATTATAAAAGCACTAACACATATGGTCTAACATATTATACAAGCACTAACACATATGAAATCAAATAATTCAATTAATCAAGAATTCAATCCATCAACAACAACAATTCTATACATCAATTATCAATTATACATCAATTTCCTCTCATATTTCCTTTGGTTGTGTAATGATTTTCTTTTGTCCTAACTTCACTTGCCATCATATGTTTAGGCTTGGGTTACCCTTGGTGGAGCACATTTAAACTTTGGGGAGGCTGATAGTGCCATTCAAAGCTTCGACAGAGCATTAGCCATCAAGGTAATGTTTCACCTTTGAAGAAATTATAATATGTACTTCTCAAGGCTTCTTACGCTGTTTTCTGATGCGTCTTTGAGCAAACTTTGGGGAGGCTGATAGTGCCATTCAAAGCTTCGACAGAGCATTAGCCATCAAGGTAATGTTTCACCTTTGAAGAAATTATAATATGTACTTCTCAAAGCTTCTTACGCTGTTTTCTGATGCGTCTTTGAGCCACTGACCTTATGTGGAGTCTGATACTGCAATATTATGTGCTAATCTAATAAACCCTGCAACTTATTCGTCTTCATCATGAGTAAAATAACATGACAGAAAGGAGCAGTGACGGCTCAACCATTCCCTTGATGATCGTTATAATCTTCGTTTTCTATGTCTCCTACGCCCTCCTCATCGAGAAAGTTCTCAAACCTGTTCCCATATGTGTATTGTTAAGTTGCTAATTTATAGATTAACCTGCTGTGATTCTGTGCTTGAAGTCAGGCATATGTTTAGACTTCCAAATTGATGCCTTAGTAGCTTTAGTGCTTGCCTTAAAATTACTATAGGCATAACTGTTACAGTTCAAATGTATGAAGGTTTTTTCCAAGGCATTTGTGATAGACCGCTGTACTTTAATCTTCTCCCAGGTCCCCAATTACAACAAAAATCAGAATTGCATAAATATTAAGAACACAATGAAACTGAAAAAATTATATGGTTCTAAAGTGATATAAACTGTAAATGGAGAAAATACGAGTGCATGTGTTGGTGCATCAGATGTACAGATTAGGACCGATTCTCTGTGATTAAAGTTTGGAAAAATACAGTGAAAAAGATGCGACTTTTTTATGGGATTGACAATTTTCGGCTTAGTTTTGGCTAAGAAATAATTAGAGTGTTACTTATTAAGTTGAGTTAACAAATTTGCAAGATGCAACAAAATGCATGAAAGAAGTTTTGAAACAAGTTAAGAAGATCCAGCTGAAAAGAGCATACAAGATAGGGAATTGGTATGTTGCTTTGTCTCTGTGTTGGATTTTTATGTTTACGTTCTGCTGCTAAGTAGATTTTATAGTGTTCTAAATCTATTTTGAAAATGTGCTTAAAGATTGGACATTTTATTATATATTAGCCATGTAGTTTGAATTGGATATGTGATTGAATATTAGGTATTTAGTTTGAATTGATTTGGATGTGTGGTTTATTGAATTGGAATTTGGATATGTGCTAATTTGAATTGGATATGTTGAAACTATATATATATCTTTTAAGTGTAGGTGACCCTATTGACGTTACGATTTAGGTCTTTAGTTGTTTGATAGAAAATCACTTTGATTCATCGTTTGTTATCGGATGGTTTGATGGTTAGGCTCTTATTTCAGAGCGTAACTCTTTTTGGTTGCGAGTTTGTTCTGTAATTTTTTTATTTTCCTCTGCTATTAATAGCTTACCACATGTGGTAGTAGAGTGATTGCGTTGGTAGCTTATGTATACAAGTAAAATAAGATGACACAATGAGTTTGATATTCAAACAAATGTCTGTTGGTTCAGTTTTTCAATCTTTAAAAACTGTCGAATCAATTCGAATTAATTTTATGTTTATTGTTAGATAAATCGCTGTCTTTTTTTGCTGATAAAAAGTTTACAGTTTGGCTATGTGAATGTGTATAGTTTTATACGTTTTGCCTGGTTGACAATTTGATAATGGCTGAAGTGCATTCTTTAATGGAATGTGTTTTCTTTCCTCGATCGTGAATGTCTTTTTCGTATTTTGCAGATCAAAACAAAGTGAAAGCTTTTGACTTTGAATTTTGTAACCGTTGCCTTGCTGCTTTGGTAAAGTCTCAACTTCTTGATAATATCAATTAATTTGGCCTGTAATGTTACTGTCTTGAGTTGAATGCATATGCTACATGGCTTAGGTCTAACATGATTAGAACCTTAATATAATTATGTGTGATGCTAATTAAGCACAATATGAGTATCTATACCAAGAAAGACATGAGGGAAGCTCACTTCTCGGTCTCAGCTGCTTCTCTTCTTCTCTCCATTCCTCGAAAAGCCCCCCTTCATTTTCATTTCTCTGGTTCTTCTCGCCCAACTCCAAAAACCCTAAACCTGAAATCATGGATCCGAAGCTCTTCGCCATAACCCTAATTCGAAATGCGATGGCGAGTAGGTCCTACTACACGAGCAGGACCAAGTAGCCGACCTTCTACATCAAAAGTATTGAGTTTGGCTGTGTAAATATGTATAGTTTTATACATTTCGCTCGGTTGACAATTTAATAATGTCTAAAGTGCATTCTTTAATGAAATGTGTTTTCTTTCCTTGATCGTGAATGTCTTTTTGGTATTTTGCAAATTGAAACAAAGTGAAAGCTTTTGACTGTGAATTTTGCAACCGTTGCCTTGCTGCTTTGGTAAAGTCTCAACTACTTGATAATATAATTTGTGAATTTTATCTAAATAATTTGGGTGGTCCAAATTTTGAATTAGAAGAAACCCATTTGATTAATATTTTTGGTGGATTGGTTCTCTCTGTGTTTTCTCTGTTATTTCTCCCCCAATTGGAAAGTGGAAGCCCCAACTTTGAACTTAGAATTTCTCAATCGTTCATTTCTCTGCACTCTCATCAGTCACTCTTGATCCTCTCTCCGAAGAACTGGGTAATTTTCCAGCTCTATCAAGTAATACTCCATTTAATTGCTTAATTGTTGTTTCTCTTTTTTTCGCTTTTTCATCAGTTCAATGGCTTTGATGGTGGGCTTAAGTAAATGGGAAATCATTAATTGGCATTGTTCAAGATATAATTATGTGTTTTTGGATTTGTGAAATGATTTGGCTAATGAAGATAGTGGTTAAGATAAATTTTTCGTTATGAAAGAGAACATTGTTCTTCATTTGCCTACGGTTTTTACTATGAAGTTAAACTACTATGTTTTTGTTCAATTGATTGCAACTCATGCCGCAGTTTGCTTCATAAACCTCTACGGTTAGCTTCCATACAGTAAGTTGCAAGTTTAAGGATATCTCTACATCTTAATTTCTGCTTTCTCTAGTTGCTTCAAGTTTGTAATTTTATGTGCTACACTGCCACTTGATTTGATTATAAAAATGTAAAACAAAATCCGTCCACGATTTACAAATTTGTATTTGATTTTTGATGTTTTTCTAGTGTAAGGCATATGTTGCACAAGTGATGTATATAGGCTGCAGGGCATATGTTTTGCCGTCTTAACTGCAAGGGCAAAATATGTGTAAACTACAGCTTACTTCTGTTTCGTATGGAAACAAACCTTCTTTGCCTTTGGAAACCATCTATTTCTAATCAAAGACGTTCAGTTCACTCACGTATCCCTTTGTTTGTTCATAATGGTGTTGAATTTATTCAACTTAAATGTGTTTTATTCATCTGATTACGTTTGAAACAGCTGGTTCCTGCAGCAATGCGCGGGCTTAATTTCTAGTGTATATATATTTTAGTGCATAGTCTAATATAATAGACAAAAAAAAAAAACTGGAAGAAGAATTATTGAGTATTTAGCACAACTAGAAATATAAAACTTATCATGGAAATTGTGATGCCATTTTGTTTAAGATTATTTTACTTTGATTCAGCGGACTTTATATTAGTTTCAATCAATGTTTTTTTAAGGAAAATTAATTAAAAGGGCTTGCAAACTTTTTAACGATAAGGACAAAATAAAAGGTAAAGTGAATAGTATCAGGTTTGACTTTTTAGTATAAAAATATTGTTTTTCGTTAAAGTGAACAGTACCGCACGTTTTTCGTTAAAACTCCCATTTTTTTAAGATTGCCTTTACATCTACTTTCATTGTTTTGATTTGTGCTAGTTGTGTGATTGTAATTGAGATGTCAAGTTTTTTATCTTCTTATTGTGTTTGCATATAAATATATATGTAAATTTGATGATTCATTGTAATTTTTGTGGTTTGCAAATGCGAAGCTTGTTGAGTTCATACCAAGTAAATTTTAAGTATACAAATACATAAGTTAAACTTAAATTTTTGCATACAATATGTATGTAGCAAAAAAAAAATATCATTTGATTTTAGGGTAATTTTTTTTAGCTAGCCCACCCATAAAAAAATTTCTGGCTCTGCCATTAGCTACAAGGGCGAAGCTACAGAGGCGCAAGGAGGGGCATCCGCCCCTCCCCTCGCCGGAAATCTAGCCTTGTAGCGATGGTTTCACCCCTTTGGTCCCGCCGGAAATGATGAAATGCTGTCTGTTTCTGGGTTTTCCCTGTTGTTGCGCGCAGGGTTCTAATTCTTTTTAAAAAAAAACCAGGCCATAAAGCGAAGGGGTTTTGGTCCTGCTTGAAAAAAATTAAAAAATCCTTCCTTTAGTGGGACGACGTCGTTCTGTTATTGAGTTAAAGAAAAAATAAATTATTTAAATGGGGACCAGTCATCACTCGTATCCCCTCTTTTCCTTTTTAATTTGGGCCCGCCACATTTCGGTTTTAACTCCACCATATTCTATTTTGCTGACTTTTTGTTTGTATTATCTTTTTTTTTAACGTTTTAATTTCCTCATCATTTTCTCTATTCCACCATCTTCCTCTTTCTCAATTGTATTCCACATAAAAATATTTACCTAAAACTCCCAAATAGTAGGTCTTAGGTTTGATTATCGTAAAAAACGAATATAAACCATTTTATTATGGCTAACCCAGTGTGAAGTTTAGCTAATTCTCCCTTATAATAATATTGTTTGTTAATAAATAAAAAACTCCCAAATAACGTGTAAACATTCTGTTATCCTTTTTTTTTTTTTAAACATAAGTATGGTTCAATGTTTATTTATAGATTATAGTACATTTATTAAGTGCAATATGTACTTATTTATATGATACATAATAAATTTACGTAAATCCGTTTAAGCGTAGACTAGGTTCCAGCCCGCCGTCCTGCTAGTGTCTAGTGTCTTTTAAAACCTTGGTTTGTATTGATAAATTATGAACGGCGTTAATATTGTCTACTCCAATTTGGTTGTCTACATTTTTGAGATATTTTACCCTTTTAAGTTTCGCCCCTCCTCCTGACGATTTCTAGCTTCGCGCTACATCGACACGAGTTTAGATGTGTTGTGTCAAAATACTCTATGCCTAGCTTATGACCACGTTCTTCTTTCGACACTTGTCAGTTGAATATCAGAGTGCGGAACAAACTAGACTACAAAATAATAGGAATTTTATTGAACAAATTGAGAATGCCGAGACGGCTACAAAAACCCTAGAGACTACATTGTGAATGACTTGATTTCTAATGAATAACAAAACACTCTATTTATAATAAACTAACCCTAAACCCTAATGCTAACGGGCTAAGCCCAGAAAACCAAACATTAAAGTAAACCTAAATACTAATATTTTCCAACACCCCCCGTCAAACTCATGGCGGTATACAACATGAGTTTGCAAACAAGCAGATGTGGATGCAAGCTCCATTAGGCGGACAAGACAAGACAAAGCGAACAAGCGAGCAAACAAACGAACGAACAAACGAGCAAACAAACGAACGAACAAACGAGTAAGCAATTTCCATACTACCAACTCCAATCCTCGCGGGCATCTTCTTCAAACGTTGAAGAAGCGGGTGGATGCAATTCAACAAATTCCAGTGCTAATGCCAATGCCGATTCTGATGCCGAACAAACAAACAAAAAATTCAACCAAATATACCATATTTCTTTCTTTCTTCTCTTTTCTTCTGGGCGAAACCGATTGCAGCAAACAAGGCTTGCAAAACCAATTGCAGCAAGCTTCAAAACTTCTAGTGCAAAGTCAACTTGCAGAAGGGGACTTCATTGGGTTGTGACAGATCCGACTGGTAGGAGTCGGTGCGGGTACCGTGAACAGGTGGTAGCAGCGGAGATGGTGGTGCGGGTTATCTGGACATATTGCAGTGCGGTGGTGGTGACAAGAACGGCTTCGACTACGGATGAGCGGAAGACGACGGACGAAACTAATACCCAGTAAACTGACAAACAAAACTGATACAAACAAATTGACACTAATCAAGAACAGATTAAATCCCAAAGGATCAAACCTGCTCTGATACCAAGTTGAATATCAGAGTGCGGAACAAACTAGACTACAAAATAATAGGAATTTTATTGAACAAATTGAGAATGCCGAGACGGCTACAAAAACCCTAGAGACTACATTGTGAATGACTTGATTTCTAATGAATAACAAAACACTCTATTTATAATAAACTAACCCTAAACCCTAATGCTAACGGGCTAAGCCCAGAAAACCAAACATTAAAGTAAACCTAAATACTAATATTTTCCAACATTGTCTTTATAAATAACCTTAAGATAACATCATTAGATTTTAGGCAAGAAGAACGTGATGTTAAAAGAATATGTGTCAAAAGAAGAACATGATCACAAGCTGGACAAAGGGTATTTGTGCGCTACATATGTGGAGTCCATCGACATAGTGTGAAACCGAAAGAAGACAAGCCCAGGACGTGATAACCTTGTGCGGGACAAGGACGCTGCCTTGATTTTGTTCATCATTAAGGCCGGGGGGGGGATTTATCTCATTCCATGTTTCTTCAATTCGTTAGGGTGTATATTAAACGTGAGATAAAAATAAAACTAAGAATAGAATCCAAACTTTTTTATGTTTAGTGTAGCAGAAGTTTCCTTGTAAACTGTAGATCTAAAAAATCTCTGCTAAGATTTGAATGGAATGACCCTTTCAGTAAAACATATCTTTAAAGTCACATGCATTATTCGTTTCGAATCATACATGGAACCTCCTATTGGAGATTAAAGGAGTTCTTGTTTTTCATGGTTTAATTATTCCTTAGATAAGAAATTGTTTTAAGTCCTTTATTGGATTAAGGCATATAAAAGAAACAAATTGAGCTAATTCCCCACTCAATGCACAACCGCTCAATTAGAAGTCAATATCATTTTTTGTGTACTACCAATACCTGCTGCTGTTAGAGACGGGGTCTTGCCAAAGGAAATCGTATCTCTTAAAGTTTAGGAATTAATATTGTAAGCGGATTTTGATTGCATTCCTGATTTGTAGAGATATTTACTTGTGCGTCAAATACACACGATTGTATATATAAACTTTTATGCTATGAATGTAATTAACAAGATTATAATTCATACATGGTATCAGAACATTTATAGTGGCTCGCTCACACAATCAATCATCTAACCTATTTCCAAGTCTATAAGGCTCAAATATTATTGAGGTTTTGGCACTATATTCGAACTTTCATAGAACATTAATAGTAGTTCTATGAAAGAATTCCATGGTCCCTTTCATAATACATAAGATATTTAAGCAGATATAAACATAAATTTATTTAGATGAAGTCGAAACCTGTGCGACATATGTTGTGGATAATTATAGTTTTATTTTTATTTTTTTATTAATGTTCAGAGTTTACGTTGAGTTTGATATGTATTAGTGATCAACGGTAGTTTAAATAGTGGTGTATTCTTGTAAAAAGAATTATAATTTAAATTGTTTAATGAAGTGTAGAGAGAAATATGTTGAACTTAGATAAAATGCGGTGTTTAAATACAAAAACCTCTTAACCAATTAAGCTAAATATTCCTTGCCAAAATAAATATTAAAGTTCACCATTTGGCCTTTTCATTTGGAAGTGTCACTTTTACTGTATACAGTACACAGATTTGGAGACTTGTTGCTGCATCACATATGGATCTACAGTGCAATAAAAAAAATTTGTTACCTAGCTACGAATCTTCTATCTATTTATATATAAAGAGAGAAGAAAAGGTGAATAGTATTTTGGTGTCATCAAGCTTCAACAAAAAAAATTGAACATAAAAGCTCCCAAAACAAAAAACTTCAAATGCATCCCAAAATAATGCATCAAATAAGGTAGGGGCATTTTCGTCATTTTAATAGTATTTTTTTAATAATTAAATTATTTTTTTGTTTTTTTAATTAGTACCTCACAATAAGCTAGCAATAATGTGATTCAATTTATCTATTTTTAAACACGTTCAAAACATCTTAAGAGACGTGTAATGCCGGTTATAAAAAAGATCATTCACACGCGGATAATAATGTTTTTTTTTTTTGCTTTTGTAACAAATGATATTATCTATACTAAGGAGGAGGGAGGTGGGTTTAGCCTCACAATGGGTTAGCAACAATGTGATTCAATCAGTTGTTTATTAAATATTAGGGTAAATATTAGTTTACTACCTTCAAGTTTTGTGGTTTTCAACATTTGGTACATGAAATTTTTTTTCGTCCCAAAGTTATACCTAAAGTGTTAATTTTGGAACAGTCTCATACATCCGTTAGTCAAACTATTAACTTGCCGTTAACTAATGATGTGGCGTCTATGTGGACAATGACTAGACGCCACGTGTCATTAAGCGTTCCACGTGGAAATTAAAATTTCAAAAAAAATAATTATTTAAAGAAAAGTTTAAAAAAAAAGAAAAAAAAAAAGCAAAACCCAGATAGTCTTTCCCAAATCCCCCCGTGCCCACCCTCCCACCCCTATCACCTGCAACCACCTCCCTTCCTCACTTTCCCCTTGTCAAAATCGCAAGCACCTTGACCTCTCCCAGAACCTTCTCACCAGCGCCCTCCCCACCACTCTCATTTCCCGACCCCCACCCTCATTCTCTTCCTTGCACCCACCTCATCCCAAAACCCCAACAGAGCAACACCTCCGGGTCCCACTCCGCTCACTACAACTGCCAGAAACCGACCTCGAACCACGACGCCGTTGCTTCTTCGCACTAGCTCCTTCACTGTGCTTTTGGAACTTCCGCTGACCCATACTTCTCCATCTATCGCCAAAACACGACCCCCCAACCTGTGGTCGTTTTTGTCCTTCCCTATAGTGCTCTACTCTGCTTTTTGGGTTTTGGATTTTTGAAACCATCAAACACCCAAAAAATGACCAAATTTTGAATCCAACACCCAGATTCAATCCCAACTTATTCTCAAATCAAAACCCACTAAATTCTTCAAGTTTTCCACCAAACGGGTCGCACACCCAACACAATGACGCCGCCACCTTTCTGAGCACCCCCACATCGTTTGAATCTGCCATCACTATTTGGTTTGGAGTTCAGCCGCGATGGTGAGAAATCGAAGTCGAAGCCGAATGGGTCGAAAATATTTTGGGGATTAGGGTTTTTAATGATGGGTTTGCTCAATTTTTTTGAAAATTGAAATTTTTTGGGGATTAGGGTTTTTGCAAAGGTCAGAATAATGGGGAAAGATAAGGGATAAGAGGTCAAGAAGGTAGAGATGGAGTAGGTTGGGTACAGAGGGTTCAGGGGAGGGAGATGTGTCGGGAGAGTCGAAAATCAGTAATGGAAAGGAGCACCGGAGAAATATTTTTGTGCCTTTGCTTCCCAATTCATGTATGCATCGGAGAGAAAAAAAAAGGAAAAATCAAGAAGGGCCTGGTGCGGGTTGCAAAAGAAAGAAGGGAAATAGGGGGTGCAGGTTGTAAAAGAGAGAAGAGAAGGAAGGGGTGCTGGAGGAAGAGGTAAGAGATGGGTGGGAAGGTGGGCACATGGGGATTTGGGGGAGACAATCTGGGTGTTGATGGAAGGGTGGGCAGGGGGGGATTTGGGGAAGACGATCTTGGTTTTGCTTTTTTTTTTTTTTTTTTTTTAATTTATTTATGACTTTTCTTTAAATAATATTTTTTTTGAATTTTTGATTTCCATGTGAACCTCTTAATGACACGTGAGTCCGTGACATCCAGTCATTGTCCACATAGACGTCACATCAACCGTTAACGGCAGAGTTAATAGTTTGACTAACGGATGTATGAGACTATCCAAAAATTAACATTTAGGTATGATTCTGTGACGAAAAAAACTTCATGTACCAAATGTTGAAAACCACAAAACTTGAGAGTAGTAAACTGATATTTACCCTAATTATTATTTTCTCTATTTTAAACATGTTCAAAACATCTTAAGATGTAACATCCCACATCGCCCAGGGGAATAGATCTTCTAAGCCTTATATGTATATTCACCTCCCGATATTAAAGGTAATTTGGTTGATTTTGAATCACTAGTCTGCTCTCCATATCATTTCTAATGTTGACAAACTGTCCTGGAGGACCACATAGATATTGAAATTGCTTATTTAATATAGATATCTTGTACTCTAGATTTCATGAACTTGTTTTGACCCTCAAATTCTTGAGTGTTCTTTTAATCTTCTCGACATGATTTCTCGCTCAATGTGTGAGGAATTCATGATAGATCGACTTGGCGAGTGCTTGCGCCACTTTCATATTAATGCTAGCAGGAACCATTGAAATATAATCTTATTGCAAATTTACTAGACTTACCCAAAAAGAATTCTAAACAACTTTGAGTTGTGGAAACGTGGACTTTGAAACATTTTTAGCAACTGTTTTAGTGTGCTCTTGGATGATGCGGGATCACGATAAAGGCATATGCATACATGAGGAGCAAAATGATATTTTGTCATCCTCGGGATGTGACAATTTAGTATCAGAGCCAATCCCTGGCCGAAATTGTGCCGACGAGGACGTTGGGCTCCTAAGGGGTGTGGATTGTGGTATCCCACATCGTCCAGGGGAATGGATCCTCTAAGCCTTATATGTATATTCTCATCTCTACCTAGAATGAGGCTTTTTGGGAGCTCAGTAGCTTCGAATTTCGTAGGAACTCCGAAGTTAAGCAAGTTCGTGCGAGAGCAATCCCATGATGGGTGACCTACTGGGATTTTTCGTGTGAGTTCCCAGAAACAAAACCATGAGAGCGTGGTTGGGGCCCAAAGCCGACAATATCGTGCTACAGTAAAGTCGAGCTCGGGATGTGATGGGGACCCGGGCCGGAATGTGACATAAGAGGTGTGTAATGCCGGTTATAAAAAAAGACTTTCGCACGCAGATAATAATGTGATTAAATTAGTTGTTAAATGATTTTTTTTTTTAACAAACGATATTATCTATACTAAGGGGGAGGGGGTGGGCTTAGCCTCACAATAGGCTAGCAATAATGCGATTCAATTAATTGTTTATTAAATATTATTTTCTCTATTCTTAATGTAAATTCTATAGAGACCGATTTTATTGTGTGAATTCAGCTACTTTAATTGGTTTATGAGGGGTTTCTTCTAGCATGATCTAAGATTATCCATTTACTTCAAATATTTGACTTTCCTTTTGTCAATTTACACATATATATACATTTAAAACGTGTAAGTCGCGTGTCGCACGTCGTGATTCAAAAAATATCTTTTGCACACACGTAAGCGCGTGCATGGATGCTAGTTATATATAAAGAGAGAAGAAAAGGTGAATAGTGTTTTGGTGTCACCAAGCTTCAACAAAAAGAAGGAGACAAAAATGCCCCCAAAAACAAAAAAACTTCAAAGGCATCCCAAAATAATGCATCAAATAAGGAAGGGGCATTTTCATCATTTTAATAGTATTTTTTTAATAATTAATTTGTGTGTGTGTGTGTGTGTTTTTTTTATTTTTTATTATTTAGTAATTAGTACTTCATAATAGGTTAGTAATAATGTTATTCAATTTCTCTATTTTTAAACACGTTCAAAAAGTCTTAAGAGGCATGTAATGCCGGTTATAAAAAAGGTCATTTGCACGCGAATAATAATATGATTAAATTAGTTATCAAATGATTTTTTTTTACACGTTCAAAACATCTTAAGAGGAGTGTAATGCCGGTTATAAAAAAGATCATTCGCACATAGTAATGTGATTAAATTAGTTATCAAATGATTTTTTTTTACACGTTCAAAACATCTTAAGAGGAGTGTAATGCCGGTTATAAAAAAGATCATTCACACATAATAATGTGATTAAATTAGTTGTCAAATGTTTTTTTTTAACAAACGATATTATCTACACTAAGGGGGATGAGGGTGGGCTTAGCCTCACAATGGGCTAGCAATAATATAATTCAATTAATTGTTTATTAAATATTATTTTATCTATTTTAAACACGTTCAAAACATCTTAAGAGGTGTGTAATACCGGTTATAAAAAAAGTCTTTCACACATGAATAATAATCTTTTGCACACGGATAATAATGTGATTAAATTAGTTGTCAATTGAATTTTTTTAACAAACGATATTATCTATACTAAGGTGGAAGGGGTGGGCTTAGCCTCACAATGGGCTAGTAATAATGTGATTCAAGCAGTTGTTTATTAAATGCCGATTATAAAAAAGATCTTTCGCACGCGGATAATAATGTGATTAAATTAGTTGTCAAATGATTTTTGTAACAAACGATGTTATCGATATTATCTACATTAAGGAAGGGGGTGGGCTTAGCCTCACAATGAGCTAGCAATAATGGGATTCAATAAATTGTTTATTAGTTATTATTTTCTCTATTCTTAGTGTAAATTTTATAGAGACTGATTTTATTATATGAATTCAGCTGCTTTAATTGGTTTATGAGGGGCTTCTTCTGACACACCCTGACCCAAATTAAGGCGTGATGGCCGTCACGTGAGGGTGAAATAGCCAAGTGCGCAGTACGGAAGTGATAAGGATATAAAAAAAAATGCGAGTAAATAAAACCACTCTAACTAATTCACACTACACAAATATGTAGGTGTTAGAGATGAGATTACACATAATCAGAGTGTAGGTAACCTAAGTGCAGTTCAGCAGGACAATACTAATTATACAATACCAGAGATGGTCCTACATTAGTGATAATCTGTCAGAACCGCCGTCAGTTCCTCGTATGCCACCAACAAGCACTCCTACCTAAAACCTGGAGGGGCGCAAAACAGAAAGTGTAAGTGGGCAAAAACAAAGCTTTTCAAACCATTTCAATTATCAAAGGTAATAACCCCTCGCTATAAAACCTGTATAATTTCCCATAAAGTAGAATACATATGTATATAGAAATCATACTCGAAAGCAGTGAAAGCCAAGTATATGCCATGTCAAGTATCTCAACAGTAAATATGTAAGCCATGTGATATAATCAATGCAAATTATATGTCAGTCGAAGTCACCTAACTTGACCTATACGGCTGAATCTATAGCTTATCCATCCAGTCGAAGTCACCTAATGTGACCTGTACGGCTCAACCAATAGCTCAACAAGTATGCTTGCACACGAGTCGGAACCACCTAAAGTGGTATGTACGACAGGACTGGGTGTGAATAAATATGATCAAGTGCTACGATCACGTGAAGACTGTACAAATGATCGCAGGTCACCTACGAGTCGGAACCACCTATAGTAGTCTGTACGACAGGACTGTGCACCTAACTTGGATCTAAGGTGAACGTATGGTACGGAAGGTGAACATCACGTGAAGGATAGTGTCCTAACCACGGGCGGGAGCACTAGTACCGGGGTGTAGGTTTATGAGCTCTAAATACATCTCAACAAAATCATGCAACTCACATCCACAATCTATAAACTCACCTGACACTTACCTGAGCATCTGCAACACCGACAATAATATATGTGCAACTACTAAATGCATATTCTAGGTATAACCCATTTGGCATAGCATTTCAAAACATAGGAATCCTTTAAATCAATTTTCTGGGAAAAATACCAAGCATATATATCCCATTTGGCATGGTATTTCAAAACATATGAATCATTTAAATCAATTTTCTAGGAAAAATACCAAGCATATATATATACTGAAAAACCAAAAGCCCACTCACTGATATGTGGAAGGGTCGTAGCCCCCGAGTCTCGCTTGACTGCGCTCGTCCTCTGGAAAAGTCTCACCTATATGCGAAACAACTATTTAAACGTTATTTTTAAGCACATATACAAAACTAGGTAATAACTTCTCATATGTTGCTCAATTGGGGTATTTGAATATACCATCGTGGCCTACTCAATCCCACGAACATCCCCATATTTTTAGTAAAATTTTCTAAGCTCCCATGGGCCCTCACGCGCCTACCAAGGCACGACCACACGCTCTGCCCACACGCAGGCACGTGCCTGGCACGCTGACGGAATAGTTAATGCCGTTAGAGATATTTCGTTAAATAATGGAATATATTGTTTAACTTATTTGACGCCATTAGCATATTCTGTCAAAATTGACAGAATATTCCTCTCATTCTTCGTTGGTTCGCCGAAGTCCGCGCGCCGGCTACCGCTGCTATCGCTGATTTCTGGAAAAACTTCAAAGCTTAATAACTCACTCATTTCAACGCCAAATTTCATGAAATTTTCACCAAAATGAAGCTCTCTACTAGGAGAACATGAGCTTACCACTTTGGAGTCCTAACACCGACGAGAACAGTCGGAAAATAGCTCGATTCAACCGGCCAAACTTGAAACTCAACAACCCTGTGCGCTCCGACATTCTAACCACTCTAAAACCGCCCCTAGGTCTCTATTAAGTTTATTAAAGACTTCCTCGAGCCTTGAAACACCATGAAACACCCATGATCAAGTTGGAGTAGTAGAGCACCCCACCGGAGATTATGGGTCCTCGGGTTCTACTAGTCCTCATGTCAAACTAAGGGCATGGCTCGACTCTTGGGCTTGCAAGGAGCATGAAAATAACTTCCACAACTTTGATCCGTGAGTGATGAGATGAGTTGAGGGAGTGACCGTACGATTGTACAGAAAATGGAAGAAAATCCGAGAGGGAAAGAGAAAGATAGGTCAAACGTGAGTGTGTGCGTGTGTGTGTGGTCCAGGTTTGGGCAACCAACCAAAACAAACAAATATCTTAAGTTCCAAATACTTAGGAAGAAAAAGAATTGGTCCAAATCCTAAGCTCAATTACACCAACACAACTCAACAGCCAAGGGTATAACCATCATTCCACGCTATCAAGAGTAAAAATATTCCATATTTCAGGACGGGGTGTCACATCTTCTAGCATGATTTAAGATTATTCATTTACTTTAAATATTTGACTTTCCCCTTGTCAATTTACACATATATATACATTTAAAACATGTAAGTCGTGCGTAGCACGTCGTGATTCAGAAAATATCTTTTGCACACATGTGAGCCTGTGCATGGACGCTAGTTATATATAAAGAGAGAAGAAAAAGTGAATAGTGTTTTGGTGTCACCAAGCTTCAACAAAAAAAAGGGGACAAAAATGCCCCAAAATAAAAAAAAAAACTTCAAAGGCATCCCAGAATAATGCATCAAATAAGGCAGGGGCATTTTTGTCATTTTAATAGTATTTTTTTAATAATTAATTTTGTGTGTGTGTGTGTTTTTATTTTATTTTTTATTTTATAATAATTAGTATCTCACAATAGGCTAGCAATAATGTAATTCAATTTCTCTATTTTTAAACACGTTCAAAAAGTCTTAAGAGGCGTGTAATGCCAGTTATAAAAAAGGTCATTCACACACGGATAATAATGTGATTAAATTAGTTGTCAAATGATTGTTTTTTTTTACACGTTCAAAACATCTTAAGAGACGTGTAATGCTGGTTATAAAAAAAGATTATTCGCACATAATAATGTGATTACATTAGTTGTCAAATGTTTTTTTTTTTTAACAAATGATATTATCTACACTAAGGGGGAGGAGGGTGGGCTTAGCCTCACAATGGGCTAGCAATAATGTAATTCAATTAGTTGTTTATTAAATATTATTTCTTAAACACATTCAAAACATCTTAAGAGGCGTGTAATGCCAATTATAAAAAAAGTTTTTCGAACACGAATAATAATCTTTCGCACACGGATAATAATGTAATTAAATTAGTTGTCAACTGATTTTTTTTTAACAAACGATATTATCTACACTAAGGTTGAGGGGGTGAACTTAGCCTCACAATGGGCTACCAATAATTTGATTCAAGCAATTGTTTATTAAATGCCGGTTATAAAAAAGATATTTCGTACGCAGATAATAATATGATTAAATTAGTTGTCAAATGATTTTTTTTTAACAAACGATATTATCGATATTATCTACACTAAGGGAGAGGGGGTGGACTTAGCCTCACAATGAGCTAGCAATAATGTGATTCAATCAATTGTTTATTAGTTATTATTTTCTCTATTCTTAATGGAAATTCTATAAAGACCGATTTTATTATGTGAATTCAACTGTTATAATTGGTTTATGAGGGATTTCTTCTAGCATGATCTATAATTATTCTTTTACTTTAAATATTTGACTTTCTTTTTGTCAATTTACACATACAAATACGTTTAAAACATATAAATCGCATTTAGCACGACGTGATTCAAAAGTGATGGGCCAAAGCAAAGTCATGCACATATATATAGTAAGTCTCACGCGCGTACATGAAAATTAGTTTATTTAAACAGGAAGAATTCATCAACATTTTGGTAAAGTTGAATAGTAATTCCGCCAAGTAAAACAAAGCAAAAGTGATGTGCCAAAGCAAAGCCATACATACATATATATAGTAAGTCCTCTACATGAAGTTAAATATTTAGTTCCTCTATATGGCCAAGCATTTTTCACTTTCCATGTGCATGGGCAGTCAAAAGAAGCAGACGTGAACGCGAAATTGGAATAATGTGCCAAAGCCAAAGTGTTGAGCATTTGATATATTTTGTGACTATCACAACATGCAGAAACCAATCAGAACATGCCACGCATGCATGGAGGACACGTCCAGGTCCAGCCTCCCAGATTCCAACCACCCTATCCCACATTTAACAGACAAGAATATTGCTTTTCAAAAAAAAAAAAAAAAACAAACAAACAGACAAGAATATTAATTATTATGGGGACATGAGAAGAAGGAACCTTCTAGCACCATGAGATGGCATCAGGTAATATATATAGGGGTTTTTATTTTTCATATACTTCTTGATAATTTATGTCTGTTGATTTTCTTCAATCATTTAATTCGATAGTTGAAAATTAAAAAGGTATGTGAGAAGTAAAATAGAATATGTGAATATCACACCCCTATATATATATATATATATGTATGTATGTATAGACGCAATGGGATTTTTTTTTAAATGGGGATTAGGTGTGGAACTCACTCCATATCGAACTTCAACGATCCGAACCGTTTATTTTGTAAATCTCGATTCATAGATCATCCTAGCAAAAATTCAATTACATCCGAAACCATTTACCTATTTAATTATCAAGATAAAATTTCATTGTTTCTTATATAATAAAGTATTTGTTAATTTCTTTGAACTCAATTAGATGTCGTAAACATTTCCGATTTGGCTAATATTTTGCAATGATGATCTATGAGGTGCAACTTAAAAAATAGACGATTTGGATCATTAAAGTTCAATGTAATATGAACCTCACAACTAATCCCTATTTTTATAAAAAAAAATAAGAATCACTTCTCTTAAAGATTTCCTATATATATATATATAAGCAGGAGATATATAAACAGGAGAGCTTGATAGAAATGCAAATTTTTTTTTGAATCTTTTTACTTTTATTACACGTACCATCCTACAACTATATATATGAACATCACACACTCCTACCATATACTTCTATGAAATAACAAATATTGGGCCTACGTGTCTCATCCTCCTCTCTTAGGAACAGAAAATACACTAGAATTATACAGTTCAATTCTCGTCTCATTCTTCTTATGATTCAAAAACAACCTGAAACAGAGTTTGATTCTCATACCCTCTCATGCAAATCCAAATACCCTAGAATCAAAGTTCAATCCTCCTCCCAATAGGTCGGTGTGCAAGAAACTCATCATGGAGAAAGAAGTACTACCAAAACATTAGTGACCATTTATCTGTCAAGTCTAGAAACCCTAGCTATCAATTCTCGTCATCATCTTCCTCAAACTCATTACCCTGGAAACAAAGTTTGATTCTCGCTCTTCTCTTCCTACGAATCAACATACTCTAGAAATAGAGTTTAATTCTCGTCTTCCTCTTCCTCCCAATCACAATGGATTTGATGAGTTGCTGGAATGCGAGCACAAGTGACTACTCAACAATGAATGGAGCAAACGGTGCAAGTTCAAACAAGTTGCCTTCTTCTAGGTACAAAGGAGTAGTGCCACAGTCAAATGGCAGGTGGGGAGCTCAAATATATGAGAAGAGTCATCGTGTATGGTTGGGAACCTTCAATGATGAAGAAGAAGCTGCTAAAACCTACAACATTGCCTCGCTAAAGTTCCGGGGTCTTGATGCCATCACACACTTCAGTCGAAGCCAAATGAAACCCTACGGACGTGATGTCACCGAGGCTCTTTTCTTGGAATCCCATTCCAAGGCTGAAATCGTTGACATGCTTCGAAAACATTCTTATGCCAACGAGCTCGAGATGTACAAGCATAAGTTGTACAATGGTGGTGCTCTAGGCCTTGATGATGGTGGAAAGCGTACGAAGTGTTACGTTGATTTAATGGACACGTGTAGTCGCGAGAGGGAGTTGCTTTTCGAGAAAGTGGCAACACCAAGCGACGTAGGGAGATTGAACCGCATGGTTATACCAAAACAACATGCCGAGAAGCATTTTCAGGTTCATCTGAGCGTAGGGTTTGGTAAAGGGGTGTTGTTGAAATTTGAGGATGAGTTGGGGGCAGTGTGGAGGTTTGGGTACTGTTATTGGAGTAGTAGTCAGAGTTATGTGTTGAGCAAAGGGTGGATTCGTTTTGTGAAGGAGAAGAAGCTGAGGGCTGGTGATGTTGTGAGGTTTGAGAGATCGGTAGGGGAGGATAAGAAGCTGTTCATTGAGTGTAGACCTAGAAAAGTCGACGTTTCGGGGATCGAGGAGATGCATGGTAGGGTTGCTGACCCTTTAGCGACGGTTCAAGATGATGGAGTGGTGAGGCTGTTCGGAGTTAACTTATCAGGGAAACATGTGCATTATAGAGAATAGCGTGTTGGAGGCATGGAGCTAGTTTAAAAGTCAACCTTTTATTTTCTTTTTCTTTTTGCTTGATAAAGAGAGAGCCTTCTTTTGCATGCGTGCAATTAGAATAATTATATGACATTCCTAATCCATGATTGCAATTAGAATACTTATAAAGAGAATATCCTAATCCCATCGTTCTGTATCCAAAAGACTTGGCCATCGTTTTGTAAATTTAAGGGGAACGTTATATAAACACACAAAACTGTACTTACTCACAAAATCTTTAATGTAAGTGAATAGTTGAGTTCATTTGTATTAATTAGAGAGTGTGCAAAAAATATGATAATATCTGTTTGTTTAAATAGAATTATTGTAAATTTCTTTCTTTATTTGTTTGTAGATTTCTTTCATCTCCCACTACTTGCATTCTTTTCTCCTTTAAAAAAATAAAATTACTAAAAAGAATTTGAGCAAATACAAAAAACAATGATTCAAACTTCAGCCTTGACAAGCCACCTACTAGGTCTAGTGATATTTGTTTTTCATTTATTACTGAGTTTTTTTTGTTTGACTCTTGTGAATGGCGATTTCCGCACCAAATTATTATATGGCTGACCTAGTATGTGGATTAGCCCAAATGATCTCTTAGTGTAAATCTATTGCTGAATTCAAAAACTTCATCTGTAACATAAGACAATATTCTAAGGAGGCATTCCTTTTTCAACATAAACTTGACATCATTTTATTGTACAAACGTCATAATTGGAACCAATCATTTTCTTTAGCTTGTTGAAAGATCATCTCCATAAAAATTCATAGATTTGGAGACCATTTAAGCATTCATATGTACTATCAAATAAATCGACAATTATGATAACAAGTAACATCCTTGAATGAGTGGCTAAAGATCGTACGATTGAACGGTTGACAAATTAGTAAATTTTTTTAAGAAGACCTTTAAATGATGATAAATAAAATAAATGATTTTGATTTGAGAAGAAAAATAATGCTACATAATCATTAAAGGATGAATGACTCCTTACAAAGGAGAAAAAATCCTTTCTTTTTCACGCAAGTAATTTGACAGGATAACTTACCAATCTAAATCAATAGCTACTCTAACGTACTTGCTATCACTTCTCGTGACTTTAGGTACGCCAGAGATACTTAACATCATTGCATAAATGCTTTAGGGAAACATGACATCGATGTTAAAAAACAAAATCTGATTGCATCATAACCATTTTTTTTTGTTCAGTGTTGTTTAAGATGAATAGATATTTATTTATATGTTATATAATAAATATAATTAAAAAAAATTGTCTAGGCCAGCCTAGACGCTAGACCCTTACTCTTTGAGAAATTTTCTAGTATGCACTACAACAAAAATGGCCTATGGATACAAAATTGAGGACACAATTATTTATTTTGTGGGTATAGAACAAATTTTACACACAAAAAATTGTATTTGTTTCCTTTTCTATAAGGGCACCAACTAATGTGCCCATTCTCTACAAAGTTGGCACAAATAATTTTCTCTCTCAACTTTTTCAAAACAATGGATTCAAATATATTATTTGTGTCTATATATTACTTCAAAAGACACAATTATTTTTTTATATTATTTTTTTGGAAGACTTATGACTCACACCTTACTTTCTCTCCCTCTCTTTAACCCACCAACACCCTTAACCAATCCACACCCCTCTCTCTCTCTCTCTCCCTCCCTCCCTCCCTTAACCCACCCACCACACACTCTCTCTCCCCCCTTAACCCATCCACACTCCCACACACTTCTCTTTTCCACCCGTTTCTCTCTTTACCAAATGGATTACTTTGGTCTCACACATATATATTATATGTATTTAATTTTAAAATTATGTGGATCGTCGGATTGGTTGAGATTTAAATCTCAAATAGTTGTTTTATACTTAACCCTAGTAACCTCACCCTCACCTCACCTCACCCTCACTGTCTCTCTCACCCGATTCGCCTCCTCCGCCCAAATCCAAATCGAGCCCTCCGTCTTTTTCTGTCCTCCCACATCAGTGGGATCACCCATTCGTCGCCTGAATCGTTACTCCACCCACACCGGTCTTCAATCCTCAGTCTTCACTTCGTGAATTCGTCCCCTGAATCGCGATTCCACCCACTGTCCACACCACCTCGCCCGAATCGAGTTCTCGGTCTTAGTCCTCACTCCTCTTCACTCCACAAGGTAAGAATATCATGCAATAAACTCAACCAAAGTTCATGGATATTGTTTTATTTTGAATTCGGTTAGTAATTTTGAATATGGGTTCTGAATTAGGGCTTTTGAAAACAGTCTCTGAATTAGGGATTTTGGATTAGGGTCTCTCTATACCTCTCTCTCTCTCACTCCTCTCATATATGGGTTTTTCCTTTGTTTTTTTTCTTTGAAAAACACCAACACCACCCATGCATCATATTTGAGTTCGTGTTTTTTTGTTTCGAGTTTATATCATATGAGATCTGACATATATATTTTGTATCTCGCCTCGTTGCTTATGGATTTGGTTTTTGAATTTATTTTACATTTTTTTTTCATACTTGCCCACTACATGCAATTTTGGATATGAATATGATGGATTTTTGGTTAATTCATACTGTGAAGTTTCTCGGTGACTGGTTTGGTCGACCCGATCCAACTCATATTGGAGCGGTTTAGGGCCTTGTTCTCTCTGTCTCCGCAACCTCAAAGGCCCTGCCCTTGTCACGCCCCCATTGCCGGTTCGTATTCTGTATTTGTATGGAAGAATTTCATATCTATTATTATATTTACGGAGCCATGTTGCTTAGAATTTTAGGGTTTTGGATCTTCAATTTTTGGAAAAGCGTAAGTTTTTTGTATTGATTTATTAGGAGTTGTCTTGATTCCACCCCTCCCCCAATAAGTATTTATTCGTTTTTTACTTTTCTTTTATGGTGTGGCAGCATTGAAAGAAGAGGATTTAGTAATTGAATCTAGGTAGAGATGAAACCAGAAGTGAAATACAAAAAAATGTATTCAAATGTGAAGTTCTTAAGGTGCTAATGTTTAATCATGTTAGTACAAGTTTCATCATGGAAAATGCAATATCGTTATATTGTCTATGCTAACTTAAACAAATATTATTAAAATAAGCAACTCACTTTGACCATAAATAATATGCATACTTGTATATTTCTTTGATTCAGGTGACCATGAGCTGAATGTATTATCTCCAACCCAAAAGTTACTTTTACAACCCGAAGTGAGGAATATGAATCTTTGAGATGGCAAATCTGGAACTTGTAGGTACTGATTTTAATTAACTCTTTGTAGGTGTAATTTTGGACTGATTGTGTTTTGAATTCGACTATATTTGTGTTGGCTTCTGATGAATATTGTAGTGTATGTTAGCTGAGTGAGTCTTTTCTCACTGACATCAAGCTAGAGATTATGTCAGTTGGTCTTCAACAATTTTTAGCCATGGTCGCTGTTAATAGCATTAATTCCATTTGGTCAATTTCTATGGTTTGTTACAAAATGTACCCTGGTCTTTGTGTTTGAATACTGGAATCAAAATGAAGATGATAATATTTCTGCACCAAATCTGAACCTTGAGCAATTAGCCATGTAACCTTATGCAGAGTGTGATGAGTCTGAACAATGTAGTAATGCACAGTCGGTTGTTATGGAGGGTGGACTTATTTTTAATACTTGTGAACTTATTTTTGATGAGGAATATTGGTATACTTTCGGCATCCATTGTTGGTTGTTCTAGAGGGTGGAGTTGTTATATAAGAATCATCTTAAAGCAAGTGGTGGAAAGACCCTTGAAGCAAATAAGAGTCCTCCCACAAAGATAATCCCTTCTTACTTTCTTTATCCCTTCATTTTCTTTGCTTTTGTAAAGTGTGTGGCTTTTCTTTATCTTTGCATTTGTTATTCATGACTTCTGTGAGAGTCCATATACTGCATGTCATCTGATTAATTCGTTTATGGAGCAGCAAAAATTTGATAAGGTGCAAGGCCTGCTGGGAAGATGCATCTGTACAAAATTGTTTGCTTTCAAGTTTTTTGTTTGTATTAGAGAGAATATGTAACACTACAATATATGTTTGTGAGATTCAGAAAGTGAAAGTTGGTTTCATGGTTGTAGGTTTTCTTCAATTCATGAAAATTTAAATTTTTGCATTTCCTCGATTTAGTTTCAATTTTTCAAATTTTGATTTTTTTTTATTAATTAGTTCATGTTGGCACAGTTACAATATAAGTGCCAACATGGATGGAAAAGCTGATTTGACAAAGTTGTCAGAACAGGGGCACAAATGGGCCATTATTTGTGCTTGCCTCTTTGGCACAAACACCCCTATTATGCCTTTTGATAAATGGTGATGCCCATAGAGGGCACAGACATAAAGATAGTAGTTGCACTGTTGCTATTGGTCTATCAGCACAATTGTTGGTGCTTTTTGGCCTCAAAGGGCACAAATAATTTATTGTGTGCAGTGGTCATTTTTGTTGTAGTGATGGCCGAAACGCAAATACATACGTCATATGTCATTATACAAGTGGATTAGTATTGTTGATGTCTTATGACTCATAAGCATAAGAAGAAGTATTAATAATTATACACATATTACGGCATAAGTACATTAGTATTATATTCCCCACATAGATTTCAGATTTCTCAATTATTTTTCTTGAGGTTCGTTGTAATAACGACTAGGCAATTCCGTTCTTGTTTTCATGGATTAATTCCTTAGATAAGAAATTGTTTTAGTCCTTTTATCGCTGAATCCTTATTAAAAGAACCAAATGTAGCTAATTTTCTACCCGATGCACAACCACACTCAATTAGAAGTCAATATCGATTTAGGCGCAATCTCATCCAACATGTATACTACCAATACCTAGTAGTGGTTTGCTCACACAATCAATCATTAGACCTACTTCCAAGGCTAAGGAGATTTTAGGAGTAAACACATAAATATTTTTTATATAACTAAAGCTTGCTAACAATAATGAGTAATTAACAATGCACAGTATTATTCAACATGTTATGAGTAGCACTTTAATAGGGCCGGTCCTGAGAATTTGGAGGCCCTAGGCGAGTTTTCGAAATGAGGCCCTAAAATTCTTTGATTTCCGGTTCTCTATACATTGATATGTATAAAAAAGAATTCGCTAAATACATAAAAATTCTATCTCCACATCCAATATCATTAAAAATTAATATAAAAAAAGATAAATACACAAACATTACACGGCTTATGTTTTTAGACATAAATGTATTAAATGTTTGTAGTCAAGAGCCTAAGATTGAGAGTGAAGAACGATAAAACTTGATGATCAAGGGAGTGAAGAACAATAAAACTTGATTGATGAGTATAATAAATTCAACAACACCAATTGTTTCTCTTGTGCTTTTTTCGTAAAATCAACATCACACTAACGAGTCGAATACTAAAAAATTCCATTGAATAAAAAATGGGTAAATTACATAGTAGCCCCTCAGGTTTGAGCTCTATTGCAATCTCATACAACATCTTTAAAACATTTCACTTTCATACCTCAAGTACTATTTTATTTCAATTTCATACAACTGCTAGATTTTCCATCCATGGATCTGTTAAATGCTGACGTGGCTGCCACATATATGACACGTGGCTGCCAAATGTCTGCCACGTGGCAAATAAAATAATTTTTTATTTAAAAAAAAAAAAAAACATATCTGCCACTTTGTTTTTTTCTCTTTCTTCTTCTTCTTCTCTCTCTTTCTTCTTCTTCTGGGTTCGGACCTTTTTTTTTTTTTTTTTTTTTTTTTTTTCTTCTTCTCTTCTTCTTCTTCCTCCTTCTTCTGGGTTCGGTCCCTTTCTTTTTTTTTTTTTTCTCTTTCTTCTTCTTATCTTTCTCTTTCTCTTTCTTCTTCTTCTTCTTCTCTTTCTCTTTCTTCTTCTTCTGGGTTCGGACCTTTTTTTTCTTCTTCTTCTTCTTCTTCTTCTCTTCTTCTTCTTCCTCATTCTTCTTCTGGGTTCGGTCCTTTTTTTTATTTATTTTATTTTCTCTTTCTTCTTCTTCTCTTTCTCTTTCTTCTTCTTCTTCTCTTTCTTCTTCTTCTTCTTCTCTTTCTTTTTCTTCTTCTTCTGGGTTCGGACCTTTTTTTTTTTTTCTTCTTCTTCTTCTCCCTCCTCCTCCTCTTTCTTCTTCTCTTCTTCTTCTTCCTCCTTTTTCTGGGTTCGGTCTCTTTTTTTTTTTTTTTTCTTCTTCTTCTTCTTCTTCTTCCTCCTCCTCCTCCTCCTCCTCTTTCTTCTTCTTCCTCCTTCTTCTGGGTTCGAACCCCTTTCTTTTTTCTTTTTTTTTTCTTCTTCTTCTTCTTCTTTCTCCTCCCTCTTCTTTCTTCTTCTTCTTCTCTTTCTCTTTCTTCTTCTTCTGGGTTCGGACCATTTTTTGTTTCTTCTTCCAATTTCAGGTTTTTTAAAAAAAATTTAAAAAATTATTTTATTTGCCACGTGGCAGACATTTGGCAGCCACGAGTCATATATGTGGCAGCCACGTCAGCATTTAACAGATCCATGGATGGAAAATCTAACGGTTGTATGAAATTGAAATAAAATAGTACTTGAGGTATGAAAGTGAAATGTTTTAAAGATGTTGTATGAGATTGCAATAAAGCTCAAACCTGAGGGGCTACTATGTAATTTACCCATAAAAAATTATTGAAAATCAAAATAAAAATTCAAAGTTTTGATTACCTTAAAGTACAATCTTCAAGACCATGTGATAGTTGATTTAAAAATTCAATAGAAATAGAGAGATTGGGAAGTTGAAAGAAAAAAAATTGCAAAGGGACTTGAGTTTTATAACTTTATATGCATTTGGCCAGATGAATTGGGAGTTGGACAGATGGATTGGCAGTAAATTTGAAACACAAGAAAAATTTAATGACTAAAAAAAGGCATCTCAGTGTTTTGAACTCAACACCCCAAAGAAAAAGAAAGCCGAACATTTCCACTGCACCAACAAATGAATTATGATATTTCTTACTTTTTTTTATATTTATGTGTTATTTACATGATATAAAAAATTTTTGGAGGCCCCTTCGAAGTGAGGGCCCTAGGCGGGCTCCTACTTGGGCTACCCTCAGGGCTGGCCCTGGTCAGGGGAAGCGAGTCTGGAGCTAGCAGATCCCACAACCAAATTCTTCTGGGAACTCCGTGTGAGCTGCCGCTTCCTAGCAATACAGAGACTTTCCTCTGCCTAGATTCATTTTTGAGGACACCCACTGCGAGGGCACAGAGGCCGACCCATAATAAAAGGATTTAGACCAAAAGAATCGAACCCCAACATAGTCATGGGCCCAATTTCAAGCGAGGGCTCGTCAGGAATAGGGAAATGTCCACCCAAAAGCAAGAGTGGGCCACGCCCCCCACATCCAAAGCCCGTCTTCCCACAACCTGATTTCCCGCTCCAAAAGTGATTGGTGAATTCAAAAAATCACAATGTGATCTAATTTGAGAATCTGGCCCCCCATTAATCACGCCCACACTAACATCCCCATATTCCTCCATTGCTCTCTCAATTTTCATATCGAAAATTTTATTTAAACACATGTAACATCTTTCTACACTCAACTTAAATTTTAAATGTTAATTATCTTTTTTACCCTATTACACAATTACTATTAAGTATAAATGAAATTAATAATAAAACTCAAATTTATGAATAAACCCAAATTATAATTAGACCATACCATCATTTCTTGTTTATCCTAGTTTCATTCCGGCTAAAACCTTAATAGCTATTATAGAAAAGAAAAAAAAGAAATTTTTTTTATTGATGGATGGTGATTTTGAAGTTTTAAATCATCCAACTAAAGTATAACTCGATTTATGGATTTTTTGTTCGTTTGATTTCAATTTTTTAGAGTTTAGAAGATGAGTATTTGGATTTCAATTTATTTTTCATCAATCCCGCATAGTTTGTTAAACTTTCTGCAACATCAAATTGTTGCAAATACTTTCCTGGTCTCTCTCTACACCCAAAAACACTAAAAGGACTTGCAAACATTCCAAGGACTTTCGATTCCATTTGCTTTTTCTTTGGGTCAAATTTCATGCATTTTATATTATATTTCTATTGTTTTTCTTTGCTGCTGCCATCTCTTCCCTCCTCCCTCCTCCCAAATTTCTGGGCAATTTCATTATCAAGATGTGACAATGGGTGAAATGGTAGGTAGTTAGAGGACAGCCATAGGCTGTATTAATGTGCATTGTAGGTGAACCCCTATAATGGTGTTGTTGCTTTGAGTCAATCACTTGGTACAGTTTTCATATGGAGCTTATAAGCTCTGTTCCTATACTATGTGTCACAAGTGACCCGTCTTTGCAATCGCATTCCACCATAATGGCCATCTCATGGCGAAATTTGGGAAAGAGAAGAAAATTAAGCTTTGAGACTTGAGGAAACTTGAGGATGAACCACTCCAATATGATTTACTATCATTAAAAAAGTTAAAAATTAAATAGGTGTACAGATAAATTTACATATTGAATTGAGTTTGAGATGACATTTTAGGTAGTAAATTTAAGTTTAATTAAAAATCAAATGGGTGCAAAGAGTAAGTTGGGTGTAAAAATAGGTTAGATGGGTCCAAATAAAATTTCCTTTTCCATATTTGGATCCAGTGGGTCAACGCCCAACTCCTCCCCCGCATCCATCCCCGCCGGAGGTGCATCCCCTTTTGCTGCAAACTCCATCGCAAACTTTGGCGCCTGAACCTTCCAACCATGGTCTTCCTCTTCCATCTCACCAAAACTACACTGCGTACCATCATTGGATCCCAGACCATCCTGCCCAGCCATCAACCATACCCTAAAGACGACTTAACCTCATCGTTATGGCCCACAGGGTATTGATGGCAATGCACACCTTTATGATCCATCTTACCACACAAATAACAGTATTTCGACAGTCGTTCATACTGTAGTAGGACACCAATCAGAGCACCCCCTCAGAAACCGATAGTTTTACTTGCATTCCCCTTCATAGCGGTTGGAAAACCTCAATGCCCACCTTAATGCGCATAAACTGGCCAATGCACATACCTTCCTTGTCGCAATCCACCGACACTAATCCCCCCTTAGCTGCCCCAAGTTCTTCCCCTATTCTCTTCAACATAAGGGACGGTGGAAGTCCATGTACTCACACCCAAAACTCTTGCTCACGTATAGGAACCTCCACATGCACATCAAAACCCTTAACCTCAGCTAAAACCAATAGGGTTTTGCTAAAGTACCACGGACTACCTCGCAGCACACACTGCACTTCAGCCTCTAAATTAAAACAAAGCAGAATACGATTATCTCCTATCACCATAGCCTCCACGTTTGCCTTAGAACTCCACAAGTCTTTGAAGACTGCCATCACAAGGTTAGCTCTTATCGCCTTCCGCGATAACACTTTACCAACGAGGAAAAATTTGGGACATCGCAACCTTTCCGTATCCGTATCACTAATCTCCACCTCCAACCCATCTTGTTAGGTGAGTTGGAACTTGGAATGAAAAAGCCGAAGAAAAGTCTCAATGCCAGTGACGAACATAGCCATCACCCACTGTCGCACTGACGCACAAAAACCCTATATACTTTCTAATATTGCATAATAAATTTCGGTCTTTAGATTGTTTGAGGAATATTAAAGAAATATGAAAATAACACAAGAATTCCAATAATAACAATTATAAAGAAATTCACATCACTTATGTATGAGATTAATATAAACAACAAGAGATAAAGTTATAAATACTGACAAACTTGGAGATTGAGACTTGCATAAATGCAATGTCCTAAAGACAAAATTTCGCCCATACTCTTGTGTTTGTAGTTCTGACACACCCTGACTCGAGATGTCCACTAAAACTCTGAATCCAAGCTATGTTGGCCGACACCTGGGAGGTGACAAAGCCATAAAGTGTAGTGATGTGGAAAATGTGAATGAATTTAAACCTAAAAGTGCCTAAATACAAGAGTGCGCGGTGAGCGGGAATGAACTCATTTCACACATGATGACAGAGCATAAGTACAATACAATAAGATAGGGTGAGAATTATACCATCGATGGTAATCGTCTACACCAAGATTTGCCAATAATCCTCGTCTGTGTGAAAACTCTGCTACTAGAACCTGGAGGGGCGAAAAAACAAGGGTGAGTGGGCCTGCAAATAAAGTTTTAATAAAAACCTTTTGAAAACGTTATAACCCCTTGCTGTAAAACCTGTATAGTTTCCAGAAAATCATACTACATATAAGTATGGAAATCAAATGCATGCTAATTGTAAGTTCAGAAATATGCCACAGCAAAATAGCTCAACAGTAACATAGATATGATCATGTGCTGTAATCTATGCTAGCTTGTCAGTCGGAGTCACCTAATGTGACATGTACAACTGCACCTATCGCTCATCAGCCTATGCTAACACACGAGTCAGAGCACCTAATGTGACCTGTATGACAGGCTAGGTGTAATAATAAACGCTCTAGTGCTACGATCACGTCAAGCTTGCACTATGTGCAGTCACCTATGAGTCAGAACTGCCTATTGTAGTCTGTACGACAAGCTAGCACCTACTTGGATCCAAGGAGAGCGTGCGGTGTTAGGGGGTGAACATACACGTGAAGGCTGGCCTGGCCTCGGGCTGAGCACTCACCTGGGGTGTAGCAATGATGAGCAGACTATATTTAAGCATGCCATAATGATTCAACCATTTCAATCATTAATATAACTTGTCAATAAACTTATCTGCGCATCCCGTAAGATTATTGAGTGTTTCACCATAGTACAACATTTCTAATAACAATATTTAACCATGGCATGATATGCATAAATTAATTCAAAAGCATTTGTGGAAACTATCAATCATATATATATATATATATACACTATAAAACGAAAAGACTCACCCACCCTTGTTTTTTCTCCCCTCCAAATTCTAGTAACAGAGTTTTCACACCGACGATGATTATTGGCAAATCTTGGTGTAGACGATTACTATCGATGGTATAATTCTCATCCTATCTTATTGTACTGTACTTATGCTCTGTCATCACGTATGAAAATAGGTTCATTCCCGCTCACCGCGCACTCTTGTATTTAGGCACTTTTAGATTTAAATTTATTCACATTTTCCACATCACTACACTTTATGTCTTTGTCACCTTCTAGGTGTCGGCCAGTACAGCTCGATTCGGAGTCCTAGTGGACATCTCGGGTCAGGATGTGTCAAGTTCGGTAGGCATCTGTCTCTCAGGATTCAACAATCTATAATCCGAAGTCGAAGAACTTCAATCTTCTTACTCTGGCGAGCTTTATAAATTCCGTACTCTCAAGACACGACTCGAAATTTGACAAATGAAGAATGAGAGAAACAAAGTGGGAAAACCCTATTTCTCAAGAGTAAATATTAACTCTAATTTTCTATCATATAATACCAATGGTTTCATGGGTTTATATAGAAACCCAATTACTACTTATTAAAGAGATGTAACTTTTCATCAATAAGTATATACGTCATCATTTAGTAAGGGAATGCACCTAAACAACATAACCTTTCTAAGAAATACGGTTAATACTATTTGTTATTCAATTATTAAAATTATATATTACAAATTTACAATATTTCATAGTGTAATATAAAATTTCCAAGATACTTGAGGGAGGAATGAGTTATCAGTTGTCCATATCATTGAATCAATCCACAGCTAATCTCATCAAAGTTTCTAATTACATCGTCAACCATTTCGGCTCTAAGAATCTCAAGATTTTCGAAACTCATAGTCTGTATTCAACTCTCAAACTCGTCCAACCCAAACCGAAACTAGTTGGGTTGGGTGAGTCGGGGTAAGGTTTTGTCGAATCATGGCCCAACCATGATGGGTTAGCTTACAGGTTAGGTATTGATCTGACCCATCTTGACCTACAAAATTGTATGAAAGTTAAAAGGAAATTGTTATTAGCACTCCAAAAAACTCTTTATACACTCTGCACGAGTGTATTTTTCCTTCTAATTATAGAAAGTTTGAAGTGCTAAATGAGATTTTTGGAGTGTTAATAACAATTCCCGAAATAAATTACCAATTTCAACCCTCCCAAAATGATAGGATTAGAAAGAAAAACTTTTCCTTATTTCTGATCCTATTCTAGTCTCCTAAAAATAATATTATCTCCTACCTTTAATATATGTACCTCAAATTTAGAGGGTTACTAGAAAATAGGCCTACCTTTAATATTATCTCCTACCTTCAACACAATCATGAATGAACAGAGTGGCAAAAAACGCAACCAATAAGCATTTAGACAATGTTTTAGATAAAAATTTGAAGCAATAGTCAATAAAGAAAATACAAAACATAATTTTTTATGAGTTAATGATTCTTGCGGGTTCAATATAAACATCCATGAATTAAACTTAATATTTTATGAGTTAATGATACTTGCGGGTTGAATGTAAATATCCATGAATTTTGCTGAACATGTAAGCTACATTCATGCATTGTTAAAAAGCCACTCATTTTCTTAAATATGGAAGTTGCGATTTGTCTAAAAATATTTCTGGTTCGTTGAGATAGTGCAGTTATCAACAACACATATTAAAGCACTTCGGGAAGAATGAGAAAGTTCACTACCAAATCCTTGATTCAAGTGCAATCGCTGCGGACCCCTAGATCAAAGGCAGTAGCAAGAGTAGATCACGATGTTGCGATGATAGTTCGATCTAAACTGCAAAAAATCAATGAGGTTCAGAGTAAGAATTCAAAGCGCAAATAAACGGACAATAGGAAAAATACCTCAATCTGTGACCTCTGATAAAAAAAATTATGGCCTCTGCTCAATTTAAAACCACATGTAGAAACCTCTGCTCTAACCTGTGCATCACACACAACATACACATTTTAAAACAAACAATAACAATCACAAAAGAACCAAGAGTGATGGCATAAAAATGTCAGGCATGTGGCATCATTTGTCAATGAACAAAAATCAGAAGCATCACGTATTCTAGAGGAATAGATAACTGAGAATTCCATTCACAGGGTCACCACCACAACAACAAACAATAGAAGCATGAACAAAAATATGCAAAACACATACAGTGTGGTTTTTGCAGAGAGGTTGTAACACTGAAAAACCAGCAGAGCAAGAGGAAAAAGAGAAATGGAGAGCAAGGTGGTAGCCAAAAATGAAAACCAAAGTTATCAAATAGCAATTAGCACAAAATATCTTCTTAGATCTCCTAATTTAATAATTTAAAAGCATTTGTTGTACTCCAACCAAAAGGTGGAGAACTGAACCACAACTGAACAGTGAACAAACCAGAAGGAAAAAAAATGCCTCTTCAATTAGGATCAAACCATAAGCAGCCAAAGAAGAAAAAATTGGTTCGAAACTGAGACTTATCTTTTGAACCAAATGAAACTGACAGCTGGGGAGAACACCTCATCAATTGTTGTGGAAATGACCTTCATCAATTCTTGTGGAAATGACTTCCAGCTGGAACAAAATTACTGAAAGCAACCCTACCCTCGCCCTCCCTCCCTGCCTAGCCATCTCTCTGTGCACCCGTTTCCGACAAAAACGCAATCAAGCTTTCAGGCACCCCTAACCCTTGATTTGATCATCCCACCCCTTGTTTCCAAACCACACGGCTCTTCCCTCTCTCCTCTTCTCTCTGCCATCCCTGCAGGTCAGCCCTGGTCTTCTCTATGCCATCTCAGCAGGTCAGCTCTGCTCTCTGTCTGTGACTCAAGTAAATTGATAGCAACCAAAAATGTATAATAAAAAACAAACCACAAAGCAATTTCATAAATTTATATATATATAAAGGATCATATCAAAATGGTAAATTTGTCCATCACAAACAATTCATAGCAACCAAACAAACTCAAGGAGCCCAAACACACAAAGCCCATTCTTATAAACCAATGGCATGGATGTAAATAACAATTGCAGCAACATTGCTTTTTGCAGTGCCAAATTCAATTAAGTAATACTCCTAAAAATATATATATTACATCATAAATACTAATTCTATTTACATCCTTGGTTTCATGAAAGGGAGTTGTTAGTGATACTGTAAAAAAGTTATTGCATTGTCAACTGAATACATATGTAAAACAAAGCAAAGTGAAAAGACAATTTAATAGTCCAATGAATTAAAAAAAATCAGAAATGTGAGTTTTCACAAACAATTACTAAATTAATTTGAAAATTAAAATGGATGTAACAACTAACTGACCATCCTAAATCTCCTGCTTAATTCTGTTAGCCACATTGTTTGATATCTGTAGTCTATTGTCATTCAGCTTCACACATGTTTGAGTAGGGGACTCCATGAAAGCTACAATGTCCATAAAATGTAATTATTACTAATTATAAGCAATGTAATCAAACATACATAAAATGGTACGATCTAGTTTTATTCCTTTCCACAAAGCTCTCAGGTTCGACTCTTATGAAATGCTGAGTTCAATACAAATTATCAATAAAAGAAACACTCCAGCATCTTTTGAGTTTAAGTACTACTACTTAAACATGTTAACACACCCATAAGCTAACTAATTTTAATTAGTCTTTGATGCACTTTCTATGTACTTATATGAAGAACCAACAGAGTGAGTAAATACAAATTCTTAGTAAAAGAATTAGCCAATTCTAATTAAAAACTACTAATCAAACTGCAAAAGCAACATATGAGTTTTTCTGGCTTCAAAGTTCAAACATAGAACCAACATAATCAAAGGTCTTCATATGCATTATGAGAAAAAACTCATTACGGTATCAGAAATCATAACTTAAAGCTAAACCAAAAAAAGTAAGAGACACACAATTGATGTTCTTTATGTCCATCTAAGAGATGGGCAAGTAAATTTTGTGAAGAAAACACCTGCTGGTTTGTCCAACCTGAGAAGATATTAAGTTCTTATTGAAGATTCATTGCTTGAGTGGTTTATTTATTTAAGTGATTTCTATTTTGTTGAGAAAATGATACCGCCATAAAAATTAAAAAAAAAAGAAATACATAACAGCGCAATCAAATCATTTTTTATGTCCTATACAGTCTGGTTGAAGGTGCCCGAATAAAAACAAAATAGATACCTGCAGACTTGCTTGCTCTAAGAGCAAGTCCACCCCTAAGGACTTTGCGCCAGCACCCATCGCATTTATCCACTCAAATGAACAGTAACAGACTCCAATGAACAGTAATAGGCCAAGGCATCTCCACCCCTAAAAAAATGCGCTGGCACAAACGATCTCCATCCCTACAAAATGCGCTGGCACCCAGTCCATTTAAAATATTTTTAAATTTTTTCTAAAAGAATAAAAAAATAAAATAGTTTTAATTTCGGATAGGATTTTTAACCAATCTCGTCACGCCACGTGTCATTATCTGAACGTACTATTTTGTGAATAGATTTCCGCTAAGATTTTCAATAAATCCCGACACGCCACGTGTCACTTCCGTTTACAATAATTTAGCCAAGATTTCGATAACATGTTCCTTTCTTCGTGTGTTTTGTTTTTAAGTTTATTTGGTGAGTTTATGTAATTCTATGTAATGTGTTTTGTTTTTAAATTTATTTGGTGAGTTTATGTAATCTTATTTCATGTGTTTAAATAAAGTACAAAAGAAATAAAATTTTAAAAATAAATAAATAAATAAATAATTACATTAAAATTGCATAAGAAATTAAATAAAGTTCAAACCTAAAAAAAGAAAAAACATAAGAAATTAAATAAAGTTCAAAAGAAAAAAGAAAGAAAATACATAAAAAATAAATAAGAAATTAAATAAAGTTCAAACCTAAAAAAAGAAAAAACATAAGAAATTAAATAAAGTTCTACTAGAAAAAAGAAAGAAAATACATAAGAAAGTGTAGACCCAACATTCACACAACGTAACATCTTCAATGAGCTTCCACGAAGACATTTTTTTCTCTTAAAGTGTAGAAAATATTGAAATGTAGATAGTATAGAAAGTGTAGAAAATATTGAAATGTGGTGTAAAGGTGGAAGATGAGGGTTAGGTATTTATAGGAAAAAAAATTAACATTTTTCAAAATTTTCTGTATTTTTTTTTTAAATTTTATGTATGTTTTAATAATTTTTCTGTATTTTTTAATAATTTTTAATGAATTTTAATATAGTTAATTAATCTGGACCGTTGGATTTGAAAAATATTCAAATCCAAGAGCTAGGGACTTGCCACGTGGCCAACGGTCATATTTATGACCGTTGGGCTGTTTGTTTTTTTTTATTTATTTACTTTTTGTGAAAAAAACGTGGACCGTTGATCTATGATCGGACGGTCCATTTTAAAAGTCAAATTTAAATTTTTTTTACCGTTGGAAATCCAACGGTCTACAAAAAATAGCCGTTGGAAATCCAACGGCACTGAGGAGGGCCACGTAGCCCTATTCCGGGTGAACACAAGTGGGCTGACAAGCGGGCCCCCCCCCCGCCTGCAACCCGGTCTGCTACTCGTGCACAAGCGCGCTTGTGCTGCACGCGCCTGCTAAACAGGCCGGCCTCTGGGTCTGTCGGAAATGGGCTGGCCTGTTGCCCGGCTTGGGCTGTGTGCCATGCTCTTTTGCGGGCTGGAGCAAATTGACAAGGGGCTGGGCAGTTTTTTGGACTAGGTGCTGGGCAATGTCCACTGGGGTGGACTTGCTCTAAGGACACAACGATTTCCAACTTTAGTAGAATCACATCTAACTCTATCAATTACTTCTGAAATAGTAAAAAACCATGAAATTGTGCAGTCACTAAAGACCTAAATACTGAAATCCCAAAAGAAAAACAACCCAATTCATAAATTAATGAATGAAAGGAGTATAAAGTTCAATCATACACTAAGAAGAGTGAGAAAAGATGTAGAAAGTCTTCTCATAAGAAAATTTGTATAAATTAATTTAGTCCTTCTCGGGCTTAAAAATACCATGTACTACACACATTAATGTAATCAATAGCTCAGATAATTCAAGAGGCGAAAACCAAAAGCCAAATTTTTTCATTTCATGCATTGAAAACAAACTCTTCAGTCTATACAGTCCAAAAGGATATAATACTACATGAGGACCCTCATATCACTTGAAAGTGTATCCCAAGTGTGAAGGCTGTCAGCGAAATTGAACTCCTGGGTTAAGAGGAGGGTGATCCACTTAAATGCATAAAATTGGGATTGACCTGTCATTTAAAATAGGAGCCCAGTCAGTCCTGTATAAAGAATTCTAGTGACTTAAATATGATATTCTCAAATAACCATGAAAACCTTAACGTGATGAATATTTAAGCAGCATTTTACTACAGTTGGTCACCAAAAACATATATTGGAGAATCAAATTGAAAAATCCAACATAACCCAAATTTACATCAACAAACAAAAGATGATACAGCAAAGAAAAAGAGAGCCAAGAACGGAATTTTACTTCATCTATGCCGATAACTGTCTGAGAACAAAACAAAGACCAATTGGAATGCAAAAAATAATGAGGTGAAATCAGCATACGGAAGTGTTATTAAAGTGAAATTATCCATTATGGTTTGACATATGGATAATTTCGTCTAAGAAAGAGAAACAAGCATATGGAAGCGTTATATATACATATATATAGAGTTTTTGTGCTAATTTGTTGTGTATTGGGAAAGAAAATAATGTAGTTATCATTACTTATTGGTTTTGAATTTGGGTGTCCGGAAGACATAATATTTGGTTTAGTTTGTGTATTATTTTTTTTTTGGGTATCTTTGTTTTCTTCTAGAGGTCGCACTTGGTGCGATGGCAAGTGCCTTCGCCCATAAGCGGTAGGTCTCGGGTTCGAGACTTGGGAGCAGCCTCTCCATAAATGGGGGTAAGGTTAGCCGACATTCACCTCTCCCAGACCCTGCGTAAAGCGGGAGCCTTGTGCACTGGGTACGACGATCTTTGTTTTCTTCTAATCATTCAATTTCACGTTGTATGTTTGAATGCTTTTGTTTCAAAAGACCTGACAAAAATGAGAAAAGAGAATGGAGACCTTATGGCATGTTGTTGATTGAATGCTATATGAGAATACATAAAGGCCAAACCTTTGGGGTTATTTTAAGTTAAAAAAATATCGATGCATCAAATACACTTAATGCACACTCCCAAATGCAGTCTTCATGTTCCCATCGCAACACTATGCATCTAAATCCTATACTAAATTCATAAAGGTTATGAAGACCCCATCAATTAAGGGAATATAATTGCAATATGCATTATTAGTTGATATCAACCATGCATATCTCACACAACTAAGAATGCAGGGCCAAAGCCAGAGTATACTTATATAGGTGTTATTTCCTATTTGCATTTTGATAAGTCTCATGTTTTAGCAATCATCCAGCATCCCACTCATGGCATAATTGTTTGTGGGATGACACAACCCATGACACAACTGGAGTCTAATTCTACAGAACCCATGACACTAAACAATCCAAAATTAATGGATTACAGTGACAACATTCCAACAAAAGAAAGAAGACCAAAAAAATTATCTATTCTAAAGTAATTTAGTTCCATCATGCATAAATCAAGGCAGTCACGTAAGGCTAGTATCTATAGTAATCCCTCACACAGTGCAGCCCCCTAGCAATCTAACAAAGAAAGATTTATGTAAAAAGAGAAAAAGAAAAAGAGCTTTAAATGCGAGTTGTTTGGTGTGGTTTTCGTTTTCTCTTCTCTTACAAACTAAGCATACATCTATCCATCCATCAAAGCTATGCTGAACTCAATTTTGCTCTGAAATCTCTATTTTAAACTTAGTATCGAGAAACAAAAAGACTTATATGCAAAAGATAACTCATTCATCACAAAGCAACAATACATTTGCAGTAAATGTTAAGTCAGAACATATTGATCATCATGAATTGCAGCATTAGCATTCCAATTAGAAACTTGTAGCCATAAAATTCAACATTTCACTACCATGTTTGATCGCATTAAACAATCCAATTATCAATAATTACCTTGGCAGAAGCTTGAATTTCTCTGGCAGTCACATGCAAAGCAAGTGCATAACCTTAAACCCTCCGATTTTTGCTAATCAGATTTAAACTCAAAACCAAATCATTAACAGCATCATTATACTAAAACTAAATCATTAGCAGCAGCATTATTAACTGATTAATTAAACTAAATCATTAACAGCAACACTATTAACTGATAAATTAACTGACCTTAAAAAAAAAAAACCGGATTAATTAACAAATAACAGTAACGAAAATTACAAATTTACCGGCGACGTAATTCATTTAGATTATGTAAAACACTAAAACAAAATCCTCACTTCTCACTACATGTTTAAGATGCATGAGCCCATACAAACCGCTTCACCGTTCACCTATACCCTCAGTGCTATAAATCCAAATAAAAAAACCAATAAGTAAAACGGGCTGCTAACCAAGCATCCTTTGAACAAATTAAGAAATTCAAATAAAATTAAACACAAAAAAAAAAAAAAAACACACAAAAGATATGCTTGAATTGTTAATCAAATCAACACACACAAAAAGTTAACAGTGCGAGAAACAACAGCAAGCCTACCAGCAGCAACAGGCACATCCTGTCACACATACCCATATTGGAATCGAATGCACTTTCATATATGCGCTGTCATAAGGATGCAAATTAATTGCTGCATTTATATAATCAAATATAAATCACAAACACTCCAAAAACCAAAAAGAGAATGCTGGAAAGGAGAAATTAGAAAATCATATTGAAGAGCCTTCAAAGCACATTAATAATCTAAGGAATGTGATTTAAGAAACAAACCCCTTTTCAGGCATGACTAATCAAATCCTGCTCTTGCACTGTTGGTTTCACATCTATACTAAAAATAAAAAAAAATAAAAATAAAAAAACAGTCCACACACAAATCAACCAACGAATAAAAAAAAATCCTCTGTTTTTCAATCACTTTCTGATCCAAATAGAACAGACACTGAAAAACGACTAATCACCTGTATGGGGGAACAACCTGCTAATACCCTTAATGGCCAAAGCCAACACAATCTCCTATAATTTCCTCATACTTCGTTTTTCTGTCACAATTTACAAATGCAAAATTTGGATGCTGCAGTGAAAGATCATGCTACAAATTCAAACACAAAAATCCAAAATAAACACAAATTCAACATTCACAATGCAAAAATCCAAACTAAACACAAAATCAATGCTTTCAAAGTCATATGGCATAATAGCTTATCACAATTCTTTATTATAAATATACCCACATTATATATGGATAAATTTAAATAAAAAATAAAAGATAACCAAATCATACACTGGTAATCTCCATATTCCCCCAGCAAGCAAACTGTTGATGGGCTCCCCTTGAAAGCTTAGTTAGTAAACGCGCCCATTTGCACAGGCATTTCAGAACTCAATTCATACACATAGGGGGGAGAGAGAGAGAGAGAGAGAGAGAGAGAGAGAGAGAGAGAGAGAGAGAGAGAGAGAGAGAGAGAGAGAGAGAGTACCACAAAGTCCCAATTTTCAATCCCACTGCAACTCTGAACTAAATCAAAATCCAAAAATTGGGTAAATTTAATATGTACCTTCACAGATTTGCGAACTCGTACAGTCATTGGTGAGTTGACTCGGCCTTCCGGGCTGCGTGTAGACTCATCATCCTTGCGAACTGCAACACTCGAGTCACTGAATCAATAGGCACAAATATACATGGGAAGAGGCATAAGTTGAAACATATGCAACATAGGTATATTAAATAAACGCGAAAACAACCATTAATACACCTGTAAGCAAGAAACTACTCACGGTGCCCTTGGTGCAAATAGACCAACAACCAAAGCGTTTTGAGCTCCTCCCATCTGCGTTTCCTTAGAATCTTCATGATACACATGATATTACAACCAACAAAATAGCTTAAGCATGTTACAATAGCAATATAGAATGCCCAAATAGACTTAACTTCCACAAAGCAATAAGCTATAACTTCCCTACTTCTAACTGCTTATTAGAAATTTCAATTAGAACAAATAATACTTGTGAGGGCAAGGGCATCAGAAGGTCATTCAGAACCACTTCCCGGTGCACCAGACTCAGCCCGGCGAGGTGGTTTTTGGCTAGCCGTGGGTTGAATTCCTACATACTCCATGCTTATCTAATAATTCAAATCAAAATTTTCATTCCAAGTTCCAACACAACATTCTTCAAATCAATAACTTCACAAAGCTTATAATTCACAAAAAATTAAAAATTAAAAAAAAACACTAACAATTTCAACTTTATCATTTCAGTAACCTTGTGGTTCATTCGAAGTCTTTTACCGCAAAGAAAAAACAAAGAGTGAGCATAATTAACGCACAAATTTTCAAACAAAAAAAACCTACATTCAACTTAATAATTTCACAAAGCTTATAATTCACAAAGCTCATGCAAAGTCTTTTTACTGCAAGAAAAAAAAAGTGAGCAACAATTAAAATACAAATTTTCAAACAAACAAAAAAACCTACATTCAACTCAATAATTTCACGAACCCCAAAAATTACAGAAAGTAAAGGCAACGGAGGTACCTCTCGGGGTCGGGAGGAGGGAGTTCGCCATAGGCGGGGAGAAGAGATCGAGAGATCGTTTGAGGGGTTTGAGACTGAGATTCTTCCATAAACAATATACGGTACCTAGAATTCCCAAGTTTTCAAATGGAAATGAAACATTTACATAGCTTATATAAAAAGCCAAAATATAAAAAAATTAATCAAAAGGTTGAGAGAACTCACATCCCAATCATGTCATTGCTGATATTAACACCCATTGACAGCAGCCCTTGATTTGTGGAATTCCCACGCCCAACTCCATCACCTCTGTCTCTGCCATCCCTCTTTCCCTCACAACCATACCCATTTTGGACCCACTCCTCAATCCCGACACCAACCCTTGATTTGAGGAGGAAAAATCAATCCAACACTCTTTTTAGCAAGCCTCACTCCTCCCTCTCCCTTCCCCTCCCTGCCAATCCACGCCCATCTCCCTCGTTGTAGCTCTGCAACCCACGTTTTTTGGCAGACCTCCCTCTCCCTTCCTCTCCATGACATTCCACACCCTCCTCCCCCATTCCATAAACCCAGCCCAAGCCTTACCCCAACTCTGGCCTCCTCACTTTCTCGAAACCAACTCTCAAACCCTAGAACGCAGCACTCTCACTCTCTCGCAACCCACTTTGAGTGACACAGATGCAACAACCCTGGCCCTCTCTCCCGCCGTCGCCTAACCCCAAAATTGCGCTCTCCCTCTCTCTTTCTTTCTCTTCCCAAATCAAGCATCACCACTCAATCCCCTTTCTTTCTCTCCTTCGAATCGTACACCCCCAGCGACTCTGTCTGCCTGCAAGCCGCATGCCTTCCTATCACCAAATCCCTATCTCTCTCCCTCCGTGTCTCTCTTCTCTCTCTGCTCACTCGGTCTCTCTCTCCCGATGACATGGTCTCACCGAGTCCCACTATAGCTCAGAAAGAAAGGAAATGAAAGTCTCTAACCCACCCAACCCGTTCGAAACCCTACAGACCAAACTGACCATAGCACCCCTGCCTTTCCACGATCATCAACACGCGACATGAAGATCAACGGCAGAAAGAGTCAATGGCAGCCTCGTAAATAAAATGAAATTCAGCTCCAAAGACTATACATTTGTACAGTGCAATTGAAAAGCCTTCTTTAGACTAAAGTAATGTGGACTTTGACGCCACTTTATATGCTTGGTTAATAAGATTTCATTGCTTAATCGTTAATCCTTGTAAACGAGAGAAAATGGCGCCATGAAACATGTAATTACCCACTCAATATATAAATAGGGACAAATGACCAAACATTTTTTCACTTCCTACACACTTCTGTTTAATTTTGTTAATTTTTTTTAGTATGATTCATTTAATCCAATGACCAAAAATAAACAAAGTTGTGTAGAAGGATAAAGATGGTGTGTCAGTCAATAACCAGATTTGAATTTAATATTTGGAAACAATACATTTATACCAGCTAGAATGCTTCTCAAGAATGAATTTTTGCAACTGTCTTTGTTCGAGGTTATCATGTTTTTATCTACCAAATTATTATTGAAAGGATCCTTAAGGTTTTAACAAGAATGATAAATCAGTTGGCAACGCACTATGAAAGAACAGTCGCATAAGCTCTATCGCCACCGCCTGCGAGCATTACTAAGTCCAGATTTGAATTTAATATTTGGAAACAATACATTTATACCAGCTAGAATGCTTCTCAAGAATGAATTTTTGCAACTTTATTTGTTCGAGGTTATCATGTTTTTATCTACCAAATTATTATTGAAAGGATCCTTAAGGTTTTAACAAGAATGATAAACCAGTTGGCAACGCACTATGAAAGAACAGTCGCATAAGCTCTATCGCCACCACCTGCGAGCATTACTAAGTCCAGCACATTTTTTATCTCTACTAATCACAATTATCAAATATATAAATACGTACTTAAATGGTAGACTAACACTCATCTTTTTTACTTCCAAGTTCTTTCAACCAAAATAAAAGATGGAGAACAAGAAAGGTGCAGCAATGCATGTCATATATCTTCTTGGTTTTACTCTGGTCATGTTTTACTTATCAAAGGCAGTTGCACAAGAGGAGCAAAATACCCTCCAAACTTACATTGTTTTTCTTGAAAAGCCGGCCTCCTCGAAATTTTCTGAAGAATCAGATTTAGACAGTTGGTACCAGTCATTTTTGCCTGATACTACAGCGAACTTAAACCAGCAGAGGATCGTTCATGCATACCGCAGTGCTGTCACTGGATTTGCAGCTAAACTGACACCAGAGGAAGTGAAAGCAATGGAAAACAAAGAAGGGTTTTTGTCAGCTCATCTTGAGAAAACGGTTCCTTTGCTAACTACTCATAGTCCTGACTTCTTGGGGTTACACCAAGGATATGGACTATGGAAACAAGCAAATTACGGTGAAGGTGTAATAATAGGACTCTTGGATACAGGCATTGGACCCGATCATCCTTCATTCAGTGACGAAGGAGTATCCCCTCCTCCTGCTAAATGGAAGGGCAAGTGCGACTTCAATGGAACAGTGTGCAACAACAAGCTCATTGGTGCACAAAATTTCGTAGGTGCAGAAGAAGGGAATATTACAGGAAATCCATTTGATCTCGTTGGCCATGGCACCCACACTTCTAGCACCGCTGCTGGAAATTTTGTGGAAGGTGCCAGTGTGTTTGGAGAGGCCAATGGTACGGCTGTTGGCATGGCACCTTACGCTCACTTGGCAATGTACAAAGTCTGTTATGACGATGGTTGTAGCGAAGGCGATATCTTAGCTGGTCTTGATGCCGCTGTTGAAGATGGCTTGGACGTGCTTTCCCTTTCACTTGGAGGCCCCTCACTTCCTTTCTACGATGATGTGATTGCAATCGGTGCATTTGCAGCAATTAAAAAAGGAGTATTTTTCAGCTGTGCGGCTGGAAATTCAGGAGCAGGAAATCGCTATAAATCTTTATCGAATGAGGCCCCATGGATTCTCACAGTTGGAGCAAGTACCACTGACAGAATACTTAAATCGGAAGATGAGAAGCTCAACACCTATGGCAGTATAATTGGAGATGCACTTGCTCCCAAGGTCGCTCACTTTTCTTCACGAGGACCAAGCAGATCAAGCCCTGGAATTTTGAAACCTGACATCATTGGACCTGGCGTTGACATCCTAGCAGCATGGCCTGAATCAGTGGACAATGCCACACTTCCTAATCCTAAGGCAACATTTAACATAATTTCAGGCACCTCAATGGCAACTCCTCACCTAAGCGGCATTGCGGCTTTGATCAAGAAATCACACCCTGATTGGTCTCCAGCTGCTATTAAATCTGCCATCATGACAACCGCTGATGTACTAAACCTCGCAGGCAAGCCCATCATTGACCAAGGGCTTTTCCCCGTGGACGTCTTTGCAATTGGTGCTGGCCAGGTCAACCCTGCAAAGGCAAATGACCCAGGGCTCATCTTCGACATAAAACCAGAGGATTACTTTCCTTACTTGTGCGGTTTGAATTACAATGAAACAGCGATTAAGATCATCACCCAACAAACTGTTAAATGCTCGGAAGTTGGAGTAATACCAGAAGCACAGCTCAATTACCCTTCATTTTCTATTAAAGCAGGTCCCAATCAGACTCAGTCCCAGTACTATACAAGGACTGTGAAGAACGTCGGCCCGGCTACTTCAACTTACAACTTGGATCTTTTCGTACCACACCAAATGGGGATGAGCGTGAATCCGCAGGTTCTTACATTCACAAAGGTTAACCAGGATATTACATACCGTGTAGATTTTATCGCACAAGACGGTGCTGGGAAAGATGGTGTACCATATGGTCAGGGATACTTGAGATGGTTTTCTGATAAGCATAATGTTACTACCCCTATAGCTGTCATCTTTGACACTCCGGAAGATTAAAATTTGGTCTTGTAGAAGCCCATATGTTATAATGTTAAGGCTCACTTTTTCATTCGGGCTATGACCTATGTCGTAGACTCGTAGGTAATGTACCTACGATTTTCTACAAAGAATAATGATGCATGATATGAAGATGTAACACAAATAACTTTCTTCTGCAATTTATCCAGGTCCAACTTGATCACCAGAATCCTTCAATTCTTTGCATTGCAACTTGAAACTACATTGATCCCTATTTGACGTATAGAAACTCACAGAAGCATTTAGAAACCCACTCTTAATTTATATAAACAAGCCATGATTCATCCAAGTTTTTGTTTTGACCAAATTAAAAGATGGAGAAGAAAAAAGGCGCAGCGTTGCATGTCATTATCTATTCTAAAGTTGAGGAGCGAATTGACTGTAACTTAGCTACAGTCAATTGTTTGCCACTTGATTTTACTTTATTTATGCCACTGCCATCAAACTAGGGTTGGGTGGGTTAGTATGGTTACTTTGTTTTGGGCCGCCCATCATGTGTTTGATGACCTTTCTTACATTCTTAATAAGCCCGGCCCTTAGGGTGTTAAAATGACGGAAATATCTACCTCGGGTTAGGATCACGCAACTGAGATTGAAGGGCCGCAGGGCACTTTTGTCATCTTAATTTTGGGACAGATTGGGATTGATCGTTAGGGGATTCTAGATCAGACATAGAGGGACAACCATGTTGCTTGCCAGAGAGAAAGAGTGAGAGAAAGAGAGAGTGGAGAGAGAGAGAGTGCGGATCTTCGATTCGGAAGTGGGAGTGGGAGTAGGGGTAGGGAAATTACCATTTTCCCTTCTTGGTTTTGTTTGGATTAATATTTAAACTTTGAGCTTAAAGAAGGAGAAGCCCAAAAGAGCTCAAGGAAAGAGATTTGCCCAAGGCCCAACACCAAGCCCAGATCATCCATCTCAAGACAAAATGGCAGCTCCCCATTAATGCAAAGGCTAGGAGTTTACAAGGGAAGTGACAACCGATGGAAATCAACCTACTCCAGGCCCAAAGGCACTTTCTGAATGGCAGAACATGTAATAAAAATGTTGATGACTCATCACCCCTAGCTGCTTTCGGGCAAGAGCAGAAACGCTACTGTCGAGTTAATTCGCCTATAAAAGGGGGAAGAGGGCCCAGAGACAAGGACACTCAACCAATCAAACAAACAAACATACAACTTGCCTCCCAGTCAAGCAAATACCCAGAAAGCTGCGCTTTGCCTAGATTCTGCATCCTTTTAGCCGTAAATCCCCCTTAGAAAGACATCTTTTTGTTTATTGTAAAAGCTCTGCTACCTTTTCCAAATGTTGTAGTATCAATTCTCTCATGTAAACTTGTTTACCATTCATCCCTATTTAGCTCTCAACCCTCTGTAACTACAAAGAGAAGAGACCGCGAGACGTTTAACCTTGCCCGACTCTCTTTGTCTTGTCTTTTGATTAATAGATCTGGTGTTATGATGCATTCCCTAGCATATATTCAAGTGTTTTCCAGTCTTTTTGATGATTCAAAGTTCCATTAATTCTCAGATCTGGTTCATTTAGTGGTTTTATTGTCATAAGAAGACTAAATGGGAATTAAACTAATGGTTTGATCAGATCTGGACCTTCACCCTTTAAGCATACAAGATAATGAACTAAAAGTCCTTGATCTCAAGGCACAGAAAAGAACTTAATGTAGACTTAACCCATATACAACAATCCTTTGATAACAAGAAGTCAGAATAACATGGGACGCAAGTAATTGGCTTAAATACACTTGTTCGACATCTGCCATATTGAGATGGCAGTGGCACGCCTTTGCACTCAGTTAGTTTTGATTGTGAGCCTCAAGGCATACACCTAAGGCCCCACAAAGGCACCTTTCAGAATTAACTTTGTCCTCCTCTTGCAGCATCCCGACAAGCAGGAGCCCGACAACCAACCAAACTGCAACTCTTCAGGGAGCTATGTGCTTGAGTCAGGGACCCTTCCTAGCGAAATTCCTGCCCAAACATAGTTTTGGCATGCCCAGTGGGATCACAAATCTTGTATGCCAAGAAGACAAAGGAAAGAACAAACCTTTAAGTGGGGAGCGAAACAAAAGCCACTCCAGTACATACCATAATCAAATATGGCAAATATTCCCGAAGACTTACAAGGACTAGTCTTGGTAGAAAGCCTGACTCCTTCTAAGAAATTAAGAGGGAAGGTCACAAATGAAGACATGCAGGCCACTATGATAACTGTCCTAAGGAGCATGGAGAAAATCTCTCTAGAAACAAGGGGGAAGTAAGTAAACTACTCTATTCCATAACAGGGAGTCTGCAAAAAAGACTAGATCTGGAGTACTCTACCCCAGAAAATGATCGTGTTAAAGAGATGAGGAAAAAAACCAGCCCTATGGAGGAGCCAATTATTCCTTTGTTTCCTGTGCTCAAGGAAATGAGGAATAAAGAAAAGAGCAATGAAGGATCCGGAGTGTATTATCCAGTGTTGAAGGAAATCAGGGAACCAGAGTTGCCCGACCCCTTGTTATTTTCATTAGATAGCAGGGGCAGTGCTGGCTAGAAATAAATAGGTTACTAGAAGAACCATAGGCTAATATAAAGATTGATACTGATCTTTTTCTACAAGCCCCAGTAAACATGATCAACTTAACGTGGGTAGAGAAAGGAAAATGAAGGGCCACGTTGGAGGTTAAGACAGAAATAAGGCTAATCGATAAGCCAACTAAAAGAGTTATCAAGCTGCCCGAGAAGTCAGCAGGTGTCAATGTGAATGCGAGCTAAAGGTACTAGCAGCATAAGCCCTCATTGATTAGGAACTAATCAAGAGAAGAGAGATGGAAGAACATGAGAACCGCATGAGCATCATGCGGGCAGCTGAGAAGGAAACATTTATAAGCGTCTTCCAGAGGTTGGGAGGAGACTCTCATCCTAAAAACTTGTCAAAAGTATTCAAAAACTATGAAGCTTCAGAAGAAGTGGAGGACAAAGAGGCCAAGGTACCAAGATGGGTGGATGTGAGGCCATCCCAGCTAAGTTATGCCGGTGGAGATGTTAGAATGAAGGGAAGGACAGTGAACCTAGTCACAAAGAAGAATCTTGCCCGACTCGGGCATAAATGGTATATAATCGGAAATGATGGGAGGCCTGTCAAATAGATGGGAGCCTCCATGATTAGGAGAGTCCAAAGACAGTATAAGGCCCACATGAACTCGTTGAAAATTCCCACCACTTCAGAAACCTCGGAGAATGTAAAGTTTGAAAATGTACCTCATGGAAAAGGAAATCAACCTCATTGAAGGAGAAAAAGAAGGTGAAGAAAGCAAGCAGCAAAACCGAAGGGGAGGGAGACCACGTACCACAGAACCCCCATCCCGGGAAATACAAAATTTTGAGGAAAGCTCAATAAGATATGGTGATGATACATACCCCAAGATGGAGCTTAGAACTAATTTGCTTTGGGACCATCTCACCCGAAAGGGGGTTGCCCGAACCATTGTTGGTGGATACTATCTGCGAGGTTCCAGAGCAGGGGCTGAATTTTGGCATGACCTAGGAATAGGGGTTACCTGAACTAATGTTGCCAGAAGAAGCATAAGCTTGGTTGGATGAGTTTATGAACAACATTGGGGGCAAAGAGAAAGATTTACCTGGACCCAGCAACTTCCACGTAAACATGACATATGTTTTATCAGCCATGTTTCGCGCCGAGCTTGATCAACCTCCCACAATAGAAGGTGATTACTTGGCGACAGAACTTGATGGCGCATGTAGTGTCGAGGAAGCAGGGCAAGGAAAGCCCCGAGCAATCAGGGAAGAAGCCTAAGAAAATATACTCGGACCAACCATCTCAAACCCATGTATGTAACTACACACCAGGAGGGAGTACCTTTCAAGAGGGTCTTAATTAATGGAAGGGTCGCGATTAATGTGCTGCCATACAAGCAGATGAAGAGAAAGTGCAGAAGTGATGAGGATTTTATCCCTACAGACCTTACAGTTTCTAGTTTCTCAGGAGCTATCACCAGGACTCACGGAATATTTCCATTAGAGGTTGATTTGGGTTCAAAACAAATCATGTTGGCCTTTTTTGTTGTAGACAGTACTTCCACTTATGGGGGTTTACTGGGCAGAGATTGGATTCATCAAAGTCTCTCTGTGCCATCAACGTTACACCAATAAGTGGTTGTCTACCATGATGAAGGAGAAACAGGATCTGGATTTTGGGAAATGGTGGAGTGGTGAAAGCCAAATCACGGCCATTCCTCCCTACAACCAATGTCGTTGAAGCCAACTTCTACAATCCCAGTGTTGGGATTCTTCAATGTTTAAGAGCTGATAAGAACGGTCACCCAACTAAGGTGACGGCCCATAAGATTCTAGAACAAAGGCTATCTCTGACAAGGGAAGAATGGGATCGGCCCTATATCATCCCCAACTCCCCAACATCATAAATGTCAAAACAGAAAAGGAAGGACCAAGTGATTGCAGTTAGGTCCTTAATAAATAGACTATTGGTGTGTGGGAGAGAGAAAAAAACAAAAGAAGGAGAGCCCAGCCAAGGAAGAAAAGGATTGGAGCAAAGAAGCTTCAAACAGCCAAATGAACAAAGAAAAGTTTTTTGGGGAAAAGTTAGAGGCAGCCATCCAAATGGCTGAGTGTATATATGACTTGGATGGGCCAGAGGATTTGCCCGATAATCTGGAACTGGTTGAATTTTTGTGTGCAGAGCCTGACAAACAGCCCAAGAAGTGCAAGACCCCTTGAAGACCATTAACTTGGAAACTGAAGAGGATCCAAGACCTATACAAATCAGTGGTCTGTTTGAAACTGAGGATCAGGCGAGGATTATTGACCTTCTGCATGAATTTAAAGATTGTTTTTCTTGGCATTACACCGAGATGCCAGGTTTAGATCCAACCTTAGTAGAACATATGATGCCTATTAAGGAGTTGTTTAAACCTATCAAGAAAGCACCACGGGGATGTCAAAAGAAATTGAAGAAAATGTCAAAGAAGAGGTTGAAGGGCTGGTGAAGGCCAGATTTATTAAGCCTACCAAATATGTTGAGTGGTTGACCAACATTGTACCTGTATTGAAAGCTATAACTAAAGTAGTTAGATGTTGTGTTGACTATATAAACATTAATGGAGCCACACCTAAAGACTAATACCCCATGCCCATGGCTGACTAATCCATAGACGCAGTAGCCAAACACAAAGTTCTATCTTTTATGGATGGAAATGTTGGATACAATCAAATAAAAATGGCTAAAGAAGATATACATAAAACAACTTTTAGGTGTCCAGGTCATGTTGGAGCATATGAATATTTGGTAATGTCATTCGGGCTCAAAAATGCCGGTGAAACTTATCAAAGAGCAATGAACATCATTTTTCATGACTTAATCGGCCCTAGCATGGAAGTATATATTGATGACATCGTGGTGAAATCCAAGATTGAGGAACAACATTTGGTAGACCTCAGACAAGCCTTAACAAGAATGATGATTCATAAGCTAAAAATTTATCCAAAGAAGTGTGCTTTTGGGGTAAGATCGGGCAACTTTTTGGGATTCCTTGTGCATTAAAGAGGAGTAGAGGTCGACAAGAACAAAGCTCGGGCAATAATGGAGTCATATCCCCCCATCAACAAGGTACAACTACAAAGGCTGCTGGGAAAAATTAACTTCTTGAGGAGATTCATTGCTAATTTAGTGGGCAAGATTCAGCCGTTAACTCCTCTGCTAAGGCTAAATGACAAAGAAGAGTTTGAATGGGGTCCACCGTATCAAGAGGCTTTCGGCAGCATGAAGGCTTACTTGGCCTCTCCACCAGTGCTCATGCCACCTCAGAGAGGAAAGCCGTGGAAGCTTTATATTTCTGCCTCGGAAATATCAATTGGAAGCTTGTTGGCCCAAACAACAAAGGTGGGAAGGAACAAGCCATATATTACCTTAGTAGAACCCTTACTGGAGTAGAGACAAGATATACCCCAGTAAAAAAACTATGTTTGGCTTTATACTTTACTGCTTGCAAGCTAAGGCATTACATATTGCCTTGCCACATGCACATCATTGCCAAGACCGATGTGATCAAATATATGCTGTCAAAACCAATGTTGACAGGAAGAATTGGAAAGTGGATACTCGAGCTGTCAGAATTCAGTTTTCAATATGTACCACAAAAGGCGGTAAAGGGGCAGACAATAATGAATTTCTTGGCTGAACATCAAGAAATAGGAGATGAGCTTATCAACATCCATGGAACACTGGAGGTAGCTAACCTTTGGATCCCACCAAGCAAAGCCCTTTCGGGCAAGGAAGAATGGATTCAACAAGAGGCAAAGAAGATATCCAGCCTTTGGATCACTTCATGGAGGCTGTATTTTGATGGGTCTTGTACCCAAAATGCTGTTGGAGCCAGGATTGCCTTCATCGATCCTAGAGGTAGTCATCATTGTTATTCATTCCTCCTAGATTACCAAGAAACTACCAACAATTGGGCAGAATATGAGGCATTGGTAATCGGCCTAGAGATCTTGATAAAGTTGGGAGCAACTGAAGTTGAGGTATTCAAGGATTCAGAGTTGGTTATCATTCAGTTAAATGAAGAGTACAAGTGCAGACACATGACCATGGCTGGTTATTACTTAGCGGCCACTCAACTATTAAGCTATTGGGGTACTGAAATATCAATAAGCTACATCCCTAAAGAGTTAAACGCAATTGCCAATGAAATGGCACAATTGGCCTCTGGGGTACAGATCTAGGAGAGGAAGTTTGAAAGGGACATAGAAATTCAAAGAAGAGATCTCCCTTCTATCTTGGAAAGGGGATTCAGCCTAGATGTGATGACTGAAGAGGTTGAGATTGAGGATTGGAGGACACCTGTTCTTTGGTATTTAAAAGATCCATCATTCCCCATAAGTAAGAATAACAGACAACAAGCAACTAAGTACGTTTTGTGGGGAGAAAATCTACTAAGAAAAACTCCAGATGGACTAATGTTAAAATGCTTGGGCCAAAAAGAATCAATGAGGGTAATGGCCGAAGTTCATGAAGGGATCTGTGAAGCACATCAGGAAGGAACCAAGATAAGGTGGCTACTTAGGAGATACGGTTATTTTTAGCCTGAGATGGAGAAAGACGGAAAAGCTTATGCCCGAGGACGTGAAGAATGCCAAAGATATGGACCTTTTCAACTTGTGCCCTTAGTACCCTTAAATGCCGTGGTCAAGCCTTGGCCCTTCCGAGGATGGGCAATGGACTTCATCGGGCAAATTCATCCAGTCTCTAGCAAGTGACACACATTCATAATCGTGGCAACAGATTATTTCACCAAATGGGTAGAAGCTTCAGCTGTAAAGACTATCACTTCAACTACAATAAAAAAATTCATTGAAACCAAGATCTTACATAGGTTTGGGGTGCCCGAGACAATTGTCATAGACCGCGGGCCATCTTTTATTCCAAAAGAAGTAGAAGAGTTTGCCAATAAGTTCAAGATAAAGATGGTTCAGTCTAGTCTTTACTATCCCCAATCAAACGGTCAAGCAGAAGCCAGCAACAAGATCTTGGTGAACATTATTAAGAGAATAGTGGCCGAGAGTCCAAAAAGATGACATGAGAAGTTGGGAGATACTTTGTGGGCTTATAGGACTTCCAAGAGGGCAGCACATTCAGGCTATGTGTCAAGAGATTGAAGATCTTGATGTAGCTCGAATCGAAGCTCTAAATAAAATTCAAGAAGGGAAGAAAGTTGTTGCTCGAACATACAATAAAAAAGTAAAGTTGAAGAACTTCAGGGAATGAGAGTTAGTTTGGAAGGTAATTCTCCCCTTGGAAGTTCAAATCAGAGGTTTTGGGAAGTGGAGCCCGACTTGGGAAGGTCATTTCGTTGTTATCCAAGTATTGGGTAAGGGCGGATATTATTTAGCAAATATGGAGAGAGGTTTACAAAAACATCCAATTAATATTAAGTTCTTAAATAAATATCACCCAACCTTGTAAGATGTTAGAGATTGCTACATAGAAGAAGAATAGGCATCGCAGGAAATCAAAACGTCAGTTTGGTGCTCATACCATATGGATCACAAGAAAAGAATGCAAGATAATGTGATTTAAAGAAATCTTGTTCATTTCAGCAAATGTTGAAAGTTACATCAGATTTAGCTCAATAATTTTGCAATCCTTGACTAAGGTTATAATCCTTGACTAAGGTAGCTATCTTAGAATGGTGGGTCTACATTTTGCCTGACTCTTACTAAAACATTACTACTATTGACTAAGTATGTTTCAGTATATCCAACTTCCAATTGCTGTCTCGACTCCTTCGAATCTTCTAAGCCTTCTCCCATAAGCCCGACCAAGTTGTTTGGCCGATAAAGTTGTGATAGCTGATCCCGAAGCATACACCATGATAATGAAGTGATCAAGAAAGCAGAAGCTATGGGGAAGTCTGGGCTTGTGAATATCAGCTCGAGTGGGATCTACCGGTGTGATTAAGGCTGCTCGGTTACTCCTCAATGCCATAGAAGTCCTGAAACGAGAGCTATGAGCAAAGCACCTGATTGAAGAAGTTCTTAGAGCTGATTGTTCCTTAGGCATGTTGTTTCCAACAACAATTGAAACCAGAGGAGACCATGCAGATCCCAAGGGATGCATTCCTCCATCTTGAAGAAAAATTTAGAGTAAAGGCCTACCCGAGGCCGATGAAGGCCATTAAGAAGATGATGCATGGTGGAAATCCTTTCACCAGTCTCAAAGGAAAATTGGATTCATGTAACTTTGGGTACCCTTGGACGTTTTTAAGGGAAGATGGAAAAAAAAGTTGGAATTAGGAGGAATTGATGATGAAGAAAAGGGTCTGAAACGTTCAAGGGCTCTAAGGGATTTCTAGAAAATTTCTGAGGACTCAGATGAACTTGAATGTTAATATATTTGGCTAGAAATTGGGGTTGAAAAGTCTTATAGCGAGGGATCAGGTGATCAGGTGACGATTGGAATTCGTGGGGTAGTGTAAAAGATTCAGATAAGCACCGACAACATTAAATGGTGTGTGTCCTGAGTGCAGGTGTGCGGCAGTTATTTAATCATTATTAGCACCTCGGTTTGCAGGCTTAACAACGATTGAAGTGGGCACTGTTTGGGTTAAAATTTAAACTTTGGGCTTAAAGAAAGAGAAGCCCAAAAGAGCTTAAGGAAGGAGATTTGCCTGAGGCCCAACACCAAGCCTAGATCATCCATCTCAAGACAAAATGGTGGCTCCCCATTAATGCAAAGGCTAGATGCTTACAAGGGAAGTGACAACTGATGGAAATCAACCTACTCTCAGCCCAAAATCACTTTTTGAATGGCAGAACATGTAAATGAAATGATGATGACTCATCACCCCCAGCTGCTTTTAGGCAAGAGCAGAAACGCTACAGTTGGGTTAATTTGCTTATAAAAGGGGGAAAAGGGCATAGAGACAAGAACACTCAACCAATCAAACAAACAAACATACAACTTGCCTCTTAGTCAAGCAAATACCCAAAAAGCTGCACTTTACCCAGATTCTACACCTTTTTAGCCATAGATCCCCTTTAGAAAGACATCTTTTGTCTATTGTAAAAGCTCTACTACCTTTTCCAAATGTTGTAGTATCGATTATCTTGTGTAAACTTGTTTACAATTCATCTCTCTTTAGCTCTCAACCCTCTGTAACTACAAAGAGAAGAGACCGCGAGACGTTTAACCTTGCCCGACAAGATGAAATCTTGCCCGACTCTCTTTGTCTTATCTTTTAATTAATAGATCTAGTGTTATGATGCATTCCCCAACATATATTCAAGTGGTTTCCAGTCTTTTGATGATTCAAAGTTCCATTAGTTCTCAAATCTGGTTCATTTAGTGGTTTTATTGTCATAAGAAGACTAAATGAGAATTAAACTGATGGTTTGATCAGATATGGACCTTCACATTTTAAGCATACAAGATAATGAACTAAAAGTCTTTAATCTCAAGGCACATAAAAGAACCTAATGTAAACTTAACCCATCTATGACAATCCTTTTATAACAAGAAGTCAGAATAACTTGGGGAGCAAGTAATCGACTTAAATACACTTGTTCGACATCTGCCATATTGAGATGGTAGTGGCACGCCTTCGCACTCAGTTAGTTTTGATTGTGAGCCTCAAGGCCTACACCTAAGGCCCCACAAAGGCACCTTTCAGAACTAACTTTGTCCTCCTCTTGCAGCATCCCGACAAGCAGGAGCCCGACAACCAACCAAAGTGCCAATTCCTCGGGGAGCTGTGTGCTCGAGCCAGGGACCCTTCCTAGCGAAATTCCTGCCCGAACAGGTTCCGCATTCAATGGCCACGAGTTGTGAGCATTTATGTAATTCACGCTTAGGAGGGGGTTGTTCCGTCGGTCTCAATCGTGGAGTAGGATTCTCTCATCTCCTAATCTCTCTCCCCTTCCAGCCCCTCCTATTTAAACGGTTGTGATTACACCATGTTTACATCTTGTTTTGAATTTTTTATATAGAGAATAAGACAAAAAGAAGAATGTGATAGGAAGGGATGGTAATAGGAGGGGAGAGAATCTTACTCCCTCAATCATAGTAGGTTTAGGGCAATTCGCAGAGTGACAGAGAGTGGGTATATAGGGTTTGCATAGAGGGTGGGTCTAAACCGAAACAATGAGGGGGGTAGTGGAGAGGATTTTCGGTGATTTTTGTCAGGGAATGGGACGGGTTTAGGAAGAAAGAGTAAAGGAGAAGTATGCAAGTGGGCTGATTTCTAGGGATTTCTTTTCACCCCTTTCACACCTCAAATCCAAAATGTCTCTAAATCCTTCAAATTTTTTATTTATTTTTTACTTTGTGTAGTCAATATTTATCTAAAAAATAATGGCTTTTATTAAGTTCATTTGTAACATGATAAAATCTGATCTTTTAGTCGTTTTCCTACTTATATGTGGTTATTAGTTATGTTTATGTGAAAATTGAGAACAGCGATGATATCTGTGCTATCAATGGAAATCTTCTTCACAAATCAATCAAAATCCACTTATATGTGGTCATTTTTCAACTCAGCTCCTCCTTTGAAGAACAACGATGATATCAGTGGATTGAGGGATTTGTGAAGAAGAATTTGACACCTTCCAGTATGTCTACCTTTTGATTTGCCACATTTATATTTGTCATATTTTGTTTTGGGTGATAGAGTAAGATTAAGTGGATTTTGATTGATTTGCACCATGTTCATTTGTCTGTGGCCCTTTGCTTCTCAAGAAACCGAATGCAGGTCCCGTTTCCATTTCTTATATGCATACCCTTTTAATGAATGTCCATAATTTAGGCTTTTGATTTCTGGCTGGTGAATGTGTGTAATTTGATGGTCAAGCTGAACTACATTTGTAGTTTAGCAGTAGGTTATGAGGTAGTGGACTACTCTTGGGAACTTGCATAATACCGAGTGGGGTATTCTGCTCTGGTTTTCTTCATGTTTCAGGCAGTTGCTACTTTAGGGACTTATGACAGCATTAGAGATGGGAAAGAAGGTGATATATCCAAGGTAATTTCGTTATCCGTTCAATTTTGATGGTGGTCCTTATCTTTAGTTATGTTTATTTTCTATGTTGTATATATTCATGTACATATGTGTGTGTGTGTGTGTGTGTGTGTGTGTGTAGATTGATCATCTAACCAAAAAAATACATGCTAAAACTATAGAAAATGAAAATTATATGTATTATTGTGTAAAGGTGCTGTCTTTCTATGTTTTTGTAGTATACTACTTTTATTGTGCTAGGCACCATTCTCTATCATTCAGAAGTAATTTGCACACAACAATTTAGAACGTTTTATGTGTAAATTTCCAAAATCATGGTACTATTGATGGTTGCTCTCTAATCTGCGAAATTAGGTGTAAGAAAATTTTAGATGTGAAATTTTTTCTTGGTAAACTTGATGACATTACTAGGTTCATAGTGTATTGAAGTTGTATGATTTCTTAACTGCAGTCTTGAAGTGCAGGAACTGTTGAACTTACAATGGTTGGCAGGCATTGCAATGTACCATGTGCAGAGGATTTGGGAGGGTGCAATACCAAGTGAAGAATTACACCTTGAGAAGGTAGACTTTCGTTCATTTAGATTTTGACCTCTATGTCTGGAAAATAAGGTTTATGATTTTGGTATGCATATGTGGTTCTTGGTTTTAAGAACAAAAGTTGCTTTTGTTTTGAAATTGCAATTTAGTTGGTGTATGTCCCTGTGTGTGTGTTTCGTGAATTTGTTTTTAGGACTAAAGTTATATTGGTCTTGAAATGCCATGCTTGATTCATTCACAAGTAGGAAAAAATGGGATTTTTAGTTGGTTTATATAATCTTTTATCTTTTATACAAAGTCTTGAAATGCCATGCTTGATTCATTCAAAAGTAGGAAAAATGGGATTTTTGCAGTGAAATTGTCCTATTTTGGTTCAATGTTTTAAGTAATATGGACAAAAGTTACATTGGTTTTCAAATGGCATGCTTGATTCATTCAAAAAGACCAGAGAATTAACTATTCTAATCAGTAATTCCTCACTCTGAGAACTTAAGACTTTGGACTGATATGCATTTCTAAGATTTTTTTTTTTTTATAGAATATTTAAAGGTGGCTTTAAACTTTTAGTGTAATTATAAAAGTATGGGTCTTTGATTCTATATAAATTGCTGTTTATATATGTGAATTCAAGAGGGAAGCATTTGTATGTGGAGGTAATAAGGAGAGGTGGCTTTGAAAGGTTTCATTTGACTAAATTAAAAATGAATTATTAATTTTTTAATTTTAAAATAAAAGATAAAAGAAATCATATGTACTTAATGTGTAGGTAGTTGTAGAGAAGAAATTGAGGGAAGTGGGAGGTGTTTTCATGTTCTCCCAACAAGAACAAGCGCTTTGTTTGTGCTGAGGAAACACTACTCAACCCTTTTCTACCATTACGAACAGGTTACAAAACTTTGCAATATCATGATAGGTTTTAGACACTTAACCGTGCTAACCTATCAATCTTTTTAATATTGTCACATATTGTGTTTATGATTTCTTTATGTTTAACATTTGGCACAAATAGGTGAAGGCTTTGCGTGATTGGACAGACTTTGCTTTGCATGATTGGGAAGATAATGTGAAGGCCTTGTTTCGCCAAGGCCAGGTAATAATCTTTAATTGTCAAGAATTCATAAAACCTTCTGGTTGCTGTTTATGATCTAACTTCTCTGCATCTTGCTGACTGCAGACCTATATGACACTCAATGACATCGACGCTATAGTTCAAAGCTTCAAGAAGGCATTGGAGTTGGAACCAAATGATGGTCAGTGGTGTTACATAATCTACCTAACTTCATACTGGAAAATAGGCTCTTTTATGAACTAGTTTATTCTTTCTTTTAATTGTTAATGTTTGCCAAGGTTGGGCTTCCTGGGATCAGATAGTTGTTACAGGATTGTCATGCCAATCTTGAAATGCTTTATATGTTTTTTTTTATTCAGACTTTTAGTTAAAATAAAGTTGCACATTTTTTTCCAACGGCAAACCAATTTTTGTGGGAACCTCGATGGACATTAACTCAACTGTGGTTGGTTTTTGACAATCTACTGCAAATGATTAAACCTCTATGCTTTCAGAGTTGATGTCCTGGACCAACTATACGTTCTACTATCAATGACACTTATTTACAATACTTCTAATGCATTTGACATTCTCGCGGCAACACGCAGGCTAAAACTGCTAGTTTGTTACTATTTTGCTGAAAGAAAAAAAAAACAATCAATTTTGGTAGTAATTCGAAATTTTCCTTCAATTATAAGGCTCTTCTGCATAAGTACGGTCTAAGACTAGGAAAAAACAATGCTTCCGTATAGAAACAATTATGAATACAAATGTTTCTTCAAGCCATTAACAAAACTAAGAATCCAAGATACAAAGGCGAAAAATATTTCGGGCCAAGTCGTCCTTGATTCCCTCAAGTTCTTTCTCTTCTCTGGGTTTGGAATTGGATCTCTTCTGTCTTGTATATTTCTAAAAAGGTTTTATTTTGATCATGTTTTTTTCATCACTAGTATTTTCTGAGATGATGCCACTTGGCATCATCACAATGTGGCAGTTACATTATTGATTAGTTACTGTTTGTAACTAATTAGAAGGTCTTAGTAGCTAAGTTGTTATCTGCGACTATAAATAGCAAGTCTTTTAAATAAAAGAAGTCATTGTAAAAGTTGTATTGCTTAATAGAAAGTTACTTTTACTTGTACATTGAGTAAAGAAGCATAGAGAATCCTAACAGTTGCACAACAGGACCCTCCAAACTTTGTTTTTCTTGAAAAGCCGGTCCTTTCGAAATTTTCTGTAGAATAAGATTTAGACAGTTGTTATCAGTCAGTTTTGCCTTAAACTACTGCAAACGCAAGCAAGAAGAGGATAGCTCATGCATAACGCGCAGTGTGGTCACTTGATTTGCAGCAAAACTGACACCGAAGGAAGTGAAAGCAATGCAAAACATAGAAGGGTTTTTGATGCTTCATCCCGAGATAACCATACCTTTGGATTCGATTACAGAGGCATTTGGTCACATACACATACATAAGGTGGGAAGGAATAGGACAAAATATAAATGTTGGGGAGCCACACGCCTTACTCGTGTACGAGTGCTCACGTGGGTATACTTAACAAACTGAACAAACTTGACCAGATGGCACATCTCCATCGTTTTAAATGCTTTAATCCTAGTCATCAATTACATTTAGCTCATAAGCTTCAAACTTAAACTAAGAACACTTCAATTCATTTTGAACTGCATTGTGAATTCAATTCACCTCCTTTGATATTCATCAGCAACATCAACATCCTTATGCTGCAACACTCCCTTCTAAGGTTGTTGCTGATTTGACTCCAAGAGTTCCTCTAAGATAATTGAACCTTTCTTTGGGTAAAGCTTTGGTGAATATGTTTGCAAGTTGTTCTTCAGATTTGCAGTACACCAAGTCAATCACATTGTTTTGCAGAGCTTCCTAATGAAATGATACTTTCGGTTGATATGCTTGAACCTCTAGGGTGCGTTTGGTACGTTGGATGAGATGGAACGGAGTGGGACGGATGCGTTCCGTCCCACGTTTTGTGCGCTAAATTATGTGGAACGCGTTGTCCCACGGAACGAAAATGGGTTAAATTTTGGTTTCGCCTCCCTTCTTGGCATTGGTCGTTCCATCCCGTAGAACACAAAAATCATAAAATTTTAAGACAAAAATACCCATTAGCTTTTTCAATATTTACACCATCTAAATCATACAACAAACCCTAACTATCATCTTCTCTTCTCTGCCTCTGTGAACTTCTTCATCCCTGCATCTCCCCTTCGCAACCTTCCTCCTCATCCTCTTCCGTGTAGCCTCTCCGTGAACTTCAGCTCTGCATCTCCATTCCAGGTTCGATCTGATTGTGATTGTGTAGCCTCTCGGTATCTCTTTCTTTGTATTTTGTAGTACTTTTTGTTTCTCTCTTGGTTTGGTGTTTGCTGTTGCTTGAGTATCTACGTAGCTTTCAGTCCTCCTACCACTTTTTGGAGGCTCGCAGTCGGAAACCCTACCCACTTTGACTGACTGACTCGTCCACCATCCATGCCGCAATTGTTGAAACTAAACCCCATACTCTTACAAATCCTCCAATCTTATCTTTAATTAATTTTGATGTAAAATTGAAGTGGCATTATTATTCTTTTCTGATTTGCTTGTTTCAATTTCATTAACACCCAATTCCTAATTCTGCTGAATTTCTTTGTATTTTGTAGTGCTTCGATTTCTTTGTTCTTTTCTGATTTGCTTGTTTTGATTACTTTCTATTTTGTAGTGCGTCGATCTTCCCAATATTGCATCTGCAACCAAAGATCCGCCTCTGTTTATCTACTTCCACTCCCTCTATTGAGCAATACTGCATTCAGAGATATCTCTCTATCTGGATTCATTTTTTCAATGTTCAAGTTTCGATTTTTATGTGCTGAAATCTATAAATCTGATGTCTTTGGGTTTTGTTGGATTGGATTGGGTTACATGTTTTGGATTTTCCTCTGTTGGATTGGGTTCTCTGTTGGATTTTCCTCTGTTGGTTCATTGCTGCTCAAAATATAGTCATTTTATAAATGTTTCTTTGGAAATGGATAATTTGGCTTGCTCGAGATTATAAATGTTTTTTTTTCCCTTCTAAATTTTACAATTTGCAACCCCATCCATATGTGAAATGCAAGCATCTTCGTGACTTCTAATTTGTTTGCTTGTTCAGACAGTGATTAAACTATAGATGTTAATTAACTTAATTTTTAGGTAATCACAAATTAGAAACGTCATTAATTACATTACAAGACTAAACTGCATTTAGGTCATATAACATTACTCGAATCCTCACTCACTCAGATTTTCAATGCATGACAAAGTTGATGCTCCACTTTAAGAATTGCAATTAGGACATGAAGCTCCACTTTGTTTTACCATTTAATCATACGCTTGTAATTGAATCCCGCGTATGTTGATGCTCCATTCATTCATGTGTTGTTTTTTTGCATGTGAAGGTATGGATGAATATGAGACTCAATTCTTTGTTCTTTTGAAGGTCTGGATTATAATGGCACAAGTCTTTACTATGAATCCACAATTGTTGAGGTATAGACAACAACAAAGAAGACAACGGGAAAGAGCTAGTTTAGAGCAAAGGACATTTGTTAGACTTCATGTTAGAAGAGAGGAAATCAATCGTATCACGCGATTGAGTGATACTAATTGTTTGTGGGAGCTGCGAATGGATAGGAATGCATTTGCAATTTTATCTGATTTACTACAAACTTGTGGTGGGTTGGTAGACGAATGTTTAATTTGGGATTTCATGTTTAAGTTCTGAATATTTCATGTTTATTGCTTTAGCAAGATAATATCATTAAACTTATATATTTTTCATCCTTGCATGACAACCATTGCCATAGACATCCAATTGTCTCACAGCTCAACTTATAATATACATATTGTTTGACACAATTTGCATTTCAATGTGATGACGAAGAGATGAAAGCAGATTGTGTCAAAGAATCCAACATAGCCATTGCATCAACGGTTGTTCTACCACACCCACCTCGTATGTAATTCATCACATATACATAACCATATACATATTGTGGCTACACTGCCATGTGCCAAATACCAAGCCAATGGCATGCTCTCACCCTATTATTTTTTTAAATCACATCAAATTAATTGACGTATTATCCCACTAAATTAATTATATGAGCAACATAAAGTACAACTACATGTCTCTTGTTTTCTGTTATACACGGTACGAAATATGAACACATCCAAGTATAGTGTACAAAATATATCATAGATAAGTAGCAGCAAGAAGAAAAAGAAAAAAAAAATTGTTCCGTCTCGTCCCGTCCCAACATTGTACCAAACAACAGACGGAACAGAGGTAAGTTAGTCATTTTAATCAGTTGGTTCCGTTCCGTCCTGCGCGTACCAAACGCAGAACGGAACAACTCTCTCGTTCTGTCCTGCGCGTACTAAACATAACATGGAACCACTGTTCCGTCCCGTCTTGTCAGGTCCCGTCCTGTCCCGTTCCATCCTATCTGCGTACTAAACGGTACCCTAGTGAAACACAGGGTTCCTTGTCATGGCAATGGCAGAGGTGTTATCATAATACAATGGTGTTGCCTCAGTTTGCAAATCACAAAATCTTCCAAGACAAACCTAAGCCAAATTGCTTGAGTTGTGGCTTCAGATAAACTTACATACTCAACTTCTACAGTGGAGAGTGCTACGTTGTGTTGCTTTACTGAAGCCGAAGAGAAAATGCCACTTCCAAAGGAAAATGCATATCCTGATGTGCTTTTCAAATCATTCGCATCACCTTTCAAATCACTGTCACATTAGCCAACAATCATTGCCTTCTTACCCTTGACATATTCAATTACATAATCCAAGATTCCCTTAATGTACCTTAGTACTCTTTTAGCGGTCCCAAAGTATTTTTTTGTAGGGTTGTGCATGAATCTTGAGAATATATCAGGTCTAGTAGTTGTCAAGTACAACAAGCTACCAACCATTTGCCTATAAAGAGCTTCATCTGCAGGTTCACTTCCATCTTTCTTTTTCAATTTCTCATTCACAAGAAGAGGTATACTCACTGGTTTAAAATCATCCTTCAAGCCAAATTTATCCATAAGAGCAAGAGCATACTTCTTCTGGTTTATGAATATACTAGTTCACCTTAGACAATCCCATTCCAAGGAAATGATAGAGCAATCCAAGATCAGTCATTTCATATTTCTTCATCATATTTTGTTTGAATTCTTCAATCGACATTGCACAGCTTCCATTATACACAATGTCATACACATAGATGGATACAATCAGTGATTCATCATTTCTCAGTTTGATATATAATGTGGCTTCACTAGGACTCCTTTGAAAACCAAAGCTTAGTAGATAAGTATTTATCTCATCATACCAAGCTTTAGGTGCTTGTTTTAGCCCATAGCTAGAGAGCTTTCTTCAATCTATACACCTTGTCTTCAGTTCCAAACTTTATCAAACCATCAGGTTGATCAACATAAACCTCTTCTTGTAGAAAACAATTGAAAAATGCAAACTCACATCCAACTGATATAGCTTCCAATTTCTCTGTGCGGCAAGAACAATCAAGGTTCTGATTGTGTCAAGCCTTGCAACTGGTGTGAAGGTTTCATTGAAGCCAATACCAAGCTTCTATGAATAGCCTTTTGGCAACCAATCTGACTTTATGCTTCTGAATTGTACCATCCAAGTTCAATTTGGTTTTGAAAACCCATTTTACACCAATCATTGGTTTCTCAATAGACCTATCAACAACCTCCCATGTCTGATTCTTTTCAATCATCTTCAGTTCAGCCTCCATGGCTTCGGACAAAGCTTCATCCCTACTTTCTTCTTCAAAACCTTCTGGTTTAGCAATGCACATATTGCATCTAGCATAGACCTCACTCAGAAAAAATGAGTTTTTGGAAAAAAATTGAAACACACTAAGATGAACAACGGTGTTGTAAAACTTGGAGAGTACATTGCCCTCTTTCTATTCCTCTTGGGTTCGATTACAGAGGCATTCGATCATACACAGATACATAAGGTGTGAAGGAAATGAACAAGACAAAATATAATCGTTGGGAGCCACACGCCTCACTTATGTAAGAGTGCTCACGTGCTCAACATAGGACTACTTAAAAACTTAACAAATTTGGACAGATGGCACACTCTCCATTGTTCAGATGTTTGAATCCTAGTTATCAATTACATTCAACTTATAAGTTCAAACTTAAACTAAGAACACTTCAATTCATTTTGAACTGCAATGTGACGCAATTCACTTCCTCTGATCTTCATTAGCAACATGTTTATGCTGCAACATCTAACACAGCTGCTGGAAATTTTGTGCAAGGCGCTAGCATGTTTGGAAAGTCGAATGGCAAAGCACTTTGTGCTCATTTTGCAATATACAAAGTCTGTTATAGCATTGGTTGTAGGTCCGGTGACATCTTAGCTGGCCTCAATTGGAGGTCCCATACTTCCGTTTTACGATGATATGATTGCAATTAGTGCATTTGTAGCAATGAAAAGAGGAATACTCGTTAGCCATGAAATTGGAAAGTCTAGTACTGAGGCCTTATAGTTTCTCATAGTTGGAGCGAGTACTACTGATGGTCTGGTCGATCCCAACGACTTGTTCAAGCCGGAGAGTTCCGGAGTTGAGTCTATTTCGGCAGAGGAATTCACCTCTCTGCGCGATTCAGTGGTCTGGATCTGTTGACTCTTCTCTGGTGTGGCGGTTTTTGTTGCACGTTGAATTGTTTTACACTGGGATACCTTCATTGAATACAATGCGGAATTAATTTTTCGGGTGGCTACCCTTATGGTCGCTGGCAAGGTGAGCCGACAGTGGTCAACCTTTGCGATTGAAGGTTAGGATTTTTTTTTATGCCTTTTTGTTGAGTGGGCTTTGGTTATCCCCACCTTATTGGGCTAGTTTAATGTAATTGTATTTGGCTTTTCTTAGTCACTGAAATTTCTTGTTTTTTGACAAAAGAAAAAAAAATGTGTGTTATCCACACACTCTTTTTTACTTCTCACACACTCTTGTTAATTTCTATCATTTGATCTTGTTCACTTCATCTGATCTGAGTGCTGAAAATTAGAAGGGTATGTGAGAAGTAAAGGGGTGCACCCCAGAAAAAAAAAAGCTTGGCATATAAAGGAAGGCATTCTTTATTCTTGATTTAAACACATACTTCTTTTATTTGGAGATAATTTGTATCGAACTTATTATTTATGAGGGTGAAAATTAAGATCTTCACTTACTAGTAAGAAAAATTATCAATACATCGTAATACTAAATGACAGAGATATGTTAAATTGTGATTGACTGGTGAATAACAATGAACAATGACCATTTTCAAAGGAAGGAGACTAATAAACTTTTTTTCTTTCAGAAATTGTTGGTTTTTTCTTTGAAAAGGAAAGGAAATAGTTGATTGTTGGGCACTCATTTTAATTTTCTTTGAAACCACCAACCATTGGTGGATCCAGTATTAACCGGGGCTCCTATGTCAACCTTCCTTCCATAAGGAACTCCCATGTCTTATAATCTGGTTGACCTCCTCTCTCCAAAGTGTGCAGATGCAATGCCTCAGCTTTCTCAGTCAATTCCATTCTGCATATATGCACCAACAAGGACATTGGAGACTCGAATATCATTACCGCTGTATGCTCATTGTTTATTTGTATGAGCATGCCTTTTCTTCTTCTTTCCATCTATGCTGGGCTTTCTTCTTACGGACTACTCAAAGGCTTGTTGGCACGTCCAAGCAACAAAATAATCTTGAGCACAATCAGGTCAAGCTTTTTCCCATGGGTTGGATTGCAGCAAGCTGCATTCCATGAGCTACAAACCCAAGAAACGGTTATCAAATTCAGATAATTTAAAAGTGAAGAATATTCGCACGAGAATAGTGTAGTCCATATTCGCACAGTTTCGAACTTCAGATCTCTGCCATTGTATAAGAGATTGTTCCTGAATAATGATAACTTGTACATCCTAGTAGCTAAAATTTGGTGGCTCGAATTATGATCAACATAAATACATCTTATCACGGACTGTTTCTTGGTGCTCTTTTGTTTTGTCTCTTAAGATTATGTGATGATAGTGACGTGGAAGAAATGAGATAGGTTCTAAAAGAGGATGTCCTTAGACTTGAAATTACAGAAAACTCTCTTTGCTTTGTAACGGCAATTTAAAACTTTCAAACCGTTGGTTGGAGACTTGAAGCATCTTATGTTTTTCAGATTGAACCTTGCATGCAATCTGACATATGTAGGAGGAATTGGAAAAGCTTAGCCTCATGGGTGTTTATTATGACTCCCAAGTGTGTCATATGGGCACATTACTGGTAGGAATAAGCACCCAATTGTGTCCAATATTTGCTCATTGTGAGGAGTTATCACTCATGATGCTAGGTTCATTCCATTTCCTCATACACATGTCAGACTGCATGCAGGTTTCAGTTTCAAAAACATAAGACACTTCAAGTCTCCAGCCAACATATTTAAAGTTTTAGATTGTCGTTACAAAGCAAAATGAGTTTTCTATAATTTCAAGTCCTAGGTACCCTCTATAAGAACCTTTCTCATTTCTTCCATTTGTCATCACAAGTCTTAAGAGCTACAAGTCCTAAGAGAGTATATCTTGGTGCTATTTTGTTGTAGCTCTGAGGACCGTGTGATGACACGTGGAAGAAATGAGATAGGTTCTTATAGAGGGTTTTCTAGGCTTTAAATTATAGAAAATTCTCTTTGGTTTGTAACGGCAATCTAAAACTTCCTATATGTTGGTGGAGACTTGAAGCGTCTTATGTTTCTTAGATTGAACCCTACATGCAATCTTACTTCTGTAGGAGGAACTGGAATTAACCTAGCGTCATGGTGCTTATTATTACTCCCAATTGTGTCATACGAGCACATTATTGGAAGGAATAAACACCCAATTGTGTCCTAAATATGTGCTCTTAGAACACAATTGAGAGGAGTAACGCTAGTTTCATTATGTTTCCTCATACACATGTCAGACTGCATGCAGGATTTAGTTTCATAAACATAAATACTTCAAGTATCCAATCAACAAATTGAAAGTTTAGATTGCCATTACAAAGCAAAGGAGTTTTCTGTAATTTTAAGTCCTAAAATACCCTCTATAAGAACCTGTCTCATTTCTTTCATGCATGTGTACACCAAAAGAGCACCAAGATACACTCTAGGACAAGATATATTTATGTTGACAGCCACCAATTTTTAGCTACTTGGATCGACAAGCTGTCATTGTTGAGGTACAATCTCTTTCGAAATGACGGAGATCCCGAGCTAAAAATTGTGCAAACATGGACTATGATATGCTGTTAAAAATATTCGTCACTTTATATTTTCTAGATTTCATACCCCTTACTCGGGTCTGAAGCTCCTTGGAATGCAGCTTGCTGCAAGACAATTCACTGGAAAAAGCTTGACCTGACTGTGTCAAAGTTTAACTTCTTCAATGCTCCTCGAAGATTGTGTACTTGGTCAATCAAGCGAAACACTGATAGGAATATTGAAGAGTGCTTCACGTCTCAGCTGGGGAATTTATCTTCCTTGGTTTTCCATTTCTCTGTGTTCGTAATAGACTACCATTTGATCTACGCAGCCGCAAAAACCCCTCGCCTCAGACAACTTGTTCTACCAACCTAGAACCCGATTGCAGTGATTGGATTTGAACACGCCTCATGGCTCAAGGAGCTCAAGCTTTAACCAACGTGGCAAGATATCGAGGATGGCACAATGGTCGAACATAAAAGCAAAGAACAAGAGTGATTTGAAAGCAATATGAATTGCAATGCGTAGTGATTTGAGGAAGACTATGAATGTATATGGATTGGCAATAACATCGAATAGATTTATATAGAATTACCATCAAATACGTTTAAGACACACGTGTTATATACGGATTGGCAATAACACATCAATATCTCTTAAAGGATTTGTCCATGTGGTGTACGTAGATTGGCAATAACACGTGACGTCAATATTTCTCCAAATATTTGTCTATGTGGCAAATTTAGACAACGGCTATATTTAGATTGGGACCAACACACAATATCATTAAATTTCGTTTTCAGTGACATTGTAGGATTTTAATACTCATTTAAAATTCAAATGAATTTGCATTTAAAATGTATCCCAAATTCATTTTGCCGAGTCTATATTTATCTTTTTTATTTATATTATATGTTGTTTTTTACATAATCCACTTGGCATTATGTAATTGGCTTTGTGGGCCTTACACTGGTGCCACATTACACATTAACGTATTTCATTAACAGAGTTAGATGGAAGGACACATTGATGACCGAAGCAAGAAATGAATGATGAAATTGATGAGTTTGGAACATAAAGAACCAAACTGATGGGTTGACAAAACATAAGGGACTATTTGTGGTAAAACTCTAGAATTTAAAATTTTCAAACATTTTTGTTTGCCAAAAATAAAATGCCGTATGATTGGCTTAGTATTGGCTTTATAAGGAGTGAGATAGTGGTTCTTTATTGTTTTGGAATTTGAAATAATTTTAAAAACGAATAATTAGTCCATGTGGCATTATTATGATTGACTTTCTAGGCCCCTCTGGGTCCCACACATCACATTAATGAAATTTTTAACGGAGTTAAACGGTAAGGACCACATTGAGAAGCAAAGTAACAGATAAAGAAAAATTTATGAGTTTGAAACATAAGGTACCAAACTGATGAATTGACAAAACATAAAAGACCATTTGTGATAAAACTATATATATATATATATATATATATATATATATATAATAAAAGGATGAGGTTGCTAATGATATTTTAGTCTTTTCTAGGTCTTAGTCTCATCTGATCTGAATTTAATGCTAATCGGACATGGATTGACAAGTTAGACCCGAGGAATTGATTTTGTTAATTTGATTATAAATGGATATGAATATGGATCAAGTTTGAACTGATCAAAATCTGATCTGCTTACAGGTCTATTTTGAGGTCTTGTGTTCAAATTCCATTGAAGACATTTTGAAGTCATGTTTTCTTTATGGCCGAAAAGTTGTTCGATTGAATGCTGGATAGTTGTCCAGCCAATCACCAAAAAAGTTGAGGGTTGCCAGAAAAGTCGCCAAAAAGTTGGTTGGCCGGCCACTAATTCTCGAAAAATTTAGTGAGATTTAGTGATAAGTATAAGATGATTTGGACTGACCTATCAATTGGTACCTAATCTAAAAATATGGTAGTTTTTCTAAAGTTTTTATGGTACATTGGAAGAGTTACATTTAAAGAACTGTTGGAGGCGGTCTAAGGTGCAAAATGCTATTAACCATTAAATATTTAAGTGCTTCTAAAAAAAGTACTTAAACGATTTGCTGCCAAACACAGTTTTTAGGTTTTTCAAAACCCGTTTCAAACACAAACACCCGCTCCAAGCTCTCGCAGCTCAAAAAAGAGCAGAAGGCGGTTGAAAACCCTCGTCTGGCAATCAATTTCCACCACATCTTCGTCACCTCTGAAGTCCAACCCCTTGTTCTCCACAAACCCATGATCCATCACACCCATTCCCTTCTCCATTCAAATCCTCCCACTAAAGCGATGATGTTTAGATGCCCCTTTAGCCCTGTTAGGATATAGCCATGCCATGTGTCATAATTGTATTGGAGGTTGTGAATGTTAGTCATAAGGTGTGTTGTATTTATAAGAGATTAGTTCTGTCATAATGTTAGTCAAAAGATCCCCAAAAAACCTTCAATGGCATCTTTCGAACCTCTGGTGAGTCATGAGACCACCCTAATCAGTATGTGCATCTGCTCTTACCACCAAGTATAGTTGTATTCCGTTCCTCTTTTTTTATCACCTCGAATAATAAGGCAACAAAATAACCCAAAAAGATAATTATAGTGGACAAAAAATACATAAACACCTATAGAGTCCTTGTAAAAAAAATGCTAAGGAGACTCTCAAAGTGACACTCTCCATAGACTTATCGCCACCTCAAGTTTTTAGCACAATTTTTATAATGTTGACACATAATTGTACCAAAAACATAAGGTGCGGAGAGTCCATAGAGTCTCATTAGCATTTCTCAACCGAAAAATAAAACTACAGAGTTCATGGCACTAATAAACATGAATGAGCATGAAGTAGCACTACCAGCAAACCTACTTCATTTAATTAAGAAGATTATATAGAACATACGAGGAAACTGAAAAAACCTCAAGTCGTCCAACGATCCATTTGTGAAAAATAGTGAAGATCATATTCCCTATCTTTGTAAATTGATGTGTATAAAAACAATTCGCTAAATACATGAAAAAGTCTATTTCTACGTTAAGCATCATTAAAAATTAATATTAAAAGAAGAAAGATATACAAACATTATTGAAATATTATACCTCTCGTGTTTTTTTTACGCAAATGTACAAATTAAGTTTACATAATCTAATCAACCAATTCTTTTTCAATTGATAAAATATAGCTTGTCACATCCTGGCTCGGGCCCTCACCACATCCCGGGCTCGACTCCGCCGTAGCACAATATTGTCCGCTTTGGGCCCCGACCACGCCCTCACAGTTTTGTTTCTAGGAACTCACACGAGAACTTCCCAGTGGGTCACCCATCATGGGATTGCTCTTGCGCGAACTCACTTAACTTCGGAGTTCCGATGGAACCTGAAGCCAGTGAGCTCCATAAAGGCCTCGTGCTAGGTAGAGATAGGAATATACATATAAGGCATAGAGGATCCACTTCCCTAGGCGATGTGGGATCTAACAATCCACCCCCTTAGGGACCCGACGTCCTGGTCGGCACACTTCTGGCCAGGGATTGGCTTTGATACCAAATTGTCACATCCCAGCCCGGGCCCCCACCACATCCTGGGCTCGACTCTGCCGTAGCACGATATTGTCCTCTTTAGGCCCCGACCACGCCCTCACGGTTTTGTTTCTGGGAACTCACACGAGAACTTACCAGTAGGTCACCCATCATGGGAGTGCTCTTGTGCGTTACTCGCTTAACTTCGGAGTTCCGATGGAACCCGAAGCCAGTGAGCTCCCAAAAGGCCTCGTGCTAGGTAGGGATGGGAATATACATATAAGGATCACTCCCCTGGGCAATGTGGGATCTTACAATCCACCCCCTTAAGGGCCCGACGTCCTCGTCGACACACCACAGCCAAGGTTAGGCTCTGATACCAATCTGACACGCCCCGATCCCGATATTCCCTGAATACCAGGGTAGGCACGTGCTGGCCGACACCCGAGGGTGACGAAAGCCATTTATTGAGTGCAATTGCTGAAAACAAGGGATAGATAAGACTTATAAATATAAAAGAATAATGAATATGCATTTAAGGAACGTGTTCAGAGCATACAACCTTGTAATTTTCAGTGTAATGGCTTGAGACTCTACCATATTCATCATTGTATGAAGATCGAGCTTTGCTCTAAACTTTTCTGGACTCATTGAGCATTGGTTTGCTCAAGAGCATCACTTTAAGATAGCCAATCGTGTCACTGCATGCATACGCATGCTGCTTCGTATGTTTCTTCTTCGTCATTCTGTTGATTCAGAGGTTCCATGTTTAATTTTTGAACTTTGAAGCAGCTCTCACAAAGTATTGTGAATTTCGAAATGTTTTTGGCCTTGTTTGACTAGAAATCTGCAACTAAGCAAAAATGGAGAGGTGGATTGAGCACTACAACAGTTCCCAAGAGATACTGCTTGTTGGGAATGGTGACTTATCGTTTTCTGCTTGCTTGGCTCGAGCTTTTGGGTCTACTACTAACATGGTAGCCACTTTTCTTGAATCCCAAGGTACAGTTTTCAAAAGGGTCCTTTACTGGTGAAACACTGGAGTAGTTGGTCACATTTCGAATAACTGAGGAGGATAGAATGCTTGGTGCTGAATAAAGTTTTACGACAACAATTTCTGTTTTGTTTGGTTTGGGTAGGGCACTGTTGCGACATGGTACGAGACTTTCTACAGGTAACATTGGTTGATAGAGGAGTTGAACGACTTGTATTCAAAGGATCAAATTTTTGACGTGTGAAATTGTGCACCATCAAGAAATTATTGCTTGCTTATCAAGACAACAAATGTGTGATCGATATCGCGGGTGGCCGACTGTGGTATCAATAACTTATTTGTTGGGTTCGTTAAGCAAGTGGGCAGGAAGATCCGTCTTCAGCAGTTGTTACGGAATTGTTATTCTTGGGACTTGATCCAAAGACTCATGTTCTTGAAGTGCGTTACGTTTCGTATGCTTGGGCGAGACCCACTCTCATTTTTCAGTTTTTGTTTTCAATATAAAGATTTTAACTTCCTTTACCTTAGTTATTTGTTTTTGGTGTTACAAATGTTTTGGGGGAAGTACCTCCGTTTTCAGTTTTAAGTTCAGCACGAATTTTCAACCTATATGTTAGTACATCTCTATTTTGACGTTATTGTATTTTATGTACTTACTTTTGACCTTAAGCTATTTTGTGTTTTCGACTTTATATCTTATTAAAGTATGTTTCTACTTTTACACTGATGAGGAAGAAAGTAAGAGCTTAGAGGCATGATAGAGGATTGTGCAACCTGCTCGCGATGGTGTGGCATATTCTCTTTGATGCACCCACTCTGACTTGATTTCTTCGTTACGTATATATATTCTTCTTCCTATTTACGAGTATTTCAGTTTAGTAAGTGAATTTAAATTTCGGGGACGAAATTCTTTAAGGTGGGTAGATTGTTACACTCACCCCTAATTTAAATTGTATTTTCACTAAATTTGAGATTATCTTGCTTTTAAAATTGTTTTTGGGTTTTAATTGGTGTGCCCAAGGGGCCCACACCTTGATTTTTGTCCCCCATGACCCCTTCTTCTTTCTTCTCTCTTTCTCTACACACTCCATTCTCTCTCTCGAAACTCACTCATCTCTCTCCCTCTCTATCACCGTGAGCACCCATCCACACACTTCATCACACCACCTGCTCGAGGTGGACAACACCACCATCCTCAACATCGCCATCATCAGCCTTCTCTCTCTCTCTCTCTCTCCCGTCGCTACGAGGAATGACGAAACCAAGAAAATAACCTCTGGCGAGTCTGACTGCTTTCGAGCCAATTTCTGGCCAAACCACGCCGAGTTGGCCAGTGTGCAAGGTATGAATCTCTTTGTCTCACTAAGTACTACAACTTTCCTTTTTGTTTCACCCAATTTCGTTGAGTATTGAAGAAGTTATACCCATTTAAATCTTACCCAGTTTCTGACGACCTATGTTTCTTTCGAGGCATTTTCCGGCCAAAAAACGTCGAGTTAGACATCATGAGAGGTACCATTCTCTTCGTCTCTTCGAGAACTATGATTTTCGTTTTTGAATCACTCGATTTCGTTGAATATTGACAAAGTTATGAGCGTTTAAAGTTAGGAAAGTTTCCGGCCGAAATCCGACCTTCCCTTCCGTTTAGCTCAGGCGAGCAGCAACGACCAGACCCTTTGGGCCGTGCCAAACCCAGGGCTTTAGGCCCGTTGTTTTAAGCCCAAACCCCTTTTATTTTCTTTTTGTTTTATTTTTAATTGTTTTAAGTTAATGGCCCTTTGGGCCGTTTGTGTTGAAGCCCCAAAGACCTAAGCCTTTAAAGGCTTAAAGCCTTCAGGATGTCTCTCTCTCCCCTTAGGCCCTTGGCCTTGGGGCCGGGCTTTAAGCCCATTTCCTTAAAACCCTAAACCCTTAAGGACCCAACCCAATTGCCTAAAACTCTAAGCCTAAACCCTTTAACCTTTCCAACCCTAAACCCTAGCCGGCTCAAATCCTTTTGTGGAATATTTCGTTAGGGAATATTCCATCAGATAATATTCTATTGACTTATACGAAATTTAACCGGAACCCTTCTTAGGGTAATTTGACGTCCTGAATCCGTTTTCGATATCTGTTTTCTCAAATTCAATTGTTATAATAGAGTTTTATTAATTGTACCCTTTATGTGCTTAGGGGCAATTATTTGTGACGTTTCTGTGATTGCTAGTTTGCGTGGCTCTTCGGCGGCTAAGTATATGTGAGTGGATCCCTTCTAAAAATGCATGTTTTAATAATAGAAATGCATACATGAAAAGCATGATTTAATGATTATGTTTTATGAAATGTTTTGTGAGATAACATGCTTACTGAGGCTAGATTGAATTACTATTATTTTTCCTATAACCCGTGTTCTTATAGAATATCTGATGGATGAAGATATGATATTTAGAACATGTTTAGAACACCTCTTTATAGTATAGATGATGGATGACTTTATACTATGAAGTTGCTTTTCAATATATATATGTTCAATGGTTTTGTACTTACCTAGTGGTCCTTTCCGCTACGGGACTTAGGGATAGATTCCGGTCTGTCTCGGGCGACGGTTTGGTGTTGGCATAGGGCCTGGAGTGTGTTTCCTCTGGCTATTAGCAAAGGGACGGGGAGCCGGCATGAGGCTTGGAGTGTATTTTCCTCTTACTGTCTGCTCAGAGACGAGGAGCCGGCATGGGGCCTGGGGGTTATTGGACAACTCACTAGTGATTATTATATATACAATTTATGATTTGAGACATTGCACGGCATGCTAAGTTTCGGAAAACCTATGTTTATCATGATATATATGTGTTTTCATAAAACTTGGGGGTTAGTATGTTGATAACTTGGTCCACTCATGTTTTTTTTGCGCCCCCTTCAGGGCTTAGAATTGAGGCATACAATCCCGGCGTCAAGACACTTCCGCATCAGCATCTTCGAGTCCTCTCGGTGTAAGACCCACTCATTTGTTCATTTAATTTTATATTATTTCCTTAGTGTTCTAGTTAGTTGTATGCTCTGAACACGTTCCTTAAATGCATATTCATTATTCTTTTATATTTATAAGTCTTATCCATCCCTTGTTTTCAGCAATTGCACTCAATAAATGGCTTTCGTCGCCCTCGGGTGTCGGCCAGCACGTGCCTACCCTAGTATTCGGGGAATATCGGGATTGGGGAGTGTCATAGCTAACTAATTTGATATTTCTTGTGACACAGTTGATCGAAGATAAGATTTGATCATCTTATTTTGAAAAACTTCTTTCTGCAGAGGCAATGGTAACCTATATGGTTAACAAAATTCTATAAACAAATACTCAAAGACTCGAAGTCTGTATACTTCTTATTTGATCAAACAAAGTTTGTAATATTAGTTTATATATATATATATATATATATAATTTGGGGGCCCTAGGCAGCCCCGCCTACTGTCGCTACCCTCAGAGCCGGCCCTAGACTTATCAGCCATGTATGCTCACTGTTCACTTGCTTGTGCATGCCCCTTCTTCTTCCTCCCATCTATGCTGGCGTGTTTTCATAAGGACTACTCAAAGGCTTGTTGGCATGTGCAAGCAAGTAAACAACAAAAATAATCTTGAGCACAGTCATGTCTAGCTTTTTCCAATGGGTTGGATTGCAGCAAGCTGCATTCCATGAGCTACAAACTCAATAAACAGATATTAAATCCATAAAATTTAAAGCAAAGAATGTTCGCACGAGGATAGCGTAGTCCATATATGCATATGCTTGTATGTGTGTGTATATATATATATGTATATGCTTGTATGTGTGTGTGTGTATATATATATAAGTGGATGTATATTGTAGTGTGTATGCTTAAATTTGTGTAATTATAGTGGTTGATCGAGATTTTATGTTGGTGCAAATGTGTTCCAAATCAGTTTGGAACGCAATGGCCGGATTAGTGGCTTCACGGCTTTCTTCCAGGGATCCGGTCTCCCCCAAACAGGTCTTGCGCAGGTACCTTCTCTATATGTATATGCTTGTATATATATATATTTATATGTATAAGTGAATGTATATTGTAGTGTGTGATTATATTTGTGTAATTTTAGTGTAATTGTAGTTGAAGTGGTTAATGTGAGCTATGGATGTTGTAATTTGCTGATCTAAGCTGAGATTTTTATTTCGTGTCGGGGCTGTTCTTATTTTACCCGAGGGGTTTGACTTAGCCCCTCCCGATCGTAGTATAATGCGGAATTGATGTTCAAATGGTACAAAATAAGTAGATGAAGGATTTATACTATAGTTAGTGAGGTTGAGAGAGTTATGTTATCAGGTCATTAATTTACTTTTTGGTGTATCCTTTCGACCGTAAGTGGTAAGCAGTCTTTAGAAATGTGTTGTATGACCCAAGGATTGTTTATTACATTGCCATTGTGTAGTAGTGAAAACCTGCAGCATAAGATGACTACGGAATAGTTAGGATTGTAGCATACAAGGGAAATGTTATTGGGTCATGATCATATCGACAAAAAGGTTCTTGAAGCTGTATATTTGTTTTGCTGAAGGAATTTTCGTATAAAATGATAACCGGGGGCATAATATGTTAAATATTGATTATATGAGTGTACTTTCTCATTATCTTTTCGTAACAGAAGTTTGGATATGTTCTAGTTTTTGTTTTGGACGAGGATATCTTCTAGTTTATATTGGTTGCTTATATTTATTGGCAGATTTGGGCACGTGCAGACCCGGGGCAGACTAGTTTTCTTGGTCAGGCAGTGCCTTAGAATTGTCACTGTGGCACAAAGTAAGAGAGAACTTACGCCAGAAATGGTGAAGGCAGCACGATTAGGCCCGGCTGCAGCTAGAATACCTGCACCCAAGATAAATCTTGCAGCAACACCCGACTCATCGTTTGGAGATGATGTGTTTTCTAGAACCCCATCTTAACCAAAGCAGAATTTCCTCCTGGCAACGTACTTATCTCATCAGCCATTGTGCCAGTATTTGTTAGGGTTAAAACTGAACTTTAGGCCCAAAGGTGGAGTCGGCCCAACAGAAAGTCCGGATGAGACTTAGGAAGCAGGAAAAGGGCCACTTGCCTACCTACCCAAGGATCAAGTGGTGTAGACTGATCAGACTGCACAGCCCAAAAAGTACTTTATGGTGGCATTACATGTAATAAAATTGATGAGTCATCACCCTCAGACCGCATTCGGGCAAAGCTGTTGCTACAGGAAGCCAAGCCGAGTCGTCTATAAAAGGAGGAAGAGAAGACAGGAACAAGGACACTTAAACAAACAAACAAATGCAAGCCAAAACTCTGCTCAAAGCCAGATTTGCCTTCAAACGAAGCTGTAGTCAGCCCAAGCCTTCATCCCATTCGGGATAAACCTTTATCCCCCGCGGGATAGTCCCTTCTCCCAACCTCTGTAATAGCTCTGCTACCTTGTTCAAACTTGTTGTAGTATCGATTCACTTTTGTATTCTCTCTCTCTCTTTCTCTCTCTCTCTCTCTAAGCTTTCAGACCTTTGACAAAGCTGCAAAGAAGGGACCTGCAAGAAGATCAGCCTTAACTGATAAGGTTTAATCTTGCCCGACCTTCTTGGCTCTGTCTTTGTCTTTTCTTTCTTTAAAAGCCTAGTAATATGTTGTATACTTCCAGTTATATACAAGTTGTTTCTAGCAAAATCATGATGAAAAGGCTTCCTCAATACTTAGATCCGATTTGAATATATCTTCAGTGTTCAAATCAGATCCAAGTCTTAAGCCTGCAGGCATGTAAATCTGATTAGTATAAAAGTCCTTGGCCTCAAGGCATAAAAAAGAACTTTATGTGGACTTAACCCATCCACGACAATCCTTGATAAACGAGAAGTCCGAAGTTACTTGGGGCGCAAGTAATCGACCTATCCCTTAGTTTTCTTTCTATTATATTATGATTTCCATAGAACGCTTGAACATGGATTGGATTCTGATGGAAAGCCTCAAGGCCTACACCTAAGGCCCCACAAAGGCATCCATTTGGATTCATTCCGTTCTGCGATCTAAAGAGTCTAAGTATAAGAATGAACTCTGATGGGAAGCCTCAAGGCCTATACCTAAGGCCCCACAAAGGCACCTATTTGGGTTCACTCTACTTCTTGGATTCAGGTAATCAGAAGTATAATAGTTAGAAGACGCCGACAACCATAAAGACCAAATATGATGTGTTCAAGTACTGGTTTAGTTTAACGGGAAGCCTCAAGGCCTACACCTAAGGCCCCACAAAGGCACCTGTTATATCTAACATGGTTTCTCGGGCATATGCATGTTTACAACAAAAACTTGACATTCATTCAACATCTGCCATACTGAAGATGGCAGTGGCACGCCTGAGCACCTCCAAAGTTAATCTTGATTGTGAGCCTCAAGGCCTATACCTAAGGCCCCACAAAGGCACCTTTCAAATTAACTATGTCCTTCTCTTTCAGCACTGCCCGACGAGTCTTGCCCGAAGAGTCTTGCCCGATCAAGACCTGCCCGACGAGACTTGCCCGACTGAGCCCGATAAGAAAGCAGAAGCCCGACAGCAGCCCTCAACCGGCGCCGACCTCCCAGGGGAGCTGTGTGCTCGTTTGCCAGGAAGTCATCCCCGACGGAAATTCCTGCGACGAACACCAATATTTTTGTGAAAGTTGACACAGACAGAGATGGGAAAATCACTGATGCACAAGCCCGCGACCTATTTCTGAAATGGGGACGACCAAGAGGTAGTACTATTTTCTTTTTATTCATCTATTGGCTTGTGTTTTACAGGCACATATGCCATGTGGTTATCGAAGCTCTTTTCTTCTGTTTGTTTCTCTTCATGTCAGCTGTTAATTGAACTGATGCATCTTTGCAAAACTTGTACTATCCCTATCCCGGAGTTAAAGTTGTTTATTTTTCCTCTTCTGGGTGGATGATTGACAATGTTGTAGTTGGTAGCATTTAGCTTGAATTCCTGAACATAACAGGCTAAATCAAGCATATTTTTCTGCGAGATGCTTTGCTGCTGGATGCTTGTCCTTTGCATAATGCGTTCGTATTTTGATGTAAAAATTTACATATGTCGTAGCTATTTTGTAGATATAAAATTTTATTTGTAATTAGGAGTAATTTTTTGCTGGTCAATTGACATACAAACATCCATAAATACAATTAAAGTGAGTCATGTCTGAATGTGCAATCTTGATTGATAGAATGACTACCCATCCATCATGCCACATTATCTTGAAAGAGAACATGTCGTTATTGCATATGACATTTCGAGCTGATAGTGCAGGCATGAACACTGTCCATGGTTACAGTTATGTGCCTATATAGTATGACCACGAACATAACTTTTGGAAGCCTTTCAAGTTCCCCTACTCTTTAACACTACGATCTTGTTTACATCTGTCAGTGGTTTTAAAAACGGCTTTTTAACCGCTGTTCAACCGATGTTCCACTTACCAAAAATCTTCCATTGGCTCGAGATCATTTAATTCTATTGGAGCGCAGGGAGAAACTCGACTGATGTGTAGCTCTTGAACCGCTGATCCATGTAATTTTATGCGCTGCAAATGTTCCATTGGCTCCAAGATCTCTGGGAAGTTTTCAAGTTTGGAGCACCAAGAGAGATCGAGTTCCTCGAGATATTTCAACTTACAAATGCTCTTTGGGATACTTGAAAGGCTTCTGCAAAATTGTAGTTGAAGTATTTTGAGAGCAGGAAGAAACTTGACTGATGAGTGTAGCTCTTGAATCGCTGTTCCACTTAAATTTAAATACTCCAAATGTTCCATTGGCTCCAAGATCTCTGGGAAGTTTTCAAGATTAAAGCAGTTGGAGAGATTGAGTTCCTCGAGATATTTCAACTTACAAATGCTCTTTGGGATACTTGAAAGGCTTTCGCAACCATGTAGTTCAAGTCTTTTGAGAGCAGGGAGAAACTTGACTGATGAGTGTAGCTCTTGAACCGTTGTTCCACTTAAATTTAAAGACTCCAAATGTTCCATTGGCTCCAAGATTTCTGGGAAGTTTTCAAGTTTAAAGCAGCTGGAGAGATCGAGTTCCTCAAGATATTTCAACTTACAAATGCTCTTTGGGATACTTGAAAGGCTTTCGCAACCATGTAGTTCAATTCTTTTGAGAGCAGGGAGAAACTTGACTGATGAGTGTAGCTCTTGAATCGATGTTCCACTTAAATTTAAAGACTCCAAATGTTCCATTGGCTCCAAGATCTTTGGAAAGTTTTCAAGTTTATAGCAGCCGGAGAGATCAAGTTCCTCGAGATATTTCAACTTACAAATGCTCTTTGGGATACTTGAAAGGCTTTCGCAACCATGTAGTTCAAGTCTTTTGAGAGCAGGGAGAAACTTGACTGATGAGTGTAGCTCTTGAACCGCTGTTCTACTTAAATTTAAAGACTCCAAATGTTCCATTGGCTCCAAGATCTTTGGAAAGTTTTCAAGTTTATAGCAGCCGGAGAGATCGAGTTCCTCAAGATATTTCAACTTACAAATGTTGGTTGGTAGACTCACAAGTCTCTGGCAATCAATCAATGATAATTTAGTTATATCCCTAGGAAGCTCAGAAAACTCAGCAAGAGATGTGCAACCATCTAGATTAAAAGAACCAGAGACTTTCAGCTTACACATGTTGCTTGGAAGTTTCTCAAGGTCTCTACAATGACTTATATTCAAGAAAGAAATTTTTTCGTGAGACCAAACTGATTGGGGCAACTCCTTTATACCACTATAATATAAATCTAAGCATTTAATATTTCTTGGCATCTCTGGAAAATACTTGAGATTGGTGCAGAATCCAAGACGAAGATGGGTAAGCTTGTCAAGATCTTGAAAATACCCAGGAATTTCAACCAAACTTTCACAACAAGAGAGATCGAGTTCCTCGAGATATTTCAACTTACAAATGCTCTTTGAGATACTTGAAAGGCTTCTACAATCTCGAAGTCTAAGTCTTTTGAGAGCAGGGAGAAACTCGATTGATGAGTGCAGCTCTTGAACCGTTGTTCCACTTAAATTTAAAGACTCCAAATGTTCCATTGGCTCCAAGATCTTTGGAAAGTTTTCAAGTTTAAAGCAACCGGAGAGATCGAGTTCCTCGAGATATTTCAACTTACAAATGCTCTTTGGGATACTTGAAAGGCTTCTGCAACCATGTAATTTAAGTATTTTGAGAGCAGGGAGAAACTCGATTGATGAGTGTAGCTCTTGAACCGCTGTTCCATTTAAATTTAAGAACCTCAAATGTTCCATTGGCTCCAAGATCTCTGGGAAGTTTTCAAGTTTGGAGCACCAAGTGAGATTGAGTTCCTCGAGATATTTCAACTTACAAATGTTGGTTGGTAGACTCACAAGTCTATACTTGAGAACCAATGATAATTTAGTTATATCCCTGGGAAGCTCTGAAAACTCGGCAAGAGATGTGCAACCATCTAGATTAAAAGAACCAGAGACTTTCAACTTACACATGTTGCTTGGAAGTTTCTCAAGGTCTCTGCAATGACTTATATTCAAGTAAGAAATTTTTTCGTGAGACCAAACTGATTGGGGCAACTCCTTTATACCACTGTAATATAAATCCAAGTATTTAATATTTCTTGGCATCTCTGGAAGATACTTGAGACCGGTGCAGAATCTAAGACGAAGATGAGTAAGCTTGTCAAGATCTTGAAAATACCTAGGAATGTCAACCAAACTTTTACAGCAAGAGAGATCGAGTTCCTCGAGATATTTCAACTTACAAATGCTCTTTGGGATACTTGAAAGGCTTCTGCAATCTCGTAGTCCAAGTCTTTTAAGAGCAGGGAGAAACTCGATTGAAGAGTGTAGCTCTTTAACCGCTGTTCCACTTAAATTTAAGGACTCCAAATGTTCCATTGGCTCCAAGATCTCTGGAAAGTTTTCAAGTTTGAAGCAGTCGAAGAGATCGAGTTCCTTGAGATATTTCAACTTACAAATGTTGGTTGGTAGACTCACAAGTCTATAGTTGCGAACCAATGATAATTTAGTTATATCCCTGGGAAGCTCAGAAAACTCGACAAGAGATGTGCAACCCTCTAGATTAAAAGAACCAGAGACTTTCAGCTTACACATGTTTCTTGGAAGTTTCTCAAGGTCTCTGCATTGACTTATATTCAAGTAAGAAATTATTTCGTGACACCAAACTGATCGGGGCAACTCCTTTATACCACTGGCCATTAAATCCAAGCATTTAATATTTCTTGGCATCTTTGGAAGATACTTGAGACTTCTGCAGCCTTTAAGATCAAGATGAGTAAGCTTGTCAAGATCTCGAAAATACCCAGGAATTTCAACCAAACTTAGACAGTGAGAGAGATCGAGCACTTGTAAGTTGACAAGTCTCTGTAACAAGAGTAAGAGAAATATCAAGAATTAATATAATTTCAACACTTAATTTTATACAAGAATTAGAATAGGCATATAATATACCTGGTCTTCTTTCCAGAGCTTCTTAACTCTGCTATGTGGCATATGAAGCTCAACTAGATTTTCTGGCGAAAATTTTGACGGCAAAGATTCCAGTGGATATCCCCTCCAGTAAATGTAGCGAAGAGAATCGGGAAGGTCTAGAGAAGCGGCGGATTTGTAGTCCAATAATGCAAAAGTATGCCCAATAAGCATTATTAGGTTTGACATCAGTTTGAAGTTCAATGGTGAATCTTCATTCCGATACCACGTAGTATTAAGTTCAATGGCTTCAACAATTGCAGTTTCCTGACAATAAAAACAAGTTTAAATGCATATATCTTCAACATGGTAAGATGTAATGCTTATTTGGAAAAAGAATTCAACAAAGTTCTAGAATAATCTAGAGTATTTGCGATGGTAATGATGTACAAGTTTCTAGTTAAATATCCAAGATAATTGTAATAAAATAACAAAAACTACATAGACTTCCTAGCACAATAAAAAAATAGTAGGGTTATTCTTATCACTTAGTTGTACCATCACTTGCGCGGCGTATTCCCTTTGGCTATATAATCGTTTGGTTTCTGGAAATTTAAAAGCCGTACCATCTTTCTAATAGAGATAGGGCCTGTCATTGCATGATGTCTTATCTCTATTAGAAAGATAGTACAAATAATAGTATAAATAAATAATAAGAATAGCATTTTTGCAATAAAATTCAATAAAATTAATAATTTAAGAATCTGACTTCTTTTTATAAATGAGTTTTATTTTGTTGTGTTATCATCTAAGGTTTGCTATTTATTTTTTCTTTAAAAAAAAGAAAAGAAAAAATTGAATGCATTTGGCTCTTACCGTGTTACTCTTCAGTACACGATAGACATCCTCATCCGTGAACAACCTATTCCGTTTACCGAGATCTTCAATACATTGTTCTTGAACAATTGTCATTCCCATTTCTTGTAGGGAATCGTGCATCTCTATGACTTCCCCTACCCATTCTTTTGAATCAACTGATATGAGAGACCTATCAATGAGAATTCTAATTCCGGTTGTCGCAAAGAATCCACGAACATCTAACATTCGTTTTACTTCATTCACTGTCTTCCCTTTATGAAAACATGCTATATCCAGAAATATCTCCTTCTCATATTTTCCCAATCTATCATAACTTATTCTCAACACTTTCTGGATATCTTCATTGGGAGATTGTATCAATTTGTTGAATTCATCTTCCCAGTCTTCTTTGCTCTTGCAATTGAAGAATAAGGACCCCAGAACTGTAAGAGCTAAAGGAACGCCTTTGGCATAATCCACGGTCTCTTTCGCCAACTCCTTATAATCTGTTCTACGAGTAGTGTTATTCTTGAAAGCACGTGAACAGAAGAGTTGAAGAGCGTCATCCGGTTTTAATACCCCAACCTCATAGATATTATCCTCTTCAACAGTTTGTCTAAGAGTTCCCCTGTCTCTGCTTGTGATAATGATTCTACTTCCAGTGCCATACCGAAGACGATCGCCAACTAAACGTTCCATTTGTATTGGACTACTCACATCATCAAGAACAACGAGGACCTTTGTGCGGCTGAGCCTATTTCGAACAGCAGTTGATCCTATGGATAGATCTTCTTCCTTGAATATCTCGCTTAGAAGTTTCTTTTGCAGGCAATCTAGTCCATCTGGTTGCTCTGATTTCTCCCTAACATTTTTAAGAAAACAAGAAGCTTCGAATTTAGAAGAGAGTCTGTGAAATACAGTTTCAGCAAGGGTAGTCTTGCCAATACCACCCATGCCCCAAATACCTACAGTGATGCAAGCGTCATTTGAGTCAATGCCCAGTCGCGATTCAATTTGCTGAATGCGGCTTTCAATTCCAACCAGGCCCTCTAAATCACATGATGATTCACAAATCAAGTTTGTCCAAATATGATCGACAACATTCTTAATTAGATCTGCCTCCGTCCTGACATATATATTTGATTATGTAGAAAAAAAACAATAGTTAGTCTTAAATGCCCGTCAAAAAAGTTGTCACGTAAATAAAGAAATTAACTAAAAGTTTTAACACTGTATATTTGTGCAAGAAAAGAAATCTTGTGTATTCTCTCCTCAAAATAAAATTAAAGCAATATTAAAATAGAAATACATTTGTTTTCAGGTAAACAACAATACAACTAAGTAAGCTTGCATATTACAGCATTCAACCCACTATCTTTTTGAAGAAAATGAACTTGTCCCATTAATGAAATCGTTAACCCTAAAGAAAAATCAGATACGTTTAAATGAGCTACAATTAATTACATGCATGGCCAAGGAACAGGGCCACCTCTCCCCAAACCCACCAAAAAATGGCAATTTCGTAATTACCCTAGTCTAAAGTTGGGAGGGGTGGCATTGTAGCTTAAGCTAAAGGGCAATTTCAATTGGGTATTTTGATTTATTTACAGAATTTCTATCTTTTAAAAAAAAGTCCTATTCACGGGGGGATGATTGGTGCGTTTGGGCCTAACGTGGGCTTTGTTCTGGGTGGTTAATGAGGAAGGCATGGTTCAATGTGCAAATGACCGTAATGCCCATCCAGATTTTAGATCCAACGGCCTGAGGTAAAAGGTGGGTAGGCAATTATCATTTTAGACGGACTTGGATCCTCTCCTGAGCTAATGGAGAGGATCCTCCTGACCCATCATCTTGGACCGTTGGATTTTTATCCAACGGTTACAAACAGGAGGGTCCCTTTAAAGTTATAATAATTATAACCGTTGGATAAAAATCCAACGGTCCACGATTATGGGTCAGGAGGATCCTCTCCATTAGCTCAGGAGAGGATCCAAATCCATTTTAGACAAGGGAGAGGTGCGGGTTGCAGTCGGTGAGATCGAGGAAGAATGAGAGAGGGGCGCGTGAACAGGGGCAAGTATGACATGTTCGTACGAGATTTAAGATTCAGTAAGTGGAAGGGTTACATCGAGAGAAAGAGAGGGAGTTGTAGGGATTGCAGAGAGAGAAATAGAGAGGGATGAGTGGGTTGTCTTCTCCTTTTCATTAGTTTAGCTGCTTTCCCAATATTAATTTTTGAATGGGTTATAGGTTGCAACAGTATTCATTTGTATAAGATCGAATTTGGGTGTTCAATTAAACGACCCTAAGTTTCACCAAACATGCTGCTTTATTGTATATGTGAAATCTCATTCCCAGAATTTCATTATTAATTATGTATTTAATTTTTTAATTCCGTATTTCGTATTTACATTATTTTTATTTTATCCTAATTCCGTCAATTTTAGAATTTGAATTGTATAGTTATAAGGTATGAATTTTTGTAATTAATCTTTCAATATTTGTAGACCTTTCGAGGTCACAATTAGTGTTTTCGAATCGACTCAATTCCATGAACGCGTGGACGAAAGCCGTTCGCGAATTGGAGTGATAACAAAGAAGTTATGGACATTAGAAGTTCAATTAAGAAAATAAATAAATAATGTTTAATATATAACTAGAAGCTCCTATTAATTTGGGGGAGGGGCTAAGAGAGAGAGAATGAGTGATAGTGAGGTGATTAATCAGAGAAGAGAGGAGAGAACCCATCGCGACGCATTCCTTCTTCGTGACTCGGCTTCTGATTCGAACCCTTTGCAATTTTCGATGTGATTTCTGTCGATTTTTTTCGCCTTTTCTCAACCTTGCACCACCACCAAACATCACCACGTCACTTTCCCTCCAATCTTCACACAAACTCAACGAGATTTGGCCTAGGTTTCGTGAAGAATTCCACTAACGGGGTTCGGGAGTATTCAATGGCGATCAGTTGTTTTTGAATCTTGTTCCTTCGACCACCGCCACCAATAGACTGTCTTTGAACCTAGAAACAAGGCCCAAGCACTGGTTGGGGTGTCAGGGTTCGAAGAACACTCATTTTAGGGTTCCGATGGTCTAGGGTGATTTCAGGCAACTTTTCGGTCGAATTGGACCTCGACCCAGGCAACGATAGTACGTGGCGTCTTGATATTCATGCAGGGTGCGCTAACGCAGACTCTAGGCACTGATTGTACATGTGACACACCTGAGTATATTACGAGGAACTGGTGGGGGTAGAAGTGCAAAGATTAGAGACTTGGAGCGATTAGGTTACCCCTTTATCCTTCCTTGTATTATTTCTTTTGTGATTTATATTTTGAGTGTCTATGGGCATGTCTTGGCCCTAGTGAGGGTTGTGTATTTTGAGAGTACATATTTGTATATATTTTGTGAGGGACAACCCATTATCATGTTTATTTTGAGGTATTAGTTCTAGTATTTCATTTCATATCTTGTACGTATGTTAAGACGTCCCCTACGTACCTGTGTCACGTGTCGATCCTGGACGTATGTCGGGATCGGGGTGTGACAACTTTTGGTGGTATCAAACCTTAGGTTTATGTTCCCATACCTTAACCTTAAGAGTGAGGAAGCCTTGGGTACTGGACCTTAATTAGGTCGTGTGGATTCATTTCTCAAATTTCATGTATATGCTTATGTTGAATTCTTCTATGCACCAGATATACTATGACGACCCTACATGGTGTTGTTTGGCAGCTTGGGAAGGATGTCCTTGACAAGGGCACTTTTACTATTGATTACGAGGCTAGCCATGATTATGATGGACCCGATGGTGCATTTTAGGCCATTGAGGATTTGACACAGCTGACGCAAGCTCACGTATGCGCGACTTATAGTAGGGAGAAGTCTCTATATGGAGAGTTTCGTACTCATAAGCCCCCTTCATTCGATGGTAGTACTAATCTGTGGACGGTTAAGTCCTGGACCAATTAAATCGCCAGAGTTTTCACCGTTCTGCAATGCTCACCTGAGGAGCAGGTAGACCTTGCGGCGTATATGTTAACAGGCAAGCTTATGAATGGTGGCAGATCACTCGTCCTTTATTTGTAGCCTGAGGACCCTTAACTTGTGAGCGGTTTCAGACTGCATTCTTTGAGCAATATTTTCCAGAGTCATTTCGGGATGAGCTGGAGGCAGATTTCTCCACTATCAAGCAAGGCACCAACACAGTTACTGATTATATGGCCCGTTTTACTCAACTTTACTATTTCTTTCAACACCTCTCTGGGGAAAAGAAAACGAAGAAACTTATTAGGGGATTCAAGTCTAGTATAAGGATCTGTTTAGGGATTACTTTCATTCGCTCAGGTGATTGATTGTGCACGCACATCAAAGCTTAATGAGGAATTGAGGCACGAGCGAGTGGAGAGTAGAGGAAGAGGGCCCGATCAGAGGGCCAGTCATCTGATGTGTTTTCGGGTAGATCCCAAAAATGCCAAAGAATCTCGTTTGGTGGTTCTTATGGATTGTCACATGGAGGACATCAAGGTACTTCTCATGGAGATTTCCAAGCTACTTTTAAATGAAGCTCTCAGCATTCTGCTGAGGTGAGTCCTTAGAGCCATTTTCGAGAAAGTACTCATAGTGCGTACAGGCGCGAATCCCGGACTTCTTCTAAAAGGCATTTAAAGAGTTATTTTAGAGGATCCCGAGACCAGCCACAGAAGACACTTCCATAGATTTTCACTCACTACGAACGCTGACACTATGGCGCATGTAGAGATGGTTCTAAGATTTGTACTAGTGCGGCGAGACTGGTCACTATTTTGAGATTGCCCATAGACTACTGCTAGCGGAGTTGGTAGACTCACTGCTAATGTTGGGGGCTCAGTAGCATCTTCGGCATAGAGTAGGCCTTCTGAAGCACCTTCGGGCTCAATCCATCAGAGGATTGGGCAGCAAATGACTAGATAGCAGAGCGGCAGACAACTTGAAGGAGGTTCTCAGCGAGTTGGGGCCTAGAGCAGTGGAGTTAGGACATCTCAAGTGGGTTCTCAGTGAGTTGGCAAGGTTTATGCAATATCCACTTTGGAGGCCGAGGCTAAGCCTGACACAGTCAGGTATTATTCATTTTGATTCGCTCCCTGCTAGGCCATTATTTGATCCTGGAGCCGAGAATTCTTTTATATCAAGTACTTTTGTTAAGTTTTTTGGTAAACCTATTGAGACAATGGATGTGACATACTTTATTTCCTTTCCTTTTTCGAGGCTTTATATTGTTGACCAAGTAGTTTGATCTTGTGAGGCTCAAGTGGATCAAGGTGAGATGACGGCAGATTTGATGATTATTCCAATGCGAGATCTAGATGTCATTATAGGCATGGATTACCTATCCATATATCGCGCGAATTTCGATTGTTTTTAGAAAGTGGTAACCTTTCGACTGCTTGACAGACCTGAGTTTCAGTTTGCTGGAGTTCATAAACTTGTTCCACCACCAGTAATGGTATCAGTTGCCAAGGCTAGACGACTCATGAGGCACGGATGTCAGGGTTATTTGGCTCATGTCATAACTGTTGAGCAAGGAAATAATGAGATTAATGCCATTCCAGTAGTTAGAGAATTCCCTAACGTATTTCCTGCAGAGTTACATGGCTTGCCCCAGTAAGGAAGATTGAGTTCACTATTGACCTTATGCCAGAGACAACACCTATTTCTACGGCTCCGTATCGTATGGCGCCTTTGGAACTCAAAGAGCTCAAAGCACAGTTACAGAAGCTATTGGATAAAGGTTTAATTCGACCCAGTGTTTCACCTTGGGGTGCTCCCATTCTCTTTGTGAAGAAAAAAGACAGATCATGTGTTTGCACATCGATTATCGTGAGCTTAATAAGGATGCAAAGTGACAGTGCGAAATAAGTACCCTCAACCGAGGATTGATGACTTGTTTGGCCAACTTCAAGGTGCTCAATATTTTAGTAAGCTAGATTTGGGGATTGGTTATCATCAATTAAGGATCCGAGATGAGGACATATCGAAGACAGCTTTTCGGACTCGCTATGGTGCGTTAGCGCAAACTCCAGGCACTGATTGTACAAGTGACAAGCCTGAGTAGATTTACAAGGAGCCGGTGGGGGTAACAGTGCAAAGATCAGAGATTTGGAGTGATTACGTTGCCCTTTTATCTTTCTTTGTAGTATTTCTTTTGGAACTTATATTTTGAGCGCCTATGGTCATGTCTTGGCCCTAATGAGGGTTGTGTTTTTTGAGTGTACAGATTTGTATATATTTTGTGGGGGAGAGTCCACTATCATGTTTATTTTGAGGTATTATTTCTAGCATTTAATTTTGTATCTTGTACATATGTTAAGATGTCCGCTACGTCTCTGTGTCACATGTCGATCCTGGACGTATGTTGAGATCTATATATATATATATATATAAGTTCATATTCTTAAGGAAGTACATACTCCAGAGTTGTAATTAGTTTCAGGTCAGGGATTGTGATGGGTGGATCGAAATTGGAATTATTATATGTTGTTTGGTTGCTTGCTTCAAATATGATAATAGTGACACAAAAACTGAAAACCCAGTCATTGGTTTACTTTTTCCTCCTTTTCGTTTACAATTTGAGTTGGAAGGGTAATTACTACTCATTTTCTACAATTTTTTAAGATCTTATAAATCTATTTCAACATTATATTTTCTCCCAGTTTACAATTCAGCAAAATAAAAGTTTATATATCCATTTACAAGAGGATGAAAATAATCCCATTAGTTAACTTTTATTCATGCTTGGATGCAGATAATTGTGATAGAAAAGTTTGTTGTGGTTAGCTTAATAGAAATGTGATATGAACCATTCCAAAAGTCCACTTTCTTTTTATATGTACGCTTTAACATATGTTAGTTTTAATTATTCATGAGCAAAAGAAATTTTATTTTTCTCCTCCTGGTATACTTAAATTCGTACATCAACATATATTATATATTAAATGCACTTGAGTATTCAATTGTTTTTAGCAATTAAGAGTCTTTCTTCAATAATTACTGTTTGGGTTAAAACTTAAACTTTGGGCTTAGAAGGGAGTTGGCCCAAAAAGAGGAGAAAAGCCCGAAGCTCAGCACAAGCCCAGAAGGCAGACAAGGCCTTTCCCGACTAGGTGCAGATCATTTGCACCACTTGCTCACCTACCCAAGGGCCAAATGGTATAGACCAGCCAGCTAATCAGCCCAAAAGTACTTTATAGTGGCAGTACAAGTAAATAGCTGATGAGTCACTATCCTTCAAAACTACATTCAGGCAAGATTATTGCTACAGGAGGCCAAGCCAAAGTGTCTATAAAAGGAGAAAGAGAAATCAAAGTTAAGGACACTCAATCAAACAAACAAATACAAGCACAAACTCTGCTCAAAGTCAGATTTGCCTTCAAAACGAAGCTGTAGTCAGCCCAAGCCTTCATCCCCTTCGGGATAAACCCTTTGTAATAGCTCTGCTACCTTGTTCAAATCTTGCTGTAGTATCGATTTCTTTCTGTAAACTTTCCTCCCAACCCCTTTTCTAAGCTTTCAAACCTTCTGATAAACCACAAAGATAGGAAGTTGCAAGACGATCAGCCTTGCCTGACAAGGTTAAACCTTGCCCGACCCTCTTTGTTTTTGTCTTTTCATTCATTAGCCTAGCAATATGTTGTATACTACAAGTTGTATCCAAGTTATTTCTAGTAATATGGCTATTAAAAGACTCTCTCAGCGCTTGAATCCGATTTGAATATGTCTTCACAGTTCAAGCCAGATCTAAGTTCTAAGCCCTCGGGCATATAAGATTTGATCACTCTAAAAGTCCTTGGCCTCAAGGCATAAAAAAGAACCTGATGTGGACTTAACCCATCCACGACAAGCTTTGATAACAAGAAGTCCGAAGTTACTTGAGGCGCAAGTAATCAACTTGTCACTTAGTTTTATTTCTGTTATATTATGATTACCATAGAATGTTCGACTACGGAATGAATTCTGATGGGAAGCCTCAAGGCCTATTCAAGGCCCTACAAAGGCACCTATTTGGATTCATCATGTTCCTCAAGCTAGAACATTGAGTATAGAAGGAGTTTTGATGGGAAGTCTCAAGGCCTATCTAAGGCCCTACAAAGGCACCTATTTGGATTCATTCTGCTCTTCGGGCTCAGGTAATCAGAAGTATAATGGTTATAAGACTCATATAACCAAGAAAATGAACCTTATGTATTCGAGTACTAAGATAGTTATTAATGGGAAGCCTCAAGGCCTACACCTAAGGCCCCACAAATGCACATGTCAATAACTAACATAGTCTCTCAAATATATATAATTAAAACTCAAACATCCGTTCGACATCTGCCATGTTGAAGATGGCAGTGGCACGTCTGAGCACTTAAAAGTTAATCTTGATTGTGAGCCTCAAGGCCTACACCTAAGGCCTCACAAAGGCATCTTTCAAAGTTAACTCTGTCCTTCTCTTTCAGCCTTGCCCGACAAGTCTTGCCCGACAGGCTTTGCCCGACAAGTCCGCCAATAAAGCAGAAGCCCGACAGAAAGCATCAACCGGCGCCAACCTCTCGGGGAGCTGTGTGCTCGTCGGCTAGGAAGCATCCCCAACGGAAATTCCTACCACGAACAATTACACTTTTGTTCCGCCATCTTCACTAAAATGTCTTTGATTTACATTAACAACTTCTATTTTATAATTTGTAGCATAGAAGCATACATATGAGGGCAAAGAAAAAGTCTATGTGTTGATCACGGAAGTTCGAAAAAGCTAATTAGTATATGTGTAAACAGAATTGTAAATATGATTGTACATGCTAATCTGTAAATATGCGTAAACACAGAAATTCGAAAAGTTGTTGTAAATAAATTCGAAAAGTTAATTGAAGTGCATGCTAATCTGTTTCTTATGCAAAGACATTACATTAATTTTATACAAGTTAAAGAATGAGTTACTTACCCATGTTTGTTTGAATAATCAAACCCAGACAGATCGGCTGCAGCCTTCAAGGCACGCCTCCACTTGTGCACCTTATCAATACTATCCTTGAAACGTTTTTCAAGTTGAGCAAATGCAGCCGCGTAACTCCCGCGTTGTTTTCTTACATCAGATGGATTGATGTCGTAGAATACGGGTATAACCTTCTGGCCATATCTTTCCTTGCATTCGAGTATCTGCACGAGTTCATCCAAACACCATGTGGAAGAAGCATAGTTTTGTGAGAAAATGATCACCGAATGCGTGGATTTCTCGATTGCCTCTAGAAGGGCAGGTCCGATTTCTTCTCCTTTCTGAAGTCTGTAATCTATGTAGGTTTCAATTTTCTTCTGAAGTAAGGCAGCATGAAGATGGCTGGTAATACCAAGGCGGGTGTCCTCACCTCTGAAATTGATAAACACATCATACTTTTCCCGACGAGGGGGGATATTAGCTTCAATACCATCATCATCATCATCATCTCCACCAGCAGCAGAGGACGGAGAAGAAAATGTTAACCATCTGCAGCAAATCTGCAAGATAGTCATGATACACTCCATCTGTTTCTGTGTTTCTCTCAAGGAACTAACAATAGACTTGTAAATTGTGAGTAAAAAAGAAGAGAAAGAAGCGAGCGCTTGATAATATATGAAAGAAAGCGAAGGGGATATTTGAGATGAATGAGATTTCTTAAGTTATTGAAAATTTTATGGTGCTCAGGCTTTCCTAGAAAATCATCAAAGAGAAGAAATATTAAAAAAAACCCCAACTCAAGCACCTTTACCTTCCGCGTACAAAAATTCAACGCGTTCACGCGTGAAGAAAGGCCAAAGGCTGATGAAACATTGATGGACATCATATTAATCAATTTGTATTGAGAAATTATATAGCAGCTTCATGCTCCAATTTGCAATAAACAATCACCAACACCAGTGCCGAGGTGCCAGGACGCAACACATGGCTTTTGTTTTTCTCTCAGGAGCGATGCATACGGCTTTAGTATTTATATTTTGAGTGCATTTTTTCTCACTATTATTTACTGTGGTGTATACTTACCACCTTATTTATCACCGTTAGATGAGTTTGAATATTGAGATTTGTGCTTATCCATTTCACGAATCTCGAAATTCAAACTCATCTCATGATTATAACTAAGATGATGAGCATACAACACATTATATGGTATTGAACAAAAATGCTTCCTTATATTTTAGGTAACTTGTGGGGCCCTCTATCTATAGGCTAGATGATGACTAGAGTCAAAGGCTGCTTTTGACCCAAAAATGCGGTGGAGTTGGTTTGAGGCTGGCTGCGGTCCAAACCGGGGAGAAATTATTCGGGGAGTCGCTGGTTGTGTTCCAAGGTGGGGAGAAATTATTTGGGGGTGGGGTGGGATTGGGTGGTGTGGGACGCGCATTAAGTAAAAAAAAAAAAAAGGAGAAAAGAACAACTCTGACTCACAACGTTCCACCTTGCAAACGCACTCATAAAATCAAATAGAAAGAATACATAAGAGCTAACAAATCATAATGTTACATATTTCAGATGCACTCGTGAAATAGAATAGAGTTGACACACAAGACACGAAGTAGGATTCCAAACTCTAAACGAACATAATTGGAACCGAACATAATCTAGCGATCTAGACGCACTCAATGGAACTTAACAAAGTGTGGGGATCCAAACGCACTCAATGGCATTCATGTATAGAGTATTAGTAGATTCCAGACACACTCTTGGAATCAGAAAGAAAAGTAATATACGAGGGATTTAATATTCATGTATGAAATTAGGGCCCAAGCGTGTTGCGGCTTTTATCAAAGCGAAGGTGTTTAGGTCATCTCCAACCGATGGCTGGCCAGAGGGCTCGTTTTAGCCCTCTGGCCCTCCAAGATTCTCCAAGATATTAATATTTTAATGAACAGTACAGAGCCATATTTACCTCCGTCTCCAACCGAGGGCCAAAGGGCTCGTTTTAGCCCTGTAAAAAAAACCGTCTCCAACCGAGGGCCAAAGGGCCATAGGGCCAAACATAATTTATTATTTAAAAACTACAACTTAATTTTATTTAAAAATCATGTTGGTTAGTGTTGTATAATTTTTATGTCGGTTAATGTTATTTAATGTTGTTTCATATTGTTTAATGTTGTTTCATGTTACTTAATTTAATTTAATGTTGTATAATGGCTTAGGAAGTTATAGGAAAAAAATAGAATTTAAAAAAAATATGAAACAAATTTTGTGAAATAGAAGTTATAGGAAAAAATGGAATTTAAAAAAAATATATGAAACAAATTTTGTAAAATTGAAGTTATATGAAAAAAATATGAACCAAATTTTGTAAAATATAAGTTATAGGAAAAAAATAGAATTAAAAAAAATTGAAACAAATTTTGTAAAATAGAAGTTATAGGAAGTTATAGAAAAAAAAAAGAAAAAAAAAGGTTTAAATTCATAAAAAAAAAGGTTTAAATTCATAAAAAAAAAAAAAAGGATTTACAACGGCTAGTGGCGCTAGCCGTTGGAAGTTTGAATTCAAAATGTTATTTCTGTCGGTTGTAACCGACAGAAATAAGAAACATTAAAAAAAAAATAGCCAGCCCGGGGCTGGCTGGCTGGCCGAAAGCAGCCAGCCCTCCAGCCCTCCAGCCCTCTCCGATCCCGTGGGGCCCTCCCAGATTCCCGAGCCCTCTGGCCTAGCCCTCGGTTGGAGACGGTTTTAGGGTTATTTTCGGCCATCTGGCCCTCTGGACCCTTCGGTTGGAGATGGCCTTAGATGCCCCTTTAGCCCCATCCCTTACCATTTGTTTCGGTTTTTTGTTCTACTTGCAGGGCCTTGTGTTTGTGGTCCGGATCTGTTGGGTCTTCTCCGGTGTAGCAGTTTTTGTGGCATGTTGAATTGTTTTGCATTGGAATACCTTCATTGAATACAACGCGAAATTAATTTTTTTCGGGTGCTACCCTTGTTGTCGCTGGCGAGGTGATGGAGGCGACAACTGTCAGCCTCTGCAATTGAAGATTAGGATTCTTTTTTTTTTCCTTCCTTTTTGTTGAATGGGCTTTGGTTATCCCCACCTTATTGGGCTACTTTAATGTAATTGTACTGAGCTTTTGGCGTCCGGTAATTAAACCTCATAAAACCAAATTTGTAAGCATAGTCACAACACCAATCCAACAACATATATCAAATAACAGATGACAGTCAATGTTCCAAAAAATGCAGAAACAATATAAAAAAAAAAAGGACGTCTCCAAGTCAACAAGTCTCTCGGCTTTGCGAAGGTCGGGGAAAATGCAGAAACAATATAATTTCATAGGCCTAATCGAATAAATGGTCCCTATGGTCATAAGGTATTCAGATGATAGCCCATGTGGTAAAAAAAATTGGATTTAAACCCTTGTGGTCATAATCTGTTAGGATTTAAACCCATGTGGTCTAAGTCTGTTAGGATTTATGTCATTTTGTCATTCCTCCATTAGGTTTAGGTTGGTCAAATCGGATAAATGGTTTCCGTGGTCATAAGAAATTCGACAGATAGCCCCTATGGTAGAAAAAAATTGGATTTAAACCCCTATGGTCTAAGTCTATTAGGATTTATGTCTGAAATTAGAGGTTATGTCATTCCTTCGTTAAGTTTACAGGTGGAGCAGAGTTTCTCTGAGTATCTATCAATAAAAAATATCTTACAATAAAAAGAGGGGGAGAGAAGATTTCAGAGTTTCTCTGAGTATCTATCAATAAAAAATATCTTACAATAAAAAGAGGGGGGAGAGAAGATTTCGGTTTATGGTAAAAAAATTCATTCATCTCAGTTATTTCACAAGAATAAAAAGACGAAAACAGAGGATCTGTTGAATTTCAAATAGTTAGTTTCACAAATAAGATACGAAGACTTACTTCACATTTATAATTACACAAAAAAACTATTTATCTCAGAGAGGTTTACGTAAAATTATGGGAAAACATCAACGATTACTGTCTTATTTGTCAAAGAAAAATAGAATATGTTATAAATAATTAATTAATCGGTTGGACATTCGGGAGTCAAAAACTCGTTAATTTTATAAAGGCATTTTGAATTATTTGATTTATTAGATCTTGAATTTTAATGAATTATGTGATTTATTAGTTCCACCTGTAAGCTTAGCGGATAAATAACAGAACCTCTAGTTTCGGGCATAAATTCTAACAAACTTAGATCACATGGGTTTAAATCCGAATTTTTTTTTACCACATGGACTATCTTCCGAATACCTTATGACCACGGGAACCATTTATTCGATTTTGCCAACCTAAACCTAATGGAGGAATGACAGAAAGACATAAATCCTAACAGACTTAGACCATAGGGGTTTAAATCCTAACAGACTGTGACCACAAGGGTTTAAATTCGAATTTTTTTACCACATGGGCTATCATCCGAATACCTTATGACCACGGAGATCGTTTATCCGATTAGGCCTAATTTCATAATATGGACCTTGACTTTACTCGTCAGCAATCAATCACGGATTATATTGTTCTTTGCAGTTATTACATACCCAACTGCTTACTCGCATTGAAATAAACATACATAGACAGTAGAAAAATAAGAAAAATCGAACCTTGTTTCGCAAGCTCAGATGATGAAAAGCCTGTAGAAGTGACCAAAAGCAAGAGCAACTGGCCGAACCCAAGACCCAGCTAAAAACTCAGAGACCCATTTGCAGAAGCTCCACTTTTTGAGTGTTAATGGCGTTTAAAGGATGATAATTTGTGTAGGACTCAATAACTCAATGGGAAGGGGCCTTGAGCCTTGGGGAAGAAGGAAAGATCATACAATGAATGTATGAACGATTGAAAGGGACTGTGAAATCAAGGTTTTACCCAAATCCTAGAGTGAACCGACTGCTCAGCTGAGTTCCCAAATTCTACTTGACACTTCTGACGGTTATATCCGTTGATCTTCTTCAATTCATCCAATCCGACGGTTGAAAATTAGAAGGGTGTGTGAGAAGTAAAAATGGGTGTGTGGATAGCACACCCCTATTTATATCCGTTGATCTTCTTCAATTCATCCAATCCGACAGCCGAAATTAGAAGGGTGTGTGAGAAGTAAAAATGGGTGTGTGGATAGCACACCCCTATTTTTAAATTTGACACATTAGCATTCCTCACTTTAAAAATGATCGTAATTTTATTTATTTTTAATTAATTATTAAATATATTTACTAGTTTTATTGTTTTTTTTAATTGAGTACATCGATATTTTTACACGAAGAGGAGGGGGAATTCGGCTAAACCACATAATAGACAGCTTAATTTGGTATCAACTTCACCATCCACGAGATTCGAAGCCAAGATCACTTCCAAGTGAAGAGTAATACCATCAACCGTAGTACTGAGTGACTTTGTTGTTTCTGTTTTAAAAAAATATATATATTATTATGCCACTTAGTACTACGGTCTCATAGTATTCCTCTTCACTTATAAGTAAGAGGTCTTAGAATCGAATCTCGTGGGTAGCGAACTCGATACCAAATTAGATTTTCATTGTGTGGCTTAATCGAACTCTCCATTTCTGTAGTGTAAAATATATCGTTGTACTAAAAAAAATATTATTATAATTTGATTTAATAACATAATAATTTAATTTATGGATGAAGAATTTTTTTTTAAAATGTTAAAGTATTAGATAAGTTGTAAAATTTAAATGTCGTACTTAAAATTTGACATGCCCAATAAAAGTGCTCTTAGCTGTTGAATTTTGGAGAATGTCTGGCAATTTCTTAATCGTTAACAATTTCTCATTATTTTCTTTTGGTTACAACTTTCCTTTTATATAACATTTTTATTTTCGAAAAAATTATTAACGAATTGTATAAATATAGATGGTCGGACTAGATAAAAATATTACAACTTATCTGTTTAATTGCTATGGCTGATTGAATAGTGGAACTAGTTTTAGTTGGCTTTTTTTTTCAAATATAATCTTTTACAGAATAATTTATAATATAGATGATTTTGATAATAACCACATAACTTTGTCAATTGTTCACTAGGTGTTTGAAGAAGAAATTTTCACAATTTTGTGGAGTGAAGCAATATAAATTATTGGTTTAAGAAAAAAACTACACTATGGTGAGAAAATTTGAGCAAGTTGCTCAATCAGTCAACTATAATAATTTAAGTATCCAACTCGCTAGCACCAACAAATGAAGAAGGATATTACTATATTATTTTAATTAAATAAAAAATAAAATTATTGTTTTTTTAGAAATAAAGATATATTACACTATGGGGTGAAATGAATAAATTAGTTTCAAACTCATAATACACAAAATTCAGACGTAAAATATCTTTTTTATAAAAAACGAAGAATACCACTATATCGTATTATTAAATAACAGACATAACATTTTGACAAATTAATTGATGTGGACTAAGAGTAAGGAGTATATAATAATATTAATCACTTCTTTAATAAAAAAAATAGTTACCAACTTTTTATTTATGTAATCATGTGTGTGTGTATATATATATATATATATGGATGTGTATAAAGGAAAGAGATCATCTTCGAGGTTATCGGATTAAGTGACCTGAGTTTTTTAAATTTCATTTAACGGTAAAAAATTATATAGTTTTTAAGAAATCAAAATAAGTAGGTCATTAGATGAAATTTCAAATATCCGAATCACTTAATCCGGTGATTTTAATAGAAGAGATCTATATCTGTTTTTTTTTTTTTTGGTCAATATCCGGATCTCTTTTCGTATATAAAAAACATGCATTATGTAACTTGTGGGGCCTCTATGATAGGGACTTGGATTGTCTGCCCTCCCATTTCGGTGCCCTCCTGTTTGTGTGGTCACGGTTAAACCACGTCAACATTTTATATTACTATTTCTTTTTGTTTTATTATTTTTATAAAAAACCAATATAAAATGTTGACGTGGCTTAACCGTGACCACACAAAACAGAAGGACACCGAAATGGGAGGGTAGACAATCCAAGTCCCTATGATAGAGGCTCTATCTATAGGCTAGATGACGACTAGAGTACTAGCTATGGTCCAAAGTGGGGCATAAAGTAAAAAATGTGGAGAAATGAAAGGACAGAAATCATCTTTTCATTTTATGCGTTGGAGTTGGATGTTTGAGTTGTCTTTCCAAAAGCACAACACTAGGCTTGGCCTCATAAAAGTAAACATGCTCTCTCATACAATGTCACCCCCTGACCACGAGATATACACAGGATTGACACATAATTTCAGAACATTGAACACCTGTCAACCTGCAAAATTACCCTCTACATTGTGAGAATGGTGCATCGGGCAAAGCAAAAACTCAGACAAGCTATAAAGCTCGTGTGAGTGACAGTAATACATATGTGATTGAAAAGTCAATCAATCTCATTTATAAAACATTTCACAATACTTTGCATGTATAAAATATCTTCACTCACAAAATCCATTGATGAATCCTCACTGATATTCAATCGACTTTCCTTTCAATATATATTAAAATAATAAGGCCAGCAAACGCAAAACGTTCCACATTCCGAACGCACCCATGGAATCAAGTACAAAGAATACACAAGAGCTAATACGATTCACAACGTTACGCATTCCAAATGCACTCATGAAATAGGATAGAACTGACACACAAGACATGAAGTAGGATTCAGACTAACTCCATGCAATCCATAGGATGAATGTTCCAGACAAACTCAATGGAACCGAACAAAATGTAGGGATCCAGACGCACTCAATGGAACCTAACAGAGTGTAGGCATCTAGACACACTCAATGGCATCCATACATAGAGTATTAGTAGGATTCCAGACACACTCCTAGAGTAAAAAAGAAAGGCAATACACTAGGGATTTAATATCCATGTATGAAATCAAGACGCAAGCATGTTGCAGCTTTGCCCAAAGCGATGATATTTAGATGCCCCCTTAGCCCCATCCCCTTCCCTTTTATTTTGGTTTTTTGTTCTACTTGCCGAGGCATGTGTTTGTGGTCCGGATCTGTTGGCTCTTCTCCGGTGTGATGGTTTTGGTTGCATGTTGAATTGTTTTGCACTGGGATACCTTCATCAAATGCAACGCATAGCTGATTCTTTTTAGGTGGCTACCCTTGTGGTCGCTGGCGAGGTGATGGCGGCAGCAGTGGTCAGCTCTTGCGGGATGAAGATTATGATTTCTTTTTTTATTTTCTGGTTTTTTTGTTGAATGGGCTTTGGTTATCCCCATCTTATTGGACTAGTTTAATGTAATTGTATTGGGTTTTTTTTTTCATTAAATGAAATTTCTTTTTTCTTTTTTCAACAAAAGAAAAAGAAGCTTGCCTAGTCAATGATGACTTTCCATGGATTTGTCTATATAAGCCGCAACTAAGGTTGCAAAAATAACAGCTCGAATACCGTTTGTAAATAATTCAAGGAACTGCGAAAAATCTGGATCAACCCACTTTATTTATTGGTGTAAAATAACTCATTCTTTATTGCTGATTCATACACATATTCTTTTTTTTCTTCGAGATAATTTGTATTGAACTTGTTATATATGAGAGCGAAAATTAAGATATTTCATTTACTAGTAAAAACAAATATCACTACGCAATATTAAGCAGTAGAGATATGTTAAACTGTGATTAACTGGTAAATAACAATGACTATTTTCAAGGGAAGTAGACAAGTAATTTTTTTTTTCCATTCAGAAATAGTTGGTTTTTTTTTTTTTTTTTTTGCCTTTGAAAAGAAAAAGAAATAGTTGGTTGTTGGGCATCACATTTTCATCTTCTTGAAAACCACCTACCATTGGTGCATCTAGGGATAATCGGGAGGTCCTAATGTAAGTTTTAAACGCATCCTCTCGAGCGTCGTTGGGATATGTAGGAATAAGTATCTTATCGAACACTTATTAGACATAAAAGAGTCTCGCAGCATACATTCAAAAGATCCCCCAAAAACCTTCAATGGCACCTTTCGAACCTCTGGTGAGTCATGAGACCACCCTAATCCATATGTGCAGTGGCGGATCCACAGTGGGGTCGTCGGGGTCGCACGACCCCTTGGAAACCATGGAAACAACCTTGAAGCTCCCATATGCGACCTCTTGGAGCTGGGGTCGTCGGGGTCGGAGGCACGCCAACTGTTCGACAAAAGCCCTGAACGAAAACTGGGCAGGAAGAGGAAGAAGAAGCAGCTCTATCTCCTCCCTTGCTGCTGCTGCCCCCAAACCCTCAACTCCATCTCCTCCCTTGCTGCTCCCCTGCTGGCGGCTCTAACTCCATCTCCTCCCTTTGTTTATATTGTGACTTGTGAGTATTTATTTTGAATATTTTGTATATGTAGAATATATTTAATTAATTGAAATTCAATTCATATTTATTTTGTGAGTTTTTATTGTGAGTTTTTATTGATGGTTTGTTTATATTGTGAGTTTTTATTGGTTTGTTTTTACTGATGGTTTGTTTATATTGATGGTTTGTTTATATTGAAATCCAATTCATATTTATTTTGATTATGTTGATGGTTTGCTTATATTGTGAGTATTTATTTTGAATATTTTGTATATGTAGAATATATTTAATTTAATTGAAATTCAATTCATATTTATTTTGATTATATTGATGATTTGTTTATATTGTGAGTTTTTTCATTTTAACACCAATTATTTTGTTAAAAATTATTAAAAAAATTTATTATTGTTCCATGCACAGATTAATTCGACACTGCACCAAACGCCCGACTAATGGAGTTAGTACTATCCGACGACTATTTATCTTATCCGACTGAAATAGTCAGTACAGTCCGAAGTACCAAACGAGGCTAAAAAAAATTTTCGCGCTGCGCACGCTATGACCCCACAAACATTATTTCCTGCATCCGCCTCGACATATGTGCATCTGCTCTTACCACCAAGTATAGTTGTATTCCGTTCCTTTTTTTTTCACCTCGAATAATAAGGCAACAAAATAATGTGCCCCAAAAAGACAATTATAGTGGACAGAAAATACATAAACAACTATAGAGTCATTGTAAAAAAAAAAAAATACTGAGGATACTCTCTCAAAGACTTTTCGACACCTCACGTTTTTTTGCACTATTTTTATAATGTTGACACGAAATTGTGCTAAAAATATGAGGTGCTAAAGAGTTTATAGAGACTCTCTATTAAAGAGTCTCACTTTTAAGAAAGTTTCATTACCATTTCTCAACAGAAAAAAAATAAAAAATAACTACAAAGTTCATGGCACTAAAAAAACATAAATGAGCATGAAGTAGCGCTACCATCGCACCTACTTCATTTAATTAAGAAGATTATCTAGAACATACGGGGAAACTGAGAAAAAAATCAAGTTTCCAACGATCCAATTGTGAAAAATAGTGAACAAAAGTCTTAATCCAACTATTGACTATTGGTCTTGCAATCCCATTCCCAGATTGTTCGAGGTTTATATGCTCGTATCCAAAAATCTGATCCCAAAAATAATGGCGTCATAATCCCGATCTTTGTACATTGATGTGTACAAAAAAAAAATTCTAAATATATGAAAAAGTCTTTCTACGTCAAAAATCATTAAAAATTAATAACAAAAGAAGAAAAATATACAAATATTATTGAAATATTATGCGTGTAGCATTTTTAGATACAAATGTACAAATTAAGTTTACATAATCTAATCAACCAATTCATTTTTCAATTGATAAAATATAGCTAACTCATTCAATATTTCTTGCGACATAGTTGATCGAAGATAAGATTTGATCAACTTATTTTGAAAAACTTCTTTTTGCAGAGACAATGGTAACCGATAGAGTTAATAAAATTCTATAAGTAAATACTCAAAGGCTCAAAGTCTGTATACTTCTTATTTGATCAGACAAAGTTTGTAATATTAGTTTATAAATATAGATATATATATATATATATATATATATATAATTTGGCGGCCTAGGCAGCCCCGCCAACTGTTGCTAGCCGGCCTAGACTTATCAGCCATGTATGCTCATTATTCACTTGCTTGCGCATTGCCTTTTCTTCTTCCTCCCATCTATGCTGCCGTTTTTTCATAAGGACTACTCAAAGGCTTGTTGGCATGTGCAAGCAAGTAAACAACGAAAATAATCTTGAGCACAGTCATGTCTAGCATTTTCCAATGGGTTGGATTGCAGCAAGCTGCATTCCATGAGCTACAAACTCGAGAAACAGATATCAAACCCAGAAAATTTTAAAGCGATGGAATATTCGCACAAGGATAGAGTAATCCATATTCGCACAGTTTCGAACTTTGCATCTCTGCCACTTTATCAGAGATTGTTCCTGAATAATGACAACTTGTACATCCAAGTAGGTACAAATTGGTGGCTCGAATGATGATCAACATAAATACACCTAAGAGCTCATAGAGTGTATCTTGGTGCCCTTGTGTTCTGACTCTTAAGATTATGTGATGGGAGTCGCCTTGAAGAAATGAGATAGGTTCTAAAAGGGCGTCCTTAGACTTGAAATTGTAGAAAACTCTCTTCGCTTTGTAATAGTAATTTAAAATTTTCAAACCGTTGGTTGAAGACTTGAAGCATCTTATGGCCTCGTTTGATACGTTGTATATAGCAACGGATAAGATTATTAATACATAGCCGAATAGATGACGCGCTCTTGTATTAAATTGGACCGGACTAATTTAAAGGAAAACTAATGAAAATGACTTGAAAACTTTGAGTTTTAATGATAATGACAAAATAAAAGGTAAAATGAATAGTAATAGAATTGATTTTTTAATGTAAAAATATAATTTTTCGTTAAAATAAACAGTACGAATTTTTTTTTGTTAAAGTCACATAATTTAATCCAATCCTCTTGTTTTATACGGTACACGCCCTCTTAATAAACCCGTCCAAAACACTAGTTGGTGATACTTAATGTGGGCCGGACTCATTAGCAAGAGTGGCAGTTTTGAAGTTATCACAACCATCCCTCAGTGTCTCCGTTGTCTTCTGATTTTCCTCCTAATCGGAGAAGGGCTACCAAATCCACGTTGTACGTCGTCGATTTTTAAGGCATCGAAACCTTGGTCCTTCGAATTCGTGGTATTCTGATTCTTCCCGGCGCTCCTCAAGCGTATGGCAGCCCGAGCGCGCGGCGCTCTCGATTGGTTCCATGGTCTGATCTTCCGCGAATCGCAATCCGACTGTGGCAATACCAATCGGCGAACGTGGATCTCTTCGATGCGTATTTCCGACGAGCCGGTTTGGACCGCGATGATCGGATTAGTGGCAATGAAGCCGTCGCTTTCTTCCAGGGCTCCGGTCTCTCCAAATAGGTCCTTGCCCACATACTTTCACTCTCTCTATATATGCATATATATATATATATATATATATATATATAAGTGGATATATATTGTAGTGTGTATGATTATATTTGTGTAATTATAGTGGTTGATCGGGATTTTATGTTGGTGGAAATGTATTCCAAATCAGATTGATTTTGAATTTTTAATCTAATTGTAGTTGAAGTGGTTAATGTGGAGCTCGGGATGTCGTAATTCTCTGATCTAAACTGAGATGTTTATTTCGTGTTAGTATAAATGCGGAATTGATGTTGAGAGAGTTATGTTGTCAGGTCATTAATTTACTTTCTGGTGTATCCTTTCGACCTTAGGTGGTAAGCAGACTTCAGAAATGTGTTATATGAATACGGAATAGTTAGGATTGTATCATACAAGGGAAATGTTCTTGGGTCATGATCATATCGGCAAATAGGTTCTTGAAGTTGTATGTTTGTTTTGCTGAAGGAAGTTTTTCATAAAATGTTAAATACTGACTATAAGAGTGCATTTTCTCGTTCTTTTTGTAACAGAAGTTTGGATCTGTTCTAGTTTATATTGGTTGCTTATATTATTGGCAGATATGGGCATGTGCAGACCAGGAGCAGACTGGTTTTGTTGGTCGGGCAGAGTTTTACAATGCCCTTAGAATTGTCACTGTGGCACAAAGTAAGAGAGAACTTACACCAGAAATGGTGAAGGAAGCATTATATGGCCCGGCTGCAGCTACAATACATGCACCCAAGATAAATCTTGCTGCGACTCCTGTGCCTCAGTTCAATTCTGCTGCAGCAGCACCTGACTTTCAAGGTGGTGCTGTCACTCTGACATCCTCACGAAATCTTGGGTTCAGGGGACCGCAATTACCACCTCAGTATAATTCTGCTGGAGCAGCACGTGCCACTCAGGGTGGTGCTGTCACTCCGACGTCCTGCCAAAACTTGGGTTCAGGGGACCACAAATACAATCTCAGTTTAATTCTGCTCCAACAGCTGAGTGGTTTAGGGAGGGACGCCCTTTTCCAGCAGTGCTACCAAGCAATGTTATGTTTGATGTATCCAATATTTTTCAACTTGCAACTAATTACTCTAATGCTGGCAATGTGGCCCGGAGACCTGCATCTGGTATTCATCCTTAAAACAAATCACTTTTTTATTTTTTGAAACCGTGTCTTTCTTTGATGGAGAATAGTTTCTTATTTTTCACTTTAAAAGGCTTTCAGCAGCAACCGATGCCAATTGCTCCTTCTCATGCTGAAGAAAAGCAGCAGGCCAATCAGCAGAAACCCAAAGTACCAGAATTGGAGAAACATCTTGTAAATCAACTGAGTACAGAGGAGGTTAACTCACTGAACTCAAAGTTAAAAGAAGCAACCGAAGCTAATAAAAAGGTACTTGGAAATTTTGTATTTCATTTCTTTGTGTATGCATCTTGCTTTTTCTTTCTTTTTTTCCTTTAGCTTGTTATGCGACGTATAATTTTTCCCCTGAACTTTGGAATGTTCCTAGTCCCATTGAAGCGAAGACCCCTATAGTTTTTTTGTTGTTACAAATTTGATGATTGTATTATTAAACTGGGGCTGTGCCTTTCGTTTTTCGGCCTTAATTTGTTGTAATTTTTAACTTGCTCTAATAAAATTTGTTTTGCTAATCTTAGCATGGTTCAAACAAGAACATTGAGTTTAGCCGGTGTTAGTCCAATTAGGCCATTCATATTTTTCGCTCATTGCAGTTCAGCCATCGAACTATCGCGTATTTTTGTAGTGTCGAATATTCAAACTATGGCGCTTGGTCGTGAGATTTTTACTTTGCCCTGGGTATGGGGTATTAATTAATGTCTAGGTTTATGATATAGAGGCGGATTTCAAGATGCCGCTGGACTTGTAAATCAAGTTTTAAAAATTACATATAGGATATGGCATACTTGCCCATAACTTGTGCTTTATAATGTATAAACAATTCTAAAATAATAAAAGCCTTGCCTATTTGTCAGTCTTTATTTCTTGGACGGACAAGTGAGCCATCAAAGTACAAATTTGTTGTAAAGTTGTTTCTAATTCTATCGGATAATTCTATTAAGATTGTTGGATTAAAAGTTTGAAACATCTTCCGTTCCAACGGCTGCAGTCCATGATCATCACTTTCATTTGCTTTGGACTTCATCACTTGATCCATTGACTTCAGACTCATCTCTTCATCCACCACCTTTGGAATTGTCATCTTGGTTCTAGAAAAATAAATTTTACAATGAGGTTGAGAAAATGAGACGATCAGGGATATTCCAATATGGAATTGCTTAAGGGGAGGGATCCCCATTTTTTCAAAAAAATGGGGACACGCTCCCCACCGTTGGATTTGAATTAAATGAAATCCTGTGGTTGAGATTCTATGGCCTGTGTTTTAATCTCAACCACACAATTTCATTAAAGTCAATCTAACGGTGGGGAGCGTGTCCCCATTTTTTTTGAAAAAATGGGGATCCCTCCCCTTAAGCTCCCTGATTCCAATATACCTCTGTAGCTGGTGAGATTTAGGGGTGGTTTGGGAGTGAGGTGCTTAAAAAAAAAACACCCATGAAAAAAAACTGTAAGGGTTTTAGGTGTTTGGTAAACTGAAAAAAAAATGGCTTATTTTGAAAGCTACTGTGAGAATAAGCTGAAATCAAAGGAAAAAGCTGAAGCTGCTATTTGCAGCTTTGGAAAACTGACTTTTTTTCAAAGCACATGGAGCTACCGTGCTCCTTTAATGAAAAGACCCACTATCAGACTGCTTTTTTTTCCAAAAGCATTTTTACAAAAAAGTTTACCAAACACTCTGCTGCTGATTTATTTCACAGCCGCTTATTCTCACAGCACAGCTGCTTATTCTCACAACAACTTTTTTTCAAAGCACATCAATACTAAATCAGCCCTTAGTAGTTTAAAAGAGAGAACCGGCAGAGCTAGAAGACAAATTTTCAAGTTTCCGACAAGCATAAAAGTGAGAGTTGAGACTTTTAAGGTTGGTTAAACTGTAGATACTTGTTAGGACATCCTTAAGGTGCTTGCAGCCACAAAGGTTTAAAGTTTTAAGCCTAATTAGATTTTCAATAGACGAAGGAAGAATTTCGACAGTTATCCCTTGCAAACTAAGAGACACCAAATGTTCCATTGGCAAGATTTTAGGAATTCACCACAAAAAAAGGGCCTTCTGCGATGGAACGGGAATGTCGCAAAAAATGCTAAAAACATCGTAAAAAGCTTTCAGCGACGGCCTTACGACGGTAATGAACGCGTTGCAATAAACCTATGTTAAAAATGTTTTGATAACATATATGACGCAACCTAACTGTCGCAAGTACTATTTACGACAACCTTGTGACACTATCTGAAGAATCGTTAATAATAGATGGCAGGTGTGAAAAAAATGACATCATATTTGACGCCAGATACAAATTATCTATTTGATTTTATAAACTAGAAATAAATAATTATTAAAAATGAATGATCTATAAATTATGTAGATATCTATAAGCAAGATATGAAGAATTGTGATTAATAATAAACTATAATTAATGAAAATCATTATACAGTGTATTATCATATATAAATACCAACAAAACTATAAAAGCAACGCTTAGTTGAAAGGCCCTATACATTATACATCCATGGCATCATGTAGTCTTTAGCCAAAACCTGAAACAAGCGACATTATTGGAACCATCAATAATGTATGATTTATTTTTACAAAAATCATAGTTTTGTATCAATAAGAAGAAAACAGATATAACTAGAAATAGATGACTTTAATATGGTCAAAACTCAAAAGCACGAACAGGATCTCATATCAGGGTATTAATCATACTAGTTGTACAAAGACCACTAAGCACGCGCTAGAAAAACAAGATGAGATGAAAACCCAAAGGAACTAAACAGATTACAAATTTTGTCATTGATGCAGGAAAGCCTTCATTAAAGAATCCATGCTATCTCTCACGTATTTTAGGAAAGCCTGTGATGGTCTTTGTACAAGCTCTTCATTTGCAAATAATTTGATGAGCTAAATTCATATAATAGGCTGAGTAAATTATTCAGAACTATAATCACCTGGTGTAGGTCTGCATATGTAATCCTTGGATGCTTAGACATAAGAGTCATGACTCTCAAACTCATTACCAAGGTATGTATTAAGCACCCTGTTCTGATCTCTGAATCCAAAGTATATGAACTACAACACTGATCCTACCCTAACAAAAACTTCCACAGCTTACATCTGATTCAAAATCTTAATTTCCAACCTCAAAAAAGATCCCAAGCATGTTGCTGAATCTATCAGAAACAAAACTTCATCTAATTGTTGTTAATCCTGGCAACAAACATTGCTAAAACTCCTAAAATCACGAACAATGCAGATTTATTCCAAATGAAAAATTGTGGGAAATTGTACCCTACAAAGAGGCAAAGACTCATTAAATTTACCAAACTCATACTCCCTGTAGTTTTACAAGTTTTCAAACTAATGCAACACAACAAAGTCCCATTAGGTACCCAAAGCTAAACAATTTTCCAAACTAATCCAAAACTAAACAATCCCATTAGCTATACCAGAAGTGGTTCTGTGTTTCTACTAAAACTTAAAACCCAATTGAAAAAAAAAAAACACACAACTCTGAATTTAACTAAAAAATATATTTTAGCAGAATCTACTGAGTTCCAGATCAAATTCCGTTACCACCATACTGAAACGAAAAATAATTCCTTGTGTATCTCAAAACTCACTTGAAAGCAAACGACAAAAAAAATTGGAAATAACAAAAATTGGTAAACATATTAACAACAATTAGAAAAATCAATCCAATATTAATAAAAACAATTGCCTTCCAGATTTGAGAGGAACCCTAGAAATCACTTAGCAAAAGTTATTGAATAAGAAAAAGAGAGACGATGGAGATGATTGTAGTGGCTTACAAGAACTCCGATTGTGCTCCAGAATCTCCGACTAAGCTCTAGAATCTCCGATTGAATCTCTAATTGGATGGATTAGGGCGAAAGGAGCTCCATACTTTCAGTCGAATAGGGAAAGGAAACGGTTGAGGGAGAGAAAAAGAATTTTCTTTTTCGGATATAAGGGAAAAGGAAATGCGCGCTGGGCTATTTCATCTGAAAATTGAGCGCGTATATAAAAATTTGAGCTCTGAATTTTATTCCGTCGTTTCGGGGCGTCGCAAAACCCTTTGTTGAAGACGACAGATTGTTATTTCTAACCTTTTTGCGACGTTACTAACGCCAAGGTTGCAATTATTTTCGCTCCACCATCTAGCGCGCATATTTTGTGTTATTTGTGAGGGCCGTGCTATCTGACGCAAAAAACCTGTCGTAATAAGGCCTTTTTCTTGTAGTCTTGATGCCCCGAATAAATTGTGTAGCTGCTTCAGAAACAAGGAGGGAAATACGCCGGCGTTCTAAAAAACGTCTCGATGGTGGCTCCAAATGTTTCATTAGCTTAGAGATCTCTGGGGAATGTTCAAGTTCGGAGCACCCATAGATATCGAGCACCTGGAGATTCTTCAACTTACAAATGCTCTTTGGGATACTGAAAAGCCTTTTGCAATCACGTAGTTCAAGTACTTTGAGAGCAGGGAGAAACTCGATTGATGAGTGTAGCTCTTGAACTGCTGTTCCACTTAAATTTAAGGAATTCAAATTTTCCATTGGCTCCAAGATCTCTGGGAAGTCTTCAAGTTTAAAGCAATCGGAGAGACCGAGCACCACAAGATACTTTAACTTACAAATGCTCTTTGGGATACTTGAAAGCCTTTTGCAATCATGTAGTAGAAGTCTTTCGAGAGCAGGGAGAAACTCGATTGATGAGTGCAAATCTTGAACTGCTGTTCCACTTAAATTTAAGGACTTCAAATGTTCCATTGGCTCCAAGATCTCTGGGAAGTTTTCAAGTTTAAAGCAGTCGGAGAGATCGAGTTCCTCGAGATATTTCAACTTACAAATGTTTGTTGGTAGAATCACAAGTCTATGGCAATTAACCAATGATAATTTACTTATATCCCTGGGAAGCTCAGAAAACTCGCCAAGAGATGAGCAGCCATCTAGATTAAAAGAACCAGAGACTTTCAGCTTACACATGTTGCTTGGAAGTTTCTCAAGGTTATCGCAACAACTTATATTCAAGTAAGAAATTTGTTCGTGAGACCAAACTGATCGGGGCAACTCCTTTATACCACTCTCAGATAAATCTAAGTGTTTAATATTTCTTGGCATCTCTGGAAGATACTTGAGACTGGTGCAGCCTTCAAGACAAAGATAAGTAAGCTTGTCAACATCTTGAAAATACCTAGGAATTTCAACCAAATTTGGACAGCCATAGAGATCTATGTCCACAATTTTTAGACTCCCAGAGAGATTTGGAACTTCAGTTAGATTTGTAGAGCAGTGCAGATCGATCACTTCTAAGTTTACAAGTCTCTGTAACAAGAGTAGATAGAAACATCAAGAATTGATATAATTTCTACACTTAATTTTATACAATAATTAAAATAGGCATATAATATACCTGGTCTTCTTTCCAAAGCTTCTTAATTTTGCTATCTGGCATATGAAGCTCAACTAGATTTTCCGGCGAAAAATTTGATGGCAAAGATTCCAGTGGATATCCCCACCAGTAAAGGTAACGAAGAGAATCAGGAAAGTCTAGAGAAGCGGTGGATTTGCAATCAAACATTTGAGGATTATCCACACTTAGCATTATTAGGTTTGGCATCAGTTTGAAGTCTGCGCGTTTTAGTGGTCGCTCTACACTCTTATGCCATTCAATAAATATGGCTTCAACGTTTGGAGTTTCCTGACAATAAGAACAAAGAATAAGAACAACGTTTAAATGTATACATTTTCAACATGTTAAGATGTAATGCTTATTTAGAAAAAGTATTCAACAACGTTGTAGAATATTCTAGAGTAGTTGCGATGGTAATGATGTACAAGTTTCTAGTAAAATATCCAAGATAATTGTTGTAAAATAATAAAAATTACATAGACTTCCTAGCACAATAAAGAATGAGGATCCTCTCCAGATTCCCTTTATGAGGATTTCGAAGATTCTTCAATCGTATTCACTCATCGTACATCGTGCGGTCAGAAATCATTTGAATTTTTTTTATTTAAAATTAAACACAAATATTACCTAACAATAACTGGCCGCAAGATTTACGATTAACGGAACTGATTAAAGGATCATCTGGATCCTCACAAAGAGGTTCCGGAGAGGATCCTCATCCCATAATAAAAATGGTAGTGGTATTATTACCACCTAGTTATTATCACTTGTATCATCTTTCTAGTAAAGGTAAGGTCCACCAACTCATTTGGATCTCATCTCTATTAGATAGGTGATACAAATGATAGTATAAATAGTTATTAAAAATAGCATTTTTGCAGTAAAAATTCAATCAAATTAGTTTTTTTAAGAATCTGACTTCTTTATCATAAGAAGTTTTACTTTTGTTGTGTTATCATCTAAAGTTTGCTATTTATTTTTTCTTAAAAAAGAAAAGGAAAAATTAAATGCATTTGGCTCTTACCTTGTTACTGTTCAGTACATGATAGACATCCTCATGCGTGAACAACCTATTCCGATCTTTAATACATTGTTCCTGAACAATTGTCATTCCCATTTCTTGTAGCAAATCGTGCATCTCTATGATTTTCGTTCCCCATTTATTTGAACGAATTGATATGAGAGACATCTCAATGAGAATTCTAATTCCGGCTGTCGCAAAGAATCGACGAATATCTAACATTCGTTTTACCTCATTCACTTCCTTCCCTTTATGAAAACATGCTATATCCAGAAATATCTCCTTCACATCTTTTCCCAATCTATCATAACTTATTCTCAACACTCTCTGGATATCTTCAATGGGAAATCGTTTCAATTTGTTGAATTCATCTTCCCAGTCTTCTTTGCTCATGCACTTGAAGAACATGGACCCCATAACTGTAAGAGCTAAAGGAACACCTCTGGCATAATCCACGGTCTTTTTTGCCAACTCCTTATAATATGTTCTACGAGCAGTGTCATTCTTGAAAGCACGCGAACAGAAAAGCTGAAGAGCGTCTTCTGGTTTTAATACCTCAACCTCGTAGATATTATCCTCTTCAACAGTTTGTCTAAGTGTGCCCCTATCTCTACTTGTGATAATGATTCTACTTCCAGTGCCATATCGAAGACGATCACCAGCTAAAAGTTGCATTTGCATTGGATTACTCACATCATCAAGAACAATGAGGACCTTTGTGCGACTGAGCCTATTTTGAACACCAGTTGATCTTATGGATAGACCTTCTTCCCCTAATATCTCACTCAGAAGTTTATTTTGCAAGCAATCTAGTCCATCTGGTTGTTCTGATTTCTCCCTGACATTTTTAAGAAAACAAGAAGCTTCGAATTTAGAAGAGAGTCTGTGAAATATAGTTTCAGCAAGGGTGGTCTTGCCAATACCACCCATTCCCCAAATACCTACAGTGATGCAAGCCTCCTGTGAGTGAATGTCCAGTCGCGATTCAATTTGCTTGATGCTGCTTTCAATTCCAACCAGGCCCTTTAAATCACATGATGATTCACAAATCAAGTTTGTCCAAATATGATCTACAACATTCTTAATTAGATCTGCCTCCGTCCTGATATATATGATTATGTAGAAAAAAGCAATAGTTAGTCTTATACAAATAGTTATGCCCATGCGCTGTGGCAGATCGACAAATTTGTCCCGTAAATAAAGAAATATACTAAAAGTTTTAATACCATATATTTGTGCAAGAAAAAGAAATGTTGTTTATTCCCTGCTCAAAATGATATTAGCAATATTAAAATAGAAAATACATTTGTTTTTAGGTAAACAACAATACAGCGAATTGAGCTTGCATATTATAGCATTCAACCTACCATCTATTTGATGAAAATGAACTTGCCCCACTAATAAAATCGTTAATCTTGAAGAGAAATCAAATATGTTTACATAGGTTACAACTAATTACATACATGGCAAGGAACTGGGCCACCCCTCCCCAAACCCACAAAAAAAAAAAAGGCAATTTTGTAATTACATTAGTCTAAGGGCTATTTCAATTGGGGATTTTGATTCATTTACTGAATTGTTATCATCTTAAAAGCTTTGTTCTGGGTGGTTAATGAGGAAGGCCTGATTCAATGTGCAAATGACAGTAATACCCATCCAGATTTTAGATCCAACAGCCTAAGGTAAAAAGGTGGGTAGGCGGTATTATCATTTTCGACTTGGGAGAGGTGAGGTGTTTAGATTTGGTGAGGGAAGTGTTACAGAGAGAGAGAGAGAGAGAGAGAGAGAGAGAGAGAGAGGGAGGGAGGGAGGCGTGAACAGGGGCAAGTAAGACCTGTTCATACGAGATCTGCAATCCTGTTAAGCGTCACAGAAAGAGAAAGAGGGAGGGAGCAGTACGGATGGCAAAGATAGAAATAGAGAAGGATGAGTGGGTTGTCTTCTCCTTTTCAATGTTTTCATTAGTTTGGCTGCTTTCCCACTATTAAATTTTTAATGGGCTATTGGTTGCAGCAATATTCATTGGTATAAGATCGAATGTTTTGGGTGTTCAATCAAATGACCCTAAATTCACCAAATATGCAAAGAAAAAAAGAATTCACCAAATATGCTGCTTTATTGAATATGTGAAATCTCGTTCCCAGATTTTAATATTAATTATGTATTTCATTATTTAATTTTGTATTTCGTATTTCCGTTATTTTTATTATATTCTAATTCAATTAATTTTGAATTTGAATTGTATAGTTATAAGACATGAATTATCATAATTAATCTTTTAAAATTCGTAGACCTTTCGAGACCACACTTAGTGTTTTCAAATAGAACTCAATTCCACGAGCGAGTATGCGAAAGCTGTTCACGAATCAGAGTGATATCGAAGAAGTTACAGACGTTAAAAATTCGATTAAAAAAATATTTAATATATAATTAGAAGCTCACATTAATTGGGGGGGGGGGACCAATTAGAGAGAGAGAGTGATAGTGAGGTGACCAATCAGAGAAAAGAGGAGAGAACCCAATGCGACCCATTTGCCCCCTCATGACCCGGCTCTTGACTTAAAGCCTCTGCAATTTCCGACGTGATTTCAATCGATTCTTCCGGTTTTTCTCGACCTTCCACCACCATCAAACACCACCACTTCACTTTCCCTTCAATCTCCACACAAACTCGATGAGATGTGGCCTCGATTTTGCGAAGAACCCCACCGACGGGTTAGTGAGTATTCGACGACGATCGACCGTTTCTAGGGCTTGTTCTTTTGACCACCGCCACCAATAGACTTTCCTTGAACCTAGGAACAAGGCCTAAGCACTAGTTAGGGCGTCAGGGTTTGATTTGATAGTGATTCGAAGAACATTCATTTTAGGTTCCGACGGCCTAGGGTGATTTTAGGTCACTTCTCGGCCGAATTGGACCTCGGCCCACGCGACGATAGTACATGCCGTCTTGATATTTGTGTCAGGGTATGTTAGTGCAAACTTCATGCACTGATTGTGACATGGCCCGATCCCGATATTCCTTTAATACCAGGATGGCACATGCTGGCCGACACCCGAATGTGACGAAGCCATATTTAAAATGCCTCCGAATAAAATATGTAATTAGAACAAAAATGCTAATGCAGGAACGTGTTCAGAGCATACAATTAAATAAGAGTAATATGAAAGAATTATAATAAAAAAGGTATGAATGAGGGGAAGAATCATACACTGAGAAGACTCGAATATACCTATGTGGACATGTCCTGACGTCGGGATTGTGTGCCTCGATTCTATCTCAGATATTTTGTTGCCCCGGAATCGCTCGAGCTAGCGAGGATGGTGCCACCTTCCACCGACGCACCTTTGGTTTCCTCGATTATGGCTCGAGTTGGCCAAAAATAGGCTCAAAGCCACAGGATATTCATTGAAAAACTAGGGAATTTCCTCTATGCCATTTCGTGCCTCGACAGGAAAGGCAATAAATAGTGGCCTAGCCACTGTCGAGTTCCAGGGCCTCGGTATGGATTCAAGACGGGGAAGGTCAAAGTGTGGTGGTGGTTCTTGGTGCTCGCCAGAGTGGTTGATAAGTAGTGATGGTGTCGTGGGGCTCGCCGTAGTACGGTGAGGGATGGTGGTAGTGTCAGTTTACTAAGAAAGGGGGAGAGAGCTCTAGAGTGAGAGAGAGACATGGGAGGGAAATGAGAGGGAGAGAGTTCCAAAAGATTGGGGAAGAAGCTGCCACGTGTCAGCTCGGGGGTGGTCCAAGGTGGAAAATATCTCCACTTCCAAAATTACCAAAATGCCCCTAAGTTTCAAATTCTGTAAATCGTTCATTGTAACTCTAAATCTGATTCTGCTTGCTCCCACGTATTCGTAGAGATGAGTATTACAAGAATATACCAAGAAATGGATCTTACATGACATGACATGGCGGTCAACAAAAGTCAATGTTTTTGCCTCGAAGAGCATTTTCGTAAATTCGCGTATTATAAAAAAAACAAAAACGTAATAATTAGGGATGGGTCATTACAGATTGTACAGGTGAAAGACCTGAGTAGATTACGAAGAGCCAGTGGGGGTAGAAGTGCAAAGATCAGAGACTTGGAGCGATTAGGTTACCCTTTTATCCTTGTATTATATCTTTTGGGACTTATATTTTGAGCGCCTATGGACATTGTTTTGGCCATAGTAAAGGTTGTGTGGATGCAAATTTCTTCCTCCTTGTTCTTGGACAAAATTGCACCTACAAAACAAATAACATCTTAGGTCAAGACCAAGAGCTTTACGCGCCCACGATGAACTGGGGGGGGCCTTTGGCTGAAGAACCTCCGATGCCAAAGTTTGAATTTCGAGAGAAAAGTGTTTGGAGAATTTGGAGAATTTTGCAAGAGTGTTGAACTTAGCTTTTTAGAGAAAATGGGGGTAGAGGCATGAAGGGCCTCATTGGGGGAGAAAGTGGCCTGCCTTTTGTGGTGTTTTTGAGTGTATTTTGTAGTTAATTTCCATATGAAATAGGTTTTGAATAAATACCTATTTTGGGCACTTTTGACTTGATTATGGGATGATTGTCCACTGCTCGAGCATGGGAATTCTGATGCTCCTCAATGGTAATTTTGTTCTTTCAGCCCAAAAATCCAAGTGTCATCTCTTGATTATTTTTGGCTCCACAAATGCCCCCACACCTGCTGGGCTACTCGTAAGAAAGAGCAGCAGGTGTAGAGATCTCAAACTTTGATACAGATTATCTCTTGGACTTGGAATTAGATTCTTCTAGGAAAAGGGAATCAATCGACTCCAAAGCCTATTTAAGCATACCTTAAGTAGGGGATTAAATCAACTTCTGAGGGCAATTATTTATCCCTACAAGAAAGAGAGAAAGCTAAAGGATATTTGTTCCCCCCTCCCCTAACATTCTTCTTTGCTTACCGGTGAGAAGAACCGTCTTTCGTTGATTTCTTTGTCTTCTTCACGCCGCACCGATGTAAGAAAGACTTAATTCTCCTTGTCTTCTTCTTGGGAGGTGATGCCACGGGGCAGTCGTCCGGGTGGTGAGGCACGTCGGCTGGCAAAGGCCAGCGATCGGCTTGGCATGGGCCAAGGAGGTGATGTGGCAAGGGCCATTGCTTATGCTGCTCGGCTTGATTGAAGCCAATGATTGGCTTGGCATGGGCCGAGGAAGTGGCATGGCATGGGTAATGGTTTGGGCTGCCACGTCTGGGTTGCTTGCCAAAAATGAGGAAACTGCTTGAGTTTGATTTCTCAAGTGATGTAAATGGAGTAGTCGGATGAGTGAACTGTTGAGTGTAAAGTGGCAGCAGTCCCATGACCATTCATTGCCTAGTTGGTCTTCAAGCATTCGATCTTTTGACCTATGTGGCCTTTTCGTACCGGAGAGCTTACTTGGACGGGTGTCGAGGAATTAGTTTACTCTCTTGCACTGGAGAGTAATTAATTTACCCTTTTGCACTTAAGAGCTCTTAGTTTACCATTTTGCATTGGAAAGCAATTAGTTTACCTTCTCGCACTGAAGAGACATCTCGCACTAGAGAGCTGACCCATAAAGGGTTTTGAGCAGTTGTTGTGGACAACAGTTAAGCCAGGCTTATGAATAACTTCTTGAATCTTCATTGAGAATAAATAAATAAATCAACTGTGCTGAAAGGTAGAAACTACATAATATAACAAATTGGATAATCTTCGGCTTGCGAGGCCTTGAGATGTCGATCCGGATCTTTGTCTCCCTTGTACGGAGTGAAGTGAGGCATAGTGAACCCGCGAAGTGCATTTGTCCGCTCGATCTCATTCGTGAATGGTGACATGCTTATGTTGGTCATGTCTCGTTGAAACATATCGTCAACAGCCTCGTTACGTTGGAAATTGCACAATCGTTAAGTTAGGAGCCTCTTAACTTCTTCTTAAATTTGCCTCTGCTAAGGCAGAGGAACTTTCAGCTGCTCCTAATCGTGACCTATAGGTTTGGGCCATTCTTCCCTATGTTTGACTCATTTATGTCGCGGTTGCAGTGCATGTGGCATGTTCCTGGTAGGCGAACGAGTTGTTCGCAAGCTGCCGGTTGAACTTGAGTCGGATTAAGTGACTGCTTCTCTCCGTCTGCCTTGCTGCCTACACCGATGTAAGGTGGATAATACTTCTTGCGAACTTAGTTGTGAATGAACACTTCGCCTGGAAGGTTGTCCATGTTGATAATCGGAGTGTGACCTCAACCGTGAACGTATATTCGTTCATGGGCTTGATCGGGAATACACGCTCCTCCGCGCGCTAAGACGAGAGTATACGCTATCCCAAGGACCCAGGCAGGAGCGTAAACTACCAGAACGCTCGGATCGTGGCTGGTTGATGGGCTGCTTGCCAAGACGCTGGTGGAGAGGTTCGTTTGCCCTTGTCCTACTTTGGGACATCTCGTCCGAGGCACATTGGATCTCGGTGCGTTGCAAGAGTTGATTCACCAAGGTTGTTTGTTGTGCAAAGGCGTTTGTCAACTCTATGACTTGTCGAGACAAGTGTTGTTCGCCATTTGGATTGGAAGAGCTTGGAAGGAATGTGCCTCATTGAGCAATGGGTATGGTAGGCTCCGAGCTCGATATTTGAATTGGGAAATGTCAAATCCGTAGAGAAACGTGGTGAAAATGCTCCCGGTTCAATTGTATGCCCATAAATTTGAAGCCGGGATGGTTTAACTAATCTTGGACCGATTTGGGGTACTTGGAATGCCACGAGAGTAGGTAGGGCCTCGGGAGCAGGCTGGGCTATGGGAGTAGGCTGCTCAGCGTATGGCACATGTGGGTCTGAGGCTTAGGCTCGGCTTGGCAACGCGTTGGGCGTGGAGTGACTTGGCTTGGGCCGTGACCTTGGTGTCGTGGGCCTTGTATGGCACAACTTAGGCCGTGGTGGTGATACCATGGACCTCGCCGCGGGTGGCTACCGTGGTAGCCACCGCGATGGTTCCCGTGGGGGAAACTCATGGTGGTGGTTTGGAGAAGAACCTTCGATGCCAAAGTTAGAATTTTGAGATGAAAGTGTTTGGAGAATTTGGAGAATTTTGCAAGAGTTTTTAACTTAGCTTTTTAGAGAAAATGAGGTAGTATATATAAGGCATGGAGGGCCTCATTGGGGGAGAAAGTGGTCGTCCCTTTGTGGTGTTTTTGAGTGTATTTTGTAGTTAATTGGTAGTTTAATTAGCCATTAATAGATTAATTAGCTAATAAATCTATTAATTAGCTAATTAACATAATTTAAAAAGGAATGTTTTGGGGGTTACCTTGTGGAGAAAATGGATGAAATAGGTGTGGAGCCAAAAATATTCACAGGGCGACACGTGGATTTTTGGACAAAAATGACAAAAATACCCTTGCAGTACAACGAGGTTCCTACGCGCAAGCAGCGGACAACCCTCTTTCAACCAAGACAGAAGTGCCCAAAATAGGTAACAATTCAAAGTCCATCTCATCAAATCCTTTCTATAAGGTAATTCCCAACCACATTCCTTTTAAATTATGTTAATTGGCTAATTAATGGGTTTATTGCCTAATTAACCCATTAATTGTCAATTAAACCATCAATTATATCCAAATAACTACAAAATACATCCAATTCAACCCTAAAACACCACATGGCCGGCTATCCCCATTTCAAAACCTAATCCATCACTTTTTTCTACCTTTTTCACCGTTTCTTCCTTTTTATTACCCAATAAATTCAAAAACCAGCAAAACATTCATCTTATGTTTAATAGCCAAATAAATTGGCTAATTAAACCTAAATTAAACCTAAAAACCCTAGCCACCTCTTATCCCTATAAATATACTCCCATTCTCACCAAAAAGCCAATTCCAACACATTGGCAAAAATCCCAAAATTCTCTAAACACTCTTTCTCTCTAAATTCTAACTTTGGCATCGGATGTTCTTCGGCCAAAGCCCCCCCCATTCATCGTGCGCGCGTGAGGCTCTTGGCCTTAACCTAAGGTGTTAATTGTTTTGTAGGTGCAAAATCGTCCAAGATCGAGGAGGAAGAAATTTGCATCCACAAATTGGTGCTTTCATTGAGAGTTGAAATTCATACTAGTAGAAGACTCTCGCACAAAAAAGGTTTTTTCTTTATTTTCTAGTCCATTTGAATATTTTTCATACGTTCTTATTATTAGAATTTTTTACTTGCAAAGGTTCTTTGATAAAACGTATAAGCAAAATATAATGGCTAGAAATTTAGAAAATTCCATAAGTGAAAATTCTAGTGTTCAAGAAATGGGAGTGCGGAGATCCGTGAGGCAAAATGCGACAATAAGGGGAGCGGCATCACCACCACGAGTTTCCACCATGGGAACCACCGTGGTGGCTACCTCGGTAGCCACCCACGGCGAGGTCCATGGTGCCTTCACCACGGCCACCATGGGAACCATCGCGGTGGCTACTTCGGTAGCCATTCGTGGCGAGGTCCATGGAGCTTTCACCACGGCCCGAGCCGTGCCATCCAAGGCTCACGGTACCAAGACCACGACCCAAGCCGTGCCATCCAAGTTTACGTGGACCCAAGCCCAAGCCTCGCATTCACATGCACCGTGCGTTGAGCAGCCTGCTTCCGTCGAGCAGCCCACTCCCGTGGCCCAGCCTGCTCCTGCCAAGCAGCTTGCTCCCGACGAGCAGCCCACTCCCGTGGTCCAGCCTGCTTTCGTCGAGCAGCCCACTCCCGTGGTCCAGCCTGTTTCCGTCGAGCAGCCCACTCCCGTGGCCCAGCCTGCTCCTGCCAAGCAACCTGCTCTCGTGACCCAGCCTGCTCCCGACGAGCAGCCCACTCCCGTGGTCCAGCCTGCTTCCGTCGAGCAGCTCACTCCCGCGGCCCAACCTGCTCTTGCCGAGCAGCCTGCTCTCGTGACCCAGCATGCTCCTGACGAGCAGCCCACTCTCACGGCCCATCCTGCTCCAGTGGCTTTCCAAGCAGCCCAAGTTGACCCAAGACTATCTCAACCATTCGGACCTACCATCGAGCCGGTGGCATTCTCACCATATTTTTTCGCAGATTTGACATTTCCCAACTCAAATCTCGCGCCCGGAGTCTACCACCCTTCCACTGCCCAACGAGGCGCATTCATTCCAAACTCTTCCAATCCAAATGGCGAACAACACTTGTCTCTACAAGTCATAGAGTTAACGAACGCCCTTGCACAACAGACAACTTTGGTGAATCAACTTTTGCAACGCATCGGGATCCAACGTGCCCCGGACGAGGTATCCCGAAGTAGGACAAAGGCAAACGAACCTTTCCAGCAGCGTCCCGGCAAGCAGCCATTCGACTAGCCACGAGCCGAACGTTCAGGCAGTGTACATTCCCGATTGGGCCCCCGAGATAGCGTATACTCCCGTCTTAGCGCGCGGAGGAGCGTGTACTCTCGACTAGGCCCACAGATGAGCATACATTCACAGTTGGGGTCACACTCCGATAGTCAACATGAGCAACCTTCCGGACAAAGTGTTCATTCGCGGCTAAGCCCACAAGGAGCATCATCCACCTCACATCAGAGTAGGCAGCACGACGGATGGAAAGAAGCAGTCACTCAATCCAGCTCAAGTTCAACCAGCAGCCTGCGAAGAACTCGCTCGCCTATTAGGAACGCACTACATGCACTGCATCTGCGGCATAGACGAGCCAAACACATGGAAGAGCAGCCTAGACCAGCAAGTCATGGCTGGGGGCAGCCGAGAGCTCCGCTACCCCAACAAAGGCAAATTCAGGAAGAAGTAGAGAGACTCTTGACCAAGCGATTGCATGATTTCCAACGCAACGAGGTCACCGACGAGGCACTACGACGGAACATGACCAACATAAGCAGGTCACCCTTCACGGACGAGATCGAGCAGGCAGAGCCTCCACGAGAGTTCAGCATGCCACATTTCACATCTTTCAAAGGGGATGAAGACCCGGAGAGACACTTAAAGCGTTACCGAAGCGCAATGATCCTTTATCGAAACAACGATGATCTCATGTGCAAGATATTCACCACCACTCTACAAGGCGAGGCGCAAGATTGGTTCTACACCCTGCCGCCACAATCCATCCGGAATTTCTACGAACTTTCTTTGGTTTTCACCAAAGAATATTCATCCTATAGCTCGATAAAAAAAAAGTCTGATCATTTGTTCAACGTCAAGAAGAACCCAAAGGAGTCGCTTTGCGACTATGTGAGGAGGTTCAAAGTAGAGAAGGCAAAAATAGTCGGATGCAACGACTCGATAGCTAGAGCAGCCTTCCAAAAAGGAATTCCAGCAGACCACCCGCTATTCGGAAAATTGATCATGAAAGAAAATCTAACTCTGGCAGACTCTTTTGCTTTGGCAGAGAAGTATGCACTTTGGGATGAGGCTCGCCAATGCACATTCAACGACTTGAAGAAGTACCCAACATCACCTCCCTAGAAGCAGTGGAGGACTTATTCACATGTTTGACGGTATCTAAAGTAGCAATAAGCTCTACCATCATGCGAGAAGAGATGGGGGCCCGACTACCTATATTCCACAGTTACCTGTATTCTACAGTTCAAAAGCTCTCCTCGATGTTATTAAAAATTCAAAAGCTAACTTTGGCGATAGTTGTTGCAACCCAGAAGCACAAGTTTTACTTTCAAACGCATGCAATCATCCTCATGACGTACTATTCTGCCCAATCCAGACGCGCGACGATAAAGGCGTAGACCCTGGCAGATGTAAAGTTTTTTTACGAACGCAACATTGGAAGGACACACTCGAAAGCAAGTTTTGTCCTCGTCACCCTAAAAGATTCTACATAGGAGCAACATGTACCGGCAATTGAGTACCATTTCTTGCTGCGCATCACACGGCCCTAGCCGACCCTTGCTCAATGATTCAACTCTAGAGTGGCCCAATACCGGCAGTTGAGCATCTCCTGCTGCGTATGACATGGCCCCATCTCCACAGCTCCCTACTGCGCCTTCACGCCAAGCCTAGGTGACGCAACAGAGCGGCCTAACGATGCCTCAGAAGTAGCCGAGCACACTCTAGCTGCGCCTACTCCACCCGATGGAGACTTCTGGCATTTGCATGTCGACGGCGCAGAAAAGCCTTCATCACTGCCGGTAGAGAAGGCTCCAAAAAGATGGATCCCATCTGGGAAGATCCGTACAAGATCAGCAGAGTAGGGGGCAAGAGTAATTACACCCTCGCCACCATGAAGCGACAAAAAGATTGAAAAGCAATGGATGGCCTACAATCTGAAGAAGTACCAAGTGTGACCTCCCGCTACATCAAAACCCGAAGACTCAATAAGCTCGACGGGTACCACCTCACAAGCTGAGGACTATCCAGTTGTTATGCAGTTCCTACCTTACAACTAAAGTTCTTGTTCGTTTCACTCGTTTTTCAATGAGGAATTTAGAAGTAATCACAACTTGGCTTGACTGCATGCTTACAACAACTAATCACTCATGCACTTCAAAAGAAGACTGCGCCCTTCTTAGGGACTCATCGCAGGAATTGCGCCCCCCGAGGGACCAACCATGCTCTCTAGTGCGAGAGGGTAAACCAATTATCCGACACCCATATGGGTCAGCTCTCCAAGACGGGAGGATAAACTTTACACTCCGAATATCCAGACGTGGATGAGCCTGGCTGCCCTAGTATAACTAGATGCACGATGGCTTGCACCGGGATTCCTAGAAGTAGCCGCAATGGTCTTTTTCAAGGCTTAGCTAACTGAAGGATTTTGGGTCTCTTGGCCTAATCCGTGGGGAACCGGGCCCTAGAGACGGAGAGGGCACATTACGCAGTACATCCGATAGACGGTTGCCCTGGAATCCTAAAGCTGCTACCGAGTGCACTAAGGTAGCCTACGGATTCCGGAAGACTGCCTACGGCTTGCCCTTCGAGCAGTGAAGCCGCACTAGACTTATACAACCGCACATTCTTGTGAAAGGTTAAACAAGCTAGCACACATATACGAAGTTTTATCCACTGCCGACATGCTACGTAGTCGATAAGCTTCACCTCTGCCAAGCGCGGAACAACCTACACCAAGTCCTAAAGTGTTGTGATACTTGCTACGCAACCTACGGAATTGAAGAAAGTCAAGGTTAACAGCCTAGTGGTTACGCGGACTTGTCTGCTTCTGTAAGTAAGGCATCCGGCTGCCAACCCTATGGCTAACAACTTTGCAAAGTTCTACACCAACACCTACGGCTGCATAGGCTACGCGAGTTTGTCTGCTTATAAAAAAGTAGCATGCCTGCCACTGGTCTATCAAGTCTAAAGGTTAGGGCATGAACAAAAGAAGTGAAGATGAAGAAAAACGAAGGAAAACATGTTTATAAACAACTAGCAAAGGCCGAAGGAGTTCAAGCAAAACAAAAGCTACAAGGAAAAACAAAGAAAATCCTAAAGGCTACCTAAAATACTACACTACAGCAGCTTGGACATCCCACGACTACTCGGTCGCCACACCTTCAACAGCCGTAACGCTCTTAGCAGCGGCATCATCCGACGCTTCACCCCTGGCTGCCCCAGTCTGGGCACTAACTTCTCCAACTACTTCACCAATGGAAGCCTTAAAAGTAAAAGCAAGCAAGTATTCCGGAGAAATAGATAAGGTCTTAAAACCTCAAGCCCATCCTTCTCACCCTTCAGTTGCTCATTCTTCTTAAGCAGACTAACACGGACGCGCTGCAGCTCATCCACTCTCTTCTTAGCATAAGTAGCGAAACGAAGCTCAGAAATTGCAAGCTTAAGATCTTGAATCTGAGGCGAATCAATCTCAGCAGCAAAGGGAGCAGGCTTTGGCGCCACTTTAGCAGCAAAGTCCACCTTACCAGTCTTCATAATAGCAAGTATCTACAAAGGTGAACCGGACTTGGCTCCCAAAGAACGTCCTGGTACATACTTCGGCACTGGGGGCATGATAAAACCTTTACGCTGAGTAATCTTATCCACAATTGTACTAGCCATTCTCAACATGGAAGACGCCACATGCTCAGATCTAGCAGCCTTACATTTCTTCCCATTGGAAGAAGTCATGTCAATCACATACCTCTTGGTAGCAAGCGGACCCTCATGAGCAGCGAAAGAAGTCTTTGGTTTTTTCTCAGCCGGCATCTCTTGAGCAAGCAGAGAAGATCCATTTTCCCACCTTCACTTGCAGCAGGATCCACAACAATGATTGGACGAGCCAGTGCATCCGCTTTGATCCTATTCCCCTCATCTTTTGGGAACAGCCCACGTTTCTCCTGACGAAAAGAGTTAAAGTAGCCAACGTCATTCGTGGTACCTAGCAGGGAAGTTCAACCCAACATTCCAGCAGTTCATGAGGTTCGCAACCTCTTCATTTCTCTCAATCACCAGCCTAGCTCGAGTCATGTCCAAAAGCCTAAAAAGACATGAGCCATGTGACTTGCCTAACACTGCGCCCCAGTGCCACAATCCGAGTTCCCAGCCACACAAGCTGCCCTTGGTTCTAGCCAAGTCGAGCAGCTTAAAGCAGTGGTCCCTGCCACAATACCTTATCGGCCCATGCCGAGTCGACTCCTGGCCCATGCCAGCCGACGTGCCGCACCACCCCGACGGCTGCCCCGCGGTAGCACTATCCACAAAGAAGACGAAGAAATCAACGAAAGACGGTCCTTTGCACGGGCAAGATGTAGAAGATTGCTAGAGGAGGGGGAACAAATATCCTCTGAGCTATCTCTCTCTTGTAGGGTAGAATAAATCGCTCTCCAAAGTTGATTTAATAACCCACTTAAGGTGGATTTAAATAGGCTTTGAGAGAAATTTATTTCCCTTTCCTAGAAGGATCTAATTTCCTATTAAAAAGAGAATCTACATCAAAATAGGAAGCAGTCCTAAGTTTCCTAAAGCAAGAAGATCTCTACACCTGCTGCCCTTTTCTGCGAGCAGCCCAACAGGTGTGGGGGCATTTGTGGAGCCAAAAATATTCACAGGGCGACACGTGGATTTTTGGACAAAAATACCCTTGCAGTACAACGAGGTTCCTACGCGCAAGCAGCGGACAACCCTCTTTCAACCAAGACAGAAGTGCCCAAAATAGGTAACAATTCAAAGTCCATCTCATCAAATCCTTTCTACAAGGTAATTCCCAAAAACATTCCTTTTCAATTATGTTAATTGGCTAATTAATGGGTTTATTGCCTAATTAACCCATTAATTGTCAATTAAACCATCCATTATATCCAAATAACTACAAAATACATCCAATTCAACCCTAAAACACCACATGGCCGGCTATCCCCATTTCAAAACCTAATCCATCACTTTTTTCTACCTTTTTCACCATTTCTTCCTTTTTATTACCCAATAAATTCAAAAACCAGCAAAACATTCATCTTATGTTTAATAGCCAAATAAATTGGCTAATTAAACCTAAATTAAACCTAAAAACCCTAGCCACCTCCTATCCCTATAAATATACTCCCATTCTCACCAAAAAGCCAATTCCAACACTTTGGCAAAAATCCCAAAATTCTCTAAACACTCTTTCTCTCTAAATTCTAACTTTGGCATCGGAGGTTCTTCGGCCAAAGCCCCCCCATTCATCGTGGGCGCGTGAGGCTCTTGGCCTTAACCTAAGGTGTTAATTGTTTTGTAGGTGCAAAATCGTCCAAGATCGAGGAGGAAGAAATTTGCATCCACAATAGGTTTTGATTAAATACCTATTTTGGGCACTTTTGACTTGATTGTGGGATATTGTCCACTACTCATGCGTGGGAATTCCGGTGCTCCTCAAGGTTAATTTTGTCCTTTCTGCCCAAAAATCCTCGTGTCGTCTCTTGATTATTTTTGGCTCCACAGGTTGTGTTTCACCTTGGGGTGCTCCCATTCTCTTTGTGAAGAAAAAAGATAGATCATGTGTTTGCGCATCGATTATCGTGAGCTTAATAAGGATGTAGAGTGACAATGCGAAATAAGTACCTCAACCGAGGATTGATGACTTGTTTGACCAACTTCAAGGTACTCAGTATTTTAGTAAGCTAGATTTGCGGATTGGTTATCATCAATTGAGGATCCGAGATAAGGACATAGGGAAGATAGCTTTTCGGACTCGCTATGGTACGTTAGCGCAAACTCTAGGCACTGATTGTACATGTGACAAGATTGAGTAGATTTACAAGGAGCTGGTGGGGGTGGCAATGCAAAGATCAGAGATTTGGAGTGATTAGGTTGCCCCTTTATCTTTCTGTGTATTATTTCTTTTGGAACTTATATTTTGAGCGCCTATGGTCATGTCTTGGCCCTAATGAGGGTTGTGTATTTTGAGTGTACAGATTTGTATATATTTTGAGGGGGAGAGTCCACTATCATGTTTATTTTGAGGTATTAGTTCTAGTATTTCATTTCGTAGCTTGTACGTATGTTAAGATGTCCGCTATGTCTGTGTGTCACGTGTCGATCCTGGACGTATGTCGGGATCGAGGTGTGACAATATATATATATATATATATATATATATATATATATATATATATATATATATATATATAAGTTCATATTCTTCAAGAAGTACATACTCCAGAGTTGTAATAAGTTTCAGGTCAGGGATTGTGATGGGTGGATCGAAATTGGAATTATTATATGCTGTTTGGTTGCTTGTTTCAAATATGATAAGAGCAATGACACAAAAAATGAAAACCCAGTCATTGGTTTACTTTTTCCTCCTTTTCGTTTACAAGTTGAGTTGGAAGGGTAATTGCTATTCATTTTCTACATTTTTTAAGATCTTATAAATCTTTTTCAACGTTTATGCATATTTTTCTCCCAGTTTACAATTCAGCAAAATAAAAGTTTATATTTCCATTTACAATAGGATGAAAATAATCACATTAGTTAACTTTTATTCATACTTGGATGCAAATAATTGTGATAGAAAATGTGATACGAACAATTCGAAAAGCCCACTTTCTTTTCATATGTACGTTTTAACATATGTCAGTTTTAATTATTCATGAGCAAAAGAAATTTTATTTTTTCCTCCCGGTACACTTAAATTCGTACATCAACATATATTTGTTTTTAACGTATATTATTTATTGAATGCACTTGAGTATTCAATTGTTTTTAGCAATTAAGAGTCCTCTCTTCAATAATTACACTTTTGTTCCGCCATCTTCACTAAAATGTCTTTGATTTACATTAACAACTTCTATTTTATAATTTGTAGCATAGAAGCATACATATGAGGGCAAAGAAAAAGTCTATGTGTTGATCACGGAAATTCGAAAAAGCTAATTAGTATATGTGTAAATAGAATTGTAAATATGATTGTACATGCTAATCTGTAAATATGCGTAAACAGGGTTGTTGTAAATAAATTCGAAAAGTTAATTGAAGTGCATGCTAATCTATTTCTTATGCAAAGACATTATATTAATTTTATACAAGTTAAAGAATGAGTTACTTACCCATGTTTGTTTGAATAATCAAACCCAGACAGATCGGCTGCAGCCTTCAAGGCACGCCTCCACTTGTGCACCTTATCAATACTATCCTTGAAACGTTTTTCAAGTTGAGCAAATGCAGCCGCGTAACTCCCGCGTTGTTTTCGTACATCAGATGGATTGATGTCGTAGAATACGGGCATAACCTTCTGGCCATATCTTTCCTTGCATTCGAGTATATGCACGAGTTCATCCAAACACCATGTGGAAGAAGCATAGTTTTGTGAGAAAATGATCACCGAATGCGTGGATTTCTCGATTGCCTCTAGAAGGACAGGTCCGATTTCTTCTCCTTTCTGAAGTCTGTAATCTATGTAGGTTTCAATTTTCTTCTGAAGTAAGGCAGCATGAAGATGGCTGGTAATACCAAGGCGGGTGTCCTCACCTCTGAAATTGATAAACACATCATACTTTTCCCGACGAGGGGGGATATTAGCTTCAATACCATCATCATCATCATCATCTCCACCAGCAGCAGAAGACGGAGAAGAAAATGTTAACCATCTGCAGCAAATCTGCAAGATAGTCATGATACACTCCATCTGTTTCTGTGTTTCTCTCAAGGAACTAACAATAGACTTGTAAATTGTGAGTGAAAAAGAAGAGAAAGAAGCGAGCGCTTGATAATATATGAAAGAAGGAGAAGGGGATAATTGAGATGAATGAGATTTATTAAGTTATTGAAAATTTTATGGTGCTCAGGCTTTCCTAGAAAATCATCAAAGAGAAGAAATATTAAAAAAAACCCCAACTCAAGCACCTTTACCTTCCTCGGACAAAAATTCAACGCGTTCACGCGTGAAGAAAGGCCAAAGGCTGATGAAACATTGATGGACATCATATTAATCAATTTGTATTGATAAATTATATAGCAGCTTCATGCTCCAATTTGCAATAAACAATCACCAACACCAGTGCCGAGGTGCCAGGACGCAACACATGGCTTTTGTTTTTCTCTCAGGAGCGATGCATACGGCTTTAGTATTTATATTTTGAGTGCATTTTTTCTCACTATTATTTAGTGTGGTATATACTTACCATCTTATTTATCACCGTTAGATGAGTTTGAATATTGAGATTTGTGCTTATCCATTTCACGAATCTCAAAATTCAAACTCATCTCATGATTATAACTAAGATGATGAGCATACACCACATTATATGATGTTGAACAAAAATGCTTCCTTATATTTTAGGTAACTTGTGGGGCCCTCTATCTATAGGCTAGATGATGACTAGAGTCAAAGGCTGCTTTTGACCCAAAAATGCGGTGGAGTTGGTTTGAGGCTGTCCAAACTGGGGAGAAATTATTCGGGGAGTCGCTGGTTGTGTTCCCAAGGTGGGGAGAAATTATTTTGGGGTGGGGTGGGATTGGGTGGTGTGGGACGCGCATTAAGTAAAAACAAAAAGGAGAAAAGAACAACCTAAGCTTGACTCACAACGTTCCACCTTGCAAACGCACTCATAAAATCAAATAGAAAGAATACATAAGAGCTAACAAATTATAATGTTACACATTTCAGATGCACTCATGAAATAGAATAGAACTGACACACAAGACACGAAGTAGGATTCCGAACTCTAAACGAACATAATTGGAACCGAACTGAATCTAGCGATCTAGACGCACTCAATGGAACTTAACAAAGTGTGGGAATCCAAACGCACTCAATGGCATTCATGTATAGAGTATTAGTAGATTCCAGACACACTCTTGGAATCAGAAAGAAAAGTAATATACAAGGGATTTAATATTCATGTATGAAATTAGGGCCCAAGCGTGTTGCGGCTTTTATCAAAGCGAAGGTGTTTAGATGCCCCTTTAGCCCCATCCCTTACCATTTGTTTTGGCTTTTTGTTCTACTTGCAAGGGCTTGTGTTTGTGGTCCGGATCTGTTGGCTCTTCTCCGGTGTAGCAGTTTTTGTTGCATGTTGAATTGTTTTGCATTGGAATACCTTCATTGAATACAACGCGAAATTAATTTTTTTTGGGTGCTACCCTTGTTGTCGCTGGCGAGGTGATGGAGGCGACAACTGTCAGCCTTTGCAATTGAAGATTAGGATTCTTTTTTTTTTTTTCCTTCCTTTTTGTTGAATGGGCTTTGGTTATCCCCACCTTATTGGGCTACTTTAATGTAATTGTACTGAGCTTTTGGCGTCCGGTAATTAAACCTCATAAAACCAAATTTGTAAGCATAGTCACAACACCAATCCAACAACATATATCAAATAACAGATGACAGTCAATGTTCCAAAAAATGCAGAAACAATATAAAAAAAAAGGACGTCTCCAAGTCAACAAGTCTCTCGGCTTTGCGAAGGTCGGGGAAAATGCAGAAACAATATAATTTCATAGGCCTAATCGAATAAATGGTCCATGTGATCATAAGGTATTCAGATGATAGCCCCTGTGATAAAAAAAATCGGATTTAAACCCCTGTGGTCATAATCTGTTAGGATTTAAACCTCTGTGGTCTAAGTCTGTTAGGATTTATGTCCTTTTGTCATTCCTCCATTAGGTTTAGGTTGGCCAAATCGGATAAATGGTTTCCGTGGTCATAAGAAATTCGGTAGATTGCCCCTATGGTAGAAAAAATTTGGATTTAAACCCCTATGGTCTAAGTCTATTAGGATTTATGTCTGAAATTAGAGGTTATGTCATTCCTTCGTTAAGCTTACAGGTGGAGCAGAGTTTCTCTGAGTATCTATCAATAAAAAATATCTTACAATAAAAAGAGGGGGGAGAGAAGATTTCAGTTTATGGTAAAAAAAATTATTCATCTCAGTTATTTCACAAGAAGAAAAAGACGAAAACAGAGGATCTGTTGAATTTCAAATAGTTAGTTTCACAAATAAGATACGAAGACTTCACATTTATAATTACACAAAAAAAAACTATTTATCTCAGAGAGGTTTACGTAAAATTCTGGGAAAACGCCAACGATTACTGTCTTATTTGTCAAAGAAAAATAGAATATGTTATAAATAATTAATTAATCGGTTGGACATTCGGGAGTCAAAAACTCGTTAATTTTATAAAGGCATTTTGAATTATTTGATTTATTAGATCTTGAATTTTAATGAATTATGTGATTTATTAGTTCCACCTGTAAGCTTAGCGGATAAATAACAAAACCTCTAGTTTCGGGCATAAATCCTAACAAACTTAGATCACATGGGTTTAAATCCGAATTTTTTTTTACCACAAGGACTATCTTCCGAATACTTTATGACCACGGGGATCATTTATTCGATTTTGCCAACCTAAACCTAATGGAGGAATGACAGAAGGACATAAATCCTAACAGACTTAGACCATAGGGGTTTAAATCCTAACAGACTGTGACCACAAGGGTTTAAATCCGAATTTTTTTACCACATAGGCTATCATCTGAATACCTTATGACCACGGAAACCGTTTATCCGATTAGGCCTAATTTCATAATATGGACCTTGACTTTACTCGTCAGCAATCAATCACGGATTATATTGTTCTTTGCAGTTATTACATACCCAACTGCTTACTCGCATTGAAATAAACATACATAGACAGTAGAAAAATAAGAAAAATCGAACCTTGTTTGGCAAGCTCAGATGATGAAAAGCCTGTAGAAGTGACCAAAGGCAAGAGCAACTGGCCGAACCCAAGACCCAGCTAAAAACTCAGAAACCCATTTGCAGAAGCTCCACTTTTTGAGTGTTAATGGCGTTTAAAGGATGATAATTTGTGTAGGACTCAATAACTCAATGGGAAGGGGCCTTGAGCCTTGGGGAAGAAGGAAAGATCATACAATGATGAATGTATGAACGATTGAAAGGGACTGTGAAATCGAGGTTTTACCCAAATCCTAGAGTGAACCGACTGCTCAGCTGAGTTCCCAAATTCTACTTGACACTTCTGACGGATATATCCGTTGATTTTCTTTAATTCATCCAATCCGACGGTCGAAAATTAGAAGGGTGTGTGAGAAGTAAAAATGGGTGTGTGGATAGCACATCCCTATTTATATTCGTTGATCTTCTTCAATTCATCCAATCCGACGGCCGAAATTAGAAGGGTGTGTGAGAAGTAAAAATGGGTGTGTGGATAGCACATCCCTATTTTTAAATTTGACACATTAGCATTCCTCACGTTTACTGTAAAAAATGATCGTAATTTTATTTATTTTTAATTAATTATTAAATATATTTACTGGTTTTATTATTATTTTTTAATTGAGTACATCGATATTTTTACACGAAGAGGAGGGGGAATTCGGCTAAACCACATAATAGACAACCTAATTTGGTATCAACTTCACCATCCACGAGATTCGAAGCCAAGATCACTTCCAAGTGAAGAGTAATACCACCAACAGTAGTATTGAGTGACTTTGTTGTTTTTGTTTTAAAAAAAAAATATTATTATGCCACTTAGTACTTCGGTCTCATGGTATTCATCTTCACTTGTAAGTGAGAGGTCTTAGAATCGAATCTCGTGGGTAGCGAATTCGATACCAAATTAGATTTTCATTGTGTGGCTTAATCGAACTCTCCATTTCTGTAGTGACACACCCCGTCCCGAAGGAGGGCGTGCTGGCCGTCACGTGAGAGTGACGTAACCATTTACACAGTTCAGAAGCTTTTAAAATACAATTACTAAAATGGAAACCCCCGAGGGTGAGTCCTACTTTTGTGAATTCTGTCAGAACGCCGTTGGGTTCCTCGTGGCCACCAAAGCTCTGCTAACTTGAACCTGGAGAGGCGCAAAACAAAATTGAGTGGGTCAGCAAAACAAAGCTTTTCGAAAATCTTTCATTTAAAACATTTCTAACCCCTCGCCGTAAAAACCTGTATACTTTCCCATAAATAGTATATATAAAACCATATATATAAGCGAATATCTCAAATCACTATCCTTTAACACTTTTCAGAAAAAAAATATGCCATGCCAAGTGTCCAAAAACATAATGTAGATGCATCAATATAAATCAGGTGAAAATAAATCAACCGGAGACCCTGAAGTGGTCCTGTACGGCTGATTCTAAAGCTCAACATCCAATCCAACCAGAGTCACCTCGGTGACCTGTACGGTCCAACTCTGCACGTCACTCGGAACTACATATAGTAGTCTGTACGATGACAGGTGTATAAATACGCTCTAGTGCTTCTCTCATCAATCATCAGCGCGCATAACTAAGGTCACCCACTAGTCGGAATCACATCTAGTGATCTGTACGACTAGCATGTCGGAACCCTCACATGGTCTGTACGACATCCACCTACTTGGATCCAAGACGAGCGTGCGGTGTGGTGAATAATAATATAAGCACTATCACCTAGAGTGCAGGTTATGAGCTTCCAATGCAATTCATATCAAATAATTCATCTGAATAATAATAAAACTCACATGTGCGTCCACCGCGTCAATTCACATATATATATGCATCAATTATCAATTCATATAACTCATATCATTCATATCATGCATGCATGGCATTTTAGAAACATACTTTCATTAAAACTCAATTTCTGGGAATTTCAATAATATATAGGTATAAACAGAAAATACTGCCCACTCACCTGGAGTTCGCCCTACAACTCCCTAGCACAATACTCCAAGGCGTCATGATGATCGGCGCCTAAAACAATAATCAAATCCAACCTCAGAATTCATATCGATAGAATATATAACTTATATAAAATACGTCACTACGAAATTCGATCCGGAAGATCTGCCACTCAGATTTAAATCCATAACTTCCAGAGGTCCACAATATATCTCTAGGACAACATCCTAAAATTTCATTACCATCCAACGGTCGGATCTCCGTCAATTAACAAAACTAAGTGACGGTTAACATTCTATAATATGGACTTACAACTCCAATTCCGAAAGATCCGCAAATCGGATTCCCAATCCGTAAATTCCTATAATCCTCAAATATTACGTATTACAACGCATCAAAATTTGGTGACGATCCAACGGTCGGATCGTCAATTCACATTTTCACCTAAATGCGAAAACTATAAAACGTTATTTAAAGCACCTAACCAACAATTCTTAATAACTTCTCATACGGTGCTCAAATTGGGTATATGAATATACCACAATGACCTACTCGACGTCACGGACGTCGAGGAACTTTTAGAAAATTTTTTGGAGCCTGCACGCGCCCCCACGCGCCAGGACAAGCACGGGGACACACGCCACCACGCGCATCACCCCCAACCTTGGTTCGCCGGACTGGTTTTTCCGGCGGCCGGTTTCCGGCCAAACTTCAAACGCCTTGTTCTCCTTCGTTTCTCAACCATTTTCTTCGTATTTTATATCAAATTGAAGCCCCAAACATGTAGAATCACGATACACTACTTTAAGGCTCTAAAAACAACTAAATCTCACCGGGAAAATTCAAACAAAACCGGCCAAAGTCGAACTCGACGATCCCGACGTCCAAAACTTCCAAAACTTCCAAACGAACGTCCCCGAGCTTCCTTAGGACCTCACTAAGCTCACTATAAGCTTAGAATTCCCTGAAACACAACATTTCACGTGTGCATGAACAGTACTCAAAAACTGGGGTTCGGGTTTCAGGGGTTTTTTGAAGGTTCTACGTCCTAAAACTAACACCAATCAACTCAAAACTTCAAGAGGGTGAAGATTCTTACCCTATTTGCTTCGATCCACGAAGTTTTGGATGGTTGTGGTTGCCGTCCGTATGATGTGGGTGAGAGAGAGGAATAATCGTGAGGGAGGAGAGAGAGAGAGTGATACAGGAAGAGAGAGAGAGAACAGGGAGTTTTAAGTGTGTGTGGTCCACTCAAATCCCCACCATCCAATTCATCTACTTCCTAACCACAAAATTATACAAAACCAAATTTTTTAATCCATCTCATTTGCATTCTTCTTCTCCAAAACTTATATGAAGTTAAACCAAATAATGTCACACACACACATACCTTAGCACTTACTAGGGGCAATCCCGTCAATTCACATTCCCGACAAATGAACCTTCGGGACGGGTTGTGACAATCTTCCCTCCTTATAGAATTTCGTCCCCGAAATTCCCACAACCAATTAAACCACTTAATACTCATATAACAACCTTGGGTACATCTCTCTCATTCGGTCTTCCGTCTCTCAGGTAGCTTCTTCTACAGAATGGTTCATCCACACACCTTCACCAAGCTCACCGTCTTGTTCCTTAGAACCTTATCTTTCCAATCCAAGATAGTCATTGGTTCCTCATCATACGTCAAATCCGGATTAATCTCTAAAGGTTGAGGAGGAATCACATGTGAAAGATCTGAAACATAATGTCGAAGCATCGAGACATGAAACACATTATGTACCTTAGATAACTCCGGAGGAAACTCCAATCTAAAAGCAACTTCACCAATCCTCTCAGTGATCTCATCCACAATTTCTGGGCCTTCCAATACTCTTTCACCATCCTCTGACCAACACAATGGCGTACGACACGCCCTACCATAAAGTGCTTCAAATGGTGACATAGCAATGCTCAAATGAAAACTATTGTTGTAGACAAATTCCATTAAATCTAGGCGATCAGAAACAATATTCACTGGAACGCCATGATACCTCACAATCTTTGTGATAAACAACTTAGCCAATTTATTCAAAGGATACTTTTCTCCCACTGAAATGAAGTGTGCTGGCTTGGTAAGTCGATCTACAATCACCCAGACGCTATCAAATCCATTCTGTGTACGTGGAAGCTTATACACAAAATCCATAGTGATATTTTCTCATTTCCACTGAGGAACGGGAAGTGGCCGCATCCGACCAAAAGGTTTCTTCCTTTCCGCTTTAACCTGTTGACAAAATAATATACTTACTTACATACTCAGAAATTTCTCTTTTCCTACCCGGCCAGTAGTACATAACGAATGGTCTGATAAATCTTAATACTTCCGGGATGCATTGCGAAACTGAACCGCATACATCATCAAAATTGCTTCCTTTAATTCCTTCAGTTAATTCTTGAATTCCTTCATCACTTTTCTAGGCGTCAAGTATACAATCAACTAAAATCAGCCTAACTTGAAAATTAGCCAATAAAACTTCTTCTTAACTTTTACCTTAAGTTTTACTCCAGGGTCCCAAATCAGCAAGAAGGGAAAACACAACAAGCATACAAAGCATTAATTCTTACTGGAGCCTTCCTACCAAGTGCATCAGTCGCAACAATTTCACGATCACCCTGGTCGTGCAATCATAATTATTTAGTAACTCAATCCACCTTCGTTGCCTAAGATTAGAATACCTCCGAGTAAGCAGACATTGGAGACTCATTTGGTTCGTAAAAATCTTACACTTTTCTTCATAAAGACAATGTCTCCCAATCTTCCCAGCAAAGATGATAGTTGTTAATTCCAAATCACGAGTAGAGTAATTTATCTCATGAGGTTTCCATTTGTCGCGGAGCATAGACAATTACCTTAACACTTCCACTTTAACACATCCAACACCATTCAAAGAAGCATCATTAAAACCTCATAATTACCGTTATCGTCTTGAAGTGTTAAAACATATGCATGAGTGAGGAAATACCACAACTGTTGAAAACTTTACTCACAATTTCCTTCTCACTCAAACTTAACCTCTTTCCTTATCAATCGCGTCAATGGCAAGGTAATAACTGAAAAACCTTCAACAAACCATCTATAACACCCTGCTAAGCCAAGAAAATTCCAAACTTCAGCCACGGTTCGCGGTCGTTCCAAATTCTCAATCGCTGCTACCTTTTAAAATTTCGCTTGAATACCTTAAGCATATAACGCATTTTATAATTGTTGTTTGATTCATACAACATTGATATTTGCTAAACTTAGCATACAATCAACGTTCCTTCAATCTTTGCAACACCAACTCAAAATATCTAATGTGCTCTGCTCTAGGCTTCGAGTATCCCAGAGTATCGTCAATGAAAACAATAACGAACCTGTCAAGATATTCTTGGAAAACTTCATCCATCAACTTATAAAACAACAGGAGAATCCGTCAATTCGAATAGCATCACTAAAACTCATAATGACCATAATGAGTCCAAAAAAAACAATCTTAGGAACATTATCACTAACTCTTCAATTGGTAATAACCCGACCTTAAGTCAACCTTAGAAAATCCGCAGACACCTCTAAATTGATCAACAATTCATTAATATGCAACAATGGATAACGGTTCTCAATCTTTACCTGATTCAATTGCCTATATTCAATGTATAGCCTTAATGTCCATTTTCTTCCTCAACAATAAGCTGGTGCTCCCTCTACGTGATGTACTTTGAATGAAACATTTATCAACTAATTCATGTAACCGAATTTCCAATTCCCTTAACTCATCATGAACCAATCTCTAACATAAAATTTGTACCTGGAGACAAATCAACATTGAACTCTACATCTCCGCCCGACAACAATCTAGGTAATTCCTCAGGGAAAACATCAAGAAAATGTCTAACCACCTTTACATTTTCCAAAATACTAGAAGCAACATCATTTAGCACCACATGAGCTAAATATCCCTGGGCAACCTTTTGATATCTATATCTTGTTCTCATAGCACAATAACGGCCTAACTCAATCCACTTTGCATACCCACAAAAGTAACCTCTAGTCATCCAAATTGGTGGAAAGTAACTGGTTTCCCATAGCAATCTATCTTGTCATGACTATAACGCAACTAATCTGTGCCTAAAATCACATCCGAATCCACGATATCCAACGAAATAAGATTCACTGGCTTAACTATATCTTCCACCATCACTGAACACCCTGAATAACACCAAACCAATGTAGGGCAACCTACCTGTTTACTTGCTTAACGAATCCAACAAATAAGTTATAAATATTACGGTCTGCAGCCCGCAATACAAATAACTCATTGTTGTCTCGATAAGTAAGTAACAATTCCTGAAGGTGTAATATTATCATCTTGTTCTTCCTTGGAAATACATAAATACACTTCGATCGTGCTCCAACATTACTCTCTTTGGCAACATCGTCCATAATAAGAAATATATCAGCCGGAGTCAGCTAGAATGACTTGTACGGCTGATTCTCTAGCTCAACCATCCATGCTAGCACATAAGTCGGAGTCAACTATAGTGACCTGTACGACTTACCCATCAATTTTCCAATTAATATGTCTGCCGGATCCACCTCTTGTGGCCTGTACGGCTGGACTCATAACTCATCAAATATCCCTGTACCCACGACCCATCTGACTAAACTACTAAGTCCATAAACCTGTTGGATCGATATTGTGGTGTCAGGGAAGACTGTTGGGTAACAACTGATTCTAGGGACCATTCATACCTCTATGTCTCATCTAACCACATGAACACATTCACTGTTTTCCTCACTCTCCAAAGTGTCTAATATTGTACCTACGGCACGAAGGTACATTTCCCTTACTCGAGTCACCTTGTCTTTAAGATCTGGGATCACCAGTAAATCTATCACTTCGCCTCTGACCAGTGGCATTAAAACCTAAGCTGAAAAAATTAGTTCTAACTTCACTTCTTTTGAAGCTCTGAGTCTTCCGATGTCGTGGATATGACGGATCTTTAACTTTATCGTCTTTATTCTGATTCTCATCCTTTTCTTATTCCTCTTTACTCTCACTGATCATGTTCTCAGAGTCTCCAATGCTCAATAACATCTCGTAAACTCCTGGTAAAAAGTACATTAAATAGTGGGCGCCAAAGAACGTCACTTATTCTTATTATCCAGACTAAAGCAACGTAACACCTCGACCGGATTAGCAATAACATCCGAATGGAAACGAGGCAAGTCTGTAAACTTTCTATAATATTCATCCGTCGTTATTTTCCTTGTCTCACATTTGCAAATTCTTGCTTACTACCATCACATTATGCCGGAGGAGTGAACTTTTTCTTAAACAATTCTTTAAACAACTTCCAAACAGCTGTCCTTATTCCCTTGACTTTGCATAATCCGAAATGCCTTTTCCCAAATGATTAAGCCATCAATCTGCTCCCTTAGGTCCTTCATATCCCTAAAGGGATTCAAATTTAACTTATAACCAGTCTCAAAAGTTCCTTTAGATAATAGACTGAATCATAATAGCAATAATTTCCCCCCAAACCACTATATCAGGGAAATTAGGTTCATCCATTCCGAACTACATGGCTCGCTACGAGGCGGTATAGTTCTGACAGAAGACATTAGGAACTTCTCAAGATGTCCAGAATTGCAACCTAGGCTCTGATACCAACTGACACACCCCGTCCCGAAGGAGGGCGTGCTGGCCATCACGTGAGAGTGACGTAACCATTTACACAGTTCAGAAGCTTTTAAAATACAATTACTAAAATGGAAACCCCTGAGGGTGAGTCCTACTTTTGTGAATTCTGTCAGAACGCCGTTGGGTTCCTCGTGGCCACCAAAGCTCTGCTAACTTGAACCTGGAGAGGCGCAAAACAAAATTGAGTGGGTCAGCAAAACAAAGCTTTTCGAAAATCTTTCATTTAAAACATTTCTAACCCCTCGCCGTAAAAACCTGTATACTTTCCCATAAATAGTATATATAAAACCATATATATAAGCGAATATCTCAAATCACTATCCTTTAACACTTTTCAGAAAAAAATATGCCATGCCAAGTGTCCAAAAACATAATGTAGATGCATCAATATAAATCAGGTGAAAATAAATCAACCGGAGACCCTGAAGTGGTCCTGTACGGCTGATTCTAAAGCTCAACATCCAATCCAACCGGAGTCACCTCGGTGACCTGTACGGTCCAACTCTGCACGTCACTCGGAACTACATATAGTAGTCTGTACGATGACAGGTGTATAAATACGCTCTAGTGCTTCTCTCATCAATCATCAGCGCGCATAACTAAGGTCACCCACTAGTCGGAATCACATCTAGTGATCTGTACGACTAGCATGTCGGAACCCTCACATGGTCTGAACGACATCCACCTACTTGGATCCAAGACGAGCGTGCGGTGTGGTGAATAATAATATAAGCACTATCACCTAGAGTGCAGGTTATGAGCTTCCAATGCAATTCATATCAAATAATTCATCTGAATAATAATAAAACTCACATGTGCGTCCACCGCGTCAATTCACATATATATATGCATCAATTATCAATTCATATAACTCATATCATTCATATAATGCATGCATGGCATTTTAGAAACATACTTTCATTAAAACTCAATTTTTGGGAATTTCAATAATATATAGGTATAAACAGAAAATACTGCCCACTCACCTGGAGTTCGCCCTACAACTCCCTAGCACAATACGCCAAGGCGTCATGATGATCGGCGCCTAAAACAATAATCAAATCCAACCTCAGAATTCATATCGATAGAATATATAACTTATATAAAATACGTCACTACGAAGTTCGATCCGGAAGATCTGCCACTCAGATTTAAATCCATAACTTCCAGAGGTCCACAATATATCTCTAGGACAACATCCTAAAATTTCATTACCATCCAACGGTCGGATCTCCGTCAATTAACAAAACTAAGTGATGGTTAACATTCTATAATATGGACTTACAACTCCAATTCCGAAAGATCCGCAAATCGGATTCCCAATCCGTAAATTCCTATAATTCTCAAATATTACGTATTACAACGCATCAAAGTTTGGTGACGATCCAACGGTCGGATCGTCAATTCACATTTTCACCTAAATGCGAAAACTATAAAACGTTATTTAAAGCACCTAACCAACAATTCTTAATAACTTCTCATACGGTGCTCAAATTGGGTATATGAATATACCACAGTGACCTACTCGACGTCACGGACGTTGAGGAACTTTTAGAAAAAATTTTGGAGCCCGCACGCGCCCCCACGCGCCAGGACAAGCACGGGGACACGCGCCCCCACGCGCATCACCCCTAACCTTGGTTCGCCGGACTGGTTTTTCCGGCGGCCAGTTTCCGGCCAAACTTCAAACGCCTTGTTCTCCTTCGTTTCTCAACCATTTTCTTCGTATTTTATATCAAATTGAAGCCTCAAACATGTAGAATCACGATACACTACTTTAAGGCTCTAAAAACAACTAAATCTCACCGGGAAAATTCAAACAAAACCGGCCAAAGTCGAACTCGACGATCCCGACGTCAAAAACTTCCAAACGAACGTCCCCGAGCTTCCTTAGGACCTCACTAAGCTCACTATAAGCTTAGAATTCCCTGAAACACAACATTTCACGTGTGCATGAACAGTACTCAAAAACTGGGGTTCGGATTTCAGGGGTTTTTCGAAGGTTCTACGTCCTAAAACTAACACCAATCAACTCAGAACTTCAAGAGGGTGAAGATTCTTACCTTATTTGCTTCGATCCACGAAGTTTTGGATGGTTGTGGTTGCCGTCCGTATGATGTGGGTGAGAGAGAGGAAGAATCGTGAGGGAGGAGAGAGAGAGGAGAGAACAGAGAGTTTTAAGTGTGTGTGGTCCACTCAAATCCCCATCATCCAATTCATCTACTTCCTAACCACAAAATTATACAAAACCAAATTTTTTAATCCATCTCATTTGCATTCTTCTTCTCCAAAACTTATATGAAGTTAAACCAAATAATGTCACACACACATACCTTAGCACTTACTAGGGGTAATCCCGTCAATTCACATTCCCGACAAATGAACCTTCGGGACGGGTTGTGACATGTAGTGTAAAATATATCGTTGTACTAAAAAAATATTATTATAATTTGATTTAATAACATAATAATTTAATTTATGGATGAAGAATTTTTTTTAAATTGTTAAAGTATTAGATAAGTTGTAAAATTTAAATGTCGTACTTAAAATTTGACATGCCCAATAAAAGTGCTCTTAGCTGTTGAATTTTGGAGAATGTCTGGCAATTTCTTAATCATTAACAATTTCTCATTATTTTCTTTTGGTTACAACTTTCCTTTTATATAACATTTTTATTTTCGAAAAAATTATTAACGAATTGTATAAAAAAAATATTACAACTTATCTGTTTAATTGCTATGGCTGATTGAATAGTGGAACTAGTTTTAGTTGGCTTTTTTTTTCAAATATAATCTTTTACAGAATAATTTATAATATAGATGATTTTGATAATAACCACATAACTTTTTCAATCGTTCACTAAGCGTTTGAAGAAGAATTTTTCACAATTTTGTGGAGTGAAGCAATATAAATTATTGGTTTAAGAAAAAAACTACACTATGGTGAGAAAATTTGAGCAAGTTGCTCAATCAATCAGCTATAATAATTTAAGTATCCAACTCGCTAGCACCAACAAATGAAGAAGGATATTACTATATTATTTTAATTAAATAAAAAATAAAATTATTGTTTTTTTTTAGAAATAAAGATATATTACACTATGGGGTGAAATGAATAAATTAGTTTCAAACTCATAATACACAAAATTCAGAAGTAAAATATCTTTTTTATAAAAAACGAAGAATACCACTATATCGTATTATTAAATAACAGACATAACATTTTGACAAATTAATTGATGTGGACTAAGAGTAAGGAGTATATAATAATATTAATCACTTCTTTAATAAATAAAAAATAATAGTTACCAACTTTTTATTTATGTAATCATGTGTGTGTGTATATATATATATATATATGGATGTGTATAAAGGAAAGAGATCATCTTCGAGGTTATCGGATTAAGTGACCTGAGTTTTTTAAATTTCATTTAACGGTAAAAAATTATATAGTTTTTAAGAAATCAAGATAAGTAGGTCATTAGATGAAATTTCAAATATCTGAATCACTTAATCCGGTGATTTTAATAGAAGAGATCTATATCTGTTTTTTTTTTTTTTTGGGTCAATATCCGGATCTCTTTTCGTATATATAAAGCATGCATTATGTAACTTGTGGGGCCTCTATGATAGAGGCTCTATCTATAGGCTAGATGACGACTAGAGTAAAAGGCTACTTTTGACCCAGAAAATGCGATGGAGTTGGTCTGCGGCTAGCTGTGGTCCAAAGTGGGGCATAAAGTGAAAAATGAGGAGAAATGAAAGGACAGAAATCATCTTTTCATTTTATGCGTTGGAGTTGGATGTTTGAGTTGTCTTTCCAAAAGTACAACACTAGGCTTGGCCTCATAAAAGTAAACATGCTCTCTCATACAATGTCACCCCCTGACTAACGTTGAACACCTGTCAACCTGCAAAATTACCCTCTACTGTGAGAATGGTGCATCGGCCAAAGCAAAAACTCAGACAAGCTATAAAGCTAGTGTGAGTGACAATAATACATATGTGATTGAAAAGTCAATTAATCTCATTTATAAAACATTTCACAATACTTTGCATGTATAAAATATCTTCACTCACAAAATCCATTGAATCCTCACTGATATTCAATCGATTTTCCTTTCAATATGTATTAAAATAATAAGGCCAGCAGACGCAAAATGTTCCACATTCCGAACGCACTCATGGAATCAAATAGAAAGAACACACAAGAGCTAATACGAATCACAACGTTACGCATTCCAAATGCACTCATGAAATATGATAGAACTGACACACAAGATATGAAGTAGGATTCCAGACTAACTCCATGCAATCCATACAATGAATGTTCTAGACGAACTCAATGGAACCGAACAAAATGTAGGGATCCAGACGCACTCAATGGAACCTAACAGAGTGTAGGCATCTAGACACACTCAATGGCATCCATACATAGAGTATTAGTAGGATTCCAGACACACTCCTAGAGTAAAAAAGAAAGGCAATACACTAGGGATTTAATATCCATGTATGAAATCAAGACGCAAGCATGTTGCAGCTTTGCCCAAAGCGATGATATTTAGATGCCCCCTTAGCCCCATCCCCTTCCCTTTTATTTTGGTTTTTTGTTCTACTTGCCGAGGCATGTGTTTGTGGTCCGGATCTGTTGGCTCTTCTCCGGTGTGATGGTTTTGGTTGCATGTTGAATTGTTTTGCACTGGGATACCTTCATCAAATGCAACGCATAGCTGATTCTTTTTAGGTGGCTACCCTTGTGGTCGCTGGCGAGGTGATGGCGGCAGTAGTGGTCAGCTCTTGCGGGATGAAGATTATGATTTCTTTTTTTATTTTCTGGTTTTTTTGTTGAATGGGCTTTGGTTATCCCCATCTTATTGGACTAGTTTAATGTAATTGTATTGGGTTTTTTTTTTTCATTAAATGAAATTTCTTTTTTCTTTTTTCAACAAAAGAAAAAGAAGCTTGCCTAGTCAATGATGACTTTCCATGGATTTGTCTATATAAGCCGCAACTAAGGTTGCAAAAATAACTCGAATACCGTTTGTAGATAATTCAAGGAACTGCGAAAAATCTGGATCAACCCACTTTATTTATTGGTGTAAAATAACTCATTCTTTATTGCTGATTCATACACATATTCTTTTTTTTCTTCGAGATAATTTGTATTGAACTTGTTATATATGAGAGCGAAAATTAAGATATTTCATTTACTAGTAAAAACAAATATCACTACGCAATATTAAGCAGTAGAGATATGTTAAACTGTGATTAACTGGTAAATAACAATGACTATTTTCAAGGGAAGTAGACAAGTAATTTTTTTTCCATTCAGAAATAGTTGGTTTTTTTTTTTTTTTTTTTTTCCCTTTGAAAAGAAAAAGAAATAGTTGGTTGTTGGGCATCACATTTTCATCTTCTTGAAAACCACCTACCATTGGTGCATCCAGGGATAATCGGGAGGTCCTAATGTAAGTTTTAAACGCATCCTCTCGAGCGTCGTTGGGATATGTAGGAATAAGTATCTTATCGAACACTTATTAGACATAAAAGAGTCTCGCAGCATACATTCAAAAGATCCCCCAAAAACCTTCAATGGCACCTTTCGAACCTCTGGTGAGTCATGAGACCACCCTAATCCATATGTGCATCTGCTCTTACCACCAAGTATAGTTGTATTCCGTTCCTATTTTTTTTATCACCTCGAATAATAAGGCAACAAAATAATGTGCCCCAAAAAGACAATTATAGTGGACAGAAAATACATAAACAACTATAGAGTCATTGTAAAAAAAAAAAAATACTGAGGATACTCTCTCAAAGACTTTTCGACACCTCACGTTTTTTTGCACTATTTTTATAATGTTGACACGAAATTGTGCTAAAAATATGAGGTGCTAAAGAGTTTATAGAGACTCTCTATTAAAGAGTCTCACTTTTAAGAAAGTTTCATTACCATTTCTCAACAGAAAAAAAATAAAAAATAACTACAAAGTTCATGGCACTAAAAAACATAAATGAGCATGAAGTAGCGCTACCATCACACCTACTTCATTTAATTAAGAAGATTATCTAGAACATACGGGGAAACTGAGAAAAAATCAAGTTTCCAACGATCCAATTGTGAAAAATAGTGAACAAAAGTCTTAATCCAACTATTGACTATTGGTCTTGCAATCCCATTCCCAGATTGTTCGAGGTTTATATGCTCGTATCCAAGAATCTGATCCCAAAAATAATGGCGTCATAATCCCGATCTTTGTACATTGATGTGTACAAAATTTTTTTTTTAAATATATGAAAAAGTCTTTCTACGTCAAAAATCATTAAAAATTAATAACAAAAGAAGAAAGATATACAAATATTATTGAAATATTATGCGTGTAGCATTTTTAGATACAAATGTACAAATTAAGTTTACATAATCTAATCAACCAATTCATTTTTCAATTGATAAAATATAGCTAACTCATTCAATATTTCTTGCGACATAGTTGATCGAAGATAAGATTTGATCAACTTATTTTGAAAAACTTCTTTTTGCAGAGACAATGGTAACCGATATAGTTAATAAAATTCTATAAGTAAATACTCAAAGGCTCAAAGTCTGTATACTTCTTATTTGATCAGACAAAGTTTGTAATATTAGTTTATAAATATAGATATATATATATATATATATATATAATTTGGCGGCCTAGGCAGCCCCGCCAACTGTTGCTAGCCGGCCTAGACTTATCAGCCATGTATGCTCATTATTCACTTGCTTGCGCATTGCCTTTTCTTCTTCCTCCCATCTATGCTGCCGTTTTTTCATAAGGACTACTCAAAGGCTTGTTGGCATGTGCAAGCAAGTAAACAACGAAAATAATCTTGAGCACAGTCATGTCTAGCATTTTCCAATGGGTTGGATTGCAGCAAGCTGCATTCCATGAGCTACAAACTCGAGAAACAGATATCAAACCCAGAAAATTTTAAAGCGATGGAATATTCGCACAAGGATAGAGTAATCCATATTCGCACAGTTTCGAACTTTGCATCTCTGCCACTTTATAAGAGATTGTTCCTGAATAATGACAACTTGTACATCCAAGTAGGTACAAATTGGTGGCTCGAATGATGATCAACATAAATACACCTAAGAGCTCATAGAGTGTATCTTGGTGCCCTTGTGTTCTGACTCTTAAGATTATGTGATGGGAGTCGCCTTGAAGAAATGAGATAGGTTCTAAAAGGGCGTCCTTAGACTTGAAATTGTAGAAAACTCTCTTCGCTTTGTAATAGTAATTTAAAATTTTCAAACCGTTGGTTGAAGACTTGAAGCATCTTATGGCCTCGTTTGATACGTTGTATATAGCAACGGATAAGATTATTAATACATAGCCGAATAGATGACGCGCTCTTGTATTAAATTGGACCGGACTAATTTAAAGGAAAACTAATGAAAATGACTTGAAAACTTTGAGTTTTAATGATAATGACAAAATAAAAGGTAAAATGAATAGTAATAGAATTGATTTTTTAATGTAAAAATATAATTTTTCGTTAAAATAAACAGTACGAATTTTTTTTTGTTAAAGTCACATAATTTAATCCAATCCTCTTGTTTTATACGGTACACGCCCTCTTAATAAACCCGTCCAAAACACTAGTTGGTGATACTTAATGTGGGCCGGACTCATTAGCAAGAGTGGCAGTTTTGAAGTTATCACAACCATCCCTCAGTGTCTCCGTTGTCTTCTGATTTTCCTCCTAATCGGAGAAGGGCTACCAAATCCACGTTGTACGTCGTCGATTTTTAAGGCATCGAAACCTTGGTCCTTCGAATTCGTGGTATTCTGATTCTTCCCGGCGCTCCTCAAGCGTATGGCAGCCCGAGCGCGCGGCGCTCTCGATTGGTTCCATGGTCTGATCTTCCGCGAATCGCAATCCGACTGTGGCAATACCAATCGGCGAACGTGGATCTCTTCGATGCGTATTTCCGACGAGCCGGTTTGGACCGCGATGATCGGATTAGTGGCAATGAAGCCGTCGCTTTCTTCCAGGGCTCCGGTCTCTCCAAATAGGTCCTTGCCCACATACTTTCACTCTCTCTATATATGCATATATATATATATATAAGTGGATATATATTGTAGTGTGTATGATTATATTTGTGTAATTATAGTGGTTGATCGGGATTTTATGTTGGTGGAAATGTATTCCAAATCAGATTGATTTTGAATTTTTAATCTAATTGTAGTTGAAGTGATTAATAGTAGTTGAAGTGGTTAATGTGGAGCTCGGGATGTCGTAATTCTCTGATCTAAACTGAGATGTTTATTTCGTGTTAGTATAAATGCGGAATTGATGTTGAGAGAGTTATGTTATCAGGTCATTAATTTACTTTTTGGTGATCCTTTCGACCTTAGGTGGTAAGCAGACTTCAGAAATGTGTTATATGAATACGGAATAGTTAGGATTGTAACATACAAGGGAAATGTTCTTGGATCATGATCATATCGACAAATAGGTTCTTGAAGTTGTATGTTTCTTTTGCTGAAGGAAGTTTTTCATAAAATGTTAAATACTGACTATAAGAGTGCACTTTCTCATTCTTTTTGTAACAGAAGTTTGGATCTGTTCTAGTTTATATTGGTTGCTTATATTATTGGCAGATATGGGCATGTGCAGACCAGGAGCAGACTGGTTTCGTTGGTCGGGCAGAGTTTTACAATGCCCTTAGAATTGTCACTGTGGCACAAAGTAAGAGAGAACTTACACCAGAAATGGTGAAGGAAGCATTATATGGCCCGGCTGCAGCTAAAATACATGCACCCAAGATAAATCTTGCTGCGACTCCTGTGCCTCAGTTCAATTCTGCTGCAGCAGCACCTGACTTTCAAGGTGGTGTTGTCACTCTGACATCCTCACAAAATCTTGGGTTCAGGGGACCGCAATTACCACTTCAGTATAATTCTGCTGGAGCAGCACGTGCCACTCAGGGTGGTGCTGTCACTCCGATGTCCTGCCAAAACTTGGGTTCAGGGGACCACAAATACAATCTCAGTTTAATTCTGCTCCAACAGCTGAGTGGTTGAGGGAGGGACGCCCTTTTCCAGCAGTGCTACCAAGCAATGTTATGTTTGATGTATCCAATATTTTTCAACTTGCAACTACTTACTCTAATGCTGGCAATGTGGCCCGGAGACCTGCATCTGGTATTCATCCTTAAAACAAATCACTTTTTTATTTTTTGAAACCGTGTGTTTCTTTGATGGAGAATAGTTTCTTATTTTTCACTTTAAAAGGCTTTCAACAGCAACCGATGCCAATTGCTCCTTCTCATGCTGAAGAAAAGCAGCAGGCCAATCAGCAGAAACCCAGAGTACCAGAATTGGAGAAACATCTTGTAAATCAACTGAGTACAGAGGAGGTTAACTCACTGAACTCAAAGTTAAAAGAAGCAACCGAATCTAATAAAATGGTACTTGGAAATTTTGTATTTCATTTCTTTGTGTATGCATTTCGCTTTTTCTTCATTTTTTTTTTCCTTTAGCTTGTTACGCAACATATAATTTTTCCCTTGAACTTTGGAATGTTCCTAGTCCTATTGAAGCGAAGACCCCTATAGTTTTTTCGTTGTTACAAATTTGATGATTGTATTATTAAACTGGGGCTGTGCCTTTCATTTTTCGGCCTTAATTTGCTGTAATTTTTAACCTGCTCTAATAAAATTTGTTTTGCTAATTTTAGTATGGTTCAAACAAGAACACTTTAGCCGGTGTTAGTCCAATCGGGCCATTCATATTTTTCGCTCATTGCAGTTTAGCCATCGAACTATCGCGTATTTTTGTATTGTCGAATATTCAAACTATGGCGCTTGGTCGTGAGATTTTTACTTTGCCCTGGGTATGGGGTATTAATTAATGTCTAGGTTTATGATATAGAGGCGGATTTCAAGATGCCGCTGGACTTGTAAATCAAGTTTTAAAAATTACATACAGGATATGGCATACATGTCCATAACTTGTGCTTTATAATGTATGAACAATTCTAAAATAATAAAAGCCTTGCCTATTTGTCAGTCTTTATTTCTTGGACGGACAAGTGAGCTATCAAAGTACAAATTTGTTGTAAAGTTGTTTCTAATTCTATCGGATAATTCTATTAAGATTGTTGGATTAAAAGTTTGAAACATCTTCCGTTCCACCGGCTGCAGTCCATGATCATCACTTTCTTTTGCTTTGGACTTAATCACTTGATCCATTGGCTTCAGGCACATCTCTTCATCCACCACCTTAGGAATTGTCATCTTGGTTCCAGAAAGATCAATTTTACAATGAGGTTGAGAAAAAGAGACCATCAGGGATATTCCAATATATCTCTGTAGCTGATGAGATTTAGAAGTCCAAAAGAGAGAGAACCCGCAGAGCTAGAAGACAAATTTTCAAGTTTCCGACAAGCACAAAAGTTGAGAGTTGAGACTTTTAAGATTGGTTAAACTGTAGATACTTGTTGGGACATCCTTAAGGTGCTTGAAGCCACAAAGGTTCAAAGTTTTAAGCCTAATTAGATTTTCAATAGACGAAGGAAGAATTTCACCACCAAAAAAAGGGCCTTCTGCGATGGAACGGGAATGTCGTAAAAAATGATAAAAATGTCGTAAAAAGCTTTTAGCGACGGCCTTTCGACGGTAATGGACGCGTTGCAATAAACCTATGTTGCAAATGTTTTGATACCATATACGACGCAACCTAACTGTCGCAAGTACTATTCGCGACAACCTAGTGACACTATCTGAAGCGTCGTTAATAATAGATGGTAGGTGTGAAAAAAAAATATGACGTCATATTTGACGCCAAATACAAATTATCCATTTAATTTTATAAACTAGAAATAAATAATTATTAAAAATGAATAATCTATAAATTATGTAGATATCTATAAGCTAGATATGAAGAATTGTTATTAATAATAAACTATAATTAATGTAAATCATTATACAATGTATTATCATATACAAATACCAACAAAACTATAAAAGCAACGCTTAGTTGAAAGGTCCTATACATTATACATTATACATCCAAAACCTGAAACAAGCGACATTTTCGGAACCATCAATAATGTATGATTTTTTTTTTTGCAAGAATCATAGTTTTGTATCAATAAGAAGAAAACAGATATAACTAGAAACAGATAAAAAATGTCGTACCCAGTGCACAAGGCTCCCGCTTTACACAGGGTCTGGGAGAGGTGAATGTCGGTAACAAACATTGTGGATATAACTAGAAACAGATATAACTAAAAATTGTGGACATGAATCTATCAGAAACAAAACTTCGTAATGTCCTGGCAACAAACATTGCCAAAACTCCTAAAATCACGAACAATGCAGATTTATTCCAAATGAAAAATTGTGGGAAATTGTACCCTACAAAGAGTCAACAACAACAACAACAACAAAGCCTTTTCCCACTAAGTGGGGTCGGCTATATGAATCCTAGAACGCCATTGCGCTCGGTTTTGTGTCATGTCCTCCGTTAGATCCAAGTACTCTAAGTCTTTTCTTAGAGTCTCTTCCAAAGTTTTCCTAGGTCTTCCTCTACCCCTTCGGCCCTGAACCTCTGTCCCGTAGTCACATCTTCGAACCGGAGCGTCAGTCGGCCTTCTTTGCACATGTCCAAATCACCGGAGCCGATTTTCTCTCATCTTTCCTACAATTTCGGCTACTCCTACTTTACCTCGGATATCCTCATTCCCAATCTTATCCTTTCTCGTATGCCCACACATCCCACGAAGCATCCTCATCTCCGCTACACCCATTTTGTGTACGTGTTGATGCTTCACCGCCCAACATTCTGTGCCATAAAACATCGCTGGCCTTATTGCCGTCCTATAAAATTTTCTCTTGAGCTTCAGTGGCCTACGACGGTCACACAACACGCCGGATGCACTCTTACACTTCATCCATCCAGCTCGTATTCTATGGTTGAGATCTCCATCTAATTCTCCGTTCTCTTGCAAGATAGATCCTAGGTAGCGAAAACGGTCGCTTTTTGTGATATTCGCTAGATTGCTCCGGTCATTAGTGTGGATAAGTATATAAATGGATAGAGATAGGAAAGCAAACACAAGATGTACGTTGTTCACCCAAATTAGCTACGTCCACGGAATAGAAGAGTTCTCATTAATTGTGAAGGGTTTACACAAGTACATAGGTTCAAGCTCTCCTTTAGTGAGTACAAGTGAATGATTTAGTACAAATGACATTAGGAAATATTGTGGGAGAATGATCTCGTAATCACGAAACTTCTAAGTATCGGAGTGTGGTGTCGTCTTGACTTGCCTTATCTGTCTCATAGGTAGATGTGGCATCTTCTCTGGAAGTACTCTTCCTCCATCCAGGGGTGGTATCTTTAACTGGTGGAGATGCACAAGGTAATGTATCAATTTCACTTGAAGCTTACTTGTAGTTTCAGGCTTGGTCAAGCGCGATACAAACCATGTAGTAGGAGTCCCCCAAGTCGCCGAGCTAGGGGGTCTGCTGAAAGAGGTGACAGACAAGGTAAGCAATCAGAGCTCCGACTGATTATTCACCTTCTCCCCATCTTGCAGCAGCATGAAGGATAAAGAGAAGAAAAATGAGAAGAGATGATATGAGATACTTTTGCTTTTGAAGAAGTAACTTTCCACAGGCTTATTCTTGAACTGAGCTGGAGGGTTTTCTGGTTTCCTCCAGAGTATAAGGCCGACTGAAGAATTTGAGGGTCAAAACAAGTCCATCAAATCTAGAGTACGTTCCACCCTGCTGATATGGGATACTTTTGCTTTTGACAGAGTAATGGATGTATCGGCACGTGTGCTGTTACGCTTGTCTCCACATGCTTCCTTGTATCCTTCGCACTTGCCCTATCTGTTCCTCAAGCAGATGCGGAATCTTCCCTGGAAACATAACATGTTGAAGATGAGTACTCGAGAGCAATGCCAGGTAAGTAATCAGGTAAGGGGTTCCAGGCAGTCAGTTCCTGGCTGGAAGCTTGATTCCAAGTGCTGACTGATTGCTCTCTTTCTCCTTGTCTTGCAGGTAAAAACAAGGCCAAAGGAAAAGACAGGGAAAAACATGATATGGGATACTCTTGCTTTTAACCCTGATGATATGAGATATTCTTGCTCTAGTATAGCTTGTTTGCAGAGGTATTATCGGGGGGAAAGAAAGCTGAATATTTCGAAAGGCTTCGTTGGGAGTGCCCTCTCAGATATGATGAAGGGTTGAGCATTTTTGCAGGTCTGCCTGTCCGTTGGGGATGGAGGTCGACATATATAGGAGTCTCCCTAACAACAAGTAGTAATGCTATTCCTTTACCCTGCTTGGTCATAGCACGGTAGTGGGAGCTGCCAGTTTCACATGTTTTAACTCTGTCAGAGCACTTTGAAAAAGTGGTCTGTGGTATCTGGCTCTCGAGATTCGGAAAACGATGCCTCTTCGATTTTTGAGAAAGCAATCATGCCGGGGGTCTGGCTCTCAAGATTCGGAGAGCAGTGTCTCTTCGATTTTTGAGGAAGTAATCATGTTGGGAGTCTGGCTCTTGAGATTCGGAGGGCGGTGCCTCTTCGATTTTGGAGCAAGCAATCCTGTTGGGAGTGTTGTCTCGAATGTGAGTAAAGGTTGGGCATGTTTGCTAGTCTACCTTGCCACGAAGCACAAAGGTTGACACATAGGGACTTTCCAATTATCCAGCAATGGTACTGTTCCTTTACCCTCTCTTTGCTTTTGAGAAAGTAGTCATGTTGGGAGTCTGGCTCTCGAGATTCGGAGGACAGTGCCTCTTCGATTTTGGAGCAAGCAATCTTATTGGGAGTGTTTTCTCGAATGTGAGTAAAGGTTGGGCATGTTTGCTAGTTTACCTTGCCACGAAGCACAGAGGTTGACACACAGGGACTTTCCAATTATCCAGCAGTGGTACTGTTCCTTTACCCTTATGGGTAATAATATGGTAGCTAGACCTTCAAAATTTATGTGTCTAAACTTTGTTAGTGCTGTTTCTTTGCTATTCTTTTACCTTTCTTGGTCAGAGCGATGTAGTGGGAGCTGCAAGCTTCACGTGCTCAACTTTGGCAGAGAACTTTGGCAAAGTTATATGTGGTACCCATGAGCTATTGTTGTGTGTGACAGGTGCTGACAAGGCTAGAAAAGTAGGTGCCTCTTCGATTTCTGAGATCGGCCCTCGTGGTCTCTGAGCAGCCCAGCTTTTGAGAAAGCGAGCGCCTCTTCGATTGATTCGGAGAACGATGCCTCATCGATTTTTGAGAAAGCAATCATGCTGGGGGTCTGGCTCTCGAAGATTCGGGAAGCAGTGTCTCTTCGATTTTTGAGAAAGTAATCATGTTGGGAGTCTGGCTCTCGAGATTCGGGGGGCGGTGCCTCTTCGATTTTGGAGCAAGCAATCTTGTTGGGAGTGTTTTCTCGAATGTGAGTAAAGGTTGGGCATGTTTGCTAGTCTACCTTGCCACGAAGCACAGAGGTTGACACACAGGGACTTTCCAATTATCCAGCAATGGTACTGTTCCTTTACCCTCTCTTCGATTTTTAAGAAAGTAGTCATGTTGGGAGTCTGGCTCTCGAGATTTGGAGGACGGTGCCTCTTCGATTTTGGAGCAAGCAATCTTATTGGGAGTGTTTTCTCGAATGTGAGTAAAGGTTGGGCATGTTTGCTAGTCTACCTTGCCACGAAGCACAGAGGTTGACACACAGGGACTTTCCAATTATCCAGCAGTGGTACTGTTCCTTTACCCTTGTGGGTAATAATATGGTAGCTAGACCTTCAAAATTTATGGGTCTAAACTTTGTTAGTGTTGTTTCTTTGCTATTCTTTTACCCTTCTTGGTCAGAGCGATGTAGTGGGAGCTGCAAGCTTCACGTGCTCAACTTTGGCAGAGAACTTTGGCAAAGTTATCTGTGGTACCCGTGAGCTATTGTTGCGTGTGGGAAGTGGGTGATTGAACAGTAAGATTCATGTGTTTTCTACTTCCCCAGAAGTCTTCGACAGAATGCCCATAATTTCCGCAAAGCTGAGTGTGCGTGTGACAGGTGCTGACAAGGTTGGAAAAGTAGGTGCCTCTTCGATTTCTAAGATCGGCCCTCGTGGTCTCTGGGGAGCCCAGCTTTTGAGAAAGCGAGCGCCTCTTCGATTTCTGAGATCGGCCTTCGTGGTCTTTGAGCAGCCCAACTTTTGAGAAAGCAAACGCCTCTTCGATTTCTGAGATCAACCCTCGTGATCTCTAAGCAGCCCAACTTTTGAGAAAGCAAACGCCTCTTCGATTTCTGAGCAAGTGCCTCTTCGATTTCTGAAGCTCCGTCGAGTGCAGATTTTTATAGGGGCTGGCATTAAGTTCCAAAGCACACTTGAATCTCCACCAGTAGAAGCTTCATTCTTGCACTTCTAAGATCTTAATTTGTCCAACCTCTTCTCTCTTCAACACCTTTGAAAATGTCTGGCCCCTCCGACCGTCGTTTTGACTTGAACCTTGTTGAAGAGGCAGCCCCGCCTTCTCCAGACAACATATGGCGCCCATCCTTCGTCTCCCTTACTGGTCATCTTACCGTTGGGGATTCCGTGATGAAGAATGATATGACCGCTGCAGTGGTGGCCAGGAACCTTCTCACTCCCAAAGATAACAGACTACTTTCCAAACGGTCTGATGAGTTAGCTGTTAAGGATTCGCTGGCTCTCAGTGTTCAATGTGCAGGTTCTGTGTCTAATATGGCCCAACGCCTATTTGCTCGAACCCGCCAAGTTGAGTCATTGGCGGCTGAAGTGATGAGTCTCAAACAGGAGATTAGGGGGCTCAAGCATGAGAATATACAGTTGCACCGGCTCGCACATGACTATGCTACAAACATGGAGAGGAAGCTTGACCAGATGAAGGAAACTGATGGTCAGGTTTTACTTGATCATCAGAGATTTGTGGGTTTGTTCCAAAGGCATTTATTGCCTTCGTCTTCTGGGGCTGTACCGCATAATGAAGCTCCGAATGATCAACCTCTGATGCCTCCTCCTTCTAGGGTTCTGTCCAGTACTGAGGCTCCAAATGATCCCCCTCCGGTGCCTTCTCTTTCTGGGGCTCTACCGACTGCTGAGACTTCTCCTAAGCAACCTTTGTGAAGGCTCCCTCTTGTGTGTTTATTTTGACTCATGCATATGTACATATTTGTAGCTTATCCAGGATATCAATAAATAAGCTTTCCTTCATTTCAACGTATTGTGTTAAATACACCAAAGCCTTCTTCGCTAAGTTCTTTGAATTTTCTTTTGTTGAAGCTTGTATGTTGAAGCTTTCTGAGTGGAGCATGTAGGTTGGGGTAGTGTTCCCTTAATTTCCCGAGTGAGGAAAACTTCTCGGTTGGAGACTTGGAAAATCCAAGTCACTGAGTGGGATCGGCTATATGAATCTTAGAACGCCATTGTGCTCGATCCTGTGTCATGTCCTTCGTTAGATCCAAGTACTCTAAGTCTTTTCTTAGAGTCTCTTCCAAAGTTTTCCTAGGTCTTCCTCTACCCCTTCGGCCCTGAACCTCTGTCCCATAGTCGCATCTTCTAATCGGAGCGTCAGTAGGCCTTCTTTGCACATGTCCAAACCACCGTAACCGATTTTCTCTCATCTTTCCTTCAATTTCGGCTACTCCTACTTTACCCCGGATATCCTCATTCCTAATCTTATCCTTTCTCGTGTGCCCACACATCCAACGAAGCATCCTCATCTCCGCTACACCCATTTTGTGTACGTGTTGATGTTTCACCGCCCAACATTCTGTGCCATACAGCATCGCCGGCCTTATTGCCGTCCTATAAAATTTTCCCTTGAGCTTCAGTGGCATACGACGGTCACACAACACGCCGGATGCACTCTTCCACTTCATCCATCCAGCTTGTATTCTATGGTTGAGATCTCCATCTAATTCTCCGTTCTTTTGCAAGATAGATCCTAGGTAACGAAAACGGTCGCTCTTTGGTATTTCTTGATCTCCGATCTTCACCCCTAACTCGTTTTGGCCTCCATTTGCACTGAACTTGCACTCCATATATTCTGTCTTTGATCGGCTTAGGCGAAGACCTTTAGATTCCAACACTTCTCTCCAAAGGTTAAGCTTTGCATTTACCCCTTCCTGAGTTTTATCTATCAACACTATATCGTCTGCGAAAAGCATACACCAAGGAATATCATCTTGAATATGTCCTGTTAACTCATCCATTACCAACGCAAAAAGGTAAGGACTTAAGGATGAGCCTTGATGTAATCCTACAGTTATGGGAAAGCTTTCGGTTTGTCCTTCATGAGTTCTTACGGCAGTCTTTGCTCCTTCATACATATCCTTTATAGCTTGGATATATGCTACTCGTACTCCTTTCTTCTCTAAAATCCTCCAAAGAATGTCTCTTGGGACCTTATCATACGCTTTTTCCAAATCTATAAAGACCATGTGTAAATCCTTTTTCCCATCTCTATATCTTTCCATCAATCTTCGTAAGAGATAGATTGCCTCCATGGTTGAGCGCCCTGGCATGAACCCGAATTGGTTGTCCGAAACCCGTGTCTCTTGCCTCAATCTATGCTCAATGACTCTCTCCCAGAGCTTCATTGTATGACTCATTAGCTTAATACCCCTATAGTTCATGCAATTTTGTACGTCGCCCTTATTCTTGTAGATAGGCACCAAAGTGCTCATTCGCCACTCATCTGGCATCTTCTTCGTTTTCAAAATCCTATTGAAAAGGTCAGTGAGCCATGTTATACCTGTCTCTCCCAAAAGTTTCCACACTTCGATTGGTATATTGTCTGGGCCTATTGCTTTTTTATGCTTCATCTTCTTCAAAGCTACAACCACTTCTTCCTTCCGGATTCGACGATAAAAAGAGTAGTTTCTACACTCTTCTGAGTTACTCAACTCCCCTAAAGAAGCACTCATTTCATGTCCTTCATTGAAAAGATTATGAAAATAACCTCTCCATCTGTCTTTAACCGCGTTCTCTGTAGCAAGAACCTTTCCATCCTCATCCTTGATGCACCTCACTTGGTTTAGGTCCCTTGTCTTCTTTTCCCTTGCTCTAGATAGTTTATAGATATCCAACTCTCCTTCTTTGGTATCTAGTCGTTTATACATATCGTCGTAAGCCGCTAACTTAGCTTCTCTGACAGCTTTCTTCGCCTCTTGCTTCGCTTTTCTATACCTTTCACCATTTTCATCGGTCCTCTCCTTGTATAAGGCTTTACAGCATTCCTTCTTAGCCTTCACCTTTGTTTGTACCTCCTCATTCCACCACCAAGATTCCTTTTGGTGTGGGGCAAAGCCCTTGGACTCTCCTAATACCTCTTTTGCTACTTTTCGGATACAACTAGCCATGGAATCCCACATTTGGCTAGCTTCCCCCTCTCTATCCCACACACATTGGGTGATTACCTTCTCTTTGAAAATGACTTGTTTTTCTTCTTTTAGATTCCACCATCTAGTCCTTGGGCACTTCCAAGTCTTGTTCTTTTGCCTTACTCTTTTGATATGTACATCCATCACCAACAAGCGATGTTGATTAGCCACGCTCTCTCCTGGTATAACTTTGCAATCCTTACAAGTTATACGATCCCCTTTCCTCATTAGAAGAAAATCTATTTGTGTTTTTGACGACCCACTAGCGACCCAAAGCTAAACAATCCCATTAGCTATACCAGAAGTGGTTCTGTGTTTCTACTAAAACTTAAAACCCAATTGAAAATAAAAACACAACTCTGAATTTAACTAAAAAATATATTTTAGCAGAATCTACTGAGTTCCAGATCAAATTCCGTTACCACCATACTGAAACGAAAAATAATTCCTTGTGTATCTCAAAACTCACTTGAAAGCAAACGACAACAAAAATTGGAAATAACAAAAATTGGTAAACATATTAACAACAATTAGAAAAATCAATCCAATATTAATAAAAACAATTGCCTTCCAGATTTGAGAGGAACCCTAGAAATCACTTAGCAAAAGTTATTGAATAAGAAAAAGTGAGACGATGGAGATGATTGTAGTGGCTTACAAGAACTCCGATTGTGCTCCAGAATCTCCGACTAAGCTCTAGAACCTCCGATTGAATCTCTAATTGGATGGATTAGGGCGAAAGGAGCTCCATACTTTCAGTCGAATAGGGAAAGGAAACGGTTGAGGGAGAGAAAAAGAATTTTCTTTTTCGGATATAAGGGAAAAGGAAATGCGCGCTGGGCTATTTCATCTGAAAATTGAGCGCGTATATAAAAATTTGAGCTCTGAATTTTATTCCGTCGTTTCGGGTCGTCGCAAAACCCTTTGTTGAAGACGACAGATTGTTATTTCTAACCTTTTTGCGACATTACTAACGCCAAGGTTGCAATTATTTTCGCTCCACCATCTAGCGCGCATATTTTGTGTTATTTGTGAGGGCCGTGCTATCTGACGCAAAAAACCTTTCGCAATAAGGCCTTTTTCTTGTAGTCCCGAAATTGATGGCCCGAATAAATTGTGTGGCTGCTTTAGAAACAATGAGGGAAATACGCCGGCGTTCTAAAAAACGTCTCGATGGCTCCAAATGTTTCATTAGCTTAGAGATCTCTGGGGAATGTTCAAGTTCGGAGCACCCATAGATATCGAGCACCTGGAGATTCTTCAACTTACAAATGCTCTTTGGGATACTGAAAAGCCTATTGCAATCATGTAGTTCAAGTACTTCGAGAGCAGGGAGAAACTCGATTGATGAGTGTAGCTCTTGAACTGCTGTTCCACTTAAATTTAAGGAATTCAAATTTTCCATTGGCTCCGAGATCTCTGGAAAGTCTTCAAGTTTAAAGCAGCCGGAGAGATCGAGCACCACAAGATACTTCAACTTACAAATGCTCTTTGGGATACTTGAAAGCCTTTTGCAATCATGTAGTTCAAGTCTTTCGAGAGCAGGGAGAAACTCGATTGATGAGTGCAAATCTTGAACTGCTGTTCTACTTAAATTTAAGGACTTCAAATGTTCCATTGGCTCCAAGATCTCTGGGAAGTTTTCATGTTTAAAGCAGTCGGAGAGATCGAGTTCCTCGAGATATTTCAACTTACAAATGTTTGTTGGTAGAATCACAAGTCTATGGCAATTAACCAATGATAATTTACTTATATCCCTGGGAAGCTCAGAAAACTCGCCAAGAGATGAGCTGCCATCTAGATCAAAAGAACCAGAGACTTTCAGCTTACACATGTTGCTTGGAAGTTTCTCAAGGTTATCGCAACAACTTATATTCAAGTAAGAAATTTTTTCATGAGACCAAACTGATCGAGGCAACTCCTTTATACCACTCTCAGATAAATCTAAGTGTTTAATATTTCTTGGCATCTCTGGAAGATACTTGAGACTAGGGCAGCCTTCAAGACAAAGATGAGTAAGCTTGTCAACATCTTGAAAATACCTAGGAATTTCAACCAAATTTGGACAGCCATCGAGATTTATGTCCACAATTTTTAGACTCCCAGAGAGATTTGGAACTTCAGTTAGATTTGTAGAGCGGTGCAGATCGATCACTTCTAAGTTCACTAGTCTCTGTAACAAGAGTAGAGAGAAACATCAAGAATTGATATAATTTCTACACTTAATTTATACAAGAATTAAAATAGGCATATAATATACCTGGTCTTCTTTCCAAAGCTTCTTAATTTTGCTATCTAGCATATGAAGCTCAATTAGATTTTCCGGCGAAAAATTTGACGGCAAAGATTCCAGTGGATATCCCCACCAGTAAAGGTAACGAAGAGAATCGGGAAAGTCTAGAGAAGCGGTGGATTTGCAATCAAACATTTGAGGATTATCCACACTTAGCATTATTAGGTTTGGCATCAGTTTGAAGTCTGCGCGTTTTAGTGGTCGCTCTTCACTCTTATGCCATTCAATAAATATGGCTTCAACGTTTGGATTTTCCTGACAATAAGAACAAAGAATAACAAAGTTTAAATGTATACATTTTCAACATGTTAAGATGTAATGCTTATTTAGAAAAATAATTCAACAACGTTGTAGAATATTCTAGAGTAGTTGCGATGGTAATGATGTACAAGTTTCTAGTAAAATATCCAAGATAATTGTTGTAAAATAATAAAAATTACATAGACTTCCTAGCACAATAAAGAATGAGGATCCTCTCCAGATTCCCTTTATGAGGATTTCGGAGATTCTTCAATCGTATTCACTCATCGTACATCGTGCGGTCAGAAATCATTTGAATTTTTTTTATTTAAAATTAAACACAAATATTACCTAACAATAACTGACCGCAAGATTTACGATTAACGGAGCCGATTAAAGGATCCTCTGGATCCTCACAAAGAGGTTCCGGAGAGGATCCTCATTCCATAATAAAAATGGTAGTGGTATTCTTACCACCTAGTTATTATCACTTGTATCATCTTTCTAGTAGAGTTAAGGTCCACCAACGCATTTGGATCTCATCTCTATTAGATGGGTGATACAAATGATAGTATAAATAGATATTAAAAATAGCATTTTTGCAATAAAAATTCAATCAAATTAATTTTTTTAAGAATCTGACTTCTTTATCATAAGAAGTTTTACTTTTGTTGTGTTATCATCTAAAGTTTGCTATTTATTTTTTCTTAAAAAAGAAAAGGAAAAATTAAATGCATTTGGCTCTTACCTTGTTACTGTTCAGTACACGATAGACATCCTCATGCGTGAACAACCTATTCCGATCTTTAATACATTGTTCCTGAACAATTGTCATTCCCATTTCTTGTAGCAAATCGTGCATCTCTATGATTTTCGTTCCCCATGCATTTGAACGAATTGATATGAGAGACATCTCAATGAGAATTCTAATTCCGGCTGTCGCAAAGAATCGACGAATATCTAACATTCGTTTTAGCTCATTCACTTCCTTCCCTTTATGAAAACATGCTATATCTAGAAATATCTCCTTCACATCTTTTCCCAATCTATCATAACTTATTCTCAACACTCTCTGGATATCTTCAATGGGAAATCGTTTCAATTTGTTGAATTCATCTTCCCAGTCTTCTTTGCTCATGCACTTGAAGAACATGGACCCCAGAACTGTAAGAGCTAAAGGAACGCCTCTGGCATAATCTACGGTCTTTTTTGCCAACTCCTTATAATATGTTCTACGAGTAGTGTCATTCTTGAAAGCACGCGAACAGAAAAGCTGAAGAGCGTCTTCTGGTTTTAATACCTCAACCTCGTAGATATTATCCTCTTCAACAGTTTGTCTAAGTGTGCCCCTATCTCTACTTGTGATAATGATTCTACTTCCAGTGCCATATCGAAGACGATCACCAGCTAAACGTTCCATTTGCATTGAACTACTCACATCATCAAGAACAATGAGGACCTTTGTGCGGCTGAGCCTATTTCGAACAGCAATTGATTCTATGGATAGAACTTCTTCCTTGAATATCTCATTTAGAAGTTGCTTTTGCAAGCGATCTTGTCCATCTGATTGTTTTGATTTCTCCCTGACATTTTTAAGAAAACAAGAAGCTTCGAATTTAGAAGAGAGTCTATGAAATACAGTTTCAGCAAGGGTGGTCTTGCCAATACCACCCATTCCCCAAATACCTACAGTGATGCAAGCCTCCTGTGAGTGAATGTCCAGTCGTGATTCAATTTGCTCGATGCGGCTTTCAATTCCAACCAGGCCCTCTAAATCACATGATGATTCACAAATCAAGTTTGTCCAAATACGATCTACAACATTCTTAATTAGATCCGCCTCCGTCCTGACATATATGATTATGTAGAAAAAAGCAATAGTTAGTCTCATACAAGCAGTTATGCCCACGCGCTGTGGCAGATCGAAAAATGTCACGTAAATAAAGAAATATACTAAAAGTTTTAATACCATATATTTGTGCAAAAAAAAGAAATGTTGTTTATTCTCTGCTCAAAATGATATTAGCAATATTAAAATAGAAAATACATTTGTTTTCAGGTAAACAACAATACAGCTAACTGAGCTTGCATATTATAGCATTCAACCCACCATCTATTTGATGAAAATGAACTTGCCCCACTAATGAAACGTTAATCCTAAAATGGAATTAGATACGTTTAAATGGGCTACAACTAATTACATGCTGTTGTGCTAGGATAGCACCAAAACCTTATGGAACCAACTCTTGATAACCCACAGGAAATTTATCAAATGAAAATGCACGAACAAAATATAAAAGACACCAAGATTTAACAAGGTTCCTCAGCAGTCAGTGTAACTGGAGTACGTCCTCGGAGCAGTAGGAGCTCACCCAATAATCCACTATCAACCAAATGGGAGTTTACAAAGTGTTGGCAATCTCACAACCCAAAACCCCAATACACCCAATAACTCTCACTCACCAAAGAAACAAATAGAGAGGGAAATATAGTGGTCAAGTGACAATTAAACAATTCAAAAGGAAAAAAGACAACATGATTATGTCCCTTCCATGTTTTGGGGAGGAAAACATGGAACCTTGTATAAAGTCCTTTTGTTTTTATTTGGCCTATGAAAAGCCACGGCTGAGGGTTTTAATAAGAAGGAATTGCTGCTTTTGATGAAGAGGAGTAATGCAGCCATAGAAGAGAAAAAACGTAGCAGAAAATAGAGAGCAAAAAGAAAAAAACAGAGGTGTTGCAGCTCCATTTTGAAGAGAAGAAAAAAAGGTGATTTTCTTTCTTTGTTGGTACTCACTCAATAAAAGTTGTATTTGTGTATTAGCTTTGAGCTTTGTATAGAGAGGAAATTATTCACTATATTTCCCTCTCTATTTGTTTCTTTGGTGAGTGAGAGTTATTGGGTGTATTGGGGTTTTGGGTTGTGAGATTGCCAAAACTTTGTAAACTCCCATTTGGTTGATAGTGGATTATTGGGTGAGCTCCTACTGCTCCGAGGACGTACTCCAGTTACACTGACTGCTAAGGAACCTCGTTAAATCTTGGTGTCTTATATTTTGTTCTTGCATTTTCATTTGATAAATTTCCTGTGGGTTATCAAGAGTTGGTTCCATAAGGTTTTGGTGCTATCCTAGCACAACAATTGGTATCAGAGCACTGGTTGCTCTTGGGTACTGTCTAGTTGCCAAAGATGTCAGACGGGCAAGATGAAAATCCTTTTGGAAGCAGCTCCGGGTTTGCAAGAACTACGGTGCAAAATGCAAAGTTCGAAGTGGAAAAGTTTGATGGCACAAACAACTTCGGGATGTGGCAATGTGAGGTCAAAGATGTGTTGGCTTAACAAGATCTACTTGCCGCTTTGGGAGAGAAGCCGGAAGCTATGTCGAAGCCGGAATGGGAGAAATTAAATTTGTGGGCTTGCTTTTCAATTCGGTTGTGCCTTGCAAAAACTCAGAAGTATTTTGAGATGCGGGAGACGGTAGCAAGTGTGTTGTGGCAAAAATTGGAAGACAAGTATATGACGAAGAGTGCAGAGAACCGGCTACACTTGAAGAAAAAGCTCTACCGCTTCCAATACAAAGAAGGTACAAAAATGATTAGACACCTTGATGCTTTTAATAAGTTGATTGCCGACTTGTTAAATTTAGATGAGGATATTAAGGATGAAGATAAGGCCTTAATATTGTTGAATTCCTTGCCGGACTCTTATGAGCATTTTGTTACCACTATTATGCATGGTAAAGAAACTGTGAAATTTGAAGATGTGTCAAATGCCTTGATGAATTATGAAATGAGGCATAGAGATAAAAATCATGATAGTACCTTTAAAGCTTTATTTGTTAGAGGTAGATCATAGGAGAGAAGATCATCTTCTAGCAGGAAAAAATCACAGTCTCGACCTAGAGGAAACTCTAAAGGTAGAAAACCTTTAAAGCTTAATTAGGTCATGTGAATTCGTTTCTCGAAATTCTTATGCTTACGTTGAATTCTTCTATGCACCAAACATACTATAACGACACCACATGGTGTTGTTCAGTCGTTTGGGGAGGACATCCCTGACGAGGGCACTCATGCTATTTATCAGGAGGCTAGCCACGATTATGATGGACTCGATGGTGCTTTCCAAGCCATCGAGGATTTGAAATAGTTGATGCAAGCTCACGTAAGTGTGACTTCTATTAGGTAGAAGTCTTTGTATGGTAGTAATGATCCATGACCGGCTGAGTCCTGGATCAATTAGATCACCAAAGTTTTTACCATCCTGCAATGCTGACCTGAGGTGCAGGTATAGCATGTGGCGTATATGTTGATAGGCAAGGCTTACAAATAGTGGCAGATCACTCATCTTTTATTGGTAAGTGGATGACCACTTACTTGGGAGCGGTTTCAGATTGCATTCTTTGAGCAATATATTCTAGCGTCATTTCGAGATGAGCTAGAGGCAGAGTTTGCCACTATTGAGCAGTGCACATAAACAGTTGTTGATTATGTAGCCCGTTTTACTCGACTTTACCATTTCTTTAAGCACCTCTCTAAGGAGAAGAAAACAAAGAAACTTATTAAAGGATTCAAGCCTAGTATCAGGAATCTGTTATCTATCTAGGGATTTCCTTCATTCGCTCAGGCGATCGATCGTGCACGTATAATAGAGCTTAATGAGGAGTGTGATGCACAAACGAAGAGCAGAGGAAGAAGGCCCAGTTAGATGGCCAGTCATATGATGCGTTTTCAGGCGGACCCTTAAAACGCTAGAGATTATAGTTTGGTGGTTTTCAGGGATCGTCACATGGAGGACATCAAGGTACTTGTCGTGGAGATTTCCAAGCTACTTCTAGATGAGGCTTTCAGCATTCTGTTGTGGCAAGTCATCAGAGCCTTTTTCGAGGAGGTATTCATAGTGCATACAGGTGTGGACCCCAGACTTCTTCTGAATAACGTTCACAAAGTTATTTTAAAGGATCCCGAGACCAGCCACATAAGACACTTCCACGGATTTACGTTCACTCTGGAAGCTGACACTATGTCGCATGTAGAGATGGTTCTAAGACTTGTTACCAGTGCGGTGAAACTGGTCACTTTTTACGAGATTGCCCACATACTATTGTTGGCAGAGCTGGTAGACTTGCTGCTAATGTTGGGGGTTCGGTAACATATTCGGCATAGACTAAGCCTTTTGGAACACCTTATCGCTCGGGCTAGCAGAGGATTGGGCTGCAAAGGACTGGACATCAGAGCGGCAGACAACTTGGAGGAGGTTCTCAACGAGTTTGGGCCTATATCAGTGGAGCTGGGACATCACAAACGGGTTCTCAGTGAGTTGGTAGGGTTTATGCATTAGGCATAGCCTAACACAGTCATGTGCACTATTCATCTTGATTCACTTCCTTTTAGGGCATTGTTTGATCCTGGAGCAGAGAATTCTTTTATATCAAGTAATTTTATTAAGTCTTTGGGAAGACCTATTGAGACGATGGATGTGACGTACTATATTTCCTTTTTTTTTTTCGAAGCCTTATATTGTTGACCAAGTAGTTAGATCTTGTGAGGCTTGCATGGGTCAGGGTGAGATGACAGTAGATTTGATGATTATTTCCAGCTTTTCTTGACCTTCCACCACCACCAAGCATCACCACATCAGTTTCCCTTCAATTTCCACACAAACTCGACGAGATTTGGCCTCGGTTTTACGAGAACTTCGCCGATAGGTCCATGAGTATTCGACGGGGATCGGCCGTTTCTGAAGCTTGTTCCTTTGACCACCGCCACCAATAGACTCTACTTAAACCCAGGAACAAGGCCTAAGCACTTGTTGGGGCGTCGGGGTTCGATTTGACAACGATTAGAATAACACCCGGTTTAGGTTTCCGACGGACTAGGGTGATTTCAGGCCATTTCCCGGCCGAATTGGACCTCAACCTAAGCAATGATGGAACGTGACGTCTCAATATTCTTGCTAGGGTGCGTTAGCTAGGGTTGGAATTTTTTTCCAAAAATCCCAAACCAAACCAAAAAATCCCGATCCCATACCGAAAAAATTCCCAAACTGATAATATCGAAATTTTTAGGATCCATACCGAACCGATCCCAAATTTTTCGATATGGAATCGCCATTACATATTCATGGTTCGGGAATCCCGAACCGAAAATATAGATATAATTATTTATTTATTTTGGTTGCATGCATGTTGAATGTTGAATTTAAGTAGTTTGATAGCAGACTAATATTAGAAATAGAAATGTGAAATTAAATAGTTTGGAACTTTGGAACATCAATTTGACTTGGTAGGAATGAATTGGTATTTCAATGGATATGAAATTTCAAATTGGTAAGAGGTAAAATGTCTAAATTTCAATTGATATGAAATTGGGCAACAAAATTTCAGGCCAAAAGCCCAAGTTTTAGCCCACAACCCAAAAATCTCAAATTTCAACCCAAAAGCCCAAAACTCAAAATCCAGTCCTGATCCATACCGAAATACCGAAATGTCGTTCCGAAATTGGTTTTCAAATTCTCGTCCCAAAAAATTTTGGTTTGGGATTTGGGATCTCATTTTTGGGTTGGGATCCCATACTAAACCACCTCTAGTTAGCGCGGACTCCGGCATGATGACACAAGCCTGTGTAGATTGCAAGGAGCCAATGAGGCTAGCAATGCAGAGATCAAAGACTTAGGAGCGATTAGGTTACCCTTTTATTCTTCCTTGTATTATTTCTTTTGGGACTTATATTTTGAGCGCCTATGGGCATGTCTTTGCCCTAGTGAGAGTTGTGTCTTTTGAGAGTACAAATTTGTATATATTTTGTGAGGAGAGCCCATTATGATATTTATTTTGAGGTATTGGTTCTAGTATTTTATTTCATATCTTGTACGTATGTTAAGATGTCCCCTACGTCCCTATGTCACATGTGGATCCTGTATCCCTATGTTCATATTCTTTAGGAAGTACTTACTCTAGAGTTGTAATTAGATTGGAGACTAACTGAGTAAAAAATTTTGGGCTGTGTGTTTGGGTTGGCGTGAGATTTAGGGGGGTGTATTCAATTGGGACTTTGAGGGATTTTAATTCTTTTAATGAATCGAGGGGTATTCAATCTGAATTTTAAGTGATTCTTTGAAATTCAATGTGTATTCAATCAGGATTTTAAGATAGTTTATTAAAATCCTTAGAAATCCGGGTGTATTCAATTAGAATTTTAAAGAAGTTTATAACATTCCAGGTGTATTCAATTAGAATTAGAATTTAGAGAATTTGGAAAAGTTGAGGAATTAGAGGGAATTGGAGAGATTTTGTAGTGTATTTTAAGCACCCACAAATCTCACCTCTTCCCATGAGATTTCGAGGGAATTGAATCAAAATTTTACATAGAATCTCTACAAATCAGTTAAACTCCGTAAAAATCCATGGATTTATAAATCCATTAAAATCTCTCAAATTCCCAATTGAATACACCCCTTTTAGTTTCAGGTCAGGGATTGTGATGGTGGATTGAATTGGAATTATCATATGCTGTTTGGTTGCTTGCTTCAAATATGATAACTACAGTGACAAAAAATGAAAACCCAGTTATTGCCGTTGGTTTACTTTTTCCTCCTTTTCGTTTATGCAAATTCATTATATTTTGTGCTTACACCGTCTATTAAAATGTTCTATTTTGTTCTGTTATTTACATTACATATTACTTTGATGTAATGTTGTTCTCTAAATTAAAAAAAAATATTCCACTCTTCTTTAGGATCTGATTTTAATTACATGACAAATTTTTTGACCTACCGCAATGTGCAGACATGAAGTCTTGCTAAAACCAAAATCTACCCTCAATTGCACTGCAGCTAAACTACAGTGCCACCCCTCCCCAAGTTTAAAGTAGAGTAATGCTAGCTTTACCAAAATCTGAGTACAAATCAAATTGTAACAAGTTTAAAGAAAATTTATAATTTTATACAAGTTAAAGAATGTGTTACTTACCCGCGTTTGTTTGAATAATCAAACCCAGACAGATCGGCTGCAGTCTTCAAAGCATGCCTCCACTTGTGCACCTTATCAATATTGTCCTTGCATCGTTTTTCAAGTTGAGCAAATGCACCTGCATAACTCCCGTGTTGCTTTCGTACATGAGATGGATTGATGCCGTAGAATACGGGTATAACCATATGGCCATATCTTTTCTTGCATTCGAGTATATGCACGAGCTCATCCAAACACCATGTGGAAGAAGCATAGTTTTGTGAGAAAATGATCACCGAAAGTGTGGATTTCTCAATTGCCTCTAGAAGGGCAGGTCCGATTTCTTCTCCTTTCTGAAGTCTGTAATCTATGTAGGTTTCAATTTTTTTCTGAAGTAAGGCAGCATGAAGATGGCTGGTAATACCATCGCGGGTGTCCTCACCTCTGAAACTGATAAACACATCATACTTCTCCCGACGAGGGGGGATATTAGCTTCAATACCATCATCATCATCACCAGCAGCAGCTGCAGCAGATGACGGAGAAGAAAATGTTAACGATCTGCAGCACATCTGCAAGATAGTCATTATACACTCCATCTGTTTGTGTTTCTCTCAAGGAACTAACAGTAGACTTGTAAATTGTGAGTAAAAAAGAAGAGAAAGAAGCGAGCGCTTGATAATATATCAAAGAAAGAGACGGGGATACTTGAGATGAATGAGATTTATTAAGTTATTGTAACTTTTATGGTGCTCAGGCTTTCCTAGAAAATCATCAAAGAGATGAAACCAACTCAGGCACCTTTACCTTCCGCGTGCAAAAAATCAACGCGTTCACACATGAAGAAGGACAGATAAGGGAAACATCATCATCAGTCCATACCTTTTATTAAAGCTAGCTGACTGCTCACAGGTCACAGCGAATGGTAGTGGCAAACACTCAGTAAGCCAATAGGGCCCCCTTGCCGGCCTTAAACGTTTTATGTACAAACTTTGTTGCTCGATTTTCAGCAGAGCATCCAATGTAATCAACAAGGATGCCACGATGGATTGATGAAACATCGATGGACATCATATTATTAAATTTGCACAGAGAAATTATTTAGCAGCTTCGTGCTCCAACTTGCAACAAACAATCACCAACACCAGTGATAAGGTGCTAGGACGCAACAGTCAATCACCAAAACTTGCAACAAACCACGAAATTATTTTCGATACATCATACACACAGCCTTTTTTTTCCCTCAGAAGCGATACACACGGCTTTAGTATTTGTACAAATTCAATAATCACCAAAATAGGCCAGTAGCCAGCAACAGATTTCATAGCTCATGTTGATTTTTTTTAAGAAATAATATTTACGGAGTGATTTATAATATATGATCTCAATAATAAGTATTGAAATTTGTGTATCATTCATGCAATGTTTGAAGAATGGTGTTGGTCTATACCCATGCATCCTGGGTTCGAATCCCGCATCTCTTAATTATTGTAATAATTTTGAACAATTTCGAACCCCTCTCCCTCCCTTTAATAATCATAAATTCTTTAAAAATAAAAAAAAATAAAAGAATTCTACACAATTTTGTGTAGCGAAGCAATGTAAATTATTGGGTTTAATACAACTGTGCTATGGTGAGGAAATTTGAGTGAGGCGCTCAATCAGTCGGCTACAATAAATTAGTAACGAACTCACTATCTTTGAAAGTCAGTCATAAAATTACACACTTAATCAACTACAAGTAAGGAAGAATATTCCGTCATTTAGTACTACGATCTGGTGATATTCTTCTTCACTTGTAACTGAGAGGTTTTAGATTTGATTCTTGCCAAAGACGAATTTTTTAATAATATTATTGCTAGTCCATTGTCAGGGCACCCCATCTCTCTTACTGTAGATAATATCGTTTGTTATATATAAAAATAAAAAAAATACTACTATATTATAGTAATTTTTTTTAGGAAATACTATATTGTAGTAATTAAATGACAAATAAAAAAATTGTTCAAGCCAAACAACATTTTGACAAATTAATTGATGTGGACTAAGCACAAAAGAGTATAGGGCTTGGTTCAGTTCAAACGGTTTTTTGCCAAAACCAAAATTGAAATCGAACCGAAATGTTTCATTTTTTTTTTCAATTCTTTTTTGGTTCGATTTTTTTTCAATTCGGATTTTTTCGGTTTAGTTTCAGTCTGGTTCGTTTTTTTCAATTTTTTTTTAATCTGAAAATTGATAAACAAATAAATCTGGCAATTGGTAAAGAAATGAATCTGGAAAGAAACAAATCTGCAACACCAAGAGCAACACAAGCACATAATCAATCAAAATACTATCTTAATCCACAACTCACAACAATAATTACATTCATTCTTTTGAAATTCGAATAACTAACAAACCCACAACACAAAAATCGGATAAATATGCAATACGAACCAAAACAACAACCCATAAATTTACACCAAAATTTACCCTAAAAAACCCATAAATCGACAAAATAAATAAGAGAGATTAGGGAGGACAATCACGTTCATCAGACTAGGCATAAACCTTTTGAAAAAGAACATAAGCCTCTCACTGCCAGGGAAGATATTGTCATGGAAATAGATGGCGGTGGAAGTTTGTTCCAAGAAAGGCAAGAAGTTGTTTCTCACAAATATGAAGCTTGGAATAGAAAGGATGCTCCCCCAAGGTCAGATCAGACAGTTCATCTCATGGAAAAGATCGAGAAGCTCCAAAACAGGGTTGTGGGTGGGCTGTTGAGACGGCGAGATGGAGAGACGATGAGAGTGGGTTGTCAAGATGAAGGAAGGGCTGGCTACGTGTTATGGAGAAGAATTGAGAAATTGGAGGCAGGGACATAGAGGGAGTCTGGAGGCAGGGGATGACAGAGAGAAGAGGGGAATGAAAAATAGAAAATGTGCGGCTGGTACTACGAGTGGCTAGGGTTTTGTTGATTTCTAATTCCACAAAAGACTATAGATTTCAATCTTTATAAATAATTTAGTCGCACAATCATAACAAAGCAAAACATGTTGCCAAGTTGGCTTCAGTGAAACTTTTCGAGCTGGAGCGCATGGGTTTGAACCTTCATGCCTCCAAGATTTCGGAGAATTTTGATAATTTTTTGATTTTTTATAATTAAATATAATTATATATATATATATATATCGGTTCGGTTTCCCAACCTCAAAAATCGAAACCGAACTAACCAGATTTGGTTCGATTCAGTTTGACAACTTCGGTTCGGTTTTTTTCTGTCTTGGTTCTGACACGCCCTGATCCTGATGTCTGAGGGACATCAGGATGACCACGTGTTGGCCGACACCCAAGAGTAATGCAAGCCATTTAATAAATGCATATGCCGAGAACATGTGAAACATGCATATAAATTTCGCTCGTAATTATAGGTATGTTTGCCAACTTCACTAGCACTTTCTAGTGCATGTTCATGCACACACTGCACCGACATATGGGTTTGCATAATAGCCTTGCCGACTTAAATGATGCTAGAAGTTCTAGCATATTATGCATGTCCACCGACTTAACATGCAGATTTGAACTAGAATGGTCTAGTTCATTTACAGCTGGACCAAGTCCTCTAGAAGCTTCTGCCCTCCAAGCTTGTTGCTTCTATTTGCTAGACTTTTCTAGAATCCAAACACCAATTGGGCTGGTGTTGATCTTCAACAATACCCTCTATACGAACCTTTCTCATTTCTTCCATGTGTCATCACAAGTCTTAAAAGAGTGTATCTTGGTGCCATTTTGTTGTAGCTGTGATGACTATGTGATGACATGTAGCTCTGAGGACTATGTGATGACACATGGAAGAAATGAAATAGGTTCTTCTAGAGGGTGTTCTAGGCTTTAAAAATAAAAATAAGGAAAACTAATAAAAAGGGCTTGAAAACTTTGAGTTTTAATGATAAGGACAAAATAAAGGGTAAAGTGAATAGTACCAGGATTGACTTTTTAGTGTAAAAATGTGGTTTTTCGTTAAAGTGAACAGTACTAGGTGCTTTTCGTTAAAGTTCCCTTAAAAATATAGAAAACTCTCTTTGCTTTGTAACGGCAATCTAAAACTTCCTATATATTGGTGGAGACTTGAAGCACCTTATATTTCTTAGATTGAACCCTACATGCAATCTGACTTTTGTAGGAGGAACTGGAATTAAGCTAGAGTCATCGTGCTTATTATTACTCCCAATTGTGTCATATGAGCACATTATTGGAAGGAATAAACATCCAATTGTGTCCTAAATATGTGCTCTTAGAACACAATTGAGAGGAGCAACGCTAGTTTCATTCCGTTTCCTCATACACATGTGAGACTGCATGCAGGGTTCAGTTTCATAAACATAAGCACTTCAAGTATCCAATCAACAAATTGAAAGTTTAGATTACCGTTACAAAGCAAAGGAGTTTTCTGTAATTTTAAGTCCTAAAATACCCTCTATAAGAACCTGTCTCATTTCTTTCATGCATGTGTCGTCACAAAGTCTTAAGAACCACGACAAATGACCACCAAGATACACTCTCTAGGACAAGATATATTTATGTTGAGAGCCACCAATTTTTAGCTACTTGGATCGACAAGCTGTCATGTTGAGGTACAATCTCCTTCGAAATGACAGAGATCCAGAGCTAAAAATTGTGCAAACATGGACTATGCATGCTGTTAAAAATATTCATCACTTTATATTTTCTAGATTTCATACCTCTTACTCCGGTCTGAAGCTCCATTGAAAAAGGAGATGGATTGTCTGCCATCCCCTTTCCATACCCTCCCCATGCCCTCCTGTTTTGTGCGGTCACGGTTAAGCCACGTCATCATTTTATATTAATTTTTTTATAAAAATAATAAGACAAAAAACAAATGTTAACGTGGCTTAACCGTGACTGTACAAAACAGAAGGGTATGGGGAGGGGAGAGCAGACAATCCATCTCCATTGGAAAAAGCTTGACCTGACTCTATCAAAGTTTAACCTCTTCAATGCTCCTCGAGGATTGTGTTCTTGGTCCAATGATCAATCAAGCGAAACACAGAAAGGAATATTGAAGAGTGCTTCACGTCTCAGCTGGGGAATTTATCTTCCTTGGTTTTCCATTTCTCCGTGTTCGTAATCGACAACCATTTGATCTACGCAGCCGCAAAAACCCCTCGCCTCAGACAACTTGTTCTACCAACCTAGAACCCGATTGCAGCGATTGGATTTGAACACGCCTCATGGCTCAAGGAGCTCAAGCTTTAACCAATGTGGCAAGATATCGAGGATTGCACAATGGTCGAACATAAAAGCAAAGAACAAGAGTGATTTGAAAGCAATATGAATTGCAATGCGTAGTGATTTGAGGAAGACTATGAATGTATATGGATTGGCAATAACATCGAATAGATTTATATAGAATTACCATCAAATACGTTTAAGACACACGTGTTATATACGGATTGGCAATAACACATCAATATCTCATAAAGTATTTGTCCATGTGGTGTACGTAGATTGGCAATAACACGTGACGTCAATATTTCTCCAAATATTTGTCCTTGTGGCAGATACAACGGCTATATTTAGATTGGGACTAACTCACAATATCATTAAATTTTGTTTTCAATGACGTTGTAGGATTTTAATACTCATTTAAAATTCAAATAAATTTGCATTTAAAACGTATCCCAAATTCATTTTGGCCGAGTTTATATTTATCTTTTTTATTTATATTATTTGTTGTTTTTTACATAATCCACTTGACATTACGTAATTGGCTTTGTGGGCCTTACATTGGTGCCACATTATACACTAACGTATTTCGTTAACAGAGTTAGACGGAAGGACAACATTGATGAATGAAGCAAGAGATGAAAGATGAAAATTGATGAGTCGACAAAACATAAGGGACTATTTGTGGTAAAACTCTAGAATTTAAAAGTTCCAAACTTTTTGGTTTGCCAAAAATAAAATCCTTATTATTGACTAGTATTGGCTTTATTTAATTATTTTGGAATTTGAAATAATTTTAAAAACGAATGATTAGTCCATGTGGTATTATTATGATTGGCTTTCTAGGCCCCTTTGGGTCCCACACATCACACTAATGAAATTTTTAATGGAGTTAGACAGCAAGGACTACATTGATAAGCAGATAAAGAAAAAATTTATGAGTTTGAAAAGTAAGGAACCAAACTGATGAGTTGGCAAAACATAAAAGACCATTTGATAAAACTGAAAAAACATATATATATATATATATATATATATATATATATATATATATATAATAAAAGGATCCGGTTGCTAGTGATATTTTAATCTTTTTCGGGTCTTAGTCTCATCTGATCTGAATCTAATGCTAATGGGACATGGATTGACAAGTTAGACTCGATGATTTGAATTTGTTAATTTGATTATAAATGGATATGAATATGGATCAGGTTTGAACTAATCCAAATCCGATCCACTTACAGATCAATTTTGAGGTCATAAGTTCAAATTCCATTGAAGACATTTTGAAAATTCCATTGAAGACATTTTGAAGTCATGTATTCTTTGTCGCCGAAAAGCTGATCGACTAGTCACCAAATGACCAGCCAATCACCCAAAAAGTCGAGGGTTGCCAGAAAAGTTGCTTGAAAGTTGGTTGGCTGGCTAGCCACTAATTATCGAAAAATTTAGTGAGATTTAGTGATATGTATAATATGAATTGGATTGACCTATCAATTGGTATCTAAACTAAAAATATGGTGATTTTTCTAAAGCTTTTCCTAGAAATGGTACATCTGAAGGGAGGCTGATTGTCTGCCCTCTTTTTCCCATACTTTTCTCATCCCCTCCTATTTTGTGCAGTCACGGTTAAGCCACGTCAACATTTTATATTTCTATTGTTTTTTGTTTTATTATTTTTATTAAAAAATTAATATAAAATATTGACGTAACTTAACTGTGACCGTATAAATAGGAAGAAATAAGAAGGGCAGGGGAAAATGAGGGCAGACAATCTGCCTCCTTTTGAAAAGCCTAAAAACCGTATTTGGCAGCAAATCATTTCAGTGCTTTTTTTAGAAGCTCTTAAATATTTAATGGTTAATAACATTTTGCACCTTAGAGCGTCTCCAGCAGTTCTTTAATTGAAACTCTTCAGATGGGAGGCAGATTATCTGCCCTCCCTTTCTTAGAGCAACTCCACCCATGGAGCTCTCCCCCTGGCAATCCACTATTCAATCCACCCTATTGAACAGTAACTGCCTTAAATGAATAGTAATTACCATTAATGAACAATAATTGCCATTTACATCTCAACCCTTGGAACCCTCCCCCTAGAAGCAATAAAAATAGTAGTTTTTTATGTTTGTTTAAATAATAAAAAATTACAAAATCTATCTCTCTCTCTCTCTCTCTCTCACCAAAAAAATAAAAAAATACAAAACCCTCGGGCCACAGGCCCGTCGACTCCCCAGCCCCCCTTCGCTCGACCTCCCACCCTCACTCGGGCCCTTCCCCGCTGGATTTTCTCCTCGCCTAACGCCCGAGCAACCAGCAAGGCTGGAGTTGCTCTTATGTCTTTCTCATCCTCTTCTATTTATACGGTCACGGGCACGTCAACATTTTATATTAATTTTTTAATAAAAATAATAAAATATAAAATAATAAAAATATAAAATATTGACATGGCTTAACCATAACTGTACAAGAAGAGATGAGAAATGTATGAAAAAAAGAGGGCAAACAATCTGCCTCCTTTCCAAAACCCGTTTCAAACAGGCCCTTGCAAGTCTCTGTCCAAAAATTAAAAAAAAAAAAGAAGCCTTGTAAGTTTTATCGTCTTTCTTTCCGGCCCGAAAACAAAACCCCATCATAAACCCTGAAAACAAACACCCGCTCCAAGCTCTCGCCGCTCAAAAATGAGCAGAAGGCGGTTGAAAACTCTCCTCTGGCAATCAATTTCCACCGTATCTTCGTCACCTCTGAAGTCCAACCCCTTTTTCTCCACAAACCCATCACACCCATTCCCTTCTCCATTCAAATCCCACCAAAGTCTAAAACTTTGCTTCCCCAGATTGCTTTGCACTTCGTCGGAGGACAATCTCGATGGTCTGGTCGATCCCAACGACTTGTGCAAGCCGGAGAGTTCCGGAGTTGAGTCTATTTCGGAAGAGGAATTCGCCTCTCTGCGCGATTCGGTGTTGGATACCAGTGCTGGTGGTGGGTCTTCGATGCCAAAATTTGAATCAGCTAAGTTTTCTAACAATGCCATTTTGATTTCGAATGCTATGAGGAATAATATTTATGAGTTTGATGACAAAACCCAGAAGTTTCTTAGGCAGTTTAGGGATAATCTGAATGAAACTCTGGTGGTGGAGGTGTTGAAGCTTATACAAAATCCTGCATTGGGTGTGAAATTTTTCATATGGGCAGGTAGACAAATTGGGTATAGTCACACTGCTTCCGTGTACAACACGTTGTTAGAGTTATTGGAGTGTGGTAATAAGAGGGTAGCAGATCATTTTCTGCAAGAAATTAAGGGTGATGATAGAGAGGTGCTTAGGAAGTTGCTTAATGTGTTAATTCGGAATTACTGCCGAAATGGGTTGTGGAATGTAGCTTTGGAAGAGCTGGGGAGGCTTAAGGATTTCGGATACAAGCCAACTCCAGCAACATACAATGCTTTAGTTCAAGTGTTTCTAGAAGCAGATAAGTTGGACACAGCACACTTGGTCCATGTGGAGATGTTGGATTCAGGGTTTAAGATGGATGAGTATACATTTGGTTCATTTGTTCACGCCCTTTGCAAAGCTGGGAGGTGGAAGGAAGCTCTCACATTGGTTGAGAAGGAAGAGTTTGTGCCCAATACTATTCTTTACACGAAGATGATATCTGGGTTGTGTGAAGCTTCACTTTTTGAGGAAGCTATGGATTTTTTGAACAGAATGCGATGTGATTCTTGCATTCCTAATGTTATGACCTATAGGACTTTGCTTTGTGGGTGTTTGAAGAAAAAACAGCTCGGTAGGTGCAAGAGAATTCTTAGTATGATGATCACAGAAGGTTGTTATCCAAGCCCTCAGATATTTAGTTCGCTTGTACATGCTTATTGCAGGTCCGGAGAGTACTCTTATGCTTATAAGTTGCTTAAGAAAATGGTAAGATGTGAGTGCCAGCCAGGCTACGTGGTTTACAATATCTTGATTGGTGGTATATGTGGAAACAGGGAGTCACCAAGCCCAGATATGTTAGATTTGGCTGAAAAAGCTTATGGTGAGATGCTTGATGCAGGGGTTGTGCTAAGTAAGGTCAATGTGAGCAATTTTGCATGGTGTCTTTGCGGTGCCGGAAAATTTGAGAAAGCCTATAAGGTTATCAGCGAAATGATGAGCAAGGGTTTTGTTCCTGACACTAGTACATATGCGAATGTTATTGGCTTTTTGTGTAATGCCTCCAAGGTAGAACAAGCATTTTTGTTGTTTAAAGAAATGAAAAGGAATAGTATTGTTCCTGATGTCTATACCTATACTATTTTAATTGATAGTTTTTGTAAAGCTGGCCTTATTGAACAATCTCGGAGCTGGTTTAATGAAATGATACGAAATGGTTGTGCTCCAAATGTGGTGACATATACAGCTCTTATACATGCATACCTTAAGGCAAAGAAGGTGTCTGATGCTGATCAACTCTTTGAGATGATGTTGACTGAAGGTTGCAGTCCTAATGTTATTACTTATACTGCTTTAATTGATGGTCATTGTAAAGCTGGTAGAATTGAAAAGGCTTGCCAGATATATGAGAGAATGAGAGGTAATATGGACGTCCCTGATGTTGATAAGTATTTTGGAAGTGATGATCAGAGTATTAGCGAACCTAATGTCTATACTTATGGGGCTTTGGTGGATGGTTTATGCAAAGCACACAAGGTTAAAGAGGCCCGTGATTTATTGCATGCTATGTCAGAAGAAGGTTGTGAACCTAACCATATTATTTATGATGCTCTTATAGATGGATTTTGCAAGTATGGGAAGCTAGATGAAGCACAAGAGGTGTTTGCTAAGATGTCAGAGCAAGGGTACAGTCCAAATGTGTATACGTACAGTTCTTTGATTGATAGGTTGTTTAAGGATAAAAGACTGGATCTCGCTTTAAAAGTCTTGTCCAAAATGTTAGAAAACTCTTGTGCACCAAATGTTGTTATCTACACAGAGATGATTGATGCCCTGTGTAAAGTTGGAAAAACAGATGAAGCCTATAAACTTATGCTGATGATGGAAGAAAAAGGGTGTTATCCAAATGTTGTGACTTATACTGCAATGATAGATGGCTTTGGGAAAGCAGGTAATATCGAAAAGTGTCTTGAGCTTTTTAAACAAATGAGCTCTAAGGGTTGTGCTCCAAATTTTATTACCTATGGGGTTTTGATAAATCATTGCTGTTCAACTGGACTACTGGATGAAGCTCGTAAGCTTTTGGATGAAATGAAACAAACGCATTGGCCTAAGTATATGGCAGGCTACCGTAAAGTTATTGAAGGTTACAATAGAGAGTTCATGACCTCTCTTGGGCTTTTAAACGAGATGAGTGAATGCGACACAGTGCCAATTACTCACATATACAAAGTTCTGATTGATAATTTTGTAAAGGCTGGAAGGTTGGAAATGGCTCTTGAGCTGCTTGAAGAGATTTCGTCATCTTCACCGTTTACATGTGTGAACAAGAATATGTACACTTCATTGATTGAGAGTCTTTCACATGCAAATAAGGTCAGTAAGGCACTGGAGATGTTTGGAGACATGATGAGGCATGGTGGTTTTCCAGAGCTGGATACATTCTTTCATCTTATTAAAGGGCTTATTAAAGCTAACAAGTGGGATGAAGCTCTTCAACTATCCGATAGCATATGCCACATGGTTTGTCTCTCTAATTCGTCTTTTCTTCCATACTGTAGTTTTCAACTATTTATTTTACATGAAAATGTCTTTTTTCTCTTTATGTATATTTTCAATCATTTCTTTTCTTTTATTTGCTTCTATCTTTTAGGTGGGAATATGATACATTTAATGCCCTAGAAGATGAAAAAAAAAATCGTATGCCCTTTATTTCTTAGGCCTTTACCTTTATTTCCCTGAGCCCCACAATCAAACCCTAACCAAATAAACCTCAATCCAGTGCTCAAACTAAGAATTGTGCTTGGAGGACATTTAATTTGCGTTTAAGAAATATTGCATAGATAACACGTTGAACTTCTTCTATGTTAATGGTTTTAATTTTGATAAGTGTTGAATTTAATGTGACATTTTGTGTTGTGTGAGCACATGCACAATTAAGGAAGCACGGTAACAAGTCTATTTGTTTCTGTATCGGCATGTAAATTTTATGACTGGCCATGCATTTTGCATCTGTGCATGGACCTTTATGCCATTATTGACTATTCAAAGGAATGAAATAAGAAAATGTGATAATATTGGAACTCATGTACAACTACTTGAATGAATTATTTGTTTGTGTATCTTATATTGAATGGTTTGGCTGACTTGTCTGTTCAGGAGGCAACCCAGTGTCCGGTAGTTCCTCATCATGATGCCCTCTATTTCTTGTGAAGTGAATTTTCTTTAAGTTGTATAAGATCGGTGGTTACTTGAACAATCTATCAGTCAGCAGTTTTGTTCTATCTCTCAACTTTGCCTTACTGTCTTGGTAGCATTAGTGTCTTTTGATTTGTTGTGGATGAGCTATCTTACTTTGCTGCAGTATGTGATTGAGCTGCCTCAAGCTGTAAATTTACGGTATCGACCTATAAGTTGTCTTTTGTGCTTTTTTTAAGGTTTGTAAAGACCCTTCTGTAGCATTTAGAGGATAGTCCAGAATTTTAGTTTCATTTTGAAAAGATCTTTGAAACATAATGATCACACAGATCTTTGATACCACACCAGTAGCCAGTAGGATTGCTTCTGCTCTCTAGTTCTTACAACTGGGCTTCTTTTTTTTCTTTTAAAAAGAAAAAAAAACCGAATTGTTGATGAGATCAACAATTTTTTCTTCTCCCAAAATATCTATTTAGTGACTTAAGATAATATGCTTTATTTATTTTGTTTTATCGATTTTTAAAACTATTATCAAGAGATAATCTATGCTTGTTTGGTGCAAACTTCAAAAGTATGGGAAGCTGTAATCTGAAACAGTTGGTGCTGCTGATATCTAATTGCCTCTGCTTGTCACTGTAAATTATTTGTTTTTGTTTTTCGTTCTTCTTATATATCTCAATTATTTGCGCAGGATATCCATTGGCATATGCAAGAAGAGACATCTGATAGAAATTAGTGTGTTTTCTAGACCATCGTTGTTTGTTACTCATGCACCATCTGCTGACTCACTGGACCTGGTGACCTGGTTGACGGTTCTGTGGAGGAGTGGACCGCATTTCTATCAGAGTCCGTGTGCAAGCATATGCAACATGAGGATGTGAATGACTATTGCTTGCTTAATGAAGTGACTACATTTTTACTTCACTTTGTGAAGCGGCTAGAAATTCAAGAAAACTGGAACTTTTATCTCCTACCTATTCAAAGGAGGTAAGTTATCTTATATAATTTCATAGCATGGTTACCCCAAAAATCTTGAGAATGCAGGATCCAATACCAATACTTCCCCATGATGCCTTGATGGATATCAGATGTTCCAAATCTGTATCTTGTTGAGTTCTTGGAATTTTTTATTTTTGGGTATGGGATGGATATGTGTGAGGCATATATGATGGATACACAAGGGATACAAGCAAGAGTAGAAGGGGTTATTTGTAAAATTTCTACAGAAGAATTGGGGGGTATGATTGAAAGAGGGCATCTTAGTGGGCATTTTAAAATGTTAAAGGGGTTAATATGAAAACAAAACAGTTCGTTAGAATATTATTTGATTGTAATATTCCTTGTGGTCTTCAATTCATATCTAGTTTTTGGAAAATTGTGGTTTTGCAGTATCATCTCACATTCCCTAAATTGTATCCATACAACATAGTTTCGATGTTCTGCCCCAAGGCTTTCAGATGATGCTGCTTAATGAGATTATGCAGCAGGTCTCTGCTGCTAGAATTTATTTACTGCTCCAAAGCCATTTTCATGGTGAATAGTCAAAAGGTCAGAAATTCAGGTTTTTATTATTCATATCTCTGCACTTGTTTAAATGTATCATTGTTCAAATACTTATGTACTAGGTACAGATAATTCACTATGTTATTTGCTACTTCATCATGGCAAGAATGATATTGTGCAGCTCTATTACTTACTGCTGTTGTTGCTTGTTGAGTGAGCAGGTTGGTGACAGGGAATTTAGTTCACGGGAAGTTGTATTTGATTTCCAATCAATCATGTCAAGGTAGCAGTGTTATTAAAATATCAATTTCGCAGTTTTGTTGGTATCTAGGATATGCATGAAAACTAAACAGTATTGTTCGAAAAACAGTTTACAGGATGAAATTTGTGTATGAGCTTGAACTTATTTTGCCTAGTTACTCTTACAGCAATTACTTATGAGTTATGAATTGAGTGTAATAAGGATTATGTGATCAGAGCTGCGTTTGGAAATTCTCCGCAAGATCTCATAGGGTGTCTAATTTCAAATTGCAGGCATTATACAGATGCACGAAGCCCCAGATAAACTTCCTCATAATGACAAACGATGCCAGAAAAGTATGTCTGGGATTTGCTGTCACAAGCTTCCTACTTGTTAACCTTGAGGATAGTCGTTGATCAACAAACAAAATACTGTGCTTGAATTTATGAAGTAAGTCAGGTATGAGATACGATTGGTCTATTATACGTTATAAGGATGTCTGATGTCCTTATTTTAGAGAAGAATAACTTACAATGTGCTCTCATGATCCGAGCCATCAATGTATTGAGTTCCTTTTCAAGATCGTTCATGCTAAGAAATCAACAAATATGAAATTAGTCGTCTAATTGTCATTAAACAAATCCATATGCAAGGACAATGTTTTTAAACATAGAAATTATCATGATGATAGTCAAATGACTAGGCGATGCATGTAAATCCATGGTTAAGCAATATCTTTGTTTTAATGCACTTACTAGATTCTTTCAACTCCCGCAGTTATTTTGTTCTGTTGCACTTTTGGGCAAGATTTTTAGATTCTTTCGACTCCTGCAGTTGTTTTACTTTTGGGCTAGCTAGTTTTGGATTGGATGAATTTCAACGACCGTAATTGCTTTTGTTATCTGCATCGATTTAATAGCGTGTGCCCATTTTGATTGCAGTGCATCTAACCAACATGAGGAAACTACTCAACAACATTTCGAGTCATCTTGAATTTCGGTTTTCATGTACGAGGTGATTGCAAGGGAAAAGGTAGGACATGGTTCGAGTCACACTAGCAGCAGCAGCAGCATACCCATTTTGGAGAATGTGAACAGACAAACTCCTCTCCATAGTCGGTCCACCATTGCACTGTTTTGGGAAAACATGGAAAATGTTGAAATACCCTTTTGACAAAATTTGGTTGTGGTGCTCTTCTGGTTGCGGGTTTGTAATTTTTGTGCTACGATGTCTTGGTTGAATTGTGACCACTTGGTCATTTTCTCTAGTGTTGCTGGCTTGGTGCTCTTCTTTCGGACAATGTTCAGCTATCTTCGACCACTCGCTTGTACGAATGTTGTACGTGACCAAGTTTTCTTTTACACATAATACAAGATATCGTTGTTATTTGGATCCAAAGCAAGCAGATTAACAAGCGGGCAGCGCCGGGGCATATGAGTGCCCAAACAGACAGAAGAAGCGAACATTTGTCGTAGTTGCACAGTTGCAGACATCCTTGGGACGTATACAAAGCCCAACTCCAGGCTTCTCATCAGATGCAGTAAAACATTGTTTATCAATAATACCGACACCAGTTGATTTAGTCCTCTTCTTGTTCTTGTACTTGATGTTGAACAGATCAAATCAAACCCAATAAGAAAGGTCCCTTCCTTTGTATGTCAATCCAAAGGAGGGGAGAGAATCCTCCTCCTGTGATTAGTTGATAGACGGCTACGAAATTTTGTCTACGTCCTCCCTCTTGTATTTTCTTTTTTGGCTTTTTTGCCAAAATAGTTTCTGAGAAGTGCATAACTTCTCACTTTGGTCTCTGAGATTTGAAATCGATAGAATTGGTTCTTGAGTTTGTCCACCTCAATTTTTGTCAAATCATTTTGGTTTTTCAGTGAAAAATTATGTTAAATAAGGATCCAAATGATAAAATTACCCTAAATATAATAAACAATAGGTCAAAATGATCGATGGTAGACAATCTCAAGGACCAAAGTGAGGAGCTAGACAAATCTCAAAGATCATTTTGATTAAAAAGCCTCTTTTTTTTTTTTTTTTTTTTGTTAACTTGATTTAGGTGCGGGAATTTGATATATCTACCTTCAAATGTAATTTGTTGTCTGGAAAATAATTTTCGCACACCTATTTTCTTCTTCAACTTATCCGTGCTGATTTGTTGTCCGTTAATTTCTTTTTTATTTATTCAATTCAAATTCCGCAAACAAACAAGGGTGGCATGGGATCATTTGTTGTCCATGACCACCAACAACTTCAAACAGCTAGGCAAATTAAATTACAACCTCCTTCTTTACTTCTTATATTTTTATTATCATCATCTTCCTTTTTTTATCTTCTTTTGTGCAACTTTATTTTGCGCATCAAGCGCTCAATGAAACGCCAATGTTGACAAGTTTGGTAGTCTTTAACATTATTTTACAATTTCCTGTAGTCACTCTTGATAAGCCTTTACATATCATAGTAATTGTTAGCATAAGCCTTTAGTAAATGTTGGCAAGAATCCACAATGAAGTTTTTTTTTTTTTTTTTGTCAAAATCATGATCCCATTATTTGAAAATCCTGACTCCGTCACTACAACGGTAAGTTAGGGAATATAAAAGCAGTGTTGATCACACACAAATAGACTAGCATGTTGCCACCACAATGAATATGTTCTTACTATGATTCCAAAAACCTCAATAATCTTGTTCCACAATCAACCCTTTATAATGTCAACTAGCTCTAGTTTTCCACAACAGAGTCAGAGGCATCAAGTTCAAGCACAACGGTAGGCCTCTTTCCTCCGGCTTCAGCTCTGAAAAAATGAATCTTCATTTCACTTCTCTTTTCGTTGACAAGCTCAAACACGGCGGTGTCCCCGGGTGAAATGTTGTTCGCATGCCAACATTTCAGCAACCCTTCCGTCATGAGCAAACGACTGCCACAAGATTTTATCTCTTCGACCCGAAGCTTAACTTTCCATGTTTTCCCATTCGGATCTGTAAGCCTCACCCTCTCCTTTTCAATGAGACCTTTTGCTACAGCTAGCTTCTTGGGGACAGTCTGCAATATGCAGGGAACATCATCAGTGACTAGTCGGTTGGGTATAGCGCTGAGATGGCGTGCCTTTCCAAGGATCTATCCGGGAAGGTTTCTTACAAATTGGGTTGAAGAAAGTACTCACCATTCGATAAGGAATCTTCGGCACAGTTGCTTTGAAGCATGTTTTATACTTTGATCTGAACGCGATGAGTCCATCTGATGTTTCTTTCACATCAGCAGGCTTGTACAACATGCCTGTAGAGAAAATAGCACATTCGAACACATTGTCTCCGAACGGATACACATGCTTGTAGTGTATATATGTATATACAAAACTTGTATAACTTACTTTTCTTTTGGTTACGAATACTAGTTTGATTTCCAGTTGTCTTCTTGGCAGCTACAGCTTCCTCCTTTTCACATCCAGTTGGATTATAGATTTTGACATCAAACTTTGTGTCGCCATCATACTTAAAAACCAAGAAATTACCGATTTCTAAGAGATGATCCTCAACGAAATTCTGCCAACCCTTGCGGAAGAAGAATTTTCCATCCTCTCTTCCTTCCAAACCTACTGTCCACGATTCCCCACTCGGGCCTCTAAGAGTGCATTTGCAGGGAGGCCGTCCATTGAAATTCTCCATGAATAAAGGTGGCAGACACTTCAAAGTTTCATGGTATCAGGAAACAGAAATGCAGTTGTATAAGATCAAAATGAAAACAATTAATCAAACACTGCCTAATTCTCTGCCAAATCAGAAAAGCAATCAATATGAATGAAAGATTATAAGTCCGAGGAGAAGTTTGTTTGATTTTTGCGGTTACAAATGTCTGTTTTGTTTCAAATGGAAGGTTCATCTATATATAAATCACGAAAACACTTTGTAATTTTGCAGAAGAGTCTGAACAGAAGTGTTTGTTTTGGCCTTGGAAAGCCTAACAAATATAAATTACCAAGAAAACATGCTCACTAAGTAAGAACCAAGAACAAAAATCCAAAAGTTAAAAGGCATGTCTTCTCCAAATGCCAGAACAGAGAAAGAAACAGATAGTATTTATCATCCATTCGCTCCTGCAGCAATCGATTTGAATTAATCTCAAGTGAAAACGAGGCTAGTAAAGGGGCAGGATGTTACCAAATGCCGAGAGAAGTCGTCATGAACCAGGGGCTTGAAAAAGGATCGAACTCTCCATGAAGGATTTGTTGAATTCCTCGCCATTTGAGGGGAAAAGCTTTACTAAAATTCCAAAAATGGGTGATCATCCACTTCAACAAGTAAACCGAAATCCGAAAAATATAGTAACTATTTTCAACAAACAACTACTTCATAAAGGAGTAAACTGGGGAAACAAGATAAAAGTACTCCTAAAAGAATGTTTGAAATAGATTATCTGCATGCTGTCTAACTATGAAGCTTACACTGGTTTCATAGATATACAATACGATGATAAAACATACATGCAGATTCTTCAGGGGATTTTCTGGGAGAGAAGATTGCCTCAAAACACTATCATTTGTCTGACTAGTTTTTCCTGGGAAACATTGGACACGAGGAGGAGGAAAAGTAAAACTTGTGAAGGAGGTAAAAAGTTCAGCCACCAACCATCATCAGTTTCTTTTAATATTCCTCACATTTTTTGCAATCAAAATTGACATGCATTGAATCATTTGCATGTGCATTATTTGCTCCTTTGGGATGATGAAATATATACAACTGATATGGAAACTGTAGACAAATTCATGGAAAAGTGAACTTTTCCAGTTTTGAACAAGTGATCATCTCACCTTCCCCAATCAATTACTCCACTTTCGACCAAATAAATAAAGAAAAGGAAATAATTAAAGAGATAATTAGAAAGAAATTTAATTTTATCATTAAGGAGATAGTTATTCCTACTATTTGCTCAAAAAAAAAAAACTTACATCAAGTTTAGTCTGTAAGTATGCAAGTTTTGGGCCCTTGCCCTAAGAAGGCAAGCATGGACTGACAGAAACATAGTTACTCACTAATCCGAAAGCTAAATGGAAATGCACTTGAACAACGTCAATCCGATAAACTTAAAACAAAAAACAGAAAGAAGGAGTCATCATCGACTAGGGGCTTGAAAAAGGATCGCACTCTTCGTGAAGGGCGGCATTTCAGCTGAAAAAGCTTGGCTAAGTATGATCAAGCTGGGAGAGAATTTGAGGTGAGGGATTGCAGCTGATGCCAACTCTGCTAGCTGGCTGGTGATCTTTGTCAAACTATATATGTGAATTACATAAACAGTCACAAATTTATTGAAGGGGGGAATTACAAGTGCACCCACCATACATGTGCATTATTTGCTAATTTGGGATGAATTATTACTGCATTTAATAAATATTTAATTGATCTGTCTAGGTGGGTTTTTCCAGTTTTGTATTGCCTTGAACAAGTGACTTTTTTAAAGTGAAGAACCAAATTTAGCATCGATGCTGCATTGGATTCTTTTTTTCTGTCATCTCACCATCCCCAATCAATTACTTCGGCCTCATCAGATCACGTAATTATCTAAACATTATTTATTCAATGCATGAGAATTGTCATCAGCATTCTGAAAAAGTTAACAAGCACTGCTTCCTCTCTATTTTTTTTCGACAAGGGAGGAGTTACGCGACGTCTAATTCCTAAAGCTTTTCCGCTCAAATGGCTAGGAAATCAACAAATCCTGCCCGGAGAGTGCGATCCTTTTTCAAGCCCCTAGTTGATGATGACTTCTCTCGGCATTTGGTAACATCCTGCTCCTTCACTAGCTTCCGTTTTCACTTGAGATTAATTCATGATCGGTCGCTGCAGCAGCGAATGGATGACAAATACTTTCTGTTTCTTTCTCTGTTCTGTCATTTGGATGAGCATTGCCTTTTTAACTTTTGGATTTTTTTGTTCTTGGTTCTTACTTATTGAGCATGTTTTCTTGGTAATTTTTATTTGTTAGGCACTCTGCCTTCCAAGGCCAAAACAAACACTTCTGTTCAGACTCTTCTGCAAAATTAAGTGTTTTCTTGTGATTTATATATAGATGAACCTTCCACTTGAACGAAACAGACCTTTGTAACCGCGGAAATTAAACAAACTTCTCTTCGGATTTACGATCATACATTCATATTGGCTGATTCAGTCACACATTCTATGGCTTTTCTGATTTGACATAGAATTAGGCAGTGTTTGATTAATTGTTTTCGTATTTTGACGTTATACAACTGCATTTCTGTTTTCTGATAACATGAAACTTTGAAGTGTCTGCCACCTTTATTCATGGAGAATTTCAATGGACGGCCTCCCTGCAAATGCACTCTTAGAGGCCCGAGTGGAGAATCGTGGACAGTAGGATTGGAAGGGAGAAAGGATGGAAAGTTTTTCTTCCGCAAGGGTTGGCGTCATTTCGTGGGGGACCATCTATTAGAAATCGGGAATTTCTTGGTTTTTGAGTACGATGGCAACACAAACTTTGAGGTCAAAATCTATAATCCAACTGGATGCGAAAAGGAGGAAGCTGCAGCTGCCAAGAATACAACTGGAAATCAAGCTAGTATTCGCAACCGAAAGAAAAGTGAGTTATACAAGTTTCGTACTTGGTAAATGCTTGTTTCTTTCTTTTCTTCTTATGTCATGTGTTACTGTTTGGAGACATTGTGTTCGAATGTGCTATTGTCTCTACAGGCATGTTATACAAGCCTGCTGATGTGAAAGAAACATCAGATGGACTCATCATGTTCAGATCCAAGTATACATGCTTCGAAAGAGATGTGTCGAAGAACCCTTATCGAATGGTGAGCACTTTCTTCAACACAATTTGTAAGCCAATGATATTTATGAAACCTTCTCCGATCCATGGAAGCGCATGCCATCTCGGCATTATACCCAAAATGACTAGTTATTACGCTGCTCCCTGCAATCGCTTAGAATTAAACACACGCCATGCACAACCTAACGTCACATGTGTTTACTACCAGATCGATAAACTATTGGGTTGATCTGGGTTTATTTATAAGCGATTACAGGGAGCCTCATTAGTGACTAGTCCCTTTGACGTAGGTACCTGCGTGCTCTTCCTTTGGCCGTGACACAAGTGACTGAGCATTTTCTTTCCGTTTTTTGTCGTTCGCTTGATATTGCAGACTGTACCGAAGGAACTAGCTGTAGCGGTAGGTCTCATTAAAAAGGAGAGGGTGAGACTTATAGATCCAAATGGGAAGTCATGGAAAGTTAAGCTCCGGCTCGATGATACAAAGTATGGTAGCGGCCATTTGCGCATGACGGAAGGGTTGATTGCATGTTGGCGTGCGAACAACATTTCACCCGGGGACACCGTAGTGTTCGAGCTTGTCAATAAAAAGAGAAGTGAAATGAAGATTCATTTCTTCAGAGCTGAAGCCGGAGGAAAGAGGCCATGTCTTGTAATTGAACGTGATGCCTCTGACCCTGATGTGGAAAACTAAAGCTAGTATTTACGTTACATTAGACTCTCGTATCGCAATATTCATCGGTTGTAATATTTTAAACATGGTCGTACCCAGTGCACAAGGCTCCCGCTTTACGCAAGGTCTGGGAGAGGTGAATGTCGGCCATGGATCGACCAAATTAAATAGAGACGTGCAAAATGAGAAATGAGTGTGGAAATCATTTTTTTCCGGCATCAAATTACTTTCGAAGGTAGATACATCGAATTCCCGCACTTACAAACACTCACAGGGTGGGTAAACAAACCAGTCATTTGACAAACCAAACTAAATCAGCTGGTTTGGTTCCCATTTTAATCAAAAGCCAAGTTAAACGTCGATTGGTATGATAAGCTTTCTCAACATTCTATGCTTCCATGTTTTGCCTGTTCATGGATGTGCAAAGTTCTTTCAAGATATAGTTAAGCTAAGGTGCAGCAGCAAGGAAAGTCTTTGAACCGGAAAAGTCCCCTTAGACAAGAAAATTTATGCAAACAATAGGCTGTTTTTTATTATTGATGATAGAATATCGATGTTCATATAGTACAGATACAGGTTCGAATAGGCTTCCCCTCGTACCACACGCGCAACCTTGAACAAGTATTCATCTACTCATTCATAACAATAAGAACAAAGGTAAAAAATTATAGGCCGTTTGGAGTCTAATCAAACTTTACACATCCATCGATTATGCTTTGATCATTTTCTTCATCTGCAAACACGTTTTTATTTCCGGTGAGGCCAAACCAGACACTTCCTGCTGTCCTGCAAATATCACAGCGAAAATGGTAAGAGTCAGAACAACACAAGTTTGTAAATACTAAATGCTAAATGTCTTTCGTTTACAATACGAAACTTTTGATATTTAGAATTTTATACTAGCTGATATGTCAAAACATGTTCTAGGAACAAAAGCATGGTAAACAATGTACATATAAAATGAAAGTTGTGACCTAATCCAAGATGTTCGTTATCTAATTAGTGTTTAGAACCAGGTCGCTCAAGCAAAAGAAAAAGCGAACAACTATTTTGTTCAAACAACTATCCAAATTGGTACTTCACCTCAATTTTCCCCAAAAATTCATCCAACCATGGACCACTCCTACGCTTGGTTTTTAACAGTGTGAAATACATATTCACACACGAGATGTTCTTGTGAGAGTTATAATAATGAGGTAATACTTGCTAAAGATGAAAGAGAAGATTACCAACATGTTTTTTTTCTTTTTTTCTTTTTTTTTTTTTTTTTTTTTTTGACAAAAGATAGCGTTAGCAAGTTAAATTGTTAAATGTTAAGGGGGAGGAGGACCCACACCAGGGTGCATAGGCATTATTGCCTCCCGTCATTGCGGTATAGCACCATCTGCGAAGATTAGCAACATGGTGGAAGGGATCATATTGTCATTCGGACTTTCATAACCTTGGATGAAACTCTGACCTAAATGTCACCTTATATTTCATATTCAGGAAAAAGAAACCAAACTGTTATTGTGCTTGTTCATCTAAAGAAGATCAAACAAGAACGTATCAAGAAAACCCAGATCTCTAATAGACGATAAACTCCAATTCTGCAGCCGGCTCGATTCCCTTGCAGAACATGTAGGTCAAAAGGGTAAATACCTAAAAGGGAATAACTTAACAGAGCACAAACTAGTATCATTGTTCAACTCTAAGGTCCCTTATGGTCAGCATGTGAAAACACCACCGAAGACCCGAAAAATTATCCTACATTTAAAATGATCTAAACCATTCTATCATAATAAAAGGAGGCATAGCATGAAGCAATGACATGCAGAACTTGTCCCGGCATTCGGGATTTAAATGTCATTTACCAAAACGAATGTTTTTTTAATAAAAATGTAAAGTCAAACACCAATGCAACCGACTGTAATGTGTATCATTTCTCAAAGAAACATACAGACCTTGATACTCAAGAAGATTCCAACAGATTCTGGATGTCTTTCTGCACAGAGCAAAGATAAATAAATCAGCAGCTGTTGTCTTCATTATCGCCAAAGCAAACAAACAGATAATCACAAAAACCACTCTGACCTCAATTTTAAGAGGTGATGTCACAGGAGCATATCTCTCCACAACCTTCCCTTCTTTGTTAACCAGAAACTTCGTAAAGTTCCATTTGATGCCACTCCCAAAGATCCCACCTTTCTGTCCCTTTAAGAATTTGTAAAGGGGTGCCTCGTTCTTCCCATTCACCTCAATCTACAATGACCACAAGTAAACTAAATTAGTTGTGCATGAATTAGTTAATCTAGTCACTTTATATGTGTAGTAGTCGTTAAATATTAGAAAAGCCATCAATCAAAAAATTATTTAAGTAAAACCGTAGAACCAGTTCTCTGCATTTTATTTGATGTATGAAATTTGAAGAGCACATAATCTCTGTGCACTTGTGTGGAGATACTCGTTGAGAATATCTACCAACAACCATATAGCACCAAGAACAAACAAAAGATTTCTATTTAGAATTTTGCATACGATTGCTGACATACTTATTGTTTATTTATTTTCTCCAATATAAGGATACCTTGTCAAAGATTGGAAATTCAGCTTTAAATCTAGTGCATGCAACTTCTTGAATCTCCTCATTGTTTCCCGGCTCTTGTCCTCCAAACTGGTTGCAAGGAAACGCCAAAATCTCAAAACCTGCCAGGAATTGAAAAGTAAAACCCCCATGGATAAGTATGAAACACATGAATCAACAAATTTTTGGCATTGCTCTGCAAAGGTTCACATACCTTTGTTTTTGTACTTTTCATACAAAACACTTAATTCCTTGTAGTTGGATTGTGTTAAACCACTGCAAAATTAATAAAAGAGTGAGCCAAGGGGGCCAACGGAGGTTACAGAGGTGAAATGCATGTCAAACACTTAATTCAGCTTAGAACAACATGATTCACTAGAAAATTCATCATCAACAAGTTCATCTGCACATAGAAAATGTGTACAGTTACCAGTGAAATGCTCTGAAGAAAGAAGTGTTTATCAAGATCTTAGAAAAAGGAGATTAAATAATTAGTCTTGCCTCTGAATCTTGAAGGATGGACATTGTAGTACCAGATAAAATGCTTTTCCATTTAGGGGATCTATTGCTTGCTACACAGTACAATTTTTTTTTCTTCTTTAAACAATCTGATGAAATTTTACCAACTAGTGAACACAACTAAGATTTCGTGACAAACTTCCTGGTAGCAAACAGGAAGACAATGACTACAATTTTCAAAAGGAGATTTTAGATTCAGATTTTTTTATATATTTTACACTAACTAAAGTCCATGGCTTTCAATCTTTCAATTACAATTCAAGTAGAAATATCGCTAATATATTACATCATAAGAAAAGAAAATAAAACGAAAGTTACAAAAAGAACAAGGAAACATTTGTTGAGATAATCAAACAAGACCTATGTTAAATACAATATGAAATGGACAAATGAATGCATCTGTGATAAAATGCGTTATCCTAAATACAATACAATTTATACCATTTTACAGATCATCTGAATGTAAGAGAAACAATCTAATTCAACTTTCCACATCAGGATAACGTATGTGTAGTCCGCACTTCTTTTCATATATAATCTCCGTAAAATTCAATTTGAAGGTAATAACCATGTATTCGTTAATAAGGAGTCGGACCTTTAAGGAACATATATGCATAACATGAAAGCTGAACCTGTATTTAAACTAGGAGAAATCATACTTAATAAAGACTTAATATTCCCAAAAGAAAAAGATAAATGACGTACATTTTGAAAAAAAAAGATTAATATTCTTAATGAGAGGATCATACCTAATTAACTAATTATAGTATACAACTACAAAAATATTCTTCATAAAGCAGTATTTCTTTTTTGTTCCAACTTCGAAGCATACATATTATCTCAAACATCTATTTCCAAATGTTAAATCTCTCTCGTAAGAGCACCAGCAGATATTAAAACTACAAAGAAAAATTCTTTAAAGCCCTCCTTAATTCCCCATAAATTATGTTTAGAAACAACACTCCACGGAAAAGGCCGATAGAGATTTATTACCACAAGATTTGTATCATGAATTTTTCAAATATGCAAAGAAGCACACAGATGCCCAGGGTGTCACGATTAACATGGAATAGGGATACCAAATTGTCGAGAAATCATTCACAGAAGAGATCAAGTTAGTTACCATTTTGAAGCAACATTCACAATCAGAAGAACCTTCCCACTGTATGCACTCAGATTTACGTCATTACCATGAATATCCTGCAACCGAATTCAATGCATAAACAAATATATTTCAGATCAAGTTGTCAAATAGAACAGTCTACAATTTTTGTCAAATAGAACAGTCTACAATTTGAATGTACTCAATCATTATTGAATCTGAAATTCCAAAGTCATTTCATCAAACATAATGCAATATAAGATATAAGTTATAACTACAGAAATTTGTAGCTGTCTCCTAAAACTCCAGAAGAAGCATCACAAAGCAATTGATCTGGCCGGAACGGCCTATGCTTTTGTTCTTTTTCTCTCATAAAACTTCAATATATTTAATTTCATATCTATAACAACAAAAATCCGAAAAAATTCAAAATATCCAAAAAAAAAAATCATAATTCAAAAATCGAAATGTGAAGAGAAAAAAAATTGATACTAAGAAGAAAAGATATGAGGCTATCGGAAGATATAGTGCAAAACCAAACGCAATGGCGTTCTAGGATTCAGAGCCGACCCTATTTAGTGGGACAAAGCTTGGTTGTTATTGTCGTTGTTATGATACTAAAGTTAACGTGACCACACAGAAAATCAAAAGCAAATAGAAGGATGAAACTATTCACAAACAGAGAAGACCCACCTCAAAAGCAAGATGTCAGAACTACGGCTCCACAGTCCAACTGAATGGATTCACTACTATGTTACTTTGCGAACAATTAAACTTATTATACAAAAAGCTCAAATCTTTAATTTCCATTAGTTTCTCCCCAGATTTTCTCAGCAACCAAACATAACATATGAGAATGAAACAGAAAAGAATGAAAACCCAGTACCTTGACAGTGAAGTCGTAAACAGATTTGGAACTTTCTTCAGCCATAATTCGAGGAGAAGAGATTTGAGAAGTGTAAAAGTAGCAGAAGAAAGCAAAACCCAGAAAGAAGAGAGAGACCCAGTTGGTGAATTTCAACAAACGCATGCCAACGCCTTTCAGCAATTGGGATGGTCCTCTTTAATACGGCATTGACAATTTTGCCATTTTTTTTTTCTTTGTCTGTCAATTATTGGCATTTCTACTCTGTTTCCTTCTTTTTTAAGCGTTTCTGTCTCCATTTAAAATTGGTGGAGGAGGGATGGGTGGAGAATTTTTTGGTGTAATGGGCGATGAATAATTAATTTGGCATAATTTTTCTCCATTTAACATAAAAATTAAATAAAAATGTCATCATTTAGCATTAGCTTTTGCTCTATGATATTAACATGATATCAATAAAATGAAGGGTTTTTATCACAACTAGTTTCTCAAATTGACCATACCATCGGTATGATATTTGAAAATAAAAATCAATTAATGTATTTTCTGAATATGAATGTCACGAATCAATACCTTCCATTAAAATTTCATTATATTTCTGTTAATATACTTATGTGGCACATATGTGAATCCACAAATCTATTTAATATTTGCCACATAGATAAATCATTAAAACCTATACAAAAAAACTAAAAGTTGTTCAACAAAAAGAAGACACCTTCTCGGCTTCTTCTTCTTCGAACCAAACCGCCAAACAACAATTCTCGTCTTATTTTATATCTTTTTTTATCGTAATTCCTTTGTTTTGTTTGTTTTTTTTTTTTTTTTTTGTTTTGTTTACATTACATTAAATAAAATTAAAGTAAATTCCCTAAATCAACCACCAAAGCCAATCAAGGTGTGGGGAGCAATGGTAGTACCAGAAATTTTTTTTTGGGTGGGCTAGCTAAAAAAATTAGGGTTCTTTAGAAAAAGATCCTTAAAACTCTTATTTTCCAAACAAAAACCCACCTAATATTAAATATCCAAATGAAACCCAAATTTCAAATAGAGTACCATGTAGACAAATATGTAACCAATTATTATCACATATTTACAACTTATGCCACAAAACCCTAATTATGTCAATAAATATTATTACTCACCCTAATTATGATTAGTAATTAACCCATATGGAAAATTTCACCTTTCTTGTATGGTAAATATTAGGAATATATATATATATATATATATATATATATAAATATATATTACTTTAGCCATGTTCATAAACAATTATGGGCACATTTTTCATATGGAAAAAAAAATCCTTTCTACAATCAGTTATTTTGCATCAAATAATAATATCGTTTGATAAAAACAACAAAGAACCAATTAATATTCTTTTATGTTGTAGGTAAATTATTTTACCTAGATTATTACATACATTAGGCATTTTTTGTTTGTTATCATATATGCTTGTTAAAAATAATTTATCTATATTTATATGTAAAATATAAGTAAATTAATTTTGAATCAAATAGCATTTATTTTGTAGGTAAATTAAAATAGTAGTTCCATTATTTTTGGTAAAGTTAAACAGTGCCTAAATTATTTCGTAAAAATTAAACCAAGACAAATTATCTCTATTAAAATAAAACAGTAGATATTCGAATAAAAAAAATAAAAATAAAACAGTAGCTACATTATTTTCTTATAAGATTAAACAATAGGTAAATTATATTGTAGGTACATTATGTTTGTAATATAAAAAAAAAGAAATTGAAATTTATAAACAAAAAGTAGTATATATATTATTTTTTAATCAAATTTCCTTTATTTGTAGGTGAATTATTTTCATGCATTATTATATATATTGGGTACATTTTACTACTAATATATGTGTGTGCGATAATTTACCTATATTATTATACAAAATATAGATAAATTTATTTTGAAATCAAATAACATTTTTTGTTTTATAAGTAAATTATTTTGCATGTATCATTACATATATAGGGCAAATTTATTACTAATACACATGTCCAAATAATTTACCTATATTTTTTAAATATAGCTAAATTATTTTATAGTGCTCTTTCATATTTTCATTTGGTAAGAAAATGACAAGATTAAATTAAAATTGTCTAATTTTATGCAAATTTGAAAAACAATTACGAAATCTTAAGGAAAATATAACATTATTAGTTCTTTTTTGCCTTAACATACAATTTTTTATGACATATTATTATTTTAAATATTAATGCATTTTTTCCATTAATCTCTCCTTTCAAATCTGCATAGAATTAAATGTTTACATTAAAACTGTTTTTAGGGGTATTTTAGGCATCTGTAAAATGTAAAATGTGTAAAGGCAAACAAAATTAATGAATTTGCTTATGTGGAACCTAGTCATTGGGTTTTATTCAGATAAAAAGACTATGTCGGGTTTTATGTAAATAAACTTGAGTTTCAGGGGCTAAAATCATATTTTCAGAAAAAATTACCCTAAAATCAAATGATATATTTTTTTTGCTACATACATATTGTATGCAAAAATTTAAGTTTAACTTCTGTATTTGTATACTTAAAATTTACTTGGCATGAACTCAACAAGCTTTGCATTTGCAAACCTCAAAAATTACAATGAATCATCAAATTTACATATATTTAGATGCAAACACAAGAAGAAGGTAAAAAAACTTGACATCTCAATTACAATCACACAACTAACACAAATCAAAACAACGAGAGTAGATGTAAAGGCAATCTTAAAAAAATTGATTGAAATTAATATAAAGCCTACTGAATCAAAGCAGAATAATCTTAAACAAAATGGCATCACAATTTCCATGATAAGTTTTATATTTCTAGTTGTGCTAAATACTCGCCGAGCTAATTTCATTAAAAAATAATTCTTCTTGCAATTTTTTGTTCGTTTATTATATTAGACTATGCACTAAAATATATATACACATATGCCACAAACTCTCCTGGGCTATAGCCCACCATAGCCTTTGGTGTGGCTACGCCATTAGGGGGGCGGATGGGGAGGGGGCATCTCCAATCGGGTCGGCCATAGGGCCATAGTTCAAAGGATAATTCTTTTTGACACAAAATTCATCTCTAATAGAGGTCTGGGTAAAAAAATCTTGGAACTCACAGGGCCAAAATACAGCCATATGGCCAACGGGTTGGCCATCTTTAGCCAGCCAACCCGCATTTTCAGTTGGGTCCAGCTGGATTTTTTTTTTATGACGAAATTTAAAAATTCTAATTTTTTTTTTTTATAAATACCTAAGACATTTATACACCATTTCTCACATCATTTTCATCATTACATATTATCTTACCTCATTTTATTCAATTATTCACATTCTATTCACCTTAGACACTCTTTTCATACACACCCTTCTCTTATCTCTTCCAATAATTTTTCCTTTAATTTATTCAATAATTTTGAAATGGCCACGTCTTCGATTGGTACTTAAAATATGTCTCGAGATTTATTCATTTAGCAACAAATGACACTCAAAGTATATTTGGAAACCTTATTTTAATATGGTAGTTTAATTCAATTAAGCAATAAAATTAAATGTAACATCCCATATCGCCTAGGGGAGTGAATCTTGTAAGCGTTATATGTATATTCTCATCTCTACCTAGCACGAAGTCTTTTGGGAGCTCATTGGCTTCGGGTTCCATCGGAACTCCGAAGTTAAGCGAGTTCGCGCTAGAGCATTCCTAGGATGGTTGACCCACTAGGAAGTTCTTGTGTGAGTTCCCATAAACAAAACCGTGAGGGCGTGGTCGGGACCCAAAGCGGACAATATTGTGCTACAGTGAAGTCGAGCCTGAGATATGGTGGGGGCCCGGGCGGGGATATGACATTAAAGAACAAACTTAAATTAATAAATTATTGAGGGGGCTAAAAAATAACCTTGGAAATGATATAGAAACATGGCTTAATACTATTCATTAAAAAAATAATTTCTTGCAGGGCTAGAATCTGGACATAGGCTAAACATAGCACCTTCGTTGGAGATCGCCTAAGAGGTCTTAGGTCCAAGTCACGACAAATTTGAATCATATTATTGTTAGCTCGTTGTGAGGCTAAACCCACCTTCCCTAATGTAGATAATATCGTTTGCTAAAAAAAAAAAAAGGAAATTTAGTGAAAGCTTGACATTATAGATGTGCTTACAGGTTATTTTTTTTATTGATGTTAAATTTGTTATTATTAAGGTAAGTGAGAAGAGTTTGAAACTATTACAATAATTTAGGTCGGGCAAATAGGTCGTGTTGTGATGTTTGTATCGTTTTCGTGTCATGTCTGTTATTTTAATGGGTCGTGTCGTGTTAAACTCCTTATCTTAATAAGTTCTTAACAGGTGACTCAATAATAACCTGATTCATTAACAGGTCATATCGTTTTGTATCAGGTTAACAAGCCATGCTATAAATTGTCATGTCTAATGTCTAGACTTGGCAAACAATATCTTATCAGGTTCTTAGCAGGTAACCCGATAACGACCAGACTCGTTAACAAGTTAACATGAAGCCTGCTATTTTTGTATTGCTTCGTGTCGAGTTAATGGGTCGTGCAATAAATTGTCATGCCTAGGTTAGATGGTTGAGTGTTGCTCGTGATTCACATATGCTTATGGAGATGTTAGTTTTTTAGTGCATATTTAAGTTATACATCTGAACAAAAGTTGTTAGATATTGTTGAAGAAAATTTGTAATGGCTCTTATTCAGATTTAAAACCAAATGTACATTAGAGAAAATTTACTTCAGCTTGAAGGCTAAAATATAGTCCTTTGACCTTATTGTCCTTCTAGCAGGCAACCAAATTTTTTTAAGTTTTGTTCTCTAACCAATATGTCAAATTAAACTATTAATTTGTTACATTATAAAATAAACAACTAAATTAATAAAGGACATTTAATTCATTATTAAATTGACACCCGTTCACCTTCCTTGATGAAAATAAGAAAGAGGTAGTATAATTGCACCGATCAACTCAACATTAATTATAATAAATGATTACATCACTATCAACGTCACATAGGAATTGACAATTCCTTGGAAAATGCTAGTGTGGTCTTTACTGTTATAGCGTTTGTGGATTTTTAACAGCCAACATTATCCTCTTCGAATCCTTTTGGTGAGGATTTTGAGGATATGTGAATCGTGTCCGTTCATCGAACATCATGCGGTTATTTTTTGTCAAATACTGTTTATGTGTATTTTTTAATTAAAAATATTGAAAATGATTTATGACCGTACTATGTACGATGAACGAACACAATTCACGGATCCCCTAGATCCTCACAAATAGGATTCGGCGAGGATCTGAGTTCTTTTAAGAGCAGTTCCACCATGGGCTATTGCCCGATGGATCTCAAACAGGGCCAGAGAGCCCGAATGGGGAGGTCCAACGTGTACTGGCAATGGAGACTGAGCGGGCTTGAAGGAGAGGCCCCACAGGAGTTGCCAGCCTGAGAGCCCGAAGGCTACGTGACACAAGGCTGACATCTGGGCGACGTCAACCATCATTTCCTCTGCATTTTTGGCCGCCATATATTCCTGTTGACCTAGCTTTCCCTCTCACTCTCACTCTACAACAACTTTGTCCCCATCGCATACATCTCGAGTGCTGGGAATAATCACAATTCGATCGGCACCAAGATCTATATCCCCTCGATTAAACCCGTTTGCTCGAATTTTAAGAACCTAATTTATGCATCATCGACATAAGCAGAGATGACGGGCCAGTGTGAGAAGAAGGTGGAGAAGTTTCAGACGGAGGAGGAAGTGGCGGTGTGTTTGGCGAAGTACATCGCCGACTTGTCGACCAAGTTTGTGAAGGAGAGAGCGAAGTACACGTTTTGAAATTAACCATGCGACCTAGCTTCACGGCACCTCTATACACCACACCGTTTCGCGAAGCCATGGACTACAGAAGTGCAGAAAAAATTAAGAAGGGCATTCATGTGTGCTGCTCTGCTGTGTGTCAGAAGTGCAGCAAAAAAAAAATGATAGAAGTTTCAAGAGATAGGAACAGATTTACAAAAGAAAAAGATAAATTAATAATATAATATTAATTTATACAAAGTAAATAATATAATATTAATTATAAATAAAAAAAATACTAATATTTTATTACCGATTGTTAGGGCTATTTAATGTAGCGGTAGTAATGCAAAAAATAATTATTATTAGGGGTGAAATTTTTTCCCGAAAATCTCGAACCGTCCCAATCCCGTCCCGAAATTAGACCGAAAAATTCCCGAAACAAATTTCCCGAAACATTCGGTACCCGAAACCGATCCTGACCCGAAAGTTTCGGTTTGGAATTCGGCCACAACTTTGAAAGCTTTCGGGAATCCCGAACCGAACCGAATAATATATATATTTATTTATTTATTTTTAATTTTTAATTAGAAATTACTTGAACCGTTGGATTTGTTAAAATCTAATCCAACCGTCCATAGTTAGGTCATTTGTTTGTTAGGTTATTAGACTCTCTCAGTCGCTCTTGCTCTCTCACCTCACTGGCTCACCCACCCTCACAGTCACTCTCACAGTCCCCCCGTTCCACTCCTCCGTCGAATCCACGCCGCTCCTTATCGTCCATCACTCCATTGACTCACGCTGCTCCATTCCTCCGTCGAATCCATGCCGGTCGTCGTCGTCCATGGACTCACGCCGCTTCTCCATCGACTCACACTCACACACTCGAATCCGACACCAATCGAGTCCCAAAATCCAGGTTAGGGTTCCTGATTTTTGATTAACTTGATTTCTGAGTGAGTATTTTGTCGAATGTGTGAGGGTTTCAAATTAGGGAACTTTTCATGTGTATTTGATCCTTCTTCCTTCAACAGAGGACCCCAAATCAGTAGGAAACCCCATTTTATGTGTCTCTGTAGGAGATGATTCAGGTAGCAAGCTAACTAAGATTAGTAGTTAGTAGGCCCAGAAGCTTTCCCAGTTGCATGCAACGCTTCATCTCTGTGCCTCGAGAGATTTCTTCACTGATTAGCACAACAATTCTCACAGAGAGAGAGTGGGAGTGTGTAAGAGAGAGAGAGAGAATGAGAGAGAATCAATTTCGAGCAGTCCTAATCATCTTCTTGTTTTTCTTCGTCTTCAGAATATGTGATGCACTATACGGACCATCATTGCCAGTTCTTCAAGGCCCAATCCCTAAGTTACCCGAAAATCCCGAAACACTTTCGGGAATCCTGAATTTCGGGAAATGCACATATTCGGTTCGGTTTCGGGATATAAAATCCCATCCCGAAATGTTTTGGTTTGGGATTCGGGAAAGGAGTTTCGGTTCGGGATCCCGACCCGAACCACCCCTAATTATTATTCATTAAAAACAATTACTTTTTGCTTGGAGGATTAAATAATGAATAGCGTCTAACAGCTCATTTGCAGATAATTTAAGGAGCCGGATTCTGTCGCCTCCTTTTTGTCTGCCCTGAAATCCCTTATTTAATCTGGACCGTTCATCCAGATCCAACGGTTAAGACCAACGCCACCTCTGCAAGCCTTAACAGAAGCGAATGTACTTCTCTCCTCGCCGTCTCCAGCATCTCAGACTCATCAAGCATCACTAATCCAGTGGACCTGTTCAGATAGTCGGGGAAAGCAAGCTATTGGAAGCCGTTGAGCACGGTGGAGATTTTCTCAAGGGACGGTGGTGGACGGTGGTGCGGAGAAGGTGGGATTTCAGGCCATCGATTTTCATTCGGTTTCACGGACGTCGTATTTTCGGTTTATAGAATAAGAGGGAGAAAGATAAGGAAACAACAGTGCCATCGCCTTATCAATTATTCACTCACTCCCCATACATATCGAATTTAATTATCCATTCTTTAATGTAATCAGAACTGGTTGAATTTCGTTTTCCAATTGTTAATTTGCTTGTTTTATATATTAATCATTCCTGTGTTCTTGCTGCTAAACTGTAGATTTTCATTTGCAATTACAAAACTGTAACTTTTTATTTTGTTTTATCATTTTTCGCTCGTAACATAACTCCGATCTTACATTGCCGGTCTCAAGCCCCGATAAAGGAGGAGGGGGATGGTGTCAGGAAGTCGACAGCCGCCGCTCTTATCTCACGTTGAATACTTATGATTTTTCGCTCGTAACATGTTCGATAAAATGCCTAGCTCAGGTTGTGTTTAAGAGTAATGTCATGTTCGTTGTTTGACAATCTGCTGGAACGTTGCGTTTGTTTATTCCGGTGTTGATTTTTCCTTTTGCAGTTGCGCTTCTTGGGTTGAGCACAAAGTCGTGCCCTTTAGGCTAGCATAACGGGAAATGTAGAGAACTCAAGAACGCTGCTCGTCCCGTCCATATTTACCAAGAAAGGGTCATGGCCCAGTGTCTTGTAATTGTTAAGGTAGGCGGGTTTGGTTTCCTCCGTGGATGTCCGCAAGAATTTAACCATCAGCAAACGCGTGGTCTTGTGAATGTGAAGTTGAAATGGGTGAAAGATAGGGCATTGGATTTTGTTGTGGCTTCTGAGAGGGATCTCAAGGCTGCCAGCATTCTCGTTTCCGTTATTTCTTCCTCACCTCAGTGCTGCCTCCCTGTATACCGGCTCACTTGTCATCGGGGACAACTCGGTCTTCCTCACGATCTGAAGCTTGCTACTTTTATTAGGAGGTACCCATCTGTTTTTGTTGAGTCCTATGATTTTTGGGGCGGAGGCGCTCGAGTCCCATGCTTTGGCTTGACTCCTGAAGCCCTACAGCTACACCAAGAGGAACTCAATGTCCTTAAGCAGAATCAAATGGATTTCATTAATAGGCTTCGAAAACTGCTCATGCTCACACGGGGTTGGACCCTTCCTTTACAAACCCTTGACCAACTGAAATGGGACCTGGGTTTGCCATATGATTACGTTCATTCTGTGATTCCACATCACCGTGACCTGTTCTCTTTTGTACACCTCCCTGATGACCGCGTTGGGTTGAAGCTCTTATCCTGGGATAAGGACCTTGCTGTCTCTCAATTGCAAACGAACTCCACCCGGCAACAGAAGGAAGAAGATGTAAGAAGTGGCTGTTTAGCTTTTCCAGTTGGATTTACAAGGGGTTTTGGATTGAAGAGGAAATGCATGGAGTGGTTGAAAGAGTGGCAGACCCTCCCTTATACCTCTCCGTACTCTGATGCCTCCCATTTAGATCCTCGTACAGATGTATCCGAGAAGAGGATTGTAGGGGTCTTTCACGAGCTTCTTCATCTAACTATAAACAAGAAAACTGAACGTAAGAATGTGAGCAACCTTCGCAAACCTTTGGCCCTACCTCAGAAGTTCACTAAAGTTTTTGAGCGCCATCCAGGTATTTTCTACATTTCAAATAAATGTGCCACTCAAACTGTCATTCTAAGGGAAGCCTATGACCGTCAAAAACTATTGCAAAAACACCCTACAGTCGAATTGAGGGAAAACTTTGCAAAGCTGTTGAGAAAAGGGTTCCTAGATAGGAGCAAAGGTTTGTACAAGAAAAATAAAGGTGATGGAATAGATGTGGATCCATATGCTGATGGTATTGGTAATAACCAATTCAGTTCTGAAGAAGAGTCAGATAATTTGTTTTATGAGTATGACTCAGATGAGCAACATGAACCTAGGATTCATTTGTGAAGAGGGTTGGGTCGGGGTGATTCATCGCTTCTGGACACCATATGTGGGATCAGCCTCATGATCACTGGCAGAATTTTGCAAATAATGGTAACTATGTTTATTGTTAGCCTATAGAAATTTGTGATCTTTCTGATATGACTCATTGTTACCTATCATTCTTCGCCTTCAGTGGCGATCTTTCAGTTAACGTTTTTATTTCCTTTACTGAAATGGTGATAATGTCAATCAGTTTATATTTTGCAGTCTTGCTTCAAATCTTCTAATCACACTCCAACTCTGTGTTTTGCAATTGAGCCTATTGAGGTATTTGTTTTCTTATCTTTACTTGTCCTCTGCTCTATTTTTTATCATTTAGAGAGTACTGTGCAAAAAATTGACATAGATGATTACAACGAACAGTGCTATTTTATTCTCAGATCAAATTCTTCCAAATTACCTTTTCATTCCTGAATCTTGATCTTTGTTTCTCTACTTGATTTCAGACGATTTTCTCTTCTGCATTCTCATTTTTTTGCTATGCAATCATGGTGACTGCTTCTCAATTGACAATTTTGCAATACATAATTGCAAATCTCATTCAAAATGTCACAAATTCTGTGAATGTCAAACTCGATGACGACAATTATCTGAATTGGAACTTTCAGCTGGAACTCTTGCAGCCTTTCTTCAAGGTCACAGGATTATTCATTTTGTAGATGCGTCCAAAGCATGTCCTCCTCAATTTCCTACTGGGTTAGAAATCAATTCAACTTGTGAAGACACTGATGCATATAAGATTTGGAAGATGCATGACAGGACCCTGATGGAGCTGATCAGTTTTACTCTCTTCTTCTGCAACTTCCTGTGTTATAGGCAGTGACAGTGCTCCAGAAATGTGGATTAATCTCGGATAATGGTTTGCAACTGTTACTTGAACAAGTAATTTGCAAAAAGATATTTAAAAACGTCAGCAAAGGGTCCGAATCTATCATTCAGCATCTTCAAAGAATTACAGAAGCAAGAGATCGTTTATTTCTGTCGTTGTTGGTGTGAATTTTGCTGATGAAGATAATGTAATTCTTGCTCTAATAGGGCGTCAGCCGAACACAGCACTTTTATTAGGTATGTGTTTAGAAGCCAGGAAAGTGCAATTTCTCTCAAAGATTAAAGGTCTAGGTTGCTTTCTAAAGAGGCAACTCTTGATCAGAGTTTGAAATCCCCTTGCTCTGTTACGGTAGCGAAGAATCAATCTATGATGCCTAAAGCTTCATTCTTTCATGCTGGTCCCAAGTTTTCAGAAGGCTAATCATTCTATGGCGGTCACCAGGGTTCAAGTTATAGAGTTCGTGGCAGATGAAGATTTTATTTCAACACTAGCAGAAGATTTCCTAGTGCGAAGCCTGCATCTGTTCATGGTACCCTCTGGTGCTGCTAAAGCACAGTTTCCTGTTTCAGAAAAAGGGCACTATGCTTCAGGTTGTTATCGTAGACATGCAAATCACTCTTCTCAATCGCCTTCTGTTGCATCGAACCATGCCATATATGTCGGAAGATTGGGCATACTGCTCTCGTTTCTCATTGGTTTTCACAACGATGACTACACTAAGCAACGAAAGGTTCCTCCTCTGACCATCATTGAGTGCTATGAGTGCCAATGCAACGATTGCACCTTGCTCCTGCAGGATTGCTAGGTTACGAATTCCAGTGCCACATAACGTACGAATCATATGATGCAGATTTCTCAAATTCATCTTTTGGCAACACCATATGCAAGCACTCAAGCAATTACAACTGCCAGTGGCTCAGGTTTCTGAAAGATGTATAGTTTCGTCAACTGGGAACTTGCATCTCATACTGTATATTTTTGTTCCTTCTTCACTTTTGAAATTGAATTCGTAAATTTCATTTGGTTGCTCTAATTATTTGAAATTTATTTATTCATATGAAATTTGTGCCCCTCGGATTGAATGATGGTTATCTTCTTTGTTATTAGTATCATCATTTTTAGTTAACGATGTATTTATACTCAGAGATGAGGAATATATTTTGTATCAAACTCGTCATTCACAAATTCGAATCTAAGAATTCTCAAGAGTAGGCGGAGTCGGTGATACCTCCGAGGCAGTTGGTGTTGTGTCGAGTTAATCAAAATTCATCATCTTTCCTCTCTACGATACCATGAGAATCAATGCATGCATCTAGACCGACGTAAAAATTTTTAACCGTTTGTATTATGACATATTGGTCGATTTTGGGCACATTGAAAGAGAATGAGAATCTTCTTCGGATCTTTTTATGAGGATTTTAGAGATTTTTCAATTATATTCTTTCATTTTATATCGTATGGTAAAAAATCAGTATAAATCTGTTTATTTAAAATTAAATATAAACAGTATTTGATAAAAAATGGTTACGATAAACAGATATAATTAGAGGATGGGGAGAGAGGATTGCACTTTCCTTTTTTAACGGACGGGCGAAGAAAGTGGATCCCACTTTTATTAGCAAGTTACTGGTTTTTATGTTTACAACTTTCAAAACTGTCACAGCCGTTGGATTTGTATCTTTAATCCCAGCCCTCCATAGTGGTGGGGTCCATTGAAAAAGGTCGCGTGAAAGAATTAAGAACAAAACAGATAAACCCTAAAACTTAGCCGCCAAGATAAACTACTACGCACTCTCTGCTTTCTCTCGCAGCTCTCTAATGGCGACCGAAACAACAGAGCAATCCCCGCCGGCCGACCAAGTCCAGTCGCTTTCCATATCCGAGCCTCAGGACGATAACCAACCCTCCAGTTCATCAAATCCAATCACTTCGTGAGCTTCGATCAGTGTATTTTTTCCTTTCCGTTTCTAAATTCGCTTGTTGATCTGAATTGTTTTCGAAATTGTGTGTTTGTGTGGCTGTGATTTTTCTGAAGATTGAGCTTGGAGGAGAAGTACCAGATCGTGAGGAGCGTGGCGGAGGAGTGTATTCAGGAGGATGAGCTTCGAAATCTGCTGGCTCACAAGACTGAACCCATCTGCTACGACGGGTTCGAACCCTCCGGTCGAATGCACATTGCTCAGGTTTTACATCGGTTTTTCTAGGAATCATTAGATGTGTAATTATAAAACGTAATTGATATGAAATGTGTATTTGTGAATTTGAAAAGGTTCTAAATTTGAACTTTGTAGTGTGTTCTTCGTGTAAGTTCATTCGGGTTATAGAAGAATTTCTTTGTGTTTCGAAAGAAAGATTGTAGTAACAAATTTTAACGGCGGATATTTGTTTGAGCGTTGATTGTTTTATGAGGTTTGAATGGGTTATTGTGTAGGGAGTTATGAAGACTATTAATGTTAACAAGCTGACATCTGCTGGCTGCCGAGTGAAGATATGGATTGCAGATTGGTTTGCGCAGTTGAACAATAAGATGGGGGGTGATTTGAAAAAGATAGAGACAATTGGCCGCTACATGATTGAGATATGGAGGGCTGCGGGGATGAATTTGGACACTGGAAAAGTTGAGTTTTTGTGGTCGTCAAAGGAAATTAATGCGAGAGCACATGAGTACTGGCCTCGTGTGATGGATATAGCTCGGAAAAATAAACTTCCGAGAATAATTAGGTAGCTACTGTATTGTGATGCTTATTGTGCCTAACTCCGTGGACCTTGTACTTATATGCTTTTTTTCTTCTATATTTCCAGGTGTAGTCAGATTATGGGTCGAACTGAGCAAGATGAGTTAACGGCAGCCCAAATTCTCTACCCTTGTATGCAGTGTGCAGATATATTCTTTCTTCAGGTAGCTTGCTATTTTACTGTTGAATTTTTGTTAGTAGGTTTTGTTTCCCGTGTAGCATTATGTTGAAACTGAATATGACATGAATTATTAAAGGAATGCTGCTAACTTTTATGTATGGAGTATATGATAGGTCCACTTAGGACATTGCATTTGCTTTGTGCTACTTCAGTTATTGAACCTATTGTATCAAATTACATGGATATGAAAAGCGTAATAGTGACACTACAAATAGTACGAGGCTCATAAAAGTCCATTTTACTGGAGCTCCATAAAGGGAAATCCTGAGACTCACTATTTGCCTAGATCTTGCTGAGACGATGCGTCTTCTGATCAGGATGCATGTAAAAGAAAAACTGCTGGATTTTGTTTATATGGAAAAGAAGAGGTAAAAGATATCCATGTTGAAATAAGAGTGATCTGTAAAATATTTTTCCTTTGACAGGCAGACATCTGCCAGTTGGGAATGGATCAACGTAAAGTCAATATGCTTGCAAGAGAGTATTGCGATGACATCAAAAAGAAGAACAAGCCTATTATCTTGTCACACCGTAACATTCTAAATCCTATTCCACCTGTTGCAATTCTGATGTTTTATCCTTTAACATGGGAGTGGTGACATGGTTTTTGTTTGTTTTTCTAAATGATGATTTGCAGACATGTTACCTGGTTTGCAGCAAGGGCAGGAGAAAATGTCTAAAAGTGATGTGACGTCCTCCATATTCATGGAAGATGAAGAGGTGGGTTGCTACTAGCCTACTAGAGGTGAACTAAATTTTCAATTTCTGTGAGGGTCAAGGTTAAATTATCTGTATAAGCTGCATGTGGATTGGAAGACAAATGTATTCAAGTTTTAAGCTAGGGCGTTTATCTTCCATTGTAATCCACTATATATTTGTTTAATTTTTTTACATATATCACTCTCTTAGGCTGAAGTGAATGTGAAGATAAAGAAAGCTTACTGTCCTCCAAATGTTGTCGATGGGAATCCATGTATGGAATATGTGAAGTATCTCATTCTACCTTGGTTCAATGAGTTTTCTGTTGAGCGGACTGAAAAGAATGGTGGAAATAAGTAAGTGATAGACTTTAGATCAAATCTGTATTGGTTAAAAATTTTAATTAAAGGATTTTTTGCTAATTCAGCTTTACATCCTATCGAGAATTCCATTTAAAAACAAATTGATCTTGTTGTCTTGGCTAATTGTACTTTTTGGTCCCCTTCCTTTTCCTTCCAATACAGAACCTTCAAAACCTTTGAAGAATTGGCTGCTGATTATGAAAGCGGCGAGCTACATCCAGCAGACCTTAAATCAGCTTTATCAAAAGCATTGAACAAGATACTGGAGGTATGTTCACTTTTTATACGTATGTTTCTTAGATTTTTATCTCTCCCGAATTGACAGCCTGATGCCAATTTGACTAACCATGAGAGTGGTGACGATTTCACCCCATACTTAGTTGTTAGAGGATTTTCAAAATGTTAGCATTACACAGTTAGGATCGGGGAAAGAAATCTATATTTGATGAGCCTAACTGATCTTGCTCTCTAGTTTAAATAAACAAATGAATCATCTTTCATGGGTTCAAGAATGTCTGCTTTTACGTTAAATAGTTGACCCGTCTCATGAAAAAAGATCCTAGAGCTGATCGGGATATCTCTTTCTGCTTTAATCTTAAACTGCAAGTGTATTTCTTTTGTAAATTATGCCTATCTGGTAAAAAAACGAAAACTAAAAAAGAAGGGAGAAAGAGAAATGCCTGGCTACTCTTTGCCGCTGCTGGGTTAAACTTTCTTATTGTCGGTATGCAGCCTGTACGAGCACACTTCAAGAATGACAAAACTGCCAAGCAACTATTGCAAAGTGTTAAGGTATTTTTCTTTTTCGTTTGATACAAAACGCTTTTCGTCATTGCATATTTCAGAGTTATTAATTCGAAGTAGCGCTAAGGTAAGAAAACTGAACCGAGCCTTTCTGTGGTTTTGTAGAACTATAGAGTCACCAGGTGATAACATTATTGGAGCTTGGACTTGTCATCGTTACCCTTCTGCTCTATCCTGAATGCTGGATGAAAGGACCTGTATTTCTCAATTCGATATCTCTGATATATTTGACAACACCTGATGGGATTCTTTATATACATGAAATTGTTCGGGTTCCATACATCGCTATTCGTTCATATTACTGTTTCATGCGTTTTCTGAAACTGTAAGGGAGGGTTTTTCTTTAGCCCTTCTGTTTTTTGTATCACGTAGAACAATTCAAGAAGTAAACAAACGATTTTGCAATGCAACTGACGCCTAAACCTAATTTGCATCCTTATGGGTTATGCTTCGGTTTAGCTAAAGAAGAAAACTTTACTTCTTTTAGTATATGGTGGTAAATTTCTGTAGTAAATCAATAAATACCGTAGATATTCATTGCTATCGGGTAGGATGAAATATGCATTTCACCCCTTTTCGTATGCTTGATTTTACGGATATTTTGTCGGACATATCAATAATTTAGTGGATATGTTAAACAGAGAATATGTTAGTGACAATGGTGATCCAGTTATCGCAAATCCCTCGAAACAAAGAAAAGTAAAGACAGCCGCTGTCTGTTTAAATTTAAATTTAATAAAGTATTTGGTCCTGCAGCGACACGAAGGTGTAGGCATTGATTTCTGTCATTACTATTGGCAAACTTATCTATATTATTATTAAGAAAACCCTTATTGTCAATTTTTTTATTCCTTTTTGCCCTCATTTTTGGTACACACTATTGACAAAAGGAGGGTAAAATAGTAATTTTGTATCTTTTGACAAAATGACAATCATATCCTTATTTTTCCTATGTTATCTTTTTTTTTTTTTGAGATAATGACAATCATATTTTTTCAATTTTACCCTTACTTTTGATACACAATATTTACATAAGGAGGACAAAACAGTAATTATGTAATATTAAAAAAAAATGACTTATTAAGAGAAATTGTTCACATGCACACAAAGTGTGTGTTCTCTGCTAGTATTTACCTAAGTCTACAGAGGACGTACTCGCTACTTAGTACTATAGTTTAGTAATATTTCACTTCATTTGTAAGTGAATGGTTTTAGATTCAGTTCTTGCCAAAAAGCGAATTTGAACCGCATTATTATAAACTTATTGTGAGGTTTAGTCTACTCCCCACCCCCTTAATGTAAATGAATATCGTTGTTCAAAAAAAAAAAAAAAAAGAAAAACAAATGACATATTCCCTTGATTCGTTTTGCCCTTGATCGACACAATGTTTGTCTTTGATCGACCTTACATAATGAGATAAGGGTTTTGTTGTTGTTCATACCTACACGATAATACGAGTCTATACATGTTTTTGTTTTCTCATATCAGCCATTGACCATGTCTTGACCTTTTCTTTTGTTACTTTTAGGATGCTCGAGCATATTAATTTTGTACGATTCCTTAGCGCAGTGGAAATATTGCTCCTTTGTGTACAATAGATGTTCCCTCGTGGACATAAAACAACTTCATATTATCAAGATTCAAATGAATAAAAGTTAAGAGAGGATACTTGACATAGCTCAAAATTTGCACAAAAAATGGACTAAAATTTGTTATTCATTCGGGCCCCTCTTTTTCCCCTTAAGCTCCTTCCCAGATGTTAACGGACCATAAAGACCGAGACGCAAGGAACCTTGTTGTAGTCGATCGTGAAAGTAGTTCTTGTACAAGTCCCAGAATTCATCTCTGCCAAATAAATTCAATGTGAGGCATGTGGAGTGCATAAAGTTGAAAGATTTTTGATTCAAAACACAGCACAAAGACGAGAAGAAACCAAAAAGCATATATCAAGCTTCTTCTCTGTGATTTTTGAACTATCACTGCGCACTCTGGCCAGCGAAATTGGAGAAAAGGGTGAGGGTTAAGATTCTTTGAAGACAATCATTAGTTCGGTATCAAATTATGGACTTGAGCATAATATATGTTTGCAAAAGAATCTCCTAGAAATAATGTATAAACCTTAAAGAAGGTTTGAAACTCCACCCTGTCATTTGAGATCCGAAGGTAGGGCTTTGATTTGTTCATTATTTAGGAAGGGGGAAATCAATAAAAACAGAACAGAAAAATCCTAGAGAAAGCAAATGTAATGTAGAGAGATGACTCATAGCCTAACCTGACTTGTGGAAGCGTAATCAGGGAATAGCCCTTAACATCTGGGTGCATGTCAAGCACAATCACCGACAGTCGTGAAAGCCCCAATGCCTCAATGTCAATTAGCTTCTTTATCCTGAAATCGATGAGTCGAAGTAAGAACCATATTATTCAATTTGCACAACTGAACTTGAAAACAGGAAAGATAAGGGACATGCCATTGCCATATGATAATGCAGGTCTGCACCCTTATGAACTAAAAATGAAGTAAAAGGGAAGCAAACCATGAGCATAGATAAAGCACACAATCAACCTAAACTTTTCGAATTTTCTGGAATAACGTTATATACGCTGCTAGAATCCAACAAACTTGCAAATTGCTAAAAAACACAGTACAGAAATCCAGTGCTAAGGATGAGTCTCAGTCGTTCCATTAGGAACAATACCAATTTTAGTTTTATCTTCCTAATGTTTACCCCATCCAGCAAATACATGATGCAGGATGGCAACAAAATCCTGAACTCAACTTTTGCTTGACTTCAGCTACCAACTTACCCGGCAGAATACAAAATTACAAATTGGTTTCTGGGGATCTAAGGGACTCAAATTATGATAGTATTGATCTTATTATACAAATATCAAGTCTAATTATAATCAGAAAATCAGTTATAATGCACATAGATCAAGGGAGAAGCAAGAATGTTGAGTTGAAAACAAATATGAGAATAAGTTACAGGAACAAAAGAAGAGGAAACGAAAGCCCAAGGCAAACCTGACTCCAGGGTGAGCATGGTGTAATTTCTAATCAATATTCATTCACATACAAACTAAATATAATGATGTCTGAAACCTTAAAGAATAATTACTCCTAGCTCTTCGTTTTCAAGCTCTATCATATCCCCATTGGCGGCTTGGTACTTTCTTTATCTTTACTGTTTCATAGCAAATAATATCAAAGCTGTAGTTTCTAGTTAAAATGAGCTTTATTGGGTGAAATTGTTTTTATATAGAAAAATATATTTTGCATAGCCCACAATAAAGAACCCCTCATGTTACTTCAAAGTAAAGAACACATTAACATTGCACCGTGTTCATTTGAGAAGATACCGTGATTAAATGTAGCATTGCTGCAAATTTTGGGTTGTGGTAAGCAATGAAAGATTACTGCATGTACAGGAAATTCTGATAAATACCTGTTTGGTGTACCACTAGCAATATTGACGCGGTTTTTTAACAAGGATACCTGCATAAAGCATAAAGGGGTTGAAAGAGAACGTACACATACATATGCAAAAACACAACTGATAGGCTAAGTAGAGAGATGAAATAGGACTAGTTACAGTACTAAAATAACAGTAAGAAATGTTATAAAAAATAAAATGGTAATGCAACATTTATTTACAAGTTTGATTCACAATGAACCTGGTGATAGTTTGGAGTGACCCTGAAGTGGATACAACTGGTTTCAATCCTAGTCATGATATGTTTTTTTCAAAAATTTGTAGACCATCCAACACAAGCATTTAAAATTGAAGGGCAATAGATTTCCCTGACTCCATGCCTAGTAACAATTCATGGTAGTGTATAAACTATTGCACGTGGGTGCGCTCAACATGCTGAACCATAACCAGACATGCGCTAATAATCCTAGCAAATAGTAGAGCATGGCGCAACATTGCAGAGTAATACGTAGTAGTAAATGCGCCATTAACTAGAGAATTTTAAAATTCTGAGTAACTACCTGTTCTTCAACCTTCATATGCTTAGAGAACAGCTTTGCTGCACGACATTCATTAGTCAACAACCGGAAGCCCCTATAGGAACAGAATAAATTTTCAGCGATACACATGTAACAAAAGGGGTTAAAGTCTCTGGTGCTACTGAGACATTTTACATGAAAATCAACACAAGGGGTTTGGCAAGATCAAATTTGCAAATGGTTCAAGTTATGGTACTATAAGGAAGGAAACTATTGTTATTCACCTAAGAAGTTCTACTGCTCTCAGCGCAGATGTACTAATAATAAGAACTGCTGGACTCCCTGGATCAATTTTTCCATCCACAAGATCCTTTCCACAAAGTTCTTGTTTCCATGATGAACCAAAAGCTTCCTTCACATGTTTCAACAAGCTGCTGACATCTTGATCCAAGCTTTCAGACAGATCCAGAACACACTTATCTGCAAAATTAAGCGAAAAAATTCGAGTTCATTCCTCAGGCGGGGCATTTCCAGAATTGTTCATGCGTACTTCAACGTAATCAATAAATTCCACAGATAGAAAATAATGCTGAATATAAATTCTAGTTTCACCGAATTCCGAAAGCTAGCTTTTTTCTCAAATTCCCCAACATTTTCTCACCAACCAAACAGACCGCATAATCAATAATATGCAAGAAAAAATATAAACAGACAAATTAACAAAACAAAAGGTACCATTGAAGGACTCCAACTCGAGAGAAGAAAGCTGAACGCCATTGACTGACTGAAACTTGTCCAGGAAGAAGCCGAGCTGCGCGGACGCCGATGCCAGTTGTACCTCAGCACCGTCTCTTAAACCGTTGTCGTTTTGGCTGCTTTGATTGCTCGCTTTCTCGTCAGTTGGGTTTCCATTGCCGCCGCCATTGCTGAGCCGTTGCTTCTTCTCCTTCTTCTTCTTGCTCTTGGTGTGGGAGTCGGCCTTCGTCTTCTTCGTCTTAGGGCCGAGCGACCTGCCCTTGCTCTTAGGGTTTCTGTGAGACAGCTTCGATGGCTTCTTTGCTTTCCCGCTCCCCATTTTTGCAGAGCTGCTTGTTGACACTTTCTGCTAAACCCTAAAAAGGTTCCAAGACTTAAACTTTCTTACCAGCTAGGAATTCGTTTGTTTTTAGCCATTATGCCCTCGCTTTATTTCGAAAATTCAAATTTTGCCCCATTCACTTTTACCCAATGAAAATAGTGAATTGAAACTTTGGTCCCTGATTTGTGGTTGTTTCTCTTTGGTACTCAAACAAGGACCACAGTGACGTTTATCTGCAAAATTCATTCGGCAAGAACGGTGATAAGTGGAATTTAATCAAATTAATTTTTGTTGAAATTAGGGTGGACTTGGGTATATATATTATTAACTATTGAAAATCATAGAGGAAATTATAGAAATGATCATTTAATTTTAACCTAATTAGAGTAATGGTCAGTCAACTAAAAATTCATGAATAATGATCCTTAATTCATCAAAACTATGATCATTTTTATTAACTTAGTTAAAACTTTTATCAAAATGAGTCACGTGCCACACACAATGAATTAAGAAGCAAATATGGAAAACCAAATAAGAAAAATTGTAGCCCTCAACTCCAAACCAATTGGAGAAACAGTCCCCCACCTTTAATGCAATTGAGTAATGGTCTCCCAATTTACCCTAATTGTAGCTAATGGTTTTTTCTACATGACTCATTTTAACGAAATTATGACAAACTGATGAAAAAGTTTATATTTTTCATCTTGATGAATTGATGGACTAATAGTCATGAATTTTTAATTGAGAGACATTTTCTTTAATTAAGTTAAAATTGAAGGAGCATTGTTACAATATTCCCAAATCATGGATAACAATTGAAAACCCCAAAACCACCGATGCACTGTTGAAACCACCGCCACCCTTGCCTTTCTTCCCTCTCTTCCTCCTCCTCTGTATCTTTTCGATTCCCAAAACCCCAAAACCTCTCCTTTCTCTCCTCCGCGCCGGCGCCGTCTCTGTCTCTGCTCAGCCCAAATCCATCGTTCCTCGTTACAAGCTTCGCTCACTCTCCCCCACCTGTCCACGTGGACGCGCCCCCGCATCGGAGCAAAAGCCATCCTTCCAGGTTCGCTGACTCCGGTGTTTTATACGGCGTACCAAACGAGACCCTAAATTTTTGCCAAACGTGCTCTCTCTCATCTTCCCACGTTTGTCCACTCGTTTTCACTTCAGACCCCCACTCACTCTTGGCGGGTTTGTTTTGCTGCCAAAGCCCTCAAAACCGAAAGGTATTTCATTGTCCCGTTTGAGTTTACTGAGAATTTAAGATACAGCTCTATTTTTTTTTCTCTTTCTGATTTTCTCGGGAAACAAACAGGGCGGTTGCTCTTCCTCGTAATTGGGGAAAATCGGTGGCGGAGTTGGCTTTTAATTTCAAAGAATGGTTTTTTGCTCTCACTGTAGAAAGCCGGTTTCTGGAATTAGCGATGGTGGTAGAATGTGAGTATCCCAATTTTTGTTTGTATAATTTTATTTATATTTTGAGTATTTTTTTTTACATAAAGAATTTATATTGGGGTGTTATGAATTGGATTGTGATGTTGCTTTGCTATTGTTTGTAGTTCGTGTCCCGGATGTGGAAAGGTTTTGGAGTACGAACAATACAGTGAGGAAACCACATTCGTTAAAAATGCAGCTGGCCAGGTATTTCCCAATTTCCTTTTAATATATATATATATATATATATATATATATATATTACACTTGGTAACAAATGCATACTAATGCTCGTTTCGGAGTGATTGTGGGACAGCCAGAATCACTTCTGCGATGTGCTTCTCCATAAAATTAGTTTATGAGTAAGCACATGGAATGTATTTCTACATAAAATCACTAAGATGTGATTTTTTGAGTGATTTTATGGAGAAGTATTGATTTTATATTCTGTTTAAAGCTTTTCTGCGTATGTGTTTGCAGAGCCAAGTGGCTGGAAGATTTGTACGGACCATTCAAAGTGATATCTCAGCTTCTCGCGAAAGGATCTTCGAGAATGGTATGGCTCGTTGAGCTTTTGTTTTTCAAGGTTTGGCTTTTTTATTGCTTCTTTTTTTTTACGCTTTCATGACCCCGTGTAATATTGGCATATGCTTCCTCAGAAATATAATTACTTCTATTAACGGAAGAGTGTCTTTTAAGAGGTCGCACTTGGTGTGATGGCAAGTGTCTTCGCCCATGAGCGGTAGGTCTCGGGTTCGAGACTTGGGAGCAGCCTCTCCATAAATGGGGGTAAGGCTAGCCGACATTCACCTCTCCCAGACCCTGCGTAAAGCGGGAGCCTTGTGCACTGGGTACGACCTTTTTATTAACGGAAGAGTTCCATTTTTCAAGTACTTTGTTTTTAAAAAGAATTTATTTTATTTCTTTGGTTTGGGTTCTAAGAAGTGCTAACCTCTGGGGAGTGGGATTGCAGGAGTAGAATTTTCTCTTGAGGTTTGATTTTAAGTTAGTGCACTTACAAATTAATGAACACGATAAGAAAATCTGGTCGGGGACTTGCAGTAGACATGGAACTGGAAAATCGAAATGTTGCAGGGATCATGTGTCAGCATTTCTGGTCAATCAACTAGAAGAAAGCATTTAGGTTGCACTATCAACTGGAGTGTGCTTTATTCAGTCATTTACAGACTCAACACCCCAATACACATATAGAAGGGGCATAACCGCTTGCATTTGTGTACAGACATGTAATATACTTAGTACTTGAGTCTCTTTGAGTCCATTGAATGAGTTTTGGGTGAAATCACCTGCCATTAATCAAGGCAGGTCATAAGCCAGCAGCCAGAGTAAAGACTAGAGCCAGAGTCTGTATTACCGCTTTGTGTTTTTCTTTAAACTCAGCACATTCTGTTGTTACAATTTATTCATGTCTTGATGTTAGCAGTTACTCAACTTGCACAAACTAGGATGTTTAATTACTACTTTCTTTTTGAAAATTTAATAAACTTTAACATGTCAATTTTATCATGCTCAAGAGTTAATGAAGATAATGAGATTTGTCTTATCTATTGTCTCATTGATTGTTTATGGATTTGCAGCCGAATATGAATTAAGATGTATGAGAAATGCTTTGGATATGGGAGACAATGAAGAAATTGTTGACATAGCTAAGCGTTTTTATAGAGTACGTCTTCATGTATTTGAGCTTCATTGTTTCTAGTTACAGAAATTGTGGAAATCTAAAAGACTAAACCTGTGATCTTCTTCTCCTTTTGAAGATTGCAGTAGAGAAAAATTTCACCAGGGGGCGTAAATCAGAGCAAGTACTGGCTTCATGTCTTTACATTGCATGCCGGTAAGAGAACCTGTTTGCTGTTTTATTTATTTATTTGTTTTATTCTATAAAGAAACAGTAAAGAAAGAGACAGAAAATAGATGAGGGGTGGCAAGCAGATCACCCCAAGCAGCCAAGAAAAAAAAAAAAAAAAAAAAAAAAAAAAAAAACAGTTAAGCTGTTTAATTAATTATTTCCAGCCATGTTTATCTTCTTATTCATATTCAATTTTACCCCATGATGATATGTGCTAATATTGAACTTGAATCTTGTCTCACAGGGAAAAGAGGAGGCCGTATCTTCTTATTGATTTTTCGAACTACTTGAAGATAAATGTGTGAGAGAGCCTTTCCTTTTTTTTCCTCACTTTTGACTTTCTTCTCCCTTGCTTTCAGTAATGACATTCTGATTTTGGATTTAACCATCAACATTTGCCCTTGGGTTTAATATTGCTTTCCTATAATGTGATTCGCAGTTATGTGCTAGGTGCTGTGTTTTTGCAACTTTGCAAAACTCTTAGGCTCAATGAGCACCCAATTGTCCAAAAACCTGTTGATCCTTCTTGGTTTATTCATAAATTTACAGAGAGTAAGTGTGAGAACTCTGCAATAACAAATAGCTTTCTTACTCTAGGATTCGGATTTAAATGCAATTTGTTCACAAAGTAATTGCATCACTTCTTTCCAACAAAAGGTCATTACTTTTAAGCAGTGTTGAAACTTTTTCGGCTGAGTGGTTATATGGATGAATATGTATTCAGTTAATACTACAAAAGTATCAAATCCAACAAAGTGTGTTCTCATTTGCTTTTCTGGTTTGATGGGACTCAAATGCAATGGGACATGGGGACACGGACATCAATTCATATTTATTACTGCTTTAGTTGTACATCCTCCATATTTAACATCTCTGTTTTGTGCTATGTTAACCTTTTGAGCAATTTATTAGGCCTAAACACTTAAAGTTTGCAGCTAGAAGTAGCTAGTTGGGGCTTAGATAATTTGGATTTCTATTTACAATTTTACTTTTTCCAAGCATCTTCAATTTGTTAATGTCTTATGTCACACTATTTTTTATTTATGTCTTTTGTTTTGGGTATAAGTCCTCTGTACCTTGTTCCTTCTGGTACACGTATTTAGGTTTGCTGGTATAACAGGGATACATAACAGTTACAAATATGCCTTGTAGGTTTACCAGGAGGAACGAATAAAAGGGTCATGCAAACTGCACTGCGGATTATCACTAGCATGAAACGGGATTGGATGCAGGTGTGCTAACCCTTTTCAGCATAATATTGATGCATTTTGGGTGTCAGATGTAGTGTTAATCTTCAAGTGAGGTTGAATGTCATATGAAAGATCTTCAATTCTTTTACAGACAGGCAGAAAACCCAGTGGGCTATGTGGTGCTGCGCTATATATATCTGGACATTCACATGGTCTCAATTATTCCAAGTCTGATATTGTAAGTCACACTCAGTTGCTACTCTACAGTGGTAAGAATATTTTGAATGAGTTGGTTTTTTCGTTATAGATCATCTATTATATGGGCACACCAGTTAGATTTTTTATTTTATTCCAGATTGCTAATACAAAAAATTTTCAGCAATGAAAGAGTACACATTGTTTTGTTTATATTGTGTCAAGTTATGAATTTCTTGTTTCTTAATCAGATTCAGTTCAGTCCTGTGCTCTAAATATGAAAACTCTTTTGTCCCATCAAATTTTTTCGTAAAAATGATTATGTAACAATTCAAACATTTGATGTTCATTCAGCCCTTACATTTCATATGATGTATCTTGTATATTTTATCAGACTAGGATTGTGCATGTTTGTGATGCAACATTGACCAAGCGGCTGGTTGAGTTTGAGAATACTGAATCCGGAAGCTTGACGGTATGTTACTTGCAGTAGGACAATTATTGTAATTTGTAACATCTGCATTTCAGCCATATAGCTTACATATATGAGGACAGTTTTAAATTTCCTTCATCATTTCCATTTAAATTTCCTCCATCATTCTTTACTTGCCTGTACATTGCCCATCACTCCATCTCCACATTTCTCTTGACTTAGAAACAATTGAATGGTAACATCAATTTGACATGCCAATACATTTCTATGTTATTGTAGTCACATGCGTGTACAATTCCTGGGTTTTGTATAAATTTTTAAATAAGTGCATGTGGTTCAGTATCTTAGTGGATATGGTGTTGGGCATATGATGGCCTTTTCCCAACCAACCCAGGTTAGGGCCTAGCACGCCCCTATTATATTAAAAGCCTTACAGCCCTGCGTGATGGAGACTACTGCATAGGGATCGATCTGGAACACGGTTTCTGCCTATGCGTCCTGGGTTCAAAACTTCCCCCTCCCCTAAATTATTGTAACAGTTCCAACTCCTGCCCCCTCCCCTTAATGATAATAATAGTTTTTTAAAAGTAAAATTAATGGACATTTTTTAGCTTAGGGTTCAGTGATTATATTATTTTGGTTGTCCTTTGGGCTTTAGTTGCAATTGCTTTTAGCATTTATCTATTTCTCTGTATTTGACATTTAAATAAGTTGCAGAAAAATTTAGACCTAAAAGGTATTCAGTATCTGATTTTTTTTTTGCATACATTTGTTTGGGATATGTAAGTACTGAACTCTTATACTCCCCACCTTGAAGCTATTTTTATTTTATTTTTTATTCTATTTTTTTTTCAGATTGAGGAATTCCTTGAAAAGGCCAGGGAGCTGGAAGAATTCAGCAAAGAACCAATTTTGGCATTAAAAGTGGGTAATGCAGATGATGTCCTTTGTGAGCATAAGGGTAGTGGAAAACCATTTGCATATGGACTTTGTAGAATTTGTTACGATGATGTGAGTCCAATTCACTTTTTTGTTTCCATAGGACGTACAATGTATGTTAAAGCTTTAATGGGTTGGTGTAGTTTATGCAAATTTCAGGTGGACTTGAGGGAGGGTCTAATCCTCCAGCTTTCCAGCGTGCCGAAGTAAAGAGATCGGAGGAGGCATCTGCTGAGCAAATTGCTACGGATTCTGGTGTTGAACCTTGCCAAAGCCCGGACAACAGTAAACAGTTGCCAAATGTAACCATTACATTTAGTTATTTTTCTGCTATGTGGTTAGTAATTGGTGGTAAAATAACAATAGTGGTGTTTCATATTTCTGTTATTTACACATAATATGTAAAACTCTTCGGGCATGATTTAAGAGTTGATAATGTCCTAATTTCTTTTTGAGGGTCCAGTGTTATTTGATGATATGGAATGGTCTTGATTTTTCCTTGTTTGGGTTATACTTTTTTGAGATGCATGTGGGATGGAACTGAAGGTTGAGTCTCTGTTATGCTTGTTTGCTTTGGAAAAGCATTATGAGGACCCACTACATTATGTTTGTTATAAGTGCTAATAGATGGAGAGGTATAGTAGGTCTTCTGGAGGGCTCAGACCTTCTCTCTAAGGCTAGTTTTCCATATTGAAATAGATCTCCAGAACTTTTGATTCTCCTCAATTCTTTATAATAACTCTTCCACCTTGTACACCTTAATTACTATCCTTGTCAGTCATATAACAAAGTTGCTCTGATGTTTATTTTTCCTCATTTCATCTTGATAGTTTGAGAAAGAACTGAACAAATCAAAAACAGAAAGCAAAGACGAAAGAAAGCAGTTTACAGAGCCCGAAAGTACCACTGTTGATGCGGATGCTGAAGATTGTGATAAGCCTGACAACCTCTCGGATATCGAGGACGCAGAGGTTTGTAATTATTAACCTAGACAGGTTTTATTTTTTATTTCTGTTCTCTGTAAAAGTACTTTTGCTTGTAACATAACTTTTAAGTTCCATTTACCAAATACATGATTGGGGCTGCTCCAGAGATATGAAAGTTGATTATTAATGATTCTATAATCTAAAACTAACAGCAACACTGTATGAGCTGAAAGTTTCTGTTTGTTGACTCCGTTTCATTAACAGTTATTCCTATGTCAGATTGTAATAACTGTATTGGTTATGCACATGTGACTTTATATTTTTCTATTATATGTGATGCGTTATCTTTTCAGCTATTACTTGATCCTGTATAATGGTTTAACATAGTTGGTTTGCCTTTTTGTTACAGTTTATTTTGTTTGCACTTTCAAAATACAACTGATTAGCGGTCGTAATGGTTAAATGAACAAATAGCCTTTTCTCAACGTCTTTTATTTGGGTTTATTCCCATTGTTTTAAATTTGCATGTCCCACCTTGAGTTTAACATCAGAGAGTGTGCTTACACATGTAATTGAGATATCATAAATGATTGGTTTCCATTGATTGGTTACAAATGTATCTACCGTGATGACCACCTTGTGATGATAGTAATTCATAATTCTGTACTTGTATTTTTTTTTTTTTTTTGCCTGAACTATTTATTTGTTTTTATGCACGTGATTCATTTTTTTGCATCGATTTTGGTTCATTGTGTTTGTACTTTTAGATTATTACTTACTAATTTGAGATATTGCACAGGTTGATAGCTACCTTCTAAATGAAGAGGGGAAACGTTATAAACAGATGATTTGGGAAGAAATGAACCGGGAGTACATTGAGGTACCTTTATTGATGGTGTTTAGTTACCATTTTGTGATTCTTCGACAGATTGTAGTTATGCATCCCAAATATAATGACAAAAGATGTATATCTAATATATCTCTACAGAATTGAAAGGGCTGATCTCTAGTCCTGGAATTGACATTATTTTATACTGGATTATTTAGGGTACTTTACTTGATTACTTGCTAGAGTAAAGGGGCAGTAGCTCTCAAACCTTGACCTTTTAAAGTGGAAAACGAGCATCCATAGTAATGGGGTCCCCGTTTCTGAGAACGTGGAAGTATATTCATGTTTCAGTAGTGAATAAACAATAACCACTTCGATATGAAGAGAGTTTCTATTTGAACCCATTGTTTATCAATGTCCCTTTACAATTAAAAAATAAAATCACAAACCCAGTTCCAGCAGAGCCGTCAGAACTCTCCATTCCTATCAGACTCTGTCCGTGTCTCCCCAAAACCTGCAAAGTTCAGATCCGGCAAGAGGCCATTGACCCCATTCTGACTGAGAGGTCCTTGACCATAGTGGAGCTGGGTTTGTGATTTTAGTTTTTAAAATTTTATAGGTGATAATGGGGAAAAAGGAACTGCTGGGTTGGAAAAGTCAAATGCTTGGTTAAAATAGAAGCCATAATATTATTGGTGTATGAGAGAATCAGCCTTTCTTTTTGTACGAAATGAAGAAATTTGTAATTCAACTTTGGCTAGTGAGTTCTTTGTTGGTCTAATTGTGAGGGAGAACGTGATAACCATTACCAAGTATGTATTTTCAAAGGAAACAGCAGAGAGGTTGGTTAAGAAGACCAAACCAAAACAGAAAAATATATACGGCTTAGAACGCTAGAACCTATAAAACACTGAGTACAAACAATTACCTTAGAGCCATCAGAGAACAGCCTTTCCAGTCTAGCCTCATTACTGGGAGAAGTCGGGGTTGGCAAGGTATATAGCCATCCCAAATCATTCTAAAGCCTAGCCGTGTCACGCATGGCATGATATATCTGCATCTATGTTGGTTTTATGCTGTCATCTTCCATACTTGTCATATATTTCACTAACCCAGTAAAGTTTTGCAGGAGCAAGCAGAAAAGGAGAGACAAAACAAGGCTGCTGGTATGGATCCTGACATTCCAGAAGATGCAAAGAACCTTGGGCAGGCTACAGCGGCAGCTATGGCAAAGAAAAGAAAGGTTTTTTCTCCCATCTTTTTGATAAGTGGAACCTATTATGCTATATCGTTTCTCTTTAATATGATAAACAGATTTTATTTTATTCATAGGCGCAATTGTTTCGTCTTCATAAGTTTTCACACGATTTGCAACCTCCTTATTTCTGAAATTTTAATTTTCAGGAAAGGCAACTAGCTCGAGAAGCCGAAGCAAGGAGTTCTACTCCAGCTAAAAATGCTGCAGAAGCTACCCACCAGATGTTGACTAAGAAGGTATTTATAGCTTCCTATATGGAAAAAAAGAAAAAAGAAAAAAAAAAGATGTTACAACGGAGAGGCTTTAGTAGTTAGCTTAATTCAGTAGCTCATTCCTGGCCACTATCTCTTTTTACGGTAAGGATTTAGGACACTCAAAAGTGGGAGTGTTTAGGCATGACCTTTGGATGTCTTAATCTTAAACCTTACGATCTTGAATTGGTATTTATTTTAGCTCCTTAATTTAATTTCTTGCTCAAGCTTTTCATGATCATTCATCTTTATTAGTTGATCAATTTTAAGTTTGGAGCAATTTCCCATTAGGGTGTAGTGATAATTTATTATTTATTTACAAATTAGTGCAAATCCCAAACATCCCAAGTCGAATCATAAACCGGACTAGGTTAGGGCCCCTCAGCAGTTTCATATAAGTTGTCCATTTTCTGGTATTTATGACTTTTGAGTTCACATGCGATAAGTCTTAGATAGAAGTTGCATAAAGAAAATGACATTAGGTCTGCAGGCTTGGGGTGAGTTAGTCTGTAAGTTTGTTGTAGGGTAGGGCCTACTGAAAGTCTGTAAGGTGTACATTCCTGAAATTTTCTTGATTGACCAAATGCTGAAGTAAACTGGTGATTGATAATATGCTGTATGTGTGGAGCACTTTGTTCATTAATCTTTTACATTGATTTGTAGACCATATTGTCTAGTTCTTTCAGATTTTGATGGACTTCAACATGGTTTCCTTGCAGAGACTCAGCTCAAAAATAAATTTTGAAGCCATCGAGCATATATTCCAAACAGATGTACGTGCCTCTCTTATTGGGTTCTAGTTTTTAAATGCTGAATCTCTATTCTCTTTTATTGCTTGCATGCGGCATGCCTATGGCGAGTTTCATACCTGTTTTTTAGCTAATTTTATTTTTGGAATCTACTTTGAATCTTCTGTATAATCATCGTGCAATATTTATTAGCTAGCTGCTAATATGTCTCTGTTTTGTTGATAGCGTAGGCGTTGTATGTACTTTCATGGTTTGGCGTTGAATGCGTGTTGAATTCATCTGCTGATGATGTATATATGGTTTTTGCTTGTTCTAACAGGAAGCTCCAGATGGCTCCAAGAAGAAAAAACTTGAATCTCATCTTGACACTGACAAAGCGGACGACAATGTTGATGAGTTGGGTCCAGAAAATGAATATGAGGACGAGGAGGGAATCGAAGGAGCATTTGGCTACAATCTTGATGATGAAAATGTTGATGAACAACCATACGACGATGAAGATTATGGTTATGATGGCTACTGATGGTGCTTTCTGTCAGCGTCTTATTGAAGCCCATTGGAAGCTAGATTCAAGTGTTTCCATCTATCAAAATCGATATGGTTTGCTCGGTCACACTCCGAACACATTTCTGCAGCCTTCCCCTAAGATTTGTTTTCTTACTGAAAGTTGGATACTGGACACTTCTAGTTTATTTTTTGTAATGTAAGACTGAAAATACATTTTCTTTTTACAAAATTTAGTGTTGTATACGAAGTGTAGGCTGTTTTTCGTTTTTTTTTTTTTTTTTTTTTTTGTCATAACTGAGACAATCTATTTTTTTAACGGGTTGACACGACACGATATGTTAAGCTATCGGGTGAGTATCAGATTTTCAAGTATCAACTTGGTAGGTTCTCAGCATAGACGCAACGCAAGGGATTACGTACATAGCACGTAAAGTTAATTTATGTAGAAGCAGACCATGAATCTGAGGTTAAAAAAAATAGCAGTTTACAGGAGAGATTTTTATTTTTTTCTTTTAAAATTCTTGTTTTGTTTTCTATTAATTCTATGATTATTTATTTCTCACATTGGGAAGACATACAAGCGATGTATATGATTATTTATTTCTCACACTGCGAGGAAGATACAAGCGATATATAGAGGGAGGAATTAAACAGCTATGCTACAAGGCTTCTGACCTGAGGACTCGTTTGGATTTGATTTTAAAATAACTAAAACCCCTTTTAGAAAAGAAAAAAATGTTTTTGGGTATCAAAAACACTTGAAGTGTTTTTTTAGGATTTACTTGCATTTTTACAAAAAAATGATTTTAAATACATTTTTACCAAAAACACTGTTAATAATTTAAAAAATATTTTCAAACGAACCCTAAGTCGCCTTTATTGTCATAGGAAAATCAATTTATTTATTAGCTTGTCATTCATACAGGCCAAGTTTCCTTGTCAAATAATCTATATATATATATATACCTTGGAACTTCTTCCTATTAATCCATATAGATATAATAGTCCCAACTTTGCTCCAAACAGCAGAAAGGAAGTAATCAAATGGGTGATGGGGATGAAGTGGTTCTTGTGGGATTCTGGACAAGTCCTTATGTCATGAGAGTGAAAATTGCTTTGGCGGAGAAGGGAGTCCATTACCTCTATTTGGAAGAAGAACATCTTCTCCAACATAACAAGAGCCCTTTGCTTCTCAAAGTCAACCCAGTGCATCAGAAAGTTCCTGTCCTCATTCATAACAATAAGCCCGTATGTGAATCCCTCATCATTCTTCAATACATTGCTGACGTTTGGAGTGATCACAAACCTCCTCTACTTTCAGAGGATCCTTATCGGCGATCTAAAGAAAGATTTTGGGTCGACTTTTTCAACAACAAGGTAACTCATCCTCGAGTGAAAATTGTACCTATTTCTTCAATCTTTAATTCCAAGAATATCCCTTAACAGTTGAATAGTTAAGTACCGATGTTGTCTCAAACTTAATCAGTTCCAGCTGGTGGGAGGGTTTTATCACAAAAGGCCTTGGGCGTCGGTAGGGTAAAATCATTCATTATATATTTGTGCAGATAGCAGACTGTGGGAGAAGGATGTGGGCTTGCAAGGGAGCTGACCAGGAAGCAGCAAAGAACGAGTTTGTAGAAGTCTTAAAGCTGTTAGAAGGCCAGCTTGGGGAGAAGCCTTACTTCGAAGGTGATCGTTTCGGCCTCCTGGATGTCGCTCTGGTACTATTTGCCTGCAGGTTTTACACATATGAGATGTTTTGCAATTTTAGCGTGGAGAAAGAGTGCCCAAAGATAGTGCAATGGGTGAAAAGGTGCAGCCTGAGGAAGAGTGTTTCCAAGACCCTTCCTGACAAATATAAAGTCTATGACTTTGTCTTGGAAGTCAAGAAAATGCTTGGAATAAATTAGGTGCTAAGGACTCGTTTGGTGGAAATGACTGGATTGGAATGGATAATCCTTTAAATTCCATTATTTTGAAGGTTATGTAGAATGATTTTTCGTTTTGAGGGGATTAGAAGAGGATTAGAAATGAAGAAAACTTCTCCCTTTTAATCCTCCCATTTTGGTGACAATTAAATGGATAACTTTTGTTCTTGAGTAATCCTTCGTCTATCTCTATGTTGGTCACAATTTATTCATTTCTTTTTTCAACATACTTCTAAAATAGCATCACATCCATTGCAATTCAATCATGTATACCAAATGAGGCCGAAAGCTTGACAGTTTAACAGTTGCATGGAGTGGACATGAATCAAGTAATGCCCTTGTTTATAAAATAAAAGAGAGTGAGTGAAGAGGGAGAGGGAGGGAGTACACAACTGGTTTGGGATAACGCCTTTAAAAATAACTATTCATGTTAATTAGCTGTAAAATAGAATGGTTGAGCATTTTATGAACTCTAGTTGTAAAAGTGATGTGTGTAGAATATAATTGTTGTTGTTGTGCTATGAAGTCTAATTATAAAAGTGATGTTTGTAAAAGGATAAACAGCATTATTTAACTAATTAATGTGGGTAATAAAAACATTAAAATTATTCATTAAAGACCCAACTCCATTTTTTATGAAATCAATTTTTCACAACATTACAGAAGTGTTTTTAAAAAGATTAAAAAAAATTTAGAATAAATATTTTTGGATTCTAAAAGCACTTCTTGCAGGAAGCACTTCAAGTGTTTTACTAGGATTCACGTGCATTTTAACTAAGCATTGATTTTACATACATTTTCACTAAAAGTACTTTCAATCATTTTAAAAGTACTTCCAAACGAGCCATATCGCAACCTACAACCTACAACCTACAACCGATTACTTTTAAAATAAGTAGGATATTTACTGGGTTAATTACTGTGACATCCCACATTGCTCAGGGGAGTGGATCCTGTAAGCCTTATATGTATATTATCATCTCTTTACCTAGCACGAGGTCTTTTGGGAGCTCACTGGCTTTGGGTTCCATCGAAACTCCGAAGTTAAGCGAGTTCGCGCGAGAGCAATCCCATGATGGGTGATCCACTAGGAAGTTCTGCTCGCGTGAGTTCCCATAAATAAAACCGTGAGAGCGTGGTCGGGGCCCAAAGCGGACAATATCGTGCTACAGTGGAGTCGAGCCCAGGAAGTGGTGGGGGCCCGGGTCGGGATGTGATAATTTGGTATCAGAGCCCATCCCTGGCCAGAAGTGTGCTGACGAGGACGTCGGGCCCCTAAGGGGGGTGGATTGTGACATTCTACATTACCCAGGGGAGTGGATCCTGTAAGTCTTATATGTATATTCTCATCTCTACCTAGCACGAGGCCTTTTGGGTGTTCACTGGCTTCGAATTCCATCGGAACTCCGAAGTTAAGCAAGTTCGCGTGAGAGCAATCCTAAGATGGAACCTGAAGTTAAGCGAGTTCACGCGAGAGCAATCCCAGGATGGGTGACCCACTGAGAAGTTCTGCTCGCGTCAGTTCCCAGAAACAAAACCGTGAGGGCGTGGTCGGGGCCCAAAGCGGACGATATCGTGCTACGGTGAAGTTGAGCCTGAGATGTGGTAGGAGCCCGGGCCGGCATGTGACAATTACACTAACATCCCCTGAGGTTTATCGAGTTTTCACAAAACCCCTTCACATTTGAGACATTACACTAACACCCCTTCATGTTTTATTTCACCTTCACATGATCCCTTCAGTCAAAATTCTTCTAATAAATTGATAAGTTTACCCTTATAACTAATTACTTAATTAACGATAAAGAAATCCTTACAATTATATATAGAAAATGAAAATATTAAAAAATAATTTAAACATTAAAAATTGTCACTAAAAATATGTAATGCCTGATAACGGGGTGAAGATCAAACAGATTACTATTGTTGAAGTTCTTCATCACAAAGTGGTGGCTGTGACCCAATTATCTTGCACAAAATACTGAATTCTCTTTGAACCCTAAATTTTTGCACAGTTTAGTTTCTAAACGTTTTACATCTACGTTTAGTTCTACCTTATGTTATACCCACTGCACACTTTGCGTCATATGAAATCATCAACGTAAACGCTTAAACAACGTTCCAAAAGAATCCAACAAAAATTTCAAACAGATTCATCGAGAGAGAGATAGGGAGAGGGAGAGATGAGGTGTAAATGGAGATAACGCCAAATTCAGAGATGTTAGGGTACTAGATTTGACTGCAGCAAATCAAAATCCACAACGCGAAAGTGATGGTCTGAAATGAATCGATCTTGCAATGGCTAAGCGATGCAGAGTGGCTGACCACAAATCTAATTTAACCCACGACGCAAGACCAGCTTTATTCGCTGGATTGTCGACGTCTTCTTCTCTCGTTATATCAGTTTTATCGGTGAGGGATGGTTGCTCTTCATTTTTTAGAGTCTGAATTTGTTGTTGAAGTTGAAGTGGTAGTTTGTGTGGTGGTTTTGGGAAAACACACAAAGGAGGGTCCGATGGTGGCTAGGGTTGCAGACTTGCAATGGAGTCAAATGCAGGAGATTTCATGGGAGTTTTTGGAGTGGTGGTTTTTCTATTTTAATGTTTTATTTATTTTTAATATTTTCTTTCTATATATAATGATAAAGACTTTTTTTTTATTGTTTACGTAATTAATTATAAGGGTAAAGTTGTCAATTTGTTAGTAGAATTTTAAGTGAATTGGCTATGTGGAAGTGAATTAAAACCTGAAGGGGTGTTAGTGTAATATTTCAAACGTGAGAGGGTTTTGTGAAAACTCAAAAAATCTTAAGGGATGTTAGTGTAATTAACCCGATATTTACTATACACTTTTCTCTCTTAACCTTAAAGTGAAATATTTTTAAGGTGAGAAAAAAAATATACCAAATGGGACGTAAGTTTTATGTATGTAAATATTGGGGTTTGAACTCCCTTTTTATATACAAACTAAATCTTGTTTTAATATAATAGATATATTTACATTAAGAAGTGAGAGTTAAGTTAAGCTACAAAATGGGCTAATGTATTAATTTGGTATTTTCGTTATTGAGATTCGACATAAGCCCCTCTACTAAAAAGAGTACTACTAGACCGTAATCTCTACTAATTAATAAAACATTCATTGTCAACCAAAATCCTATGAAATTACTAGTTTAACCCTCTAATTAAAACAAAACATGAATAAGAAATATGAGACAGAAATATAATTTCATATAACCAAATTTTGCTGTTTTTTTTTTCAAAACCTCACCTACATATAATCATAACATATCTCTAATAAAAAATAAAAAATAAAACTTCTCACTCCCACATTCTCTATCACTCTCTTCCTCTCTTCTTCTATTTCAAAAACAAAAATAAAATTTTTTCTCACACACTTTATGTGTGCCCATATGCTAGTATTAAGTATAAAAGGTTGATTTGTAGGTTAAATAAAGTTTCACTTTAATTCATATAGATTCAATTTTCACAAGTTTAGACATGTAGCATACATAGAAAGCATAATGAGGGCATTTGTTCAAGTTTCAACCCTACCCTCTTAAGCCATGTGCAGGCTTTTTTGGACTTTGGATGCCATCCCCACAGCCTAACATCTTTTGAAAAAAAAACCTATCCCTTTGCAAACATATGAATTTATCAGGATAATACTTCGGTACTCACTAGTGTATATTTTATGTATCCCTCTACCTTGAGTTGGAGCATTTTACTAGACTTAACTACTCAATTGCATCGATTCTTATCATTCTAGGAGCATTTGATCCACCTTCCTATTGTAAAGCATAGGTTTCACCAGTGCATACTCAAACGAGGTAAGCTCCACTCCCGGCCTTCGAGAGCATTTTCACATTCGAACAGAACCACTTAGCAGCACTTGCCACCGAGAATATGGAGCTTTAAGCACATTCAATTGACTGGTAGTACAACGGTCCCTTATAAAATCTAAAGAATCTTAATAAAACACTCTTGATACTGTTCACTTTTAACGTTAAAGACATTTTTACTTTGAAAAATCATTCCTAAAACTATTCACTTACACATTTATTTTGTCATTAATTTTCATTAAAACAAAAGTTTTTTAGGACTTTTGATTAGTTTTCCTTAAAATCCAAAGCCTTTTCTGCTTTGGCCCAATAAAAAAAATCACGTATTATTTGTTTTTATAGTCTAAGAAGGATCAAATAACATATCCATTATTTTATATATATATATATATTTTTTTAAATAGCATATGTGTTATAATTGAAAGAGTTTAAGCTAGGGTTCGAAACTGTGAACTGCATAAACTCATCAAGGAGTATAGTTTTGGCTTTCTTGCTATCTGCATTATTGCAGTATGGTTTTATACAGTTTTACATACACCCGCATGCCATAAACAATAGTACACGCATGCAATAAATAATGTGAGATCATTCAATATGCTTCTGCCCATCTTTGACAGGACTTCATGGGTTTCAGTTTCAGCAGCACATGGAGACAGGACTTCATGGGTTTCATTGTCAGCAGCACATGGATTATATGTCAGCAGCACATGGCTTATACTCAGGTGGTTTATCACGCCCCCGCAAGCTGAGTGGGCGCTGTCGAACAGGAAGCTTGGAAAGAAGATAACTGAACCGTGCGGTGGACAAGCCCTTTGTTAAGAGATCGGCAAGTTGGTCAGTAGATGAAACATATCCCACAACAAGTTCATTTCTAGTGACTTTCTCTCGAACATAATGATAATCAACTTCCACATGACGCATACGAGCCTGATAAACGGGATTGGAAGCCACTGCCAGTGCACTGATATTGTCACACCACAATTTTGGTGGAGTGAGGGGAAGACGAAGATCACAAAAAATGTGTCTGAACCAAGATAAGGTGGCAGCTGTGTAGGCCATTTGGCGATACTCGGCCTCCGTACTTGAGCGAGACACGCCGCGCTGCTTTTTAGAACTCCAGGAGACCAAGTTATCCCCTAGAAATATGCAATGACCACCAGTGGAGCGACGATCATCAGGGTCACCAGCGTAGTCAGCATCGGCAAATGCTGTGAGGGACAAAAAACTGGGTTTATAAACGAGACCGCAATCATGAGTGGCTTTCAAATAGCGAAGAATGCGTTTGACGGCAACCCAATGTGTAGTGGTGGGCGAATGCATATACTGGCAGACTTGATTAACAGCGAAAGCAATGTCCGGACGTGTGAATAAGAGATATTGGAGAGCCCCAACAATACTGCGAAAGGTTGTTCCATCCGCCAAGGGCTCGCCCTCATACAAACTAAGCTTGCGGCCAGGGAGGGCTGGAGTAGACAAGGGTTTGGCATCAGCCATCTGAGTTCGTTTGAGGAGGTCCAGAATATATTTGGACTGTGTTAAGTACATGGCCGTTGGCGTTCTCGTAATTTCCATTCCCAAAAAATAATGCAAGGGACCAAGATCCTTCATGGAGAATTTTCGACCCAATTGATGAATCAAGGTGGAGATGTGAGCTGGATTATTACCGGTGACGAGGATGTCATCAACGTAAATGAGCAAGTAAATGACATGAGTTCCATTGCAGAAAATGAACAGCGAAGAATCTGCCATGGAGGCTTGAAAGCCGAGCTCCTCCAGATGGTGAGAGAAGCACTGAAACCAGGCACGTGGAGCCTGTTTTAAGCCGTATAAGGACCGGCGAAGACGGCAGACATGTGACGGAAACTGCGGATCGACAAAACCAGAAGGTTGGCGCATGTAGACTTCTTCATTTAAAGAGCCATGAAGGAACGCATTTTTGACGTCAAGTTGGCGAATTGGCCAGTTAAAATGAAGGGCCACGGAGAGAATGATCCTGATGGTGGCATGAGTGACGACGGGACTAAACGTCTCACTGTAATCAAGCCCTTCTTGTTGATGGAAACCATTGGCAACAAGACGTGCTTTAAATCGTTCAATGGAACCGTCAGATTTCCGTTTAATACGGTAGACCCATTTATTGGGTAGGACATTCATGGAGGGATGAGAAGGAACTAGGGACCACGTTCCTGTGCTTTGTAGAGCATTGAACTCGTCTGCCATTGCCATACGCCATTCGGGAGACTTATTTGCCTGTGTAAAACAAGAGGGCTCAACAAGTTCATTAGTCACATCAGAAACAAGAGCATACTTGGGGTTTGGCTTCTGAATGCCATCCTTTGAGCGTGTAACCATGGAGTGAACAGGTTGAATTTGCGTCTGAGAGGAAGGTGAGACAGGAGCAACACCCACTGCAGTCGTAGAGGATGGAATGGAAGAAGGGTCAGGGAGGTGCGGATTTGGTGGGAAATTAGAGGAAATAGGGTTAGGTTGGGGGGATGGTATAGTGGGATGCATGTGATGGGGCGGATGTGGTGGTAAAGGGCAGGGAATAGGACTAGGGTTAGGTGGGTGAGATAATATGGGGAGTAAGTTGGACGAATGCGAGTGTGGTGGTACAGTTGGGAAAATGGGGTTCCTAGAGGGATAATGGAAAGAGGAGGGGTCAATGTTCAGTACCATAGACGATTGGGAGGATGAGGACTGTGTAGAAATGGATTCTTTGTATGGAAAATTGGTTTCATCAAATAGGACATGGCGTGACAAAAAAATACGACCTGTGGACGTATCTAAACACTTATAACCTTGTTGATTTAATGAATATCCTAAGAAAATGCAACGTTTGGAGCGAAATTGCAGCTTGTTAGTATTATAAGGACGAAGAAATGGAAAACATGCACACCCAAAAACTTTAAGAAAATCATATTGAGGAGATTTTTGAAACAGTTTTTGAAAGGGAGACTCATCATGGAGAACTTTAGTCGGTAAACGATTGATCAAATAGTTTGCTGTATGGAAAGCATCATCCCAAAAAGAAGTTGGTAAGGAGGAATGAGCAAGAAGGGTGAGACCAGTTTCAACGATATGACGGTGTTTACGTTCGGAAAGTCCATTTTGTTCAGGATGATGTGGACATGTAAAACGATGTAGAATGCCATGTTGAGTCAAAAAAATTTTGAATTTGTTGTTTACGTACTCCCCTCCTCCATCAGTTTGAAAGGATTTAATTGTAGTGTGGAACATGTTTTCAACCAGTTTCTTAAAGGACACAAAAGTGAGAAAGACATCAGATTTTAATTTTAAGGGATATATCCAAGAGTAGCGAGAAAAATCATCAATAAATACGACATAATATTTAAAACCATTGATAGAAAAAGAAGGTGAAGTCCATACATCGGAATGAACCAATTGTAAAGGAGATGAAGACCTAGAGACAGACAATGGAAAAGGTAACTTGTGACTCTTGCCCATGGGACATGAGTGACATAACTTACTAGTGACAACGCCCTTAATAGGCAATTTGTTCCTAGAAACCAAACTTTGCAAAATATGAGAAGATGGATGACCTAACCTAGAGTGCCAAATTGAATTGGACACTCTAGTTCCTAAAAATGCAGACACGCCTTTAATGGAAGATGAAACACCAGAAAAAGGGTAGAATCCATTTCTACTCGGGCCTTGTAAAAGCATCCTCCCCGTGTGAAGTTCCTGAACACAGTATGAGTTGGGATATAAGGTGAGAGAACAGTTATTATCGGTAGTAAAACGATGGATAGAAATAATATTGGTTGATGCATTAGGGCAGAGTAGTGTATTAGGTAATGTGAAAGTAGAGGTAGGTGTACGAATGGAAGTGTTGCCTATGTGGGAAATTTGCAAACCTGTGCCACCAACAACTCCATTGACTTCGTCCATGCCAGTATAAGGATGAGGATGCGCAACAGTAGCAGGATTATTGGTGATGTGAGCATTGGCCCCGGAGTCAAACAGCCATTCCTGGATGGCAGGTGCTGTTGCAGAAGCAGGAGGAGCACGAGCAGCAAAAGCTTGAAGACGTGGTGCAGGGACACGTCCCTCATAAGACATATTTAGGCGGTTGAAGCAGTCAATCGCAGAATGACCATAACGATTACATATTTGGCATTGAATCCGGCTTGTAGTAAAAGTACCTTGGGAAGGAGAGGTGCCAAGAATCCCATCATGTGGGCGGGAGTGGGAGACTTGGTGAGAGTTGGACCCTTGGTGATAGTAGGAACCTTGGTGAGAGGGTGAGGAGCTGTAGTGGCGATTGGTAGAGCCGCGACCAGTATTGAAGTTACTACGACCACGGAAGCCAGTAGAGGATCCTCGTCCTCGAGACGATGCAGGTGCGCGGTTGCCATTGCGAACGGCGGCAAGGACAGTGAGCCCACTGTCAGTACCAAACGCGGAATGTATTTGCTGTCGTCTTTCAGCGCCAAGGAGGAGGGCTTCCAAAGCACTGTAGGTAATAGCCTCATCACGGGCTTGAGCGGAAGCAACCGTACTTTCATAGGCCGGACCAACATTGTTGAGGATGATGGCAACGATGTCGGAGTCGGAAACAGGAGCACCAGAGAGAGAGAGGGTATCTGCGAGACAATTAATTTTATCCAAAAATTCAGAAATGGAAGAATCACCTCGGTGAGTATTCATCAACTCACTACGAAGCTGGAGAAGGCGACCGGTGGACTGAGAAGCGTAACGATCACGTAGTGTTGTCCAGGCAGAGTGGGAGCTGGTTTTCCCAATTAAAGCAGCAAGCACGGTAGGATGGACGGAGGAGTTGATCCATGACATAACAGTTGCATCCTGTTGTATCCAAGTGTCGAAATCAGGGTTGACTGTGTCAGTGATGTTTCCATCCTTATCTGTCAGCAATGCTGGGGGACACTTACTAGTTCCATCAACAAAGGAAACCAGATTTCGACTGCGGAGGAGAGGTAGCATTTGGGCTTGCCAGAGAGGGTAGTTGGTACGATCAAGTTTGATCGTGAGAAAATGGGAGACATTAGGAAGGGGAATAGGAGAGAAAGATTGAGAAGCCATGGGAGAACGGGGAAAAGAAAAAAATTATTGTCGCTAGACTTTAGCTCTTTGATACCATGAAAGAGTTTAAGCTAGGGTTCGAAACTGTGAACTGCATAAACTCATCAAGGAGTATAGTTTTGGCTTTCTTGCTATCTGCATTATTGCAGTATGGTTTTATACAGTTTTACATACACCCGCATGCCATAAACAATAGTACACGCATGCAATAAATAATGTGAGATCATTCAATATGCTTCTGCCCATCTTTGACAGGACTTCATGGGTTTCAGTTTCAGCAGCACATGGAGACAGGACTTCATGGGTTTCATTGTCAGCAGCACATGGATTATATGTCAGCAGCACATGGCTTATACTCAGGTGGTTTATCAATAATATCATTCGACAAAATCATAAATAAGTACACACTAGTGAATACTCAAGTATTATCAGCTCTCAAATGACTTGAAAGTGACAATATTATTCTTTAAATTTCATCACAAAACTAATTAATTAATAAATTACATCTCTAATTGATTTTTGCCAAATCTTGTTTCTTTGATAAAAGAGCAGCCACAAAATCCTCCATTGCCTTAACAGAAGACCCCTTCTCCTTTCCTTGATCCCCATCATTATCTCTAATTGATCCTCTTATCTTCTTCTTAATCTCACCTGCATTTTTCCTCATCTCCCCTCCCTTCCCACTCTCGTCCATCACCAGATCAATCACCTCCTTCCATCCAATATTACTCTGCACACCCCTTGTCAGCTCCACACTCACACCCATCTCCTCCACCAACATCTTCGAATTATAAGCCTGCTCCGCCGCCAACGGCCACCCCACAATCGGCACGCCCTGGCTCAAGCTCTCCATCACTGAATTCCACCCGCAATGGCTCACAAAAACCCCTGTGGATTTGTGTGACAAAATCTCCAACTGGGGTGCCCAGTTGTGCACTAGCAACCCCTTTTTTCGTTTACTCATTCTTTCCTCAAACCCGTGCGGCAGCCACTCTGCTCTGAACTCACCCTTTAGATCAAACCCCACCGGAGGCCTTATCACCCAAACGAAAGGCTTCCCGCTTTCTTCCAACCCAACAGCCTATTCCATCATTTGGGTTGCATTGATAGTGTTCTGAGAACCAAATGAGATATAAATGACAGAACTCGAACCTTGCGAGTCAAGCCACTCGAGGCATTTCTTTGCGGAAAAGTCTTTCCCCGCGCGCTGCCTCGAGACCTTTAAGTCCAATATGGATGAGTTTTTTAGTGCACTAGTAGGAATTAGAGGACCAACGCACCAAACTTGAAGCTTCAAGTTATCCCTCAAGATATCCAATCCCAACGGCTAAATTTCCTCCACGGTATTACACAGCCAACCAAAAGATTTTGTAGAAAGCGAAATCTGGGACTGGAAAAATCTTGACCAAGAGTCTGTACCTTCTGCAGCTCTTACAAACGAACTCAGCTGAGAGATGTGGAACCTGCAGTGTTCCGGGAAGCCGGGGACGGTGAAGCATTCGTTGCTTGCGGAGCGGTGAGGCAGGTTGAGCCAGACTGATGTGTAGGCTGCAAAGCCGTCACTTGTGTTGAAACTCACATTGGCAGTGCCTAAGCTGTTCGCAAGATCGGTAGCCCATCCGAAGAACACGTCAGAGATCAAACAGAGCGGCGAGCGGCGGGCGGCCTTCCCTGTTGATGATATTGGTGATAAGGCGGCGAGCAGGAGGTTCGAGGTTGAGTGAGGCGGCTAAAGGGTTGATCATTTTGGAGAGGGGAAGGTTCTCTGTGGTCTCTGTGTTGGGGGGGAGGTCGTGGTCTGAGCTGCAGAAGGGAAGTTCGGCCAAGTGGATGTTGTTGTGATTGGATGAGGCGGAGGAAATGGTGGATTGGAGGGATTTGATGTTGAGAGGGGTGGTGGCGATGGTGATTGAGAAGTTTGTTGACTGTTGGATGTGCTTTGCAAGTGATAGGAATGGTATGATATGGCCTTGAGCCATGAATGGCAGCATTACTATATGCTCTTTCTCAAATCCCCTTTTTTTTTTTTTCTGATAATTTTTTTAATGATCTATAATGGTGAGAAAGAGGGAGAAGAAGAATAATTATTTTCCAGTCTTTGATAGTCCGGACTACTGGGTACTTTAACTTTTTTATCAATTACATTGGCATTTGAAAAAAAATTGTCATTTCTTTAATTTTTCATACTACTAAGTAGAGAGTAGTGACAAATTTGAGGATTTTAACAAATCGTCGGTGCCAACTCTCTATTCTGTGAAATTCTGATAGCTACCGACATTGCCACATTTGAAGTTGGAGTTTGGAGAATACTAAAAGCCAATGCATCACCCGACCCGATACATTTCTTTGCCTAATTAGGTTTGTTGTATAAACAAAAGAGGTTGCCTAATTAGGTTTGTTGTATAAACAAAAGAGGATGTCACGTTGAAACAAATTATGTATTTTGTTTCTTCCTCTTGTTTTTTTTCCCTTATGGTTTGTAGTTCAGTTATGCATCAATATTATGCATGCTTTTGCATTTCTCAGGTTGCGTAGCGTACGTTACAATTTGAAACATTTTGCATTTCTCAGGTTATGTATCAATATTCCCGTACCAACATTACAAAACATTGTACCAAAAAATATGAGGTGGTGGAGAGTTCATAAAAAGTCTCACTTTAAAAGAGTCTCCTTAGCATTTCTGTCTCCAAAAACATTGTAGAATTATAGGTGACAACTTCTCGGAATGAATACTTCATCTTCTACCTTCAACGTCACAATTTGAAACTATTTCTCTAAATGTCTTGAATCTAGTAAGTTGTTCCCCTTAAAAAATTAATATATCTACTTCTACAAAAGCAAGAAATGAACTTTCTATACCGTCTCATTATTTAGCATTTAAGGGTATCATGGGACCATGAATTTCGGACCACAAGATCGAGCTGGTCGGAATGACTGATATCTCATAAGCTCCGGAGCGAACCTCACGATGTGAAGTGAATTGACGGCAACGAACTATCGGAGCAAGTCACTTCCGAAAAGTCTCAGATCGTGTTAATGGATGGGCAGAGTAGTTTTAACCGCCGGATAGCTAGAAAAGAGGTGCTTATTAATGAGGTAACATCGTCACTGCCAAACATATGTCTTGCTTTAAACTGCTAGTAAATTTATATAAAGACTAAGGACGACTGCTCACACAATTCTGGTGGAAAGAAAAAAGGGGGCAATTAGCTGGAATAGACTATTCTAATAGGATACTGTGGCAGTGATGGAGTGGCTAATCAAGAGTATGATATGAAGAGCACCTAAGGTTATTCTAATAGGTTGAATAAATTTCCACTTTAATTCATATAGCTTCAATTTTCACAAGTTGACATGCAGCATGCACATGAAAGCGTAATGAGGGCATTTGTTCCAAGTTTCAACCCTACCCTCTTAGCCAGGTGCAGGCTTTTTTGGACTTTGGATGTCATCCCCACGGCCTAACATATTTTGAAACAAAACCTATCGCTTCGCAAACATATAAATTTCTTAAAGGATAATACTTCGGTACTTTCTAGTGTATATTTTATGTATCCCTCTCCTTTGAGTTGGAGCGTTTTACTAGATTTAGCTACTCAGTTGCATCGATTCTTATCTTTCCAGGAGCATTCAATCCACCTTCCTATTGTAAAGTATAGGTTCCACCAGTGCATAATCAAACGAGGTAAGCTCCTACTCCCTTGGCTTTCGAGAACATTTTCAAGCATTTTCGCTTTGGGAGAGAACCATTGAGCAGCACTTGCCACCAAGAATATGGAGCTTTAAGCACATTCAATTGACTGGTAGTACAACGGTCCCTTATAAATTTTAAGGCCATTTCCGCTTTAGCCCAATAAAAAAACGTATTATTTGTTTTTATAGTCTAAGAAAGATCAAATGACATATCCATTATTTCATTTTTTTTTAAATAGCATGTATTATAATATCAACTCCGCCTATGTCTTACATGGCCGGTCCCAAGCCCGGATAAAGGAGGAGGGGGAGGGCGTCAGGTAGTCGACAGCCGGCACTCCATGATCACGTCGAATCCTTATGAAAATGTATTATAATATCATTCAACAAAATTAGAAATAAGTACTCACTAGTCAATACTCAAGTATCATCAGCTCTCAATTGACTTGAAAGCGACAATATTATTCTTTAAATTTCAACGCAAAAACTAATTAATTAATAAATTACATCTCTAATTGATTTTTGCCAAATCTTGTTTCTTTGATAAAAGAGCAGCCACAAAATCCTCCATTGCCTTAACAGAAGACCCCTTCTCCTTTCCTTGATCACCATCATTATCTCCAATTGATCCTCTTATCTTCTTCTTAATCTCACCTGCATTTTTCCTCATCTCCCCTCCCTTCCCACTCTCGTCCATCACCAGATCAATCCTCTCCTTCACCTCCTTCCATCCAATATTACTCTGCACACCCCTTGTCAGCTCCACACTCACACCCATCTCCTCCACCAACATCTTCGAATTATAAGCCTGCTCCCCCGCCAACGGCCACCCAACAATCGGCACGCCCTGGCTCAAGCTCTCCATCACTGAATTCCACCCGCAATGGCTCACAAAAAGCCCAGTGGATTTGTGTGACAAAATCTCCAACTGGGGTGCCCAGTTGTGCACTAGCAACCCCCGTTTTCGTTTACTCATTCTTTCCTCAAACCCGTTAGGCAGCCACTCTGCTCTGAACTCTCCCTTCAGATCAAACCCCGCCGGAGGCCTTATCACCCAAACGAAAGGTTTTCCGCTTTCTTCCAACCCAACAGCCAATTCCATCATTTGGGTTGCACTGATTGTGTTCTGAGAACCAAATGAGATGTAAATTACAGAATTCGAACCTTGCGAGTCAAGCCACTCGAGGCATTTCTCTGCGGAAAAGCCCATTTCTTTTCCGGCGCGCTGCCTCGAGACCTTTAAGTCCAATGTGGATGAGTTTTTGAGTGCATCATTAGGTATTAGAGGACCAATGCACCAAACCGGAAGCTTCAAGTTATCCCTCAAGACATCCAATCCCAACGGCTCAATTTCCTCCACAGTATTACACAGCCAACCAAATGATTTTGTAGAACCCGAAATCTGGGGCTGGAAAAATTTTGACCAAGAATCTGTACCGTCTGCAGCTCTTACAAACGGATTCAGCTGAGAGATGTGGAACCTGCCGTGTTCCGGGAAGCCGGGGACGGTGAAGTATTCGCTGCTTGCGGAGCGATGAGGGAGGTTGAGCCAGATTGATGTGTAGGCTGCAGTACCGTAAGCCCCGGCTGTGGTGAAACTCACATTGACGGTGCCTAAGCTGTTTGCAAGATCGGTAGCCCATCCGAAGAATACGTCCGAGATCAAACAGAGCGGCGGGCGGCCTTCCCTTTTGATGATATCAGTGATAAGGCGGCGAGCAGGAGGTTCGAGGCTGAGTGAGGCGGCTAAAAAGTTGATCATTTTGGAGAGGGGGAGGTTCTCTGTGGTCTCTGTGTTAGGGGGGAGGTCGTGGTCTGAGCTGCAGAAGGGAAGTTCGGCCAAGTGGATGTTGTTGTGATTGGATGAGGCGGAGGAAATGGTGGATTGGAGGGATTTGATGTTGAGAGGGGTGGTGGCGATGGTGATTGAGAAGTTTGTTGACTGCTGGATTTGCTTTGCAAGTGATAGGAATGGTATGATATGGCCTTGAGCCATGAATGGCAGCATTACTACATGCTCTTTCTCAAATCCCATACTTTCTTTCTTTTTTAATGATTTTGTCAATGATCTGTAATGGTGAGGAGTAGGAAGAAGAAGAACAATTATTTTCCGTCTTAAGTAGACACTGGCAGTTGAGAAACACTGATATTTCTTTATTTTTTTCTAAAGATTTTTTTAGATATAGACCCTTGAAACTTCTATTTTTCAAATAAAAACCCAACTAAATTTAAACATTCAAATAAAACCTAAATTTCAAATAACCTACCATGTAGACAAATATATAACCAACTATTACAATTCATTTGCAACTTATGCCACAAAATCCTAATTTGGTCAATAAATGTTATTACTCACCCTAATTATGATGAGCAATTAAATCCATATGGATATTTTACCTTTCTTGTATCATAAATATTAGCAACATAAATAAATTAATTTACCAAATTAAAAAAAAAAAAAAAAGACATATCTTGTATGCAAAAAATAATATTGTTTGAATCATGTAATTACCTACAAACAAATTAATTTACCTACTTAAAAAATATTATACTAATTTACCTGCATTTTGAATCATGTAATTACCTACATACAAATATTATACTAATTTACCTACTTATAAAATATTATACTAATTTACCTACATTTAAATTAACTTACCTACTTATTAATATTATACTAATTTACCTACATTGAAATTAATTTACCTATTCAAAAAAAATAAAAAATTAGTGATTAGATAATGTTCGAATGTTGTGGGTTTGTGCTTGTAGGCAATTAAATAAACTTTTAATCTAATGCACATAAATCATGTGGGTAAATTAGACCATTTTGGAAGTAAATTAGACCTTTAAATTTTGGTTTGATGGAGTAGGTAAATTAGACTATTTTGTAAGTAAAAATTGTGTGGAACATATAGCTTTTGTTTTGTGTATTAGAGATTGGAGTATTAGCCGAAGCTGTTTTAGATTTATTGTTGTGTTGGTAGGTAAATTAACTTATATATTTATTGCACAAAATTATGAAATTAGTATTATTATTATTCAATTGGCACGTTATAACAATTTGAAAGTTAATACATTGAATATACAATGAATGGCATAAATTATTTTGTAAAATATATAAAATTAATTAAATGGATATAACAAGTAACTGGTCCAAAAACCCCATCCAAGTATTAATAGGGATAGTGTCACAGCCAGTCCCGAGATTTTCTTATTAAGGACGTGAAATGTCGGATTTGACCTTAGCGGGGGCTAAGGTAAGTGTGTGTGACATTATTTGGATTATTTCTATATAAGTTTTGGATTTAAATTTTAGTTTTATAAAATTTTGGTTAGGGAATTAGATGATGGAGGGTGAGGATTTGATGTTGGACCATCTAAACCCTTGCCCTCTCTCTCTTCCCGTAGCACTCTCTCTCTCTCCTCCCTCACGGCTTCCTCTCTCTCTCTCTCTCACTCCCGAAGTGTACGGACAAGACCCAAAACCATCCAAAACTCAATGGGTCGAAGCAACCAAGGTAAGATTCTTCATCCTTGTGATGCTCTGAGTTGTTTGATGCTAGTTTTAGGACGTGGAACCTTCGATATCACGTGAACCCGAACCCCTCATTTTTTGTCACTGTTCATGCACACGTGAAATGTTGTGTTTCAGGGAATTCTAAGCTTATAGTGAGCTTAGTGAGGTCCCAAGGAAGCTCGGAGTGCTTCGTTTGAAGGTTTTGGACGTCGGGATCACTAAGTTCGATTTTGGCCGGTTTTGCTTGGAATTTTCCGGTAAGATTTAGTTGTTTTTGGAGCTTAAAAGTAGTGTATCGTGATTCTACATGTTTGGGGCTTCATTTTGATATAAAATACGAAGAAAATGGGTGAGAAACGAAGGAGAACAAGGAGTTTCAAAGTTGGCCGGAAACCGGCCGCCGGAAAGTTCAGTCCGGCGAGCCAAGGTTAGGGATGATGCGCGTGGGGGCGCGTGTCCCCGTGCCTATCCTGGCACGTGGGGGCGCGTGCGGCCTCCAAAAATTTATCTAAAAATTTCTCGACGTCCATGACGTCGAGTAGGTCGATGTGGTATATTCATATACCTAAATTGAGCATCGTATGAGAAGTTATTTCGAATTGTTGGTTATGTGTTTAAATTAACATTTTTATAGTTGTTTCGCATATAGGTGACACCTATCCCGAGGACGAGCACATCTAGGGACGTCACGGGGGTTACGACCCATCGACTTACCAGTGAGTGGGCAGTTTTGTTTTCGTATTACCTATATACTACTGTTTTTCCTAGGAAATGCGTTTATTTGCAAATTATGATTTAAATTGCCATGCATGCAATTGTTGAGATATTTGGTTTGATAAGTGATGCGTTTATATGTGAATTGACGCGGTGGACGCACAGGTGAGTTTTTATATTATTTAGATGGATTATTTTATGTGAATTGCATTGAAAGCTCATAACCTGCACCCTAGGTGTTAGTGCTTATATTATTATTCACCACACCGCACGCTCGTCTTGGATCTAGTAGGTGGATGTCGTACAGACCATGTGAGGGTTCCGACATGCTAGTCGTATTGACCACTAGATGTGATTCGGACTAGTGGGTGACCTTAGTTATGCGCGCCGATGATTGATGAGAGAAGCACTAGAGCGTATTTATACACCTTTCATCGTACAGACTACCATATGTAGTTCCGAGTGACGTGCAGAGTTGGGCCATATAGGTCACTGTGGTGACTCCAGCTAAGTGGGATGTTGAGCTTTAGAATCAGCCGTACAGGACCACTGTAGGGTCTCCGGTTGATTTATTATTTCACCTGATTGATATTGATGCATTCTGATTATATTTTGGCATGGCATGGCATATCCTTTCTGAGATGTTATGTTGATGGATGTGAGCTGAGTTTTGATGATATATATATGTCTATATACTATTTTCTGGGAAAGTATACAGGTTTTACGGTGAGGGGTTAGAAATGTTTTAAATGAAATGTTTTGGAAAATCTTTGGTTTTACTGACCCACTCATCTTTGTTTTGCGCCCCTCCAGGTTCTAGTTAGCAGTTGGTGGCTCTCGAGGTCTTTTTCGGCATTCTGACATACGCTCTACATGTAAGACTCACCTGCGGGTGTTGTACTTTTTATTATGGTCCTACTTGACTGCACTTAGACCTATGCTCTGAATTTATGTGTTTTACCTTATAACTCATCCTTTTATTCTAGTAGGTTGTTACTACTAGAGATTGGTTTAAATTCCTTCTTATTTCTGTTATTGATTTGCTTCCGTGTCGCACTTTTGGTTACGTCACGCTCACGTGACGGCCAGCACGCCTTGATTACCTCGCCTATGAGAAGTACGTCCCTGGCCTGGCTGATTGGACGACCTAGATGATCCTGCACCACCAACAGCAACTTCCCCCTGACAAGGCTGACCTCCCTGATGCCACTGAGATCCACCAGCTGGCATGGATGAATAAGAAGAATAACCCCCAAAGTCCTGGGAATACCCCGTCTGAGGATAAGGCTCCTGGGGATACTGATAAGGTCTCTGGGAGCATACGGAGCAGCATCCCCTTGGTAATGGTAGGCACCACCATGACCCGACTGGCCATAACTGCCTGGTCCAAAGCTCTGCTGAATCGGCGCTGGAGGTGGCATAGTGGTCTGCTGTGGTCTCTGCTGACCCTGGGGGCACTGGGAAGCCCGATGTCTCATTTGCCCACAAGTAAAACAAGCACCACCACCTCTTCTGCACTCACCATGATGACAAAAATTACAACGGAAGCACCACGGAGCGCCAGAACCAACAGCCCCACCAGAATCCCTCTGCCTTTGAAATCTGGGCCCACCACCTCTCATCAGGCCAGTAATACTATATCCACCACTAGAAGAACTCGAACTCGCTCCACTCTTCTTAAAATTCTGCGTCTTGCGAGGTTCCGGAATAGAGATAACCTTACCTTTATCATCCTTCTTCTGACCATCATTCTTGTCCTCGTCATCCTCACTCTCACTGGGAAGGTTATCAGAGTCCTCCATCCTAACCAAAATCTCGAAAAACTCATGGTAATCGGCGCAGGGAAGTGCACTGGCAAAAGTCCGCCACTTTCTCTTAGTTCCTAACTTGAAACGTCGAAGCATCTCTCCCTGATTACCAGCTGTATCAGGGTCATAGCGAGACAAATCAGTAAACTTTCTGTAGTACTCATGAGCTGTCATATTCCTCTGTTTCAACCGAGTAAATTCCTGTTTCTTACGATCAATATACTCTGGAGGGACAAATCTTTTCTTGAAATTATCTTCAAATACCTCCCAATCAGATGCCATAGCTGGGGACATAAACTGCGTCTGATTCCTCCACCAACTTGCCAGCTCTCGACCCAAAAACCAGGTAGTGGTCTCAACCCACCTATCAGCCGGAAAGTTCCCCTGACTTTGCATCACCTGAAACGTCTTTTCAATATGATCTAGCCATTTCTCTGCCTCCTCGTGACCCTCATCACCCATAAAACGATCTAATTTCAGATTGTACATGGTCTCCAAGGGTGTCCTCTGAGGAGGGGGAGGAGGACGAATTACATTCTGAAAAGCCTGAGCCATTGTTTCCCCCAACTGAGTGATATCCGGGAAATTAGGTTCAGGAGTACGGCGGGACTCCCTACGCTCTCTATGAGGCGGCATAATTCTGACAGAAAACATCAAAAGATCATTAAAGCATTAACAATTATACAGGACTGCAACCTAGGCTCTGATACCAAACTGACACACCCCGATCCAGAGGATCAAGGCGTGCTGGCCGTCACGTGAGCGTGACGTAACCAAAAGTGCGACACGGAAGCAAATCAATAACAGAAATAATAAGGAATTTAAACCAATCTCTAGTAGTAACAACCTACTAGAATAAAAGGATGAGTTATAAGGTAAAACACATAAATTCAGAGCATAGGTCTAAGTGCAGTCAAGTAGGACCATAATAAAAAGTACAACACCCGCAGGTGAGTCATACATGTAGAGCGTATGTCAGAATGCCGAAAAAGACCTCGAGAGCCACCAACTGCTAACTAGAACCTAGAGGAGCGCAAAACAAAGATGAGTGGGTCAGTAAAACCAAAGATTTTCCAAAACATTTCATTTAAAACATTTCTAACCCCTCACCGTAAAACCTGTATACTTTCCTAGAAAATAGTGTGTGTATATATATATATATATATATATATATATATATATATATATATATATATATATATATATCATCAAAACTCAGCTCACATCCATCAACATAACATCTCAGAAAGGATATGTCATGCCATGCCAAAATATAATCAGAATGCATCAATATCAATCAGGTGAAATAATAAATCAACCGGAGACCCTACAGTGGTCCTGTAAGGCTGATTCTAAAGCTCAACATCCCACTCAGCCGGAGTCACCACAGTGACCTATACGGCCCAACTCTGCACGTCACTCGGAACTACATATGGTAGTCTGTACGATGAAAGGTGTATAAATACGCTCTAGTGCTTCTCTCATCAATCATCGGCGAGCATAACTAAGGTCACCCACTAGTCGGAATCACATCTAGTGGTCTATACGACTAGCATGTCGGAACCCTCACATGGTCTGTACGACATCCACCTACTTGGATCCAAGACGAGCGTGCTGTGTGGTGAATAATAATATAAGCACTAACACCTAGGGTGCAGGTTATGAGCTTTCAATGCAATTCACATAAAATAACTCATCTAAATAATATAAAAACTCACATGTGCGTCCACCGCGTCAATTCACATATAAACGCATCACTTATCAAACCAAATATCTCAACAATTGCATGCATGGCAATTTAAATCATAATTTTCAAATAAACGCATTTCCTGGGAAAAACAGTACTATATAGGTAATACGAAAACAAAACTGCCCACTCACTGGTAAGTCGATGGGTCGTAACCCCCGTGACGTCCCTGGATGCTCTCGTCCTCGGGATAGGTGTCACCTATATGCGAAACAACTATAAAAACGTTAATTTAAACACATAACCAACAATTCGAAATAACTTCTCATACGATGCTCAATTTGGGTATATGAATATACCACATCGACCTACTCGACGTCACGGACGTCGAGAAATTTTTAGATAAATTTTTGGAGGCCGCACGCGCCGGGACAGGCACGGGGACACGCGCCCCCACGCGCATCATCCCTAACCTTGGCTCGCCGGACTGAACTTTCCGGCGGCCGGTTTCCGGCCAACTTTGAAACTCCTTGTTCTCCTTCGTTTCTCACCCATTTTCTTCGTATTTTATATCAAAATGAAGCCCCAAACATGTAGAATCATGATACACTACTTTTAAGCTCCAAAAACAACTAAATCTCACCGGAAAATTCCAAGAAAAACCGGCCAAAATCGAACCTAGTGATCCCGACGTCCAAAACCTTCAAACGAAGCACTCCGAGCTTCCTTGGGACATCACTAAGCTCACTATAAGCTTAGAATTCCCTGAAACACAACATTTCACGTGTGCATGAACAGTGACCAAAAATGAGGGGTTCGGGTTCACGTGATATCGAAGGTTCCACGTCCTAAAACTAGCATCAAACAACTCAGAGCATCACAAGGATGAAGAATCTTACCTTGGTTGCTTCGATCCACTGAGTTTTGGATGGTTTTGGGTCTCGTCCGTACACTTCGGGAGTGAGAGAGAGAGAGAGGAAGCCGTGAGGGAGGAGAGAGAGAGAGTGCTACGAGAAGAGAGAGAGTGCAGGGGTTTAGATGGTCCAACATTAAATCCTCACCCTCCATCATCTAATTCCCTAACCAAAATTTTATAAAACTAAAATTTAAATCCAAAACTTATATAGAAATAATCCAAATAATGTCACACACACTTACCTTAGCCCGCGCTAAGGTCAAATCCGACATTTCACGTCCTTAATAAGAAAATCTCGGGACGAGCTGTGACAGATAGTTTAGGCATTCGGAAAATACACAATTTAAAAAGTCAAACTTAATTAAAGAATTTGTTTAGTTGGAGGCTAGTCAATGGGTTTTATTCAAGAAAACAAAAAAAGATGAGTTTTAGTAGAGGAAAATATAGTTTCAAAGGTAATATCAAAATTTCAGTTTTTCTAACTACTGAAGTAGACGGTAATGAAAACATTGAGGATTTTAACAAATCGTCGATGGGAATTAAAACAAAAATTGGGTTAAGAAGGACCGACGTGAAGGAAATTATTGAGAAAATATCTTTTCATATATATCAAATAATAAGCTTACACTTGGTATTTATACAATGGCATAGCGCGCACACACTTGTGCTGCCAACTCATCCTAACTACATAAAAAACTAAGCCTAACTAATCACACCACTATCAACAGATTACAACAGAATTAATCAAGACTAAGTTTTATCTTTTACAAGAGAATTGTCCTTAATAGAAATGCCTTCACAATGCCAACTCTGGATCGCGATCCGTGGAGGAAATGCCTTCACAATGCCCACGCTGTATCCTGTGAAATTCTTGTAGTGTCTGACATTGCCACATTTGAAGTTGAAGTTCGGAGAATGGTAAAAGTCAATGCACCAGAGCCGATACACTTCTTTGCCTCATTAGGTTTGATGTATAAGCGGAAGAGGAAGGTTGCAACGTTGAAACAATATCATGCATGCTTTTGCATTTCTAAGGCTGCGTTGCGTACGTCGAGACTGAGAGGAAGTCCCTTTCTCATAATACTAAAAAGACTCTCAAAAGTGAGACTCTACATGTACTCTCTATTACCTCATAATTTTGGCACAATTCCCGTATTAACATTATAAAACATTGTGCAAAAAATATGAGGTGGCAAAAAATCCTACTTTGAGAGAGTCTCTTTAGCATTTCTCTCTCTAAAAACATTGTGGAATTAGAGGTGATAACTTTTCCGAATAAATACTACATCTTCTACCTTCAACGTCACAATTTGAAAATAGTTCTCTAAATATCTCCAATCTAGTAAGTTTTCCGCTCAAAAAAATTAATATATCTACCTCTACAAATGCAAAAGATGAACTTTCTACACCGTCTCACTGTTTAGCATTGAAGGGTATATGGGATCATGAATTTCGGACCATCGGATCAAGCTGATCGGAATGACTGCCATATCACATACGCTCTGGAATGAACCTCACGGAAAATGGCAGCAACGAACTACCACTGCAAGTCACTTCGATAAGTCCCAGATCATGTTAACGGATGGGCATGGTAGTTTTTATCGCGGGCTAGAGAAGAGGTGCTTATTAAAGAGGTAGCATCGTCACTACCAAACAATTTTGCTGGTAATAAATTTATATATAGAGTTAGAACAATTGCTCCTGCAATTCTTGTGGATAAACTAAAAAAAACCTCACTAAAAACTACACTGGGCATATTCATTCAATAGCAAAAATAGACACAGTTATGCCAAAATTTGGAGGTTAACAAAGGTCACTGTTGTTTGGTGGGCTCAGGGTAAAAGCAATAGAAATCTAACAACACGGATTAGATTAAGTGGGTCACTCTAAAAAACTTGGTTACGTTCATTGAGATGCCGTATATATTGAATAAAGGTTACAAAAAGCGTTAGGAAATAGTCTTTTTTTTCTTCTCTTTCGTGTCCAACCATTTATAAAAAGTACGCATCCCTCTTATATAAGCCCTTGGTGAACCAAAAGCCCTGGGTTCAAGTGTTTAATCGCCTCAGCATATTCACTCACGTATACCAAACGAGGCCCAAAGATGCCAGCTTTACAGTTGCATGGAGTGGACATGAATCAAGTAATGCCCTTTTTATTAAATTAGAGTGAGTTGAAGGGAAAGAGGGAGAGAGTGCCCAATTGGTTTGGGATAACAACTTTTTGAGAAAACTATTCATGTTAATTAGCTGTAAAACAAAATAGTTCAGCATTTTATGTATTGGAAAGGGATCCTCGGATCCCTTTCTACCTAATCAACCTAGTTCGGAATCTGAATTGTTGAAATTTGATCAAATGGTTACAGTTATTATCACTTTTAGGGTTTCTCTATTGTTCTTTGTTTTTGCTGCATCTGGACCTAAGTTTGTGTGGGTCTCCCATTGTATCTTAGGTTGTAATTCTCCTATTGCTTGAGCCTTTTTACTCTTTTATTATATCTGTCTTTGCTTTTTAAGGGTTTTGTATTTTGTTTGGACTTAGTCCATCAGTCACATTTGTAATTCTCCCCTTATCTTAACTAAGTTTGTTTTCTTACAAAAAAAAAAAAAAAAAAAGATCCACTTTAATTCATATAGCTTCAATTTTCACAAGTTTTTTTTTTAAGTACTTTTTATTACAAAATAAATTTTTTTTACAGACAGACAAAGCCCAAAGCTAACATATTAACATAAATAAAGGGGGCCAAAACAGAACAACACACTACAAGAGGTAAGATACAATTAGGCCGAAAAAGCAAAACACGAACACCGAGCCTAGAAATTTCTACCGTTTCCTCCGCAGCCAAAGATCATCCCAATCTGTCCAATTCCTCTTCCACAGCCAAGCAACACCTCACCAAATGTCACATCCAACTCCAATCTGTTTCCGAAGCACAGTCATAAAGTAAGGATAGCCATCAACCAAACGAGAGAAGCCAACTATCAAGATAAGTCCGTGGAGATCCACGAACGTGTTCGAAACACTCGAGCCAGTGAAATAACTAGAGCTCTACACACAATCTCAGTAGGTTGTATGACTGAAAATCGGAATATGGATGAACACAAAGGATAGATACTGTCTGGAAAAGAGAAGCGGGACATATAAGTATAACAACCAAGGTGAAAAAATAGTAAAAGCAAGGAAAAAATACAAGAAGGAAAGAAAGGGGAGGACGGCAACCGACCTCGGCCAAAGTTAGGATCCTCGCCACCAGTTTTGCTCAATTTAGAGGCCTCACACAAAGGGATGAGAAAAAATCCCTAAAACCGAGAAAGACTCTCACTAGAGAGGGAAAACTATTCCAATCAATTTTCACAAATTTAGACATGTAGCTCACACGTATTTTTAGAGAATCATCAAACTTGAGATGTTACACTAATAACAAAAGGAAAATGTTAAAAAGATTAAATGTTTTAGATTATTTTTTTGTAGATTTCATAATATGACAGATGGTTGAACTCTTTTTGTAAAAAAAATTTCTTTTCAATTTGGCCACAAAGTCCATCCCATTCCAGCATTGTTATCATAGAAAGTGACTTTCAGGAAAATTTATTGATAAACAAGAAAGAGTTCAACTATTAATCGCCACATCATATTTTTTACAAAAGATAATCTAAAAAGTTAATCTCTCTCTATTATCACTCATAAAGAAAAAGAAGATGTTATTAACAAACAACAAAACCTTATCTTATTAAGTGGTGTCACCCGCATGAATCCTTCGTTTTTTAGCAAAGTCTTCGGTTAGCGCTTTTTATTTTTTATTTTTTTATTTTTTTTTTGTATGGGACAGAACCCTAAATCAAAGACAGAATATATGGAGTGCAAGTTCAGTGCAAATGGAAGCCAAAACGAGTTAGGGGTGAGGATCGGAGATCAAGAAATACCAAAGAGCGACCGTTTTCGTTACCTAGGATCTATCTTGCAAAAGAACGGAGAATTAGATGGAGATCTCAACCATAGAATACAAGCTGGATGGATGAAGTGGAAGAGTGCATCCGGCGTGTTGTGTGACCGCAGTATGCCACTGAAACTCAAGGGAAAATTTTATAGGACGGCAATAAGGCCGGCGATGCTGTATGGCACAAAATGTTGGGAGGTGAAGCATCAACACATACACAAAATGTGTGTAGCGGAGATGAGGATGCTTCGTTGGATGTGTGGGCACACGAGAAAGGATAAGATTAGGAATGAGGATATCCGGGGTAAAGTAGGAGTAGCCGAAATTGAAGGAAAGATGAGAGAAAATCGGTTACGGTGGTTTGGACATGTGCAAAGAAGGCCTACTGACGCTCCGATTAGAAGATGTGACTATGGGACAGAGGTTCAGGGCTAAATGGGTAGATGAAGACCTAGGAAAACTTTGGAAGAGACTCTAAGAAAAGACGTAAAGTACTTGGATCTAACGAAGGACATGACACATGACCGAGCACAATGGCGTTCTAAGATTCATATAGCCGATCCCACTCAGTGACTTGGATTTTCCAAGTCTCCAACCGAGAAGTTTTCCTCACTCGGGAAATTAAGGGAACACTACCTCAACCTACATGCTCCACTCATAAAGCTTCAACATACAAGCTTCAACAAAAGAAAATTCAAAGAACTTAGCGAAGAAGACTTTGGTGTATTTAACACAATACGTTGAAATGAAGGAAATCTTATTTATTGATATCCCCGATAAGTTACAAATATGTACATATACATGAGTCAAAATAAACAAACAAGAGGGAGCCTTCACAAAGGTTGCTTAGGAGAAGTCTCAGCAGTCGGTAGAGCCCCAGAAAGAGAAGGCACCGGAGGGGGATCATTCAGAGCCTCAGTACTGGACAGAACCCTAGAAGGAGGAGGCATCAGAGGTTAATCATTTGGAGCTTCATTACGCGGTACAGCCCCAGAAGACGAAGGCAATAAATGTCTTTGGAACAAACCCACAAATCTCTGATGATCAAGTAAAACCTGACCATCAGATTCCTTCATCTGGTCAAGCTTCCTCTTCATGTTTGAAGCATAGTCATGTGCGAGCCGGTGCAACTGTTTATTCTCATGCTTGAGCCCTCTAATCTCCTATTTGAGACTCATCACTTCAGCCGCCAATGATTCAACTTGGCGGGTTCGAGCAAATAGGCGTTGGGCCATATTAGACACAGAACCTGCACACTGAACACTGAGAGCCAGAGAATCCTTAACAGCTAACTCATCAGACCGTTTGGAAAGTAGTCTGTTATCTTTGGGAGTGAGAAGGTTCCTGGCCACCACCGCAGCGGTCGTATCATTCTTCATGACGGAATCCCCAACGGTAAGAGGACTAGTAGGGGAGACGAAGGATGGGCACCATATGTTGTTTGGAGAAGGCGGGGCTGCCTTTTCAACAAGGTTCAAGTCAAAACGACGGTCGGAGGGGCCAGACATTTTCAAAGGTGTTGAAGAGAGAAGAGGTCGGACAAATCAAGATCTTAGAAGTGCAAGAATGGAGCTTCTACTGGTGGAGATTTAAGTGTGCTTTGGAACTTAATGCCAACCCCTATAAAAATCTGCACTCGACGAAGCTTCAGAAATCGAAGAGGCGCCTGCTCAGAAATCGAAGAGGCGTTTGCTTTCTCAAAAGCTGGGCTGCTCAGAGACCACGAGGGTCGATCTCAGAAATCGAAGAGGCGTTTGCTTTCTCAAAAGCTGGGCTGCTCAAAGACCACGAAGGCCGATCTCAGAAATCGAAGAGGCGCTTGCTTTCTCAAAAGCTGAGCTGCTCAGAGACCACGAGGGCCGATCTTAGAAATCGAAGAGGCACCTACTTTTCCAACCTTGTTAGCACCTGTCACACGCACACTCAGCTTTGCGGAAATTATGGGCATTCTGTCGAAGACTTCTGGTGAAGTAGAAAGCACATGAATCTTACTGTTCAATCATCCACTTCCCACACGCAACAGTAGCTCATAGGTACCACAGATAACTTTGTCAAAGTTCTCTGCCAAAGTTGAGACACGTGAAGCTTGCAGCTCCCACTACATCGCTCTGACCAAGAAGGGTAAAAGAATAGCAAAGAAACAGCACTAACAAAGTTTAGACACATAAATTTTGAAAGTCTAGCTACCATATTATTACCCACAAGGGTAAAGGAACAGTACCACTGCTGGATAATTGGAAAGTCCCTGTGTGTCAACCTCTGTGCTTCGTGGCAAGGTAGACTAGCAAACATGCCCAACCTTTACTCACATTAGAGAAAACACTCCTAACAAGATTGCTTGCTCCAAAATCGAAGAAGCACCGTCCTCTGAATCTCGAGAGCTAGACTCCCAACATGACTACTTTCTCAAAAATCGAAGAAAGGGTAAAGGAACAGTACCATTGCTGGATAATTGGAAAGTCCCTGTGTGTCAACCTCTATGCTTCATGGCAAGGTAGACTAGCAAACATGCCCAACCTTTACTCACATTCGAGAAAACACTCCCAACAAGATTGCTTTCTCAAAAACCGAAGAGGCATCGTTCTCCGAATCTCGAGAGCCAGATCCCCGATAGGATTGCTTGTTCGAAAATCGAAGAGGCACCGCTTTCCCAACTTCAAGAGCCGGATCTCCTTGGATAAAGTTTGTTTGTAATCTTCACACGCAACATCAGCTTTCCAGATACCATAGACCACTTTTTCAAAGTGCTCTGACAGAGTTAAAACATGTGAAGCTGGCAGCTCCCACTACTGTGCTATGACCAAGCAGGGTAAAGGAATAACATTACTACTTGTTGTTAGGGAGACTCCTATATATGTCGACCTTCATCCCCAACGGACAGGCAGACCTGCAAAAATGCTCAACCCTTCCTCATATCTGAGAGGGCACTCCCAACGAAGCCTTTCGAAATATTCAGTTTTCTTTCCCCCCGATAATACCTCTGCAAACAAGCTATACTAGAGCAAGAATATCTCATATCATCAGGGTTAAAAGCAAAAGTATCTCATATCATGCTTTTTCCCTGTCTTTTCCTTTGCCTTTGTTCTTACATGCAAGACAAGGAGAAATAGAGCAATCAGTCAGCACTTGGAATCAAGCTTCCAGCCAGGAACTGACTGCCTGAAACCCCTTACCTGATTACTTACCTAGCATTGCTCTCGAGTACTCATCTTCAACATCTTATGCTTCCAGGGAAGATACCGCATCTGCCTGAGGAACATATAGGGCAAGTGAGAAGGATACAAGGAAGCATGTGGAGACAAGCGTAACAGCACACGTGCCGATACATCCACTACTTTGTCAAAAAGCAAAAGTATCCCATATCAGCAGGGTCGAACGTACTCTAGATTTGATGGACTTGTTTTGACCCTCAAATTCTTCAGTCGGCCTTATACTCTGGAGGAAACCAAAAAACCCTCCAGCTCAGTTCAAGAATAAGCATGTGGAAAGTTATTTCCTCAAAAGCAAAAGTATCCCATATCATCTCTTCTCATTTTTCTTCTCTTTATCCTTCATGCTGCCTGCAAGATAGGGAGAATGTGAACAATCAGCCGGAGCTCTGATTGCTTACCTTGTCTGTCACCTCTTTCAGCAGATCCCCTAGCTCGGCGACTTGGGGGACTCCTACTACATGGTTTGTATCGCGCTTGACCAAGCCTGAAACTACAAGTAAGCTTCAAGTGAAATTGATACATTACCTTGTGCATCTCCACCAGTTAAAGATACCACCCCTGGATGGAGGAAGAGTACTTCCAGAGAAGATGCCACATCTACCTATGAGACAGATAAGGCAAGTCAAGACGATACCACACTCCGATACTTAGAAGTTTCGTGATTACGAGATCATTCTCCCACAATATTTCCTAATGTCATTTGTACTAAATCATTCACTTGTACTCACTAAAGGAGAGCTTGAACCTATGTAGTTGTGTAAACCCTTCACAATTAATGAGAACTCCTTTATTCCGTAGAGGTAGCCAATCTGGGTGAACCACGTACATCTTGTGTTTGCTTTCCTATCTCTATCCATTTATATACTTATCCACACACTAATGACCGGAGCAATCTAGCGAAGATCACAAAAAGCGACCGTTTTCGCTACTTAGGATCTATCTTGCAAGAGAACGGAGAATTAGATGGAGATCTCAACCATAGAATACAAGCTGGATGGATGAAGTGTAAGAGTGCATCTGGCGTGTTGTGTGATCGTCGTAGGCCACTGAAGCTCAAGGGAAAATTTTATAGGACGACAATAAGGCCAGCGATGTTGTATGGCACAAAAGGTTGGGCGGTGAAGCATCAACAAGTACACAAAATAGGTGTAGCGGAGATGAGAATGCTTCGTGGGATGTGTGGGCACACGAGAAAGGATAAGATTGGGAATGAGGGTATCCGAGGTAAAGTAGGAGTAGCCGAAATTGAAGGAAAGATGAGAGAAAATCGGTTCCGGTGATTTGGACATGTACAAAGAAGGCCTACTGACGCTCTGGTTCGAAGATGTGACTACGGGACAGAGGTTCAGGGCCGAAGGGGTAGAAGAAGACCTAGGAAAACTTTGGAAGAGACTCTAAGAAAAGACTTAGAGTACTTGGATCTAACGGAGGACATGACACAAAACCGAGCGCAATGGCGTTCTAGGATTCATATAGCCGACTCCACTTAGTGGGAAAAGGCTTTGTTGTTGTTGTTGTTGGTCCTAGATGCTATTAAAGCTTTAAAAATATCATTGGCATTTTATGTATAGTTCATGTCCATATTTTCCCAGATATAACAAAAGCATAATAACTTTTCAAAGTGGCAAACATTGACCATATAGGAAAGTCACAATGTTATTATTTCAATTTCAATACAGAAACTAGTTAATAAATTACTAGTAACACAATCACCACTAATTAATTTTTGACAAATCTTGTTTCTTTGATAAAAGAGCAGCGACGAAATCCTCCATTGCCTTGACAGATGACCCCTTCTCCTTTCCTTGATCACCATCATCATCTCTAATTGATCTTCTTATCTTCACCTTAATCTCACCAGCATTCTTCCTCATCTCCCCTCCCTTCCCACTCTCATCCATCACCAAATCAATCACCTCCTTCACCTCTTTCCATCCAATATTACTCTGCACACCCCTTGTCAGCTCCACGCTCACACCCATCTCCTCCACCAACATCTTCGAATTATAGGCCTGCTCCGCCGCCAACGGCCACCCAACAATCGGCACGCCCTGGCTCAAGCTCTCCATCACTGAATTCCACCCACAATGGCTCACAAAAAGCCCTATGGATTTGTGTGACAAAATCTCCAACTGGGGTGCCCAGTTGTGCACTAGCAACCCCTGTTTTCGTTTACTCATTCTCTCCTCAAATCCATGAGGCAGCCACTCTGCTCTGAACTCTCCCTTCAGATCAAACCCCACCGGAGGCCTTATCACCCAAACGAAAGGTTTTCCGCTTTCTTCCAACCCAACAGCCAATTCCTTCATTTGGGTTGCACTGATTGTGTTCTGAGAACCAAATGAGATGTAAATTACAGAATTCGGACCTTGCAAGTCAAGCCACTCGAGGCATTTCTCGGCAGAAAAGCCCATTTCTTTTCCGGCGCGCTGCCTCGAGACCTTTAAGTCCAATGTGGATGAGTTTTTGAGTGCATCAGTAGGAATTAGAGGACCAATGCACCAAACAGGAAGCTTCAAGTAATCCCTCAAGATATCCAATCCCAACGGCTCAATTTCCTCCACAGTATTACACAGCCAACCAAAAGATTTTGTAGAACCCGAAATCTGAGGCTGGAAAAATCTTGACCAAGAATCTGTGCCGTCTGCAGCTCTTAGAAACGGATGCAGCTGAGAGATGTGGAACCTGCAGCGTTCCGGGAAGCCGGGGAGGGTGAAGTATTCGTTGCTTGCGGAGCGGTGAGGCAAGTTGAGCCATATTGATGTGTAGGCTGCAGAGCCGTAAGCCCCGCCTGTGGTGAAACTCACATTGACAGTGCCTAAGCTGTTTGCAAGATCAGTAGCCCATCCGAAGAAAACATCGGAGATCAAACAGAGCGGCGGGCGGCCTTCTTTTTCGATGATATCGGAGATAAGGCGGCGGGATGGAGGTTCAAGGGCGACTGAAGCGGCGAAAAGGTTGATGATTTTGGGGAAGGGGAGGTTCTCGGTGGTTTCTGTGTTGGGGGGCAGGTCGTGGTCTGAGCTGCAGAAGGGAAGTTCGGCCAAGTGGATGTTGTTGTGATTGGATGAGGCGGTGGAAATGGTGGATTGGAGGGATTTGATGTTGAGAGGGGTGGTGGCGATGGTGATTGTGAAGTTTGTTAACTCCTGGATTTGCTTTGCAAGTGCTAGGAATGGTATGATATGGCCTTGCGCCATGAACGGCAGCATCACAATATGCTCTCTCTCAAACCCCATATTTTTATCCTGAGGATTTTGTGAGTTATCTGTAATGGTGAGGAGGAGGAGGCAGAAAAAGAATGTATGCTATTTTTCAGAGGTCGGTAAGGGTGAGAGGTTTAGCAATGAGCATATATGTATATATATAAGGTATAAAGTATCGATAATATCGGAAATATCGGTAATTTAAAAACACAGAAATTTTGATGGAAATATCGGGATATTATCGATATCGATAAAAATTAAATAAAAACTACGGAAAATGTAAGAAAAACTTGAAATTTTTTATTGAAACTTTGCAGGATGTTTATTTAGTCAATTATCTATTAGTTTATCACAAAAAAATTGGAAGGAAATGCATTGCATGATAGATATAACTGATTTAAGTTGATTATATAGTAAGCTAGCAAACATTATGAGGGTAGAAAATATGTAGTAACTAATTAAAAAAGTTTAAACACACCATAATCATTTATATATAATGAATTAGTACAATATTTTACACTTTATACATTGTATGGTAAGATACATGAGTAACTTAGTAAGGTTTAAAATATCGATGATATCGGAAATATAGGTAGTCCAAAAACACGGAAATTTCGATGGAAATATCGAGATATTATGGATATTTTAAACCATGTATATATATATATATATATATATATATATATATATATATATATATATATATATATATATATATCATATGAATGGAATGGAATTGAATGGCAGAACCGAATGAATTATATGCTCTCAACAAAAATCCCATTTTATTTTGGTTTTCCTTTTGGGATTTTTGTTGTTTGGATGTATCATTGGAGATATTTTCCAGTATGATAGGAACAATGGTGTTATATTATGTGTTATTATATAAATTGTAGGATATGTGTGTTAAAAAGTTAATAACTTAAAAAATAAAATTAACCACCACTTATATAAAAATATGTGGAATACTACTCGTGTTCCGATCATAATAAAAAAATTATCGTATCATTGATAATATACATTTTTGTTACATTTTAATCTAACGATGTTTTACGTTAGAATAATACTAGAAATATCGACTATTTTAACTAAATTTGGAATTTATATGACGTAGTTGTTAATTTGATTATTACTTAAGTGTTGATTAATGTGTTTATTTCTTATTGATGACACATCACATGATTTACATATTTAGTCTTAAAAATTGATTTATCTAACATTATTGTTTACACTAAATTAATTATATTTTAGTACGAGTGATATTACTATCTTAGAAAAGGAATTTGAATCTGAGACATGATGTTGAACAACTAAAATAATCTACTACTTGCTGCACTAGATTAATTTGAATAACCAAAAATGCCAAAAATATCATGAATAAAAAATAAAAATCTTATACTTGTTCCATCATGGAACAGATATTCTTATTACATTATTAGTTATTTTCTATTTTTAGTATTCTTGATTAGCAGGTAATTTAATACTTTTATCAAGTAAAATGATATTCTTATTACATTATTAGTTATTTTCTGTTTTTAGAATTCTTGATTATCAGGTAATTTAATACTTTTATCAAGTAAAATGTTAAGGAGGTTGATCCGAAAAATGACTCTCTATGAACTATTTGTTAACTTATATTTTGATGCAATGTGTTATAATGTTGATATGAAAATTAACGTTAAACTGTGAGATAATCTATTAAGAGTCTTATTTTAAAAAAAAATTCTTACTATTCTTGAAAAAATATATTTTTCTTTAATTCATTCATTTACCTTATTTTCGAAGGGAATTTTAACAAATCAATATGCGTTGGTGGGGAACTAAAACAAAAGTTGGGTTATGCAAGCAAAAGCAATACAGACTTGGATTTGATTGACATCTAGTTTGTGCAAAAAGACGGACCGACGTGGAGGAAATGGCATCACAAATATCCTGACATATTGTGATACTGACCGACATTGCCACGTTAGAAGTTGGAAGCCAATGCAGTATGCACCCGACCGACCAGATACATTATTTCCCTAAATAGGTCTGCTGTATAAACAAAAAGAGCAAGGTTGTGAGTCACGTTGAAACTAATTATATATTTTGGTTTGTAGTTCAGTTCTGCTTCAATGTGATGCATGCTCTTCCATTTCTAAGATTGCGTTGCGTACGTCGCAGATAATTGTAGACTTTTAAGTGATAACTTTCGAGAATGAATATTTCATCTTCTATCTTCAACGTCGCAATTTGAAATTAGTTTTCTAATGGTATGTTTACCAAACGGGATAAGAGTGGAGTGAAACAAAATTATAGTTTAGAAATTTACGAGTGTATAAGCATTATAATTAGGGGTGTGTGACTCGTAAAAGCATTATAATTAGGGGTGTGATATTCACACACCTCATTTTACTTTTCACACATTTTTTTATTTTCAACCGTCGAATCGGATGAAATGAAGAAAATCAACGGACAAAAATTATCAAGAGATGTGTGAGAAGTAAAATGGGATGTGTGGATAGCACACCCCTTATAATTACTAAGGTGCCTTAAAGTGAAAGGTCGATTTTTACGTTGAATAAAGTTCCACTTTAATTCATATAGATTCAATTTTCACAAGTTTAGATATGTAGCTTACACATGTGAACATAATGTGAGGGCATTTGTTCCAAGTTTTAACCATACCCTCTTAATACTGGTTTGGTACTGAGGTGTTTTTATAAAAAGTGGATATCAAAAAAAATTGAGCTGAAAAAGATGTTTGATTAACACTTAAAAACAGCTTATTTTCACAATTTTTGGTGAAAAAAGGCTGAAAACGTGAAGCAGCAAAAATGAGCTTATTCTCACAGTACAACAGAAACAGTTTTTTTTCAAAGCACATCAATACCAAACCAACCATTAGCCATGTGCAGGCTTTTCTTTGTACTTTTAACAAAGAAATATTACAGTAAAGAAAGCCCAAATACAAAATTAAACACAAGACATTAGGTTGGACCCTCCATATAAACAAATGTAAGAGCCCAATACAGACATTGGAGCCCACAACAGAAAAAAAACCAAAACACACAAAAACCCTGACAACTTCAGCAACCTTCTTGCCACAGCCGCCGCAAGAAACCCCGAGCATCAAAGAAGAGACCGAAGCCTCGACAATAGATCTGGAAAGGATGGTGTTGTAGCATCCAACATGGGCCAACAACTGGCGTCATCCTCAATCGATCAAAGGATGGGTCAAATGAGACCCTTGACTAAACCCACCACCGAAGATGTGAAATCCACAAATGTGGTAAGGTCGAAGAACGGCACCAACAGTAAACAGAAACAAGAAGGCATCAAAAGCGATAGTCCCAAATGTAAAAACAACCAATAAAATCATCAAATAGAAGGCAACCCAAAAATTTAAGACCTGCTGTTTGGTTAAGGGAAAAGGAAGATGGTAGGGAAGAAAATGATTGAAATGGACGGATATGTAGGTTGGTGGTGGAAATATGGAAGGTCTGGGGTTGAGGGAAAAGGGGTGCAAGATGGGGACTAGGATGATAAATGAACACATAAAGTAAAAAGAAAATGCCCCGGCCGTCGACTCTTAAAACAGCAATCGGAGGGAGAAACTCTTGAAGAGGGTGGAGGAGACTGAAGAGAGGGTGAGAAATTGAAGCAATTACAACTCTCTCACCCCTAACATCTTTTGAAACAAAACCTATCCCTTTGCAAGCCAAAAATGGTTATAAAAAGAGTTCAACCATCAATCGTCACATCATGGGTTTTACAAAAAATGATTTAAAGCATTAGTTTCTCTAGCATCATCCATAATAAAAAGATGTTATCAACAAACAACAATAACAACAAAGTCTTATGCCATTAAGTGGTGTTAGCCACATGAATTCTAAAATGTCACTGCATTCGATTTTGCACCTTGTTTTTCATTAATTTTTCTGTGTGAATCCTAAATGTTATTAACACTTTAAAAATATCATTCGCATTTGGCTTATTAGTTGAAATGCCCCCTAAAACTGCCATTGAGTCTCAGTTTATCCTCTGAAACTGGTTTTGTCTCACTTTGCCCCCTTAAACTGACATTTTCAACTCTTTTATCTCACTTTAGCCACTTCGTTAATGAACTATTAAATTTAAGGGTATTTTAGACATTTTAGTTTTTACACATTTATTTACCTCTAGCCCCCACACTAAAACAAGTCTCAAATTTATTTTTGACAACTCTAAATCAAACGCATCAATTTTGGGCATTTTTGAAAATAAATTATTCAATCAATAAAAAAATTTTGAGCAACAAAATTATTGTATCAACCAAAATAAGGGTTACATTTTGTTCGTATAATCATTTCATTTGCAAGACATCCATGTATTGGCTCGAAACTTTGTAATTGAAAAATATTCATTACAACAAAATCATTATACCATTAAGCTATCCTATCCAAAATACTTCCCAAACCAAAAAAATCATTTAAAGCAAATGTGCACAGTTTAAACAAAAAAATTTCACATTGTTGAGCACTGATTCCACTAGGCATGAGCTTGTTCAAACTGTGCACATTTGCTTGAAATTACTTTTTTGGTTTGAGAAGTATTTTGGATAGGTCAGCTTAAATGCATAATGATTTTGTTGTAATGAATATTTTTCAGTTGCAAAGTTTCGAGCCAATACATGGATGCTTTACAAATGAAATGACTCTACGAACAAGTGTAAACTTTATTTTGGTTGATAGAATGATTTTGTTGATTGAAATTTTTCTCAAGAATAATTTTTTTTTTTAAATGCTCAAAATCTATACGTTTGAATTAGAGTTGTCAAAAATAAAATTGAGACTTGTTTAGTGTGGGGGCTAAAGGTAAATAAATGTGTAAAAATTGAAATGTCTAAAATACCCTTAAATTTAACAGTCCATTAATGAAAGTGGGTAAAGTGAGACAAAAGAGTTGAAAATGTCATTTTCAGGAGGTAAAGTGAGATAAGACCAGTTTTAGCGGGTAAACTAAAACTCAATAGTAATTTTAGGGGCATTTCGACCAATAGGCTTTGGCATTTTATGTATGGTTCTTTTCCGAGTTTTCATAGATAACAAAAGCAAAATAACTTTCTAGAGTATCAAACATTGATTAACGTCTTTTGAATCAAAACCTATCCATTTGCAAACAATAGGAATTTCTCAATTGAGTTGAAATTACCAGTAACCTAATCACCTCTAATTAACTTTTGATCAATCTTGTTTCTTTGATAAAAGAGCAGCCACAAAATCCTCCATGGCCTTGACAGGAGACCCCTTCTCCTTTCCTTGATCACCATCATTATCTCTAATTGATCTTCTTAATTTCTCCTTAATCTCACCGGCATTTTTCCTCATCCCCCCTCCCTTCCCACTCTCATCCATCACCAAATCAATCACCTCCTTCACCTCCTTCCATCCAATGTAACTCTGCACACCCCTTGTCAGCTCCACACTCACACCCATCTCCTCCACCAACATCTACGAATTGTAAGCCTGCTCCGCCGCCAACGGCCACCCCACAATCGGCACGCCCTGGCTCAAGCTCTCCATCACTGAATTCCACCCGCAATGGCTCACAAAAAACCCAGTGGATTTGTATGACAAAATCTCCAACTGGGGTGCCCAGTTGTGCACTAGCAACCCCTGTTTTCGTTTACTCATTCTTTCCTCAAACCCGTCAGGCAGCCACTCTGCTTTGAAGTCTCCCTTCACATCAAACCCCACCGGAGGCCTTATGACCCAAACAAAAGGCTTTCCGATTTCTTCCAACCCAACAGTCAATTCCATCATTTGGGTTGCACTGATTGTGTTCTGAGAACCAAATGAGATGTAAATTACAGAATTCAAACCTTGCGAGTCAAGCCACTCGAGGCATTTCTCGGCGGAAAAGCACAGTTCTTTTCCAGCGCGCTACCTCGAGACCTTTAAGTCCAATGTGGATGAATTTTTGAGTGCCTTAGTAGGAATTAGAGGACCAATGCACCAAACAGGAAGCTTTAAGCTATCCCTCAAGATATCCAATCCCAACGGCTCAATTTCCTCCACAGTATAACACAGCCAACCAAAAGATTTTGTGGAACCCGAAATCTGGGGCTGGAAAAATTTTGACCAAGAATCTGGGCCGTCTGCAGCTCTTATAAACGGATGCAGCTGAGAGATGTGGAACCTGCGGTGTAAAGCCTGTCCCGAAATATTTATTTTGAAAAAAATAATATCGGTGATAGACCTAAACTAAACTCTTGTTTATTTAATTACCATTGATTTCGATTCTTTAATTAAATTCCTTAATCACTCACAAAGTCTATAACTAACATTTATTTATCAAAAATATAAGATTTAATTTTCCAAGTTTATCACCTAATTTCTTTTCTTAAAACAAATTCCCAACAAGAGATTAATTCTCGATTATTTAGGTTGCATCTAACCCTGTTAGACTGCCTACATACTCTTGAGAAGGATCAAGCCTTTCGTAGTTCACATTCATTCTATTCTTCATTTTCCATTATATTCTAGTATCGGCCAAATTCCATTTTACCTTCCACAATCGAATCAAATCAAATGGTTATCAATTATGGATTCAAAACATCAAAATTTGCATGAAAAAAGACAGCATCAACCCACTGGCCATGCGCCACTGCGGGTGGCGGTCAACCACCCCAACTCGCCGGAAAATTTCATTATTTTTTAAAATTCCCAAAACAACTCTTGATTTGATTTGGGTGTTCTTGATTTGATTCCAAAATAACTTCGACGCCCCAACCAATGCATGGGCTTTATTCCAGGCCTCAAGGGAAGTCTAGTGGTGGTGGTAATTGGAGGAAAACATTTCATAATTTGAGGAATTTACACACGCACCCGCCATACCCACCTTGGGGGTTTCACTATTTTTAAGGCCAAATTCCATCAAACTTGGGTGGAATGGAAAGAGGGAATGTCTTAGAGTGTTTCCCAGGTGGGTAGGTGGTTTGATTTGCTGGAAAATCGACGGAAAAGCCCCAAGAAGGGCCACACGAGTCGGGTATGAAGGTTATGCTAGTCCCCCCCCCCTTTTTTTCTTTTCCTTGTTCTCTCTTTTCCCCTCCATTTCCTCTTTCAGATTGGTCCTCCCCCGTTTCTCCTTTCTTCCTTCTCTCCTTTTATATTCTTTACTTTCCATCCCAGCCGTCCATCTCTCCTATTGCTTTCATCCCAACCACACACGTGGCACAACTCTTTGCTCCAGATTTTCTGGAACCTTATAAAATAAAGTAAAATTACCAAATTATCTATGACTTTAAATGTTAATAAATTCTTCGTTATAACTCTGTTTCATGAACGGTTTAAGCCGTGAGAGAGTTCTATATAAAAATTTAAATTGTGACCTCAAAAGGTCTACGGATTTTAAATAATTAATCTCCAAACTCCAAACTTCGTAACTAGTTTAATTTAAAACTAAATTCAAATAAATTAATATAAATTCTCGATTCTTTCCACATATTCATAATTATGAATATCCAATTCATATATTTAAATTTTTTTTCCCAGGTTATTACATTCACCCCCTGTTAAAATAAATCTCATCCCCGAGATTTCAACCATCGAGTTACGAAAAGAAATTAGAACTATTTCCACCATTTCTTTTATGGTGAATAAAATTATAACCTCCGTCTACGATTTTATTCAAGTTGAAAATAAATAAATCAACGAAGAATTCATCTTGATTCTCAAACATTTTCTCAGTTTTCCAACCACATTCTTTGGTAAGGAAAAATACCAGAACTTCTAGCCACATACATCGGCAAAATAAATATCCGAAATCCCAGTCACACTAATTGAAATTTTAAATCATAATAATTGGTAATACCACTTACCATTACTTCGGCAGCACCAATATCAGAGATTCTGATCATAACAACATTGGCAAAAACAATATCTAACCTCAAGTCATAATTCTCGATGGCTAAATAAATACCAGAACATCAAACCACCTCTACCATTGGCTAGATAAATACTAGCATAATAACCATAAATATCATAAATTCGAGCCATAACTATCTTGGGCCAATTAAATATCAGAATTTCAAGCCATGATCATTAATAGTTGAGTACATATTAAAATTTCAAGCCAAACCATTAGAATTGACAAATCAAATACAAAAATTCTAACCAAAATTATTGGAATTTCCAATCACATCACTAGGTAATGGAAAGAAGTTTAAAACCAAATCCGCCATATCATCAACATTGATCATTACGATATATATATATCGTAAGGAAAATATAAATATAGAGGGGTTCATGCATCATGGGGAATGTTTTCATGCTTCGTGGACGTTTCAAATATCTTCTTTTATTTTAAGCGTACCTGATTAACAGAAAACAAATATAAGCCTTTGAACTCCTCCTACAATCCGTCAATTCCTCAGCTTCTGGGAAGAGCGTGCTGATAACGTGTTGTAGGCTTATTTAATTGAACGATCTTAGGGTTTAGAAAGAGAGAGGGCCGACGACAATTAGAGAGAGGAGAGAGTGATTTAATTGTGAGGTGTATTTGATACGCTCTATTGTGTCTTTATTTATAGTAGTATGATAGGTAAGAATTTTTCCCTTTAGGATTACAACATTTAATAGGTAAGCAACTCATATTAGGAATATAAGATACATTCTCATATCTACTATGATTTACACAATCACATTCCGTTTTTAGTAGTCTGAATTATCAGATAATTTAATTTTTATCAATTAAATTGTTTCTTCAATCATTCTTGTTCAATTTTCGTACTATTTATTACGTAACACTATGTTTGGATGAAGAAATTTAAGATTACTAAGGAATTTTAAAATGACGGAAATTGAAATGACAAGATTTTATTTTCTAGAATTTGTAAATTTTCTTGTTTGGTTAATCTAAAAGAACATTGAAATTGAATACTAAATTTGTTATTTTTAAACTCTAAATCATAGAAATTGGGAAATTACACCTATTTACATGGAATTTGAACTTGGGAATTGGAGGTCCAAATCCCAAGTTTTTTTTCCACGCGGAAATTCTAAATTTCTATGTTTATGAATCCAAACAAGGGAATTAGTGCATGTCAATTTATAAATTCTGACTTTTACCAAAATTCTAAGTTTATTTCCTTCATCCAAAAATAGTGTAAGGGAAACTCAAAATCATCATTCTATGTTGGGGAATTAAGAGAAATGATAGGAACATTAATTTTAAACAAAATTTACAAATTAAAAAATGTGCTACTAATAAAAAATTAACACGCTTATCAATGTTTAAACAATAATTTAATCATCATGTCATATTAATTAATTTACAAATTTTATACAAAAGTATAACTTGCCTAGCATTACTCGAATTAAAACCAAAATTTGGTTATGCAAGCAATAGCAATACAGACTTGGATTTGATTGGTTTCTAGTTTGTGACATGGAGGAAATGCGGCCACAGATGCCAACTCCGTATCGATTGAGGATACTCTTCGGATCTTCTTTGTGAGGATTACAGGAATCATTAAATCATGTTCATTCATCGTATATCGTACAGTCAGTTTTTATCAGGTACTGTTCATGTTTAATTTTAAATAAAAATATTTAAAATGATTTTTGACCGCACGATGTACGATGAACTAATATAATTTGAGAATCTCCAGAATTCTCACAAAGAGAATCAGGAGAGAGGATCCTCATTCCTCTGTATCCTGACATACATTTTGTTTCTTCCTCTTGCTATTTTCCTTATGGTATGTAGTTCAGTTTTGCATCAATGTGATGCATGCTTTTCCATTTCTAAGGTTGCGTTGTAGATGACTGGAATTATAAGTAGTGACTTTCGAAAATGAATACTTCGTCATCTACTTTTAACGTCACGATTTGAAATTAGTTCTTTAATGACATGTTTATTAAACGGGGATAAGAGTAGAGAGAAACAGAATTGCACGTCTACGAAAGCATTTTAACGTTTATAACATTTGAAGTACCAGAAATTTGATGGGGCTCACCTAATGTTTGGAATCGAACTCTAAACTTACATGAAATTGAATTATTTAGATGGAAGTGGTATTTGAATTCTAGATAGCAAAACTCTATACGAAATCAAACATTTTTTTTTTAAGAAAATATCTATGCACCTTTACAATAATCCTAAAGCATCCTTCCACCTTCATTTCTCCCTCTGCCGTGCGATTTCACTGGCAAATACCAACACGGCACCACCCACCTTCATGAAAACATCAAGACACCAAAATCACTTCGACTCATCCACCGACTCGATCTCGTCGGTTGGCGACGACCAAATTAAATATTAATAAAATAAAAGAGAGAGGAATTTATGGGGCTCTGAGAGAGAGAGAGAGAGAGAAAGAGAGAAAAATAAGGAGAAAGATTGGCTGCTGAAAAAATCAGCAGCAACTTCTGCTGCTAGCAAATTATGGATGAACACGTATTCAAGTAATTAATTTTATAATCATAACTTAGACACATGTTTATCCGTGATCCGCTAACAGCAAGAGCTACTGCTGATTTTTCAGCAGCCAAACTCTGTTCGAAAAATATTGCCGCCTAGTGGTGATAGGTGAGGTTGTGGCTATGGGGGAAGGGGTGGGGGGAAGATAGAGAATGGGCCAGGAAAGCGGTGGTCACGGAGTGGATTTTTTATTTTTATATTTTTGTCAAATGTTATATTGGTTCGATAAGGGAGTCGAATCATAGCAGCAGTGCGAAGTCAACATCCCTCTTTATCATTGTAATAAAGAGTCACTTAAAAAGTAGATTAGTACCACTGATTTTATTCTCTTCACAAAAAAAATGAAAAGAACTTGAAGCCTTATCAAAAAATTTTGACAGTTAAAAGAATAAAAAAATTACTAAGGATATAAAAAAAAGGAGTTTTAATGAAAAGCCCGCGGTATTGTTCACTTTAACGAAAAATCACATTTTTACACTAAAAAGTCAAACATGGTACTATTCACTTTACACTTTATTTTGTCTTATCGTTAAAACTTAAAGTTTTCAAGTCATTTTCATTAGTTTTCCTTAAAAAAATTAGCACATAAAATATAATACTTAGAACATGAGCATTCTAACAATGACATTAGTTTTCATTCAGATTCATACATGAGCATTCTAACAATGACATTAGTTTTCATTCAGATTCATAACGTAAGCAATTTATATGGATTGATACTATTATACTCCGGTTCCAGACAGTTTTAGTAAACATCTTCAATGGAAATGTGATTCTAACTCTATTTCCTTCCAATTTCTTCTTAATTCAATTCATCTCAATCTGATTACGGATTAGTAAACGAGCCATAAATGTCTTGAATCTAGTAAGTTTTCCCCTCAAAAAGCTAGGGTGGTGCTATCCAACACCCATTTTTTCCTCCATACTCCCTCTCAATTTCTTGCCACTAGATCAAATAACTTGAAGAAGATCAATGGATAAAATTTAGCAAGAATGTGTGGAAGGCAAAAAGTGGTGTATGAATAGCCAATGGAGGATCCCGGATTTGAACCTTGGGAGTCTCGATGTTAAAAGTCCAAGTTTTTTAAACAGAAACAGAGCGCAAAGAGCGCAAGAAAAATTTTAGTCACTGAGGCATTTCGTCGAACATTTGGTGTGTTGTCGTCAGTCAAATCATGTTGCGCACATGTCAACATATATTAACATATGTTGAAGCAATATAATGAGTGATATCAAGAGAATTTGTCAATTCTTGTTGATGAAACCTGTCAAGATATGTCTACAATGTATTATATCAAACACTTGATAGATATAAAATGGATCAGTACCAAATATTCGAATGGTCTTTCGAAAGAACTTCACATGTATATTTCCCAAACTCCAAGTAATTTAGAGACCAGCTCGATCCCAATGTACATCCCCACCTGTAAATAGCACCACCCAAAAACTAATATCTATACCTATAGAAGAAAGAGATGAACTTTCAACCTGTCAGTTGACAAACAAAACGAGTGACGCTCCATGTAAAATAATGATTCCATTGGAAGCTGGGGGTGTTGAATGATATCCGCCATGTCCGGAACGAGGTTTTGTCCAAGCACCCCGAGTTGCATCACTTGAAATGTAATTGGCGGAGCCTTGAATTGAGGATTGTCCATCAACAAATTGAGTAGATTTAGCCCAACCTAATGTACAATGGGCCATCGGACTTCGATAAAGGTGATTGTTTAGACGAGCCTACAAACCCATAAGGTCACATCCTTTTTATTTTTATTTTTTTTCCAAGCTACACCGTCTCATTGTTTAGCATTGAAGGGTATTATGGGACCATGAATTTTAGGACCACCAGATTGAGCTGGTTTGATTGAGCGTGATATCACATAAGCTTCGGAACGAACCTCACGGTCCAGAGCGAATTGACGGCAATGGATTGTCGGAGCAAAGTCATTTTGATATGTCTGAGAATGTGTCAATGGATGGGCATAGTAGTCTTTATCGCTGGCCAGAAAAGAGGTAGCATCGTCATTTTCAAACTATGTCATGTTTTGCTTTATGTTGCTATTAAATTTATACAAAGAGTTAGAACGATTGCTCACGTAATGCTAGTGGATAAACACAAAAAACTCAGTAAAAACTACATTGGGCATCTTGGAAAAAAAAGGGGCAATTTGCTGGAATAGGCACGTTTTGACATATTGTTGCACTTTTGATCACTCTTTCAAAAGGCAAATAGTCTGAATGACCAGTTTTTTACATTTGGTTGTAGAAATGATCAATGTTTATTATCGTCATTTTATCATCATTGCGTGGTTGTTAGGTTATCATTGTGTCATCAATATATGATCAATATTTTTTCGTTACATTGATCATTCCTAAAATCAAATGTTAAAAATAGATCATTGATGCTGATTACCCGTTAAAATTTCTATTTATGTTAGGTTAGCAAGACTTAAGAGTGAGTGTTTAAGGAATGAGCATATACACGAATGGAATGGAATCGAATGGAATTGAATGGCAGAATCGTATGAATTATATGCTCTCAAATCCCATTTTAATTTGGTTTCCTTTTGGGATTTTTGTTGTTTGGGTGTATCATTGGTAATTTAATTTTGAACGTTTTAATTTTGAACGTTGATAATAGACATCTTGTGTTATTTTAATTTGGCAATGTTTTACAGTAAATTAATTATTTTTTTTTAATACAGATGATATTATAATATTACTACGTTAACAGGATAGGGTTTGACCTTAAACGTAGTGAACTAAAAAAATAACTTAATTAATATGACAATCCACTACTTGCTACACTAAATTAATTTAAGTTTGAAAGAAAATGACACATATTAGCGGATTGCAAGTGCAATGGGAACACATTTTAAGAATTCAATGAAAATTGTGATACGTTCCCATTAAATACGTTAAAACTTTGTTAAAAGAATAGGATGAAAATCATGAAGTGATAGACATTTGCTTTGAGTATATAGGAAATTTTTGAAGAAAATTGATGACCAAGTGATTGTGCGTGACGACTGGATGAAATGAATCCCCTTGAAACTACATACTATATAAGAAAATTGTAACAATGGTTTATCAATTTTAATCCAATTGGAGCACTGATTCTTTAACTAAAAGTCTCTGACTGTTAATCTCTGAACTTATCAAAATGTTTACTATGATCATTTTCGTCAACTCCCTCAAAACTTTCGTCAAAATGAGTCATGTGGGAAAAACAACTTACAATTGGTTAAAGTTGAAGAACAATTTCTCCAATTAGGTTAAAATTGAACGAAGATTGTTACAATTTATCTCGTTTGGTTTTCTATATTTGCTCTTTTATTCACCCTCACGTGACTCATTTTGACGGAAGTTCTAACGAAATTGAAAGGAAATGACCATAGCTGCATGTTTTGATAAATTAAGGGACCAATGATCACAAATTTTTAGTTTAGAGACTATTATTTGAAGCCTTTGCTACAATTTCTTCCTTGAGTTTGAGTAGGTCAAGGTCAAACTAAATCCCTACTCACACAATCACTTTCACACACCCTTCCTCCCTCCCTCCCTCCCTCCCTCATGGTGACTAGGGGTTGACTGATATCTTTACCTCTACTGAAGATCAACGAAAAAAGGTTTAACAAAGTATGTAAGAAGTAAAAATAAACGTGTGAATGGTATTACCAAAAAATATTATCTCAACCTTGACAGAAGCAAGAAATAAACTTTTTACATGTCGGTTGACAGACAACGAGTGACGCTTCAGGTAAAATACTAATGTACAATGGGCCATGGGGTTTCGATAAGGGTGACTGTTTAGCTGAGCTTACAAACTCATATGGTAACACCTTTTTTTTTTTTCAAGCTACAGAGACTCATTGTTTAGCATTGAAGGGTATTATGGGACCGTGAATTTCGGACCACCGGGTCGATCTGGTCGGAATGACGGTGATATCGCATAAGCTCCGGAATGAATCTCACGGACTAGAACGAGTTAACGGCAACGGACTGTCGGAGCAAGTCATTTTGATATGTTCAAGATTGTGTCAATGGATGGGCATAGTAATTTTTAAGGAAAACTAATGAAAATGGCTTGAAAACTTTGAGTTTTAATGATAAGGACAAAATAAAAGGTAAAGTGAATAGTACCATGATTGATTTTTTAGTGTAAAAATGTGGTTTTTCGTTAAAATGAACAGTACCAGATGTTTTTCGTTAAAGTTTTCTAATTTTTATTGGCGACTAGAAAAGAGGTAGCATCGTCAATGCCAAACTATGTTATGTTTTACTTTAAGATGCTAGTAAATTTATCTAAAGAGTTAGAATGATTGCTCTCGCAATTCTGATGAATAAAAAAAAAAAAGAATAAAGACTACTTTTCACCCCTAAATTTGAGTACAAAAAACTACACTGGGCATCTTGAGAAAAAATAAGGGCAACTACCTGGAATAGACACGTTTTGTCATATTGTTACATTTTTTTTATCACACTCCTTAAAAGGGCAAATAACCTGAAGGATCAGTTTTTGATATTTGATTGCAGAAATTATCAGTATTTATTATGTCATTATTATATCATTGTTGTGTGGTTGTTATGTCATCATTGGGTCATCAATGTCTGATCAATATGTCGTCATTACTAAAAACTGATCATTCTTGCTAATTGCCCATTAAGAGCTCGTTTAAATGTGCTTTTAAAATAACTAAAACCACTTTTAAAGAAAAATGTTTTTGGGTTCTAAAAGTACTTAAAGTGCTTTATGCAAGAAGCATTATACTATAAGAAGTACTTTAAATGCTTTTCCAAACATTTTCATAAAAAACACTTCCAGCCATTTAAAAAACATTTCCAAACTCCCTAACATTGCTATTTTTGAGAGGTTGGTAATAGCGAGAGTTTAAGGAATGAGCATATATATGAATGGAATCGAATGGAATCGAATGGAATTGAGTGGCATATTCATATTATATGCTCCCATTTTTTTATGAAACCATGTTAATTTGTTTTCCTTTTGGAATTTTTTTAGTTTAGATGTATGTACTTTAATTTTGAATGTTGATTATAAACATCTTGTATTATTTTAATTTGGCAATGTTTGACACTAAATTAATTATTTTGTAGTACAGACGATATTACTACGTCAATCCAAACTATAGAAGATGACATCGTTTGAACACGAATAATGAATTGAAAAAAATGACACATAATAGCAAATGTGAGGGAGTGACTAGTGTGAAACGCATGCATCACACAAACACATCCATAAACCATTGGACAGAAAGGGATCTTTCAACGATCTGAATCTCAAACTAAGTGGATTAGGTGGAAAATGATCCGGAAATGATCCCTTTTCCATTGGACAATGGGATAGCAAATGCAATGGGAACACATTAAAGAATTAATTGAAAGTTGTGATATGTTCCCATTAAATACGTTAAAACTTTCTTAAAAAGTAGGATGAAAATCAAGAATTGATAGAGATTTGCGGTGAGTTCCTTGGAGGGTTTTGAAGAAAATTGATGACCAAACGATTGTGCGGTGATGACGACTGCATGAATCCCTTTGAATTCTACATATTATATAAGATCAGAAAATTATAGCAATGATCTCTCAATTATAATTTAATATTAAAAATCTGTAACTATTGGTTCCTTAATTCATCAAAATGAGCAGTTATGATCATTTTCGTCAATTCCATCAGAACTTTTGGCTAAATGAATGATGTTGGAAGAATCATTATTACAATTGAGTTATAATTAAGGGACCATCACTCCAATTAGGTTAAAGTCGAGTGACTATTGCTACAAAGTTTTCGCATTTGGTTTTTCATATTGGGTTCTTTGTTCAGCCTCAAGTGTGTGGTACGTGAAACATTTTGACAAAAGTTTTAACAAAGTTGACTAAAAGAAATATAACTGCGCTTTTTGATGAGTTAAGAGATGAATTGTCACAAAATTTTAATTTCGAGACCACTGCTAAGTTAAAGTTGAGAGATATTTTGCTGCAATTTCATCATTGAGATTGAGTAGGTCAAGGTCAAACCAAACCCATACTCACATACACACACACCCCCACCCTCCAAACCTCATGGTGACAAGGGCTTGACATCACCAATCATCAGTGGTCCAAGGAGGCTGAGTGGGTCCCACTCTATGTTTCCCCACGCCTCCTCCAATTTCCTAATGTACGGCAGACCCAGTCAGTCACCCACGGCCAACCCAAAAAAACTAGAACCCCATTTTTATTCACAGAAAAGTTTTAAAAAAACGTCTTAGAAACTCAATTTCCCAATGTACGCCGTCTTATATTATATAAGTTATATAGCTATATACTGTTATTAATTTACGTGTTAAAATAAAATACATTTCTATATCTTATGTAGTTTCATACTGTTATTAATTCAACTATTAAAGTAAAATTAATTGCATAATTGATATTCTTATTTACTTAAAAACTTCGAAAATTATTTACGACGACCTCTTTTGGTGACAAGGAAAAATCATCACGATAACAAAAAAACGTAACACATGAAATATCTCATATAAAATGTGCACGTAACACAATCAACATATCCAACACGGTGGACAACATTCAATTCAATTTCATGTTTAGATACGAATTCTTATCCGTCGTGCTAGTGTTCCCCAATAAAATTCTCCATTTTTTAATATTTGATTTTTTCCATTTCCAAATCGGCTGGTTTGTCCGGCCTCCCAGCATCCTTAATGCCGTTATATATTAAATCAATCATATCATGGAAGTTAATAAGACACGCATCCAGCTCTCAGCTTCTCCATATAAAAAGCAACGCTCATGAAAGCTATTTTCACAGCACCACACACCACCTCACTATTCCGCATAGCCACCAACCGCTTCAAAATCCCAGTCCCTTCCTTCATCCGAAGCACCATGTCTGATTCCGATCACCAATCCCTCCCTCCTTTTTCCTCCCCAAGAATGGTCGTCAAGAAGGTCCTCGCCAAGACCCAGCACGAAGGCGATGGTGCTGTTGCCAGGAGAGCCATTGGAAGGTAACCATCTCAAATTCTACCAGTTTTTCAATTTTTTTTATTTTTTTTTATCCTTTTTGGCTTTTGAATCTTTGATTTTTACACTCTTTTTTGGGATTTCATTACATGGTTTCTTGTGTTCTTGAGTTTTTGAAAACTGGGTTCTTATTTGTTCGTGGGTTTTGATTTTTTAGCCGCGAGTTGAGGAACCTGGATCCTTTTCTGATGCTGGATCACTTTTCAGGTACTGTTTTTTCATTATTTTAATTCCTTTTTATTTTATTTTATGGATGATATGAATTCTGTGCTGACATTGTTGTTTGGGATATGAATTCTGTGCTGACATTGTTGTTTGCTTTGTGATGTTTGCAGTGTCCCCTCCTGCTGGATTTCCTGACCACCCACACAGAGGTTTCGAGACTGTCACATACATGTTACAGGTCAATCTTTTTCCCTAACGTTTTTGGATTATGGATTTTAGATTGCAGTAAGAACTTGAAGTTACAAGTTTTGGTTTGTTTGGATTTCAGGGAGCAATCACTCACCAAGACTTTGCAGGGCACAGGGGTACAATCCGGACTGGGGATGTGCAGGTATATATTGATTTGTTAATAATATTAGAGTCGTCAAATTTGTTCACGTATATATTCACCGAATTATGTGTCAATATCGTTGTTGTTGTTACTCGGTCAAAATAAATGATCAAGCGTCGAGGCGTTATTTGGTGAATAAATTTGACGACGGTGGTAGAAATGTTTGTGATTGGACATTCATTAAGCATTTTGTTGGATGTGTGAATTTTTGGGGACAGTGGATGACGGCAGGCAGGGGAATAGTTCATTCAGAAATGCCTGAAGGAGAAGGACCCAACACTGGTTTGCAGCTTTGGATCAATTTAGCCCAGAAGGACAAAATGTACGTATTTTTTCTCATTCCACTGCTTAATTTAGGATAGCGTTATTTACACACCTCTTTTATCTCCCACACATCCATGATAATTTATGTTTATTGATCTTCTTCAATTCAATCACGGTTGAGAAGTAAAAATAGGTGTGTGAGAAGTAAAAATAGGTGTGTGAATAGCACCGCCTCATAATTTATTTTTGTGCATCAATCAGTTGTCAATACTTAGTATTTATATCTTTGCACTATGTTGTGAGTTGAATCCTCACCGATCTTTACCCCCTACCAACTAACAATTTAACACGACAATTTGTCAAAAAAAAAAATTTCAATACTTACATTTTAGTCCCTTTTTGCTGACCCGTAATTGTTTATATAATCATCCAACCACTAAAACTTTTTTTGACCTGACCATTTCAAAAAACAAAAACATAAATAGCAGCCATGGCCACCGAGAAGAGGTTGCCAATTTGCCATGCATGACCGTTCTCTTAGAGGCTAGCGCATGGCCGGCGTAAATGCCAACGACAACATTGCGCAAGCATTTCGAGGACAAGTTCATCTCATAAAGAATAGTTTGAAACTGAAATCATAGATATTTAGAGTAATATACATGAATAACTTAGGTTTACAAAATTTGATTTCGACCAATAAATAATTTTACCCTCGTTTAAAAGTGTTTTTAAAATGATTAAAAATATTTTTAATGAAATTGATTGCTTTGTAGAAGAAACATCAGGCATTTGCTTCTTGAAAAAAATGCTTAAAGTACTTTTTTTAGAATTCACTTAAATTTGTTCAACTGGTTTTAAAAATATTTTTCACTAGAAACGATTTTAGTTATTTTAAAAAATACTTTCATTATAGATTAAAAACACAAAAGGTTGATTGACTCAATGTCAATGTTGTAATTTTATTTATTTATTTATTTTGTGTATAAACGGGATCTATTTGGACTTTTTGTAGTCTGACAAAATCTTCATAGAATATTAGTGACGAAAGTTCCTAAAATTGTTTTGTAAATTATTTCACACTGGCATGAGCTGACCATTATTTATATGGAAAACTAACCAAAAGTTTTTTTTTAAAGTTGTAGTGCCGAATATGTGTGGCTGACTCACCAAAGCCTTTTTTAATTAACTTTTTACCGAAAAACAGTTGACCCCACAATGCTCAAATACATACACATGTGGTCTCGTTGGAACCCCACCAACAATTTAAAAAAAAAAAGTACTAAATAATTAGCAAAGAAATTAGGATTTTTTTATTCCATGCCATGGGGAACTGATACGAGAATTTAATATTTTATACATTTCTGTTTATTTTTTTACTGTTATTTTTTTTAATCTTTTACACATTCTTATTTATATATATTTTTATTTTATAGATTCGTGATATATCTATTTGCATGTCATTCTAATGAAAATTAGCTGAATTTATACCACATATTAATAGAATCTTCTTTGTCAACAAAAAATAAACGAAAATATTATTATACCCTTTCATGCAATTTTTTTTTTTTGAGGTAACTCTTTCATGCATAATTAAAATAAAATATTAGACAAGAAAAATATGGGCATTAAAGTAATTTTAACAAGAATTATTTTATTTATTTTTCCTTCTCTCATTCACATGTCATTAAAGCATAGCATATCTCTAATTTAAAAAGACTTTTTTTATTAGCACCCCACATAATGTTGAATACACCCCACATTAAAATTTAATGTTAAATGACTTGTATGCCTTAATATGCAATGACTATTTCGACCTCGTAAAATTATAAAAAATTTAAAATAATTCTAAATACACCCCAAATAACACATCCCAATATTATTTATCTTCTTCAACTCTCAAAACCATTCACTCTTCATTGTATGTAGAACAAAACCCTAATCGATAAAACTACAAAGACGTTTTCTAAAAAAATTATTCATAAGAGAATCTTAATCCAAAACCAAATACACTTCACATTGATAATTGATATTCAATCGATTAATCCCAACTTTTGTCCCCATTTTCATATTCCTACTTGGGCAGTTTCCATCTTTCTGAACCTAATTCCTTCAATCAAATCAATCTTCCATACCAAATCAAGTAACCCTTTAATTAGTCTTATGAGTTGGTTGTTCGGCTCAAAGAAGCAATACAAAGGCCCTCATTTGCAAGTCTTGTTTTAAGGATATATGGTTTCCACATATTTTTGAGGAGAGCTCGGAAAGGTTGTCCCTTTCTTTTGCATACACATCTTTTAGGTTTCGCAACATTGTCCTGCTTATCCTAGGTTGAAGTCCGAACAAAAAGAAATGGAGGAACTGAAGCATTGGCATTTCCTTTAAATGTTGTGACCTCAAGTTTTTAATCAAAGCAATGTTACTCTTTAATCAACATTTGGCGTGGCGTGGCGTGGAAGAAAAAGAAGAATAATTGTGGCTGCTTCTTGCTAGAGAAGGGGGAGGGCTAATTTTTTCTTTTTATTTTTTAAGATATGAAGAGTGTGGGGTATATGTAGAAAATGTGGGGTGTATGTTGTGATGTGGGGTGTGAGGGTATTATGGAAAAGTAAGTGGGGTGTATTAAGATTAATTTTAATTAAAAAAGCAAATGTGGGGAGTATTAAGTTTGTGGGGTGCATTCAACAATATGTAGGGTGTTGATAAAATAAGCCTTTAAAAAAATTAAAAAAAAATAAACCGCATTTTCTCACTTCTCTCTCTAACATTTCTTCCCACTTCTCTCTCTCTAACATTTCTTCCCACTTCTCTCTCTTCCATATTATAGTTTTTTTTTTAATTTTTATATTTACGCATGTATGGTATATGAGCTCCATCTAGTAATTATAATTATTTTGATTTATTGCGAGTAATTACAAAATTATTTTTCAAAAACTTTATAGTTCTCTATATTCACTATGAAAATATTCTTGCTTGCAGGATTGAGCCAAGATACCAAGAACTCCTAAGCAAGGACATAACTAGGGCAGAGAAAGACGGGGTCGACGTCCGAGTTGTCGCCGGAGAAGCATTGGGAGTCAGCTCCCCAGTTTACACCAGAACACCAGCAATGTTTCTAGATTTCGTCTTAAAACCGAGAGCTCAACTTCATCACTGCATACCGGAAGCCTGGACTTCATTTGTGTACGTAATCGAAGGAGAAGGGGTGTTTGGATCAACTCATTCGTCAGCTCATCACGTCTTGGTTTTGGGTCCGGGAGACGGCCTAAGCGTGTGCAACAAGTCATCGGAGCCGTTGCGGTTTGTGTTGGCGGCAGGGCAACCCTTAAATGAACCAGTGGTTTCGCATGGCCCTTTTGTGATGAACACACAGGAGGAAATCTACCAAACTATTCAGGACTATCACCATGGCATGAATGGGTTTGAAATGGCCAAGACTTGGAGATCTCAATGAGTGGGAAGTGACTGATTTTCGCACTCATCTTTCTCCTCCGGTACTCCTCTTTTCTTCTTTTCGTTAGTTAAATTGGATAAATCGACGGAAAAAAAGTAAAAAAAGAGAAGTGCTGGAGGAGAAACTAAAAATAGAAGAATAAGATAAAGGAGTTGTCTTTATCATCAGTCAATTGTCTCCATATGTATTCCATCCATATTAGCAAATCTAGTAGGAAGTGAAAAGAAAACAAAAGATTTTACAGAAATTGGGCAAAAGCTTCTAGAAGAATCTTGAGTTTATATTGGTTTACCCACTTCATGTATGATGGGTCTACTTGTCTTTTCATTTACTTTTCTTTCAGTAAGATTTTTCTTTTCCTTTTTCTCTTTTGTAATGAGTTTTTATGGTAATTATGTTTTGAATTTGATTATATTATGTTCGGTAGTGCTATTCATACACCTCTTTTTATTTCTCACAGATATTCTGTTAATTTATGTCGTTTGATATTCTTCAATTCATATTCCAGCTTACGGTTGGAACTAAAAAGAGTGTCTCCAAAATAAAAAAAAAGTGCATAGATAACACTGCCTTGTATTTTTTCTATTGGGGTTGTATGGTGGTGGGAAATAGTTGTGTGGTAGGGTTGGCTTTTACCTTGTGAGTTGGGTTCTCAACCATATCTCTAACACCCCAAATTGATCCTCCACCAACCATGTGATTGCTAGAACAACCACTTCTCACCCACAATTGAGTTGAATATTTTGTGGCAAAGGTTGATTTTGTTCTAGAACTAAAATCTTTGGGGTGATGCCACCATTGGGATATCAACTTAGTGGCATAGTTGGGAGTTGAGGTTAGGCAAGCACCCAACTCCCATGATCCATCCCATTACTCAATCTAAGGTGTGAATTGCGGCCATTGATTCCGCAAATAAATAGAAAAGTCTTCTTTTGCACAATTTGGTCTACCATTAGTGTTCGTAAACAGTAACATAAAAATAAAGTAACAAACATTGTTCGCATCCTCACAGATAAGGAGTTTCACCTGATTTTTGAACTGGTCGTATCAGAATCAAAGAGTTCTAATGCCAACAAGAGTGTCTTCCAACTCAACTTGTACCTCTAGTCGATGAAGTCAATCACATATATTGAATTGACTTAGAACTTGTTTGGAAGTGTTTTTAAAATAGCTGAAAGCGATTTTGGTAAAAATATAACCAATTATTAATAAAAATCAAATGGGTCTTGAAAAAACACATTTAGTATTTCCTAAAAAAACACATATCTGGTGCTTATTCCAAAAAACACTTGGAACCCAAAATCAATTTCATCATAAACATTTTCAATCATTTTAAATGCACTTTCAAACGAACCCATAATAAAAGAAAAAATAAATAAAAATTTTATACGCACACATCAAACTTCAATTAATTAGTAAGAAGGAAATGCTCCATGCATCTAAGGAACTATTTGCAATGAAGTCGACATCAGATGATCAGAACGGTTGCTTACAGACAAGTGCCTGGGTCTACTTAAAAATCACATACAACTGGCAAATAGGGACATTCAAATAATGTAGCTACCAACTGAACCAGCTCACCATGCATCACCACCTCACACAAGAAATTGGCTGGCTACTCTTACGTAGAGGTGAAGTTTGAGTTTTCTAGGACCATCTCCGAAAGGGCTAAATATAGCCCCATTTAGATTTTGTCTCGAAAAAAATTATTTTTAAATAAACAGTGTCAGGTCATACTTATATGTCATTTTCAACCGAATGAGCTAAACATAGTCCCCTTAATAATTTATTAGTTTTAAGTTTATATTTCAAATTTATTGGTTAATTTAATTAAACTACCGTTTGATATTTTCAAATTCAGCCATTGAATTTAAATTAATTATTGCATCTGAGGAACTAAGCCAAAAAATAAAAGGGTAAGAAGGGAACTACATTTGGCAACCTGGTATCCCTTCAACCAAATAATGGCCTTGTGAACTTCATAGAATTATAACTCAACTATCGGTTGGAGATGAGTTTTTAGAAAAATCAAGCTTTTTTTTTTTTTTTTGAACTTTTTGACCTTTAGTCATCTCCATTGGAGATGACCTACGCCACCGGGTTAGCCCGGTGGTGAAAGTGGGTAGATTAACAGTCAAGATTGTGCTAAGTCCATGATTCGAAATCCTCCAATGTAACCAAAACAAAGGAAAGAAGTTTTGAGTTTCCATTTCTTCAAATGACTACACATTCACATACAAAACTTCTATACCAAATATTCAGGTCCTAGAGACAAACTCACAAAAGAATGTCTGCTCAATTTTTTTCTTTGATAAATGCACACGTCGCGATTCAAAATAACATCGTTCCATGTTTTTCTCCACTGCACTGTAAAATCACATAAAATTCATCGAGTTGCTGAACATAATATACTTACCAGAACAAATTACATCACACCAAAGAAAACGGGTGCCGGTCTTCATTTTATAGAAGTTACATGGCTTCCATCCGGAGTACAAATTCAACTTGTTTACATGAATTAAAAAGATAAGAATTTACTTGTATGATATCGACTTGTTCGGAAACCTTTAAGTAGGTACCAAATACCAAACAAACCAATTAACGAACCAAATTCAATAACCAACCTTGGAAATGCCCTCGAGTGCTCGTCCTATGCATTTTTGTGTTCTTTTTGGAGATATAAACCATATCAACCGGAACAGCAAGAAAAATAGCCCTGGGTTTTCTTTGATCCGTCTGCTCCATTATTAACGAGGCTGACCCTGTTCACAGATAACTCTGCTTTGTACGTATCAGAGTTCAAGACCTTCCGGCTGACATTGTTATATATTTCTTGAATCACAAGCTCAAAAGCCTTTATAACATTTGTTGAGTCCAGGGCAGATGTCTCCATGAAGAATAACCCCTCTGCTTCAGCAAGGCTTCTACCATCCTCAACACTCACAGCCCTGATATCCTCTAAATCACATTTGTTCCCCACTAGCATCATTGCCAGAGTTGTATCGGAATGAGCTGCACCAATGATTAATCAAGCTCAAAAATAAGAACTTAGTAGTAAAGCAAGAAATGGAGGTTACAACGACCAAAAGTAATCAGAGATAAGAGAAGAGTTGTTGTGTCTTAAATTCAAATAATATAACAAGGATACATTCTGTACATACATTCGGTAAGACAAATGAAATAATAATATACAGAATCCATTGCAATCCCAAGCTAGCTTAGTCATGAAAAGGGCCATGAAAGAGAGAGCTAACAAGAAAACTCAGTTTAGAAGTTCATTCGAAGCTAATATGATATAGAGAGATACAAATAAATATATTACACAAAAGCAGGTATTTTCATGAAAAGAATAGACTACTTTCACTATATAGAACTGATGATTGCAAACTTATTAAGCAAGACTCTTCCATAACTTCGTTTTTCAACTTCTCGAGCTTCTTGGAATTTAATTCTTGGAAGAAAATTCAATCCAAGATAGTCCCATAAAGGATATGGATTTGTCCATGCTTCAGAGACATGCCAATGCGTTCTCCTTCTACGATAGAAAATCTTGATGGTCAAGTTTTTAAGCGCTTTTGCTCCTATGTGATTTGTTTGGTTGGTCCATTTAGGATAGAATTAAATTTTTAGGCATTTAGTTTTCTCTAGAAGTTGTTGTCTAAATTTTTTAAGAGACATTCCTTTTAGTGTAATGAAACGTGATTCGGGGAGTATTTTGAGCTGAATGCAATTTTACTTAGGCAAAGTTTTTTGGACACAATGTGCAACGTTATCAACTTTGTAGTCTCAAGGTTAATATACAGAGGAGAAAAAGAAAAAGGCCTACTCACAACTTGTGATGAAGGCTAACTTAAACAAACTTGGTGATCATGGCAAAAAGGAACTTTTATAAATGCAACAAAATAAATAGCATGATCATTACCATCATGAAGATGTAATACCAAGAAAAAACCCATAAGAGGAGTTGCTAACACAAGAAGCCATGAATAGAATCTATCAATATTCATACGGAAAAATGATAAAAAAAATAAAGGATTGGGATTGTGTAAGCTAAACATCTAATGCATTCACTATTAGAAGTAAATAAAAAAATTTCATTGTGTTGTATTTTTTCTTACAAGAACAAAATAATTACAACCACAGTTGACATGCAATCCACAAACACAATAAAATAGTAGTGACTAACTATTGACATTGTATTTCACTATTAGAAAAGGTAAAAATTTTGGTAAATAAACACTAATTGTACATTTTGAATTTTTCAGAGAAAAATTAAGGTACGGATATGGACCTCCTAAAGAATGAATTTTTCGAGAATAGTGTGGAGACTACAAGTGTTGCTAGCCTAATTTCAAACATATAACAAGATAAACTAACAACGCATAAACTTCATGCGGTACTAAATACCAAGAACACTTGGTTAACTAGATGGTCGGCTAGGAAAGCATGTCCCCCCACATAAAAATTCCAATGAGGAGTTGTAAGGACCCCCTTACACTGATTGATTGCTCTTTCGCAAATAGATTCGGATGGCCAAAGCTCTTAGATTCAGCAAACAAACAAACATGTATCACTTGGGCCCTCATATCTCAGACACTAAAAACAATCAATCATTATCTGTCAAACACCTCCTCAGTAGATTATAGCGGCGATTCATGCATCTTAGATCATAACTTCAACCAATACTTCTTGAATATATATAATTTTTTAGCTGTCTAGAAACTTGAAGATTCCTTTATTACCCCTAATACTCTGTATAGAAGCTAACACGCCATATTACATACATTTGACCACAAAGTGTTACACGCAAAACAACCAAACCATCAAGTTATCTGAATCTTCTCAACTACCCAATAGACGCACCTCAGGCCTAGATTTGCAATGAGGATCCTCCTTGGATCCTCTTTGTGACGATCCCAGGGATCCTCCAATCACATCCGTTTATCATATATCGTGCAGTCAATTTTTATCAGGTACTGTTTATATTCAATTTTAAATAAAAAAATTTATGATGATTTCTGACTGCATGATGTACGATGAACGGATGTGATTTGAGGATCCTGGGATCCTCACAAAGAGGTTCCGGCAAGGATCCTCATTCCTCGATTTGACACAATAGACTTATATAAATCATTGGCTACCGGAACGTATTCAAAAGTTTACATATATTAGTCAATAACTCAATATAAGCAGAATTTTCTTTCAATTTTATAACAATTTACACATCCACCCCCAAAAAACAAAAGATTTTGAAAAAAATAATTAGCTTTCTTCTGAATGAAGTTTTCAAACAGAGAACTCTTAATCATAATATAAGATCTAAATCCATATCCATCACATCCAGCAAAATCCAACCAAAACTCACATTCACCAAAAACAAATACAACCCACAAATCCAACAACCACAATTATCGCAATTACTTTAGCAATTTCGCTTCAAGATGAAAACACCATAACCAAAAGCAAAAGCAGAAAAGAAGAAAACTTTGTCTGAATAGACAGTGTAAGTAGCTTACTCTTGAGCTCATCGAGCCAGCGGCCAACACTCTCGAAAGTGGTCTTGCGGGTGATATCATAGACAATGAGAGCTCCGACGGCGCCACGGTAGTAAGCAGAGGTGACGGCCCTGAAGCGTTCCTGTCCGGCGGTGTCCCAAATCTGAGCTTTGACCTCTTTGCCGTCGATTTCCATGCTCTGGGTCTGAAACTCCACGCCTATCGTCGCCTTGGAGTGGGCATTGAACTCGTTCCGCGCGTAGCGGGAGAGCAAGTTGGATTTCCCCACCGCCGAGTCGCCGATTATGACGATCTTGAAGAGGTACTCCTCCCCTGACCCCTCCTCGTCTGAAGACGACATCTCGCTCGCCCCTTCTCCCTGGTTCTTGCTTGCTTCTTCTTCTTTCTGTTAATCCAGCACAGAAATTTGAGCACGCAGTTTGAGAATGGAAGGAGTGGGAGGGAGGAAGCGAGTTTTTACAGAAAAATGGCGGTCTGTCGGATTTTGGAGGAGAGAGAGAAAGGGGGAGGAGAAAGAGAGAGAGAGGAGTGATGGTGTTGTAATTGCGCTGGCAGGAGGCAGACGGACATACTGCGCAAGTAGTGCCTTCGTCGTAGGTTTTTGGGCATCTTTTTTTTCTTGTTTTATTTTTTATTTATTATATTTCTAATTCATTCTTTTATTGCGGTTTTACGAATAGACTTGACATCTTCAATTAAATATTTTAAAAAAATAAATTCTGTTTAAGAAATGGGTATTTTTGGAGGGACAATGATTGTATGCCATTCATTTTCGATGCCCTTCTGTTTTGTGTGGTTACGATTAAGTTATATTAACATTTTATATTATTATTTTTATAGATATAATAAGATAAAAATAAATAATAATATAAAATGTTGACGTGACTTAACCGTGACCACATAAACATGAGAGCACTGGGAGGGCACCGAAAGTGAAGGGCAGACAATCCTTGTCCTTTTTTGAGTTGGTCAGGCCTCTACTGGATGAGCTTACCAAAAGTAATATTATTCATACTATGTTTTTATATTGTATTTTTATATTATTTTAGGTGATATTTAATGCAGACAGTCATATCATTTGAATTAATCAAAATTTTAAATTTAGTTTATTATTTAATAAATTAATAATTAAGAAAAATTATTTAATTAAATGATGATTGTGGTATACGAAAAATCTTTCTTCTTCGTTCTCTTGGATTATGCAAATTTTTCAAATAACGTGGTTGTCTACATCAGATGCCTCCTCACTCAAAATTTTGAATCCACACCAAACAGGCCCAAGCCCAACCTAAAACCCAAACCCTAGCTGATTAAAGAAGCTCTTCCTCGCCTTCTCCAAAAGCTCCCTGTCTGCCGTTCCCTCGTCTCCGGTTCAAGCTCTCCCGCTCTCGTCTGAAACTCCATCCTTCGGGTCAGTGTTCACCGCTCTCCGCCGCTTCCCGCCGTTGATTTCCTATCTTTCGCATCTCAGCATTTTACCTGTTGCGTACTGTCGAAAACACATTTTATAGTTTTCTTCTTAATTCTTTGTTTTGTTGTTGTTGTTTTTTATTTATTTATTAAGAATTAAGCTCGATTTTTTCGTTGGGTATGTCAATCGAATTAAGAAATTTAAGAATTTGTATCCTTTTCTCCTTTCATTTCATTTTTTTTTGCTATTTTATTTAATATTTTCCTCAATTTTATAACTTGATTTGTAGGAATATATGGTGTTAGGTCTCAGTCCTTAATTTTAATTTATTTTAATATTACAACATTTGAGCATTGTGAAATAATGTCCAATTTTGATCACCAGAATTTTTTTTATATTTTTGTAGCTTGATTTTTAGTGGCAGTTATTAGGAATTAGTAACATATTTGTGTTGGTTCTTGCAGAACTAAACCCTGTAATGCTCTAAATTTTGTAGCTTTTCTATTGTGTTTATGCAGAATCATGGCTGCCGCTGCCGTAGCTGCTCCTGCTGTGGTCGAACCAACGCAGCCTCACTATGACGTGAAGCTGTTCAACCGCTGGAGCTTCGATGATGTTCAGGTTTATGGATTTTAATCTTTAATTTATTTAATTCTGCTGTTTTGAGTGCGGTAAAATAGTTTGTCTAGACTGTATGCTTCAACGTGTATGCTTAGCGCTGCGATAGGTTTTAGGGTAAACTGATTCTTAATTAGTGGTGACAGACGTGCATTTCTTTGTTGGTTAGTTGTATATAGCGTAATGTATTGCGAATCAACGTCAATATGTGTATTGGGATTTGCCTTTTAATATTTGTAAGTAAGAAGGCTGTTTATAGAACTTTTTTCTAATGTGTTTATCGAAATTATGTAGATAAAATAACTGTTTTCTTCATATTTTTGTTAATTTCATACATCTGTTACATCGTTTCCTGGCTATTGAATGCAGTTCTGTCTCAAATTGGCTTTAGTTTATTTAGATATGCTGTCTTTTGGTGCGAAAAACTTGATAACATTATTATTTCATGTTTTCAAATGTGTGGACTAATTTGTTAACATCTACGTCCTGTGTATACTTGAAATGTAATGTATAATTTGCAATATATAGGTCAGTGACATTTCACTGGCGGACTATGTTGGAGTGGTACCTGCCAGGCATGCAACTTACGTACCTCACACTGCTGGGAGATACTCAGTGAAGCGATTCAGGAAAGCTCAGTGCCCTATCGTGGAGAGGCTTACAAACTCACTCATGATGCACGGAAGAAACAATGGAAAGAAACTCATGGCTGTCAGGATTATTAGGCATGCAATGGAAATTATCCATTTGCTGACTGATCTGAACCCAGTCCAAGTTATTGTTGATGCTGTTATTAACAGGTACGTAGACATGAATATGTTTAAATATCGTTTTCCCGGTTAATTCCTTAAATTGATCAAGCAATTTTCGTTTTCTTCTATTGTATGTCTTATTTGTATGTCTTGTTGTTTCTGATCAGTGGTCCACGTGAAGATGCAACCCGTATTGGATCTGCTGGAGTTGTTAGGCGTCAAGCTGTGGATATCTCACCTTTGAGACGTGTGAATCAGGCTATCTATCTCCTCACAACTGGTGCTCGTGAGTCTGCTTTCAGAAACGTCAAAACTATTGCGGAATGTTTGGCTGATGAACTTATCAACGCTGCCAAAGGTTCCTCTAACAGGTACTCGTTTCTTTCCCTCTATGTTATGTAGTCTGTTTCCATTTCTTTCCCGTGATTTTATCGTTTCTATTCTGACAATTGGTGCTGTTTTTCTGCGCAGTTATGCAATCAAGAAGAAGGATGAGATCGAAAGAGTTGCAAAGGCCAACCGTTAAGGGGATGCAAGAAACCGTGATGCAACGAGGAAATTGGTTTCTGGGTTTTGTTTAGAAGATGCCGGATTACTCTTTTCTTTTGGCTGTGCCATTTTTGTTTCGAGTATTAGATATGGTTTGAATGTTTCCAGAGGACCGGCTTTTATGTTTAACTTTGGAAAGAGCATTTTTCTCTTGTCAAGCAGGGACATTAACTTATCAAATCTTTCTGTGTGCTTGAATTTCCAGTCTCTCATTAGTAAAAAGGCAAGCAAAGCGTTAAAAACCACTTGAAGTGCTTTTTGCAAGAAGTGCTTTTGGAACTAAAAAACATTTTTTTCTAAAAGCATTTTTAGTCATTTTAAAATCACTTCCAAACAAGCCTTACTCTATCCGAGCGGTTGCAGCAACAAATCCGCAATTGGAATTGGTTTTCGGCACCCCGCCGATAAAATCAAAACTTTACGGAATATAAAAACCAAGAAACTGATAAATGAACTGCAAAATACACAATATTCATTCAACGAAAGAAACAAAGACGATTTCTTGATGAGTTAGGAAACAATGCAGATTCATCGTATATACAAAATATTTCGAAAAACACGTGGAGATTTGAACCACTGCAAAACATGAAAGGACAGTTTCCGTCCCAAACGTTTGAACGATCAAGTTCTCTACTCATAAATATGAAGTCTAACCTGCAAGTAATACAACAAAGTTAGTCTATCTTCGGTTGGTCCTACCTTCTTTGGACACCCTTAGAGTTTGGACCTCTGTGGTCGCTTGCTTGCTTCATCATCATTCGGGATCATTTCGCAGTTGGTTTGCAGCCGCAAGTGCAATTATCGAGATCATTATGAAGATCCTGTGAATAGCGGAAAATGAAAACAAATCTTGTAAGATGAAATTTGAGGAAGAAGCAGTAAATTGTTATAATCGTATACATTCAGCCGTGAAAGTTAAACAATAAATGGTCATTCATCTTTTTTGCTCAATTTTAGACAAAATCTATCCAGGAAGGTGCAATCTAGCAACTAATTACCCTCATTCGGCAGAGCTTAATAAAACAGTTTTCGGTACAATTTAAAGGGAAAATAAATAAGAAAGAGGGTGTTAAAATTTTCCATAGTTTTACGATTTCTGAACTAAGAGCTGAAAGTATAATCTG